>NC_090415.1:6823638-7423638 GCF_036365525.1 Heterodontus francisci
AAAAAGGGAATGTGTGTATGGAGGTGGGAGATGTGGGCATGGTTCTTAATGAATACTTTGTCTCCCTCTTTATAAACGAGGGGGAACGATGCAGATATTGTAGTTAAAGAGGAGGAGTGTGAAATATTGGAGGGATAAACAGAGTGAGAGGGAAATATTAAGGTGTTTGGCAACTTTCAAAGTGGATAAATGGTCAGGCCTGGATGCATTGGAACCAGTTCAGAGAAGGTTCACTCGGCTGATTCCTGGGATGAAGGGGTTGTCTTATGAGGAATGGTTGAACAGGTTGGGCCTAAACTCATTGGACTTTAGAAGAATGAGAGGTGATCTTATTGAAACATACTAAATACTTAAAGGGATAGACAGGTTAGATGCAGGTAAGATGTCTCCTTTGGTTTGGGAGTCTAGAACCAGGGGACACAATTTCAAAATCAGGGGGAAGCCACTTAGGTCAGAGATGGGGAGAAATGTCTTTGCTCAGAGGGTTGTGAATCTTTGGAATTCTCTACCCCAGTGGGCTGTGGAAGCTCAGTCTGGGAAAAAGGCATTGAAGTGGATGATCAGCCATGATCGTATTGAATGGCAGAGCAGGCTCGATGGGCTGAATGGCCTACTCCTGTTCCTATGTTCCCAAGCTGCTGAAATAGTTTCTCCCAAACTACCCCATCAGTTCCCCTTAATATCTCAACATCTTTGAACAAATCACCTTGATCCTCCTAAATTCCAGGCAATAAATCCCCAGTTTGTGTAATATCACCTCGTAATTTAACCCTTGGAGTCCAGTTATCATTCTGGTAAATCTACACTGCACTCAAATGGACATGGACCCCCCAAAGTCTCTTTGAACCTCCAGTGTTTCTATCTTTTCACCATTTATAAAGTACTCTGTTCTAGTCTTTTCTTGCTGACATTGAAATCTAACTACCACAGTTTTGCCCATTTATTTAAGATATTAATATCTCTTTGTAATTTGATGCTTCCAGCTACACTGCTTACAATGCTGCCTATTTTTGTGTCATTGGTAAACTTGGGTATGTTGCATTCTACCACATCATCTTAAATCATTAATAAATACAGCAAAACTGAGACACACACGGGCTTTGCACTAGTAGACAGGAGTGAATCATTCCAACCAAGAGGCTTTTTAATTCCAGATTTATGTTTTTTGAAAGAAAAAATAGAATTCAAATTCACAACTGCCCTGTGTGGGATTTGAACTCCTGCTTTTTCAATCATCAGCTCAGGCCTTCAAATTAAAACCCATAAAAAGAGATTCATTTTCCTACTGCTGATGTCTGACTGACTGAGGTTTTGTATATTGTTCCCTTCTCCTCTTCTTCCATGTGTTTGAAGTCTTTGAAGTTTGTCAGACATTGGTAAACTACTTCATGTGGTGTTGTGTAAATACCTTCAATTCTGTGTATCTGCAAGGGACACAATTCAAATTCTCACCTTATTGCATCAACTAAAACCTGCAGGTCCATTCAAACAACTCTATTTCCTGTCTCTGCAAAGACAGCTCACACTTCCACAATGCAGGAATGTCTGAATGGAAACAGCTTTTGACACATTTCCAAACATGTTTGCCAACACTTTTCAGGATGAAGCTAAATTCAACTTAGAGATTGCAAGCCCCAAATTGAATCTTTTAGATGTAAAAAGTGACACAAATGAAATTCCAGTTCTCTCTGTCCCTGCACCCATTTTAACATTGTACCATTTAGTTTATATCGCTTCTCCTCAGCCTTCCTTCCAAAATGCATCATTTTACATTTCTCAGCATTGAAGTTAACCTGCTATGTGTCTGACCATTTCACCAGACTGCCTCTATCCTCCTGAAGTCTACTCCTATTCCCTTCACTGTTTATTACATTGCAAATGGCACAATGTTGAAGTTATGCCCTGTAAACCCAAGTCTAAGTCATTCATATATCAATAAGATCAGTGGTCCTAATCAAAACCCCTGGGGAATACCACAATTTACACTGTATACAGTGAGTACAAAAGCCGAGAGGGTGAGCTGAACATTTATAAAGCTCTGGTCAGGTAACAGAGAGGGAGAGACTGGGATTCAGAGGGTAACGGAGAGGGAGAGACTGGGATTCAGAGGGTAAGAGAGAGGGAGAGACTGGGATTCAGAGGGTAACGGAGAGGGAGAGACTGGGACTCAGAGGGTAACATAGAGGGAGAGACTGGGATTCAGAGGGTAACATAAAGGGAGAGACTGGGACTCAGAGGGTAAGAGAGAGGGAGAGAGTGGGACTCAGAGGGTAACGGAGAGGGAGAGACTGGGATTCAGAGGGTAACAGAGAGGGAGAGACTGGGACTCAGAGGGCAAGAGAGAGGGAGAGACTGGGACTCAGAGGGTAACGGAGAGGGAGAGTCTGGGATTCAGAGGGTAACGGAGAGGGAGAGACTGGGATTCAGAGGGTAACGGAGAGGGAGAGACTGGGATTCAGAGGGTAACGGAGAGGGAGAGACTGGGATTCAGAGGGTAACAGAGAGGGAGAGACTGGGATTCAGATGGTAACAGAGAGGGAGAGACTGGGATTCAGAGGGTAACGGAGAGGGAGAGACTGGGATTCAGAGGGTAACGGAGAGGGAGAGACTGGGATTCAGAGGGTAACAGAGAGGGAGAGACAGGGATTCAGAGGGTAACGGAGAGGGAGAGACTGGGACTCAGAGGGTAACGGAGAGGGAGAGACTGGGATTCAGAGGGTAAGAGAGAGGGAGAGACTGCAATTCAGAGGGTAACAGAGAGGGAGAGACTGGGATTCAGAGGGTAACAGAGAGGGAGAGACTGGGATTCAGAGGGTAACAGAGAGGGAGAGACTGGGACTCAGAGGGTAAGAGAGAGGGAGAGACTGGGACTCAGAGGGTAAGAGAGAGGGAGAGACTGGGATTCAGAGAGTAACAGAGAGGGAGTGACTGGGATTCAGAGAGTAACAGAGGGAAAAATAGAGTTGGCGAGGGCAACATAGAAATTTTAAGGCACAGAAAGTGGCCACTTCACCCATTCTCTCTGTGCCAGCCGAAAAACGATCAACCTATTCTAATCCCACCTTCCAGCATTTGGTCCGAGCACTGCAGCTTACCGCACTTGAGGTGCCTATCCAGACTCCTTCTGAATGAGTTGAGGGTCTCTGCCTCAACTACCCTTTCAGGCAGTGAGTTCCAGACCATCGCGACCCTCTGGGTGAAAAAGATTTTCCTCAACTCACCTCTAATTTTTCTACCAATCACTTTAAATCTATGCCCCCTCGTCACTGACCTTTCTGCTATGGTTCTCTGCCCTTCACCTCCACTCTATCCAGGACCCTCAACATTTTGTACATTTCAATCAGATCTCCCCTCAGCCTTCTCTGTTCCAAGGACAACAACCCCTGCCTATCCTCATAGCTACAATTCTCCAGTCCTGGCAACATCCGAGAAAATGGGAGAGAGACAAAGTCCCGTGTTCATAACACATGGATAAAGAGGTTAATCATCTGAGCTGTTACTCTGAGACAGAGACAGAGAGGGATGGAGAGAGCGAGAAAGAGAGAGAGAGAGGGAGGGAGAGAGGGAGGGAGAGAGGGAGGGAGAGAGGGAGGGAGAGAGGGAGGGAGAGAGGGAGGGAGAGATGGTGTGGGGGAGACACAAACTGAGACGTGGAAGCGAGAGGGAGAAAGGGAGAGAGAGAGAGAGGCAGAGAGAGAGATAGAGAGAGACAGAGAGAGGGAGCGATGGTGTGAGGGAGGCACAAATTGAGACATGGACAGAGGTTGAGAAAGAGAGAGAGGGAGAGACAGAGAGAGAGAGCTGGGGGAGAGACAGATAGAGAGTGAGAGAGGCACAGAGAGAGAAGGAGACACAGAGAAGCAGACATAGAGAGGCAGACAGAGAGCTAGAGAGAGACAGAGAGAGAGGGAGAGATAGTGTGAGGGAGGCACAAATTGAGACATGGACAGAGGTAGAGAGAGAGAGGGAGAGATAGCGAGAGAGAGAGGGGGGTAAGACAGATAGCGAGGGACAGAGGCAGTGTGAGAGAGGCAGATTAGAAGGTAGCAAATGTAACCCCACTATTTACAAAAGGAAGGAGAGAGAAAATGGGGAACTAAAGACCTGTTCGTCCAACATCAGTCATTGGGAAAATGCTCGAATCTATAATAAAGGATGTGATAACAGGACACTTAAAGAGAGATTGCGGGGGGAGGGGGGGTGCGGAAGAGAGAAATGGGGTGAGAGAGAAATGGGGGGAGAGAGATGGGGGAGAGTGCGTGAGTGAGACGGAGCAAAGGAGAGAGAGACTAGGTTAGGTGGGACAATAAGCTGTGAGCAGAACACAAATAGACGACAAAGAGAGATGGTTTGGGATAGACAGCGATAAATGTCCCAGTGTTGTGGTAACATAAAATGGCCACTGAAAATGAACCTAAAATGGCTGACTGATGTGTGTGGATTTCCACAGATGAGAGGAGAGAGAGACAGACAGACAGACGGAAAGAGAGACAAAGAGGGAGACAGGGACCAAGACACAGAGAGTGATCGCAGGATATTTGTCGTCGGACAGAGGAAGAGGAGGAGGCCATTTAGCCCCTCAACCCTGTTCTGTCATTCAAGGAGCTCATGGCTGATGTGTGATCTCAGTCCATGTACCTATCTTTGCCCCTTAATACCTTTGGTTAACAAAAATCTATCAAACTCAGATTTAAAAATTAACAAGTGTCTCAGCATCAATTGCTGATTGTGGAAGAGAGTTTCAAACTGATACCACACCTGGTGTGTTGAAGTGTTTCTTCATTTCACTCCTGAAAGGTTTTTAGACGAGGTTTATATTTTTAGACTATGCCCCCATGTTCTAGACTCTGCAGCCAGTGGGAATTGTTACTCTCTGTCCACCCTATCAGTTTCCCTTATTATCTTGAAAACAATCATCAAATCACACCTGAGCCTTCAAAATTCCAGGGATACAGAGTAAATCTCCAGCTACACTGTCCCATTAAATATTCCCAAGCCAAGCACAATGTTGGGTTTGACACAGAGTAAATTTCCCTCTACACTGTCCCATCACACACTCCCAGGGCAGGAACATCATGGGGTGGATACAGAGTGAATCTCACTCTACACTGTCTGATGGAGACAGAGAGAGAGACAGAAAAAGAGAAACAGAGAGACATGGACTGACAGGGTGACTAAAAGAGATAGAAGGATACTTCACAGGGGATATTGGAAGAGGAAGATGCAATTCCACCACACAATCCTGTTCCGGCATCAAATGAGATCTTGGCTGATCTGTGATGTAACTTACACCATATATCCTGCCTTTGCCCCTTATCTCTTAATACCTTTGGTTAACAAGAATCTATCAATCACAGATTTAAAAAGTAACCAATATGCCAGCAAGAAATTTGCGCAACCAATATCATGAGGGTGCGATGGCACCCACAGTGGAATAGCTTGCTGGATGTTTAAAATGGAGACTGTTCCTTCTGGATCATCAAACGTATCTGTCTGGGCCCCAACTTCAACTACATTTCCCCATCTCCCGATGTTTTTTTCTCTCCATATCTAACTCTTATATGTTTGTGTACACAGCAGTGAAGGATTACATCAAATTAATATATCTTACATTATCCTTTTCATCCACCTCAACAATCTCTCTCTCTCCAATTTTGTCCCTCTCTACAGCCCTCTCTCTGCCTTCATATCTAACCCTCTCTCCCTCCGTCTCTCTCCTAATGTCAGAGATAGCAGGAGGGAGAGACAGAGAGAGAATGTTGAAGGAACTGTACTCTGTTCCTAAGCTGTGCTGAAGCTGCTCTGGGAGTGTTTGATGGGCTACATTAATCGGCCGTGTACAGTCCTGGATCAGGCTGTGAAGAAACACAGCTTGTTCAGTGTACAACGGGTCAAAGGGAACGATTCACTCCTGTCTGCTACTGGGAAGAGAGACTGACCTTAACATCAAGGCAGCGTTTGACCGAGTGTGACATCGAGGAGCCCGAGTAAAACTGAAGTCAGTGGGAATCGGGGGAAATCTCTCCACTGGTTGGAATCATACCGAGCACAAAGGAAGATGGTTTTGGTTGTTGGAGGTCAATCATCTCAGTCCCAGGACATCACTGCAGGAGTTTATCAGGGTAGTGTCCTCAGCCCAGCCATCTTCAGCTGAGATCCCAGCAGAAAGTGCTTTAAATACTGAGCAGGTCAGACAGCATCTGTGGAGAGAGAAACAAAGTTAGTGATTCAGCTCGATGCTTTCCAGATTTCCAGCATCCACAGTATTTTGCCTCAGATAATGAAGCAATCCAGAGCCACATGCACCAAGACCCGGACAACATTTAGGTTTGGGCCGACCAGTGACAAGTAACATTCACGTCACACAAGTGCCAGGCAATGACCATCTGCAACATGAGAGAATCCAACCACCTCCCCTTGGCATTCAAAGCATTATCCCATCGCTGAATCCCCCAGCGTCAACATCCTGGGGAAACATTGACATCAAACTTAACAGAACGAAACACATCAATAGTTTCTTCACCCAGTGGCTGGTGGGTGTCTGGAACTCACTGCCTGAAAGGATTAGTATAAAATGGGTGGTTGATGGCCGGCACAGACTGGGCGGGCCGAAGGGCCTGTATAAGTGCTGTATCTCTAAACCAAACTGAAATAAACACCCCTTACACTTCAAAATTCCAGGGATACAGAGTAAAGCTCCGTCTAAACTGTCCCTTCAAATGCTGCCAAGCAAGTACAGAATGGAGTTATCTACAGAGCAAATCTCTGTCCTCTCTGTTCCATAAAACACTCGCAGGACAGGTACAGTGTGGGGTTAGATACCGAGTAAAGCTGCCTCTATATATGCCTCTCTTTCTCCTCCTCCATCCAGATGGAGAGAGTAACAGTGAGAAAGACAGGGATAGATATAGAGAGGGAATAACAGAGAGAGGGAAGGATAGCAATGGGGAGAGATTACCAGAGAGGAAGAGATTGGGATGGAGAGTGTCGGTCAGTGTTCCTGCAAAGCTGTGTGCAGCAGCCTGGAAGGTACCACGCAGGTCCTGTTCCGTGATAAATAACACACGTCTTCGAAGATTCTTAAAAATTTAAAGGGACTGCACGTGGGACAAAAACAACTTGCCGTGCACAACAACTAAATTTTCTGGGAACATTGGAGCCAGCTGTAGCTCAGTGGGTAATAATCCTGCCTCTGAGTTATACGTTTGTGGGTTCAGGTCCGAACACAAAATCTAGGCTGATGTCACCCAACAGAAAATCAGAACAGACCAGCGAGACACAGAAAAGGAAACTTGTGTTGAATTTGTGAGCCTCGCTTTCTGTAATGTTTTAGTGTTTGGTCAGAATGTTGACCCAGTGAAATTTTGCCCCTGTGGCATGAGAGTTATCTGAATAGAGATTATAACATCTTATTACAACATGAAGGTACCGTGCGCACTGAGTATAACAACATTTGCAGCGTCCCATCATGTAAAATACTTTACTGGGTGCGGGATCAGGGTTTGATATTTCCAAAACACTGAGGGAAACTCGAACTTTTAATCAGCCCTGGGAGGAAAGTAAACCTGGAGACTTTCAAACAGTAATCAATGTCAGATTTGATCAATTATTAGGGATTAATCAATTTAGTATACAAAGCAGACAGAATATGCCGTTAAAGAGCGGGATATGGGTTTCCTACCAGCCTGCAGAAGGAAGTGCACCCTCTGCAGTTGTGGTATCACCAAAAGCAGCCAAATTAAAATAGCAAATTGATGTATGTGGAGTTTTACTGAGGTTCTGAGAGAGGAGAGAGAAACAGGCATAGACACAGACAGGCAGACACAGACACACACACAGAGAAACACACATGCACACAGAGAACCACACACACAGAACCACACACACAGAGAAACACACATGCACACAGAGAACCACACACACAGAACCACACACACACACACAGAAACACACACACAGAACCACACACACACAGAGACCGACATGCACAGACACACAGAGACCGACATGCACTGACACACACACACACAGACTGCCCAAGGGACAGAGAGTGACAGAAGAATATTTCAATTTCTATAATATTTCAATTTCAGTTTCTATAAGATCCCCCCTCATTCTTCTGAATTCCAATGAATATAATCCCAATCTACTCAGTCTCTCCTCATAAGCCAACCCCCTCAACTCTGGAATCAACCTAGTGAACCTCCTCTGCACCCTCTCCAGTGCCTGCACATCCTTTCTCAAGTAAGGAGACCAAAACTGCACACAGTACTCCAGATGCGGCCTCACCAGTACCTTATACAGCTGCAACATAACCTCTCTGCTTTTAAACTCAATCCCTTTAGCAATGAAGGACAAAATTCCATTTGCCTTCCTAATTACTTGCTGTACCTGCAGACCAACCTTTTGCGATTCATGCACAAGGACACCCAGGTCCCTCTGCATAGCAGCATGCTGCAACTTTTTACCATTCAAGTAATAATCCTTTTTACTGTTACTCCTACCGAAATGAATAACTTCACATTTATTAACATTGTATTCCATCTGCCAGACCTTTGCCCACTCACTCAATGTATCTATGTTCCTCTGCAAACTTTCACAGTCATCTGCACACTTTGCTCTGCCACTCATCTTAGTGTCATCTGCAAACTTTAACACCCTACACGTGGTCCCCAACTCCAAATCATCGATATAAATTGTAAATAATTGGGGTCCCAACACCGATCCCTGAGGCACACCACTAGTGACTGATTGCCAGCCAGAATAGCACTCATTTATCCCCACTCTCTGCTTCCTGTTAGTCAACCAGAGAGGGAAAGGCAGTTGGAGAGACAGAGAGAGAGAGAGACGCAGAGATGGAAGGAGAGAGATGGAGTGACAGGGAGGGAAAGACAGATGGAGGGACAGAGTGAGAGACAGAGAGAGGAGAGAGATGGAGTGACAGGGAGGGAAGGACAGATGGAGAGACAGAGAACGAGAGACAGAGATAGAAGGAGAGAGAGGGAGTGACAGGGAGGGAAAGACAGATGGAAAGACTGAGAGAGAGAGAGGCAGAGATGGAAGGAGGGAGAGTGAGACAGAGAGGGAAAGACAGATGGAGGGACAGAGAGAGACACACACAGAGATGGAAGGAGAGAGATGGAGTGACAGGGAGGGAAAGACAGATGGAGGGACAGAGTGAGGGACAGAGAGTGGAGAGAGATGGAGTGACAGGGAGGGAAAGACAGATGGAAAGACTGAGAGAGAGAGAGGCAGAGATGGAAGGAGGGAGAGGCAGTGACAGGGAGGGAAAGACAGATGGAAAGACTGAGAGAGAGAGACAGAGATAGAAGGAGAGAGAGGGAGTGACAGGGAGGGAAAGACAGATGGAAAGACTGAGAGAGGGAGACAGAGATAGAAGGAGAGAAATGGAGTGACAGGGAGGGAAGGACAGATGGAGAGACAGAGAGCGAGAGACAGAGATAGAAGGAGAGAGAGGGAGTGACAGGGAGGGAAAGACAGATGGAGAGACAGAGAGAGAGAGAGACCGAGATAGAAGGAGAGAGAGGGAGAGACAGGAAGGGAAAGACAGATGGAGAGACAGAGACAAGGAGAGAGATGGAGTGACAGGGAGGGAAGGACAGATGGAGGGACAGAGAGAGAGAGACAGAGAGAGAAGGAGAGAGATGGAGTGACAGGGAGGGAAGGACAGATGGAGAGGCAGAGATGGAAGGATTGAGAGAGTGTGTGACAGGGAGGGAAAGACAGATGGAAAGAGAGAGGGAGAGACAGACAGCGAGGGAAAGACATATGGAGGGGCAGAGAGTGAGACAGAGAGAGAAGGAGAGAGAGGGAGTGTCAGGGAGGGAAAGACAGATGGAGGGACAGAGAGAGAGCGAGAGACAGGGAGAGAGATGGAGTGACAGGGAGTGAAGGAAAGATAGAGGGATAGAGAGAGAGACAGAGAGAGGCAGAGACAGAGATCGAAGGAGGGAGATGGAGTGACGGGGGGTGGGGAGGGTGGTGCAGTAGACAGGTGGAGGGACAGAGAGAGAGAGGCAGAGATGGAAGTAGTGAGAGGGAGTGTCAAGGAGGGAAAGACAGATGGAGGGACAAAGTGAGAGACAGAGAGAGCAGGAGAGAGATGGAGTGACAGGGAGGGAAGGACAGATGGAGGGATAGAGAGGGAGAGACAGAGAGAGTGGCAGAGACAGAGATAGAAGCAGAGAGAGGGAGTGACAGGGAGCGAAAGACAGATGGAGAGACAGGAAGAGACAGAGATCTCTCCCGATGTTTCTGTCTCCATACCTATTTCTTAAATGTTTGTGCACACAGCAGTGAAGGATTACATCAAATTAATTTCTCTTACATTCTCCCTTTCAATCGACCCCGCAATCTCTCTCTCTCCAACCTTGTCC
This sequence comes from Heterodontus francisci, assembly GCF_036365525.1. Taxonomy (NCBI): domain Eukaryota; kingdom Metazoa; phylum Chordata; class Chondrichthyes; order Heterodontiformes; family Heterodontidae; genus Heterodontus; species Heterodontus francisci. The sequence continues at coordinate 6,834,036 of NC_090415.1, forward strand.
CTCTCCACAACACTCTCTCTGTCTCCATATCTAACCCTCTCTCCCTCTGTCTCTCTCCTAGTGTCAGAGATAGCAGGAGGGAGAGACAGAGAGAGAATGTTGAAGGAACTGTACTCTGTTCCTAAGCTGTGCTGAACCTGCTCTGGGAGTGTTTGATGGGCTACATTAATGGGCCGTGTACAGTCCTGTATCAGGCTGTGAAGAAGCACAGCTTGTTCAGTGTACAACGGGTCAAAGGGAACGATTCACTCCTGTCTGCTACTGGGAAGAGAGACTGACCTTAACATCAAGGCAGCGTTTGACCGAGAGTGACATCGAGGAGCCCGAGTAAAACTGAAGTCAGTGGGAATCCGCTGGTTGGACTCATACCGAGCACAAAGGAAGATGGTTGTGGTTGTTGGAGGTCAATCATCTCAGTCCCAGGACATCACTGCAGGAGTTCCTCAGGTTAGTGTCCTCGGCCCATCCATCTTCAGCTGCTTCCTCAATGACCTGCCCTCCATCGTAAGGTCAGAAGTAGGGATGTTCACTGTTGATTGCACAGTGTTCAGTTCCATTCACACCTCCTCAGATAATGAAATCCCAGCAGGAAGTGCTGGAAATACTGAGCAGGTCAGGCAGCATCTGTGGAGAGAGAAACAGAGTTAATGATTCAGTTCGATGCTTTCCAGATTTCCAGCATCCGCAGTATTTTGCCTCAGATAATGAAGCAATCCAGAGCCACATGCACCAAGACCCAGACAACATTCAGGTTTGGGCCGACCAGTGACAAGTAACATTCACGTCACACAAGTGCCAGGCAATGACCATCTGCAACAAGAGAGAATCCAACCACCTCCCCTTGGCATTCAAAGCATTATCCCATCACTGAATCCCCCAGCATCAACATCCTGGGGAAACATTGACATCAAACTTAACTGAACGAAACACATCAATAGTTTCTTCACCATCTCTCTGGGACAGAGAGACACAGATAAAGAATGTGAGTAAGCTTTGACAGAACCTCAGTAAATTGTTCCAACCATTGTTCATGATAGAAATCAAGGATTATATTAGAGCAAAGGAAGAGGCAGAGAATGTTAGCCACTTTATAACTATATCCTTTAGTTTAGATTGCCTCTCCTCCTTCTTCCTACCTGTGGAGGTGGGAGATGTGGGCATGGTTCTTAATGAATTCTCTGTGTCCGTCTTTATAAAAGAGTGGGAACGATACAGAGATTGTAGTTAAAGAGGAGGAGTGTGAAATATTGGATGGGATAAACAGAGTGAGAGGGGAAATATGAAGGTGTTTGGCAACTTTGAAAGTGGATAAATGGTCAGGCCTGGATGCATTGGAATCAGTTCAGAGAAGGTTCACTCGGCTGGTTCCTGGGATGAAGGGGTTGTCTTATGAGGAATGGTGGAACAGGTTGGGCCTATACTCATTGGAGTTTAGAAGAATGAGAGGTGATCTTATTGAAACATACAAGATTCTGAGGGGACTTTACAGGGCGGATGCTGGGAGGATGTTCCCCTTGTGGGGAAGTCTAGAACTGGGGGGCAGGTACACAGTGGAGTTTGATACAGAGTAAAGCTGCCTCTGTATATGCCTCTCTTTCTCCTCCTCCATCCAGATGGAGAGAGTAACAGTGAGAAAGAACAGGGATAGATATGGAGAATAAGAGAGAGAGGGAAGGATTGCAATGGGGAGACAGTACCAGAGAGAAAGAGGAAGAGATTGGGATGGAGAGTGTTGGTCAATGTTCCTGCAAATCTGCGTGCAGCAGCCTCAAAGGTCCCACGCAGATCCCGTTCCACAATAAATAGCACACGTCTTCAAAGATTCTTCAAAGATTTCAAGGGACAGCTCACGTTAAAAAAACTGGGCACGCACAACATCTAAATTTTCACGGGAACATTGGAGCCAACTGCGGAATACATGTTTCTTACCAGCCTGCATAAGGAAGTGCAACCTCTGCAGATGCGGTGAAACCAAAAGCAGCTGACTTCAAATGGCAAACTGATGCATGTGGAGCTTTACAAAGGGTCTGAGAGAGGAGAGAGAAACAGACATAGACACACACAGACACAGAAACACACACACACACAGAAACAAACACACAGAAACACACACACAGACACAGACACACAGAAACACACACACACACCGAAACACACACACACACACACACACACAGAAACACACACACAGAAACACACACACAGAAACACACACACACAGACACAGAAACACACACACACAGAAACACACAGACACAGAAACACACACACACACAGAAACACACACACACACAGAAACACACACACACAGAAACAGAGTGACTCAGGGACAGAGCGCGAAAGAAGAATATTTCAATTTTCAAAAGGCATTTGATGAGATCAACCTTCGATTTAAAAATGACAAGTGATTTTGCGTCAATGTTTGCGTGCAGAAGACACGTTCCAAACTACTGCCACCTTTAGCCTGGAGTGGCGTATTTTTACTCAGAGTGTTGTGAATCTTTGGAATTCTCTACCCCAGTGGGCTGTGGAAGCTCAGTCTGGGAAAAAGGCATTGAAGTGGATGATCAGCCATGATCGTATTGAATGGCGGAACAGGCTCGATGGGCTGAATGGCCGACTCCTGTTCCTATGTTCCCAAGCTGCTGAAATAGTTTCTCCCAAACTACCCCATCAGTTCCCCTTAATATCTCAACATCTTTGAACAAATCACCTTGATCCTCCTAAATTCCAGGCAATAAATCCCTAGTTTGTGTAATATCACCTCGTAATTTAACCCTTGGAGTCCAGTTATCATTCTGGTAAATCTACACTGCACTTAAATGGACATGGACCCCCCAAAGTCTCTTTGAACCTCCAGTGCTTCTATCTTTTCACCTTTTATAAAGTACTCTGTTCTAGTCTTTTTTTGCTGACATTGAAATCTAACTGCCACAGTTTTGCCCATTTATTTAAGATATTAATATCTCTTTGTAATTTGATGCTTCCAGCTACACTGCTTACAATGCTGCCTATTTTTGTGTCATTGGTAAACTTGGGTTTGTTGCATTCTACCTCATCATCTTAAATCATTAATAAATACAGCAAAACTGAGACACACACGGGCTTTGCACGAGTAGACAGGAGTGAATCATTCCAACCTCGAGGCTTTTTAACTCCACATGAATGTTTAAAAAAAAATTCAAATTCACAACAGCCCTGTGTGGGATTTGAACTCCTGCTTTTTCAATCATCAGCTCAGGCCTTCAAATTAAAACCCATAAAAAGAGATTCATTTTCCTCCTGCTGTTGTCTGACTGACTGAGGTTTTGTATATTGTTCCCTTCGCCTCTTCTTCCATGTGTTTGAAGTCTTTGAAGTTTGTCAGACATTGGTAAACTACTTCATGTGGTGTTCTGCAAATACCTTCAATTCTGTGGATCTGGAAGGGACACAATTCAAATTCTCACCTTATTGCATCAACTAAAACCTGCAGGTCCATTCAAACAACTCTATTTCCTGTCTCTGCAAAGACAGCTCACACTTCCACAATGCAGGAATGTCTGAATGGAAACAGCTTGTGACACATTTCCCAACATGTTTGCTAACACTTTTCAGGATGAAGCTAAATTCAACTGACAAGATTGCAAGCCCCAAATTGAATCTTTCAGATGTAAAAAGTGACACAAATGAAATCCCAGATCTCTCTGTCCCTGCACCCATTTTAACATTGGACCATTTAGTTTATATCGCTTCTCCTCAGCCTTCCTTCCAAAATGCATCATTTGACATTTCTCAGCATTGAAGTTAACCTGCTATGTGTCTGACCATTTCACCAGACTGCCTCTATCCTCCTGAAGTCTACTCCTATTCCCTTCACTGTTTATTACATTGCAAATGGCACAATGTTGAAGTTATGCCCTGTAAACCCCAGTCTAAGTCATTCATATATCAATAAGATCAGTGGTCCTAATCAAAACCCCTGGGGAATACCACAATTTACACTGTATACAGTGAGTACAAAAGCTGAGAGGGTGCGCTGAACATTTATAAAGCTCTGGTCAGGTAACAGAGAGGCAGAGACTGGGATTCAGAGGGTAACGGAGAGGGAGAGACTGGGACTCAGAGGGTAACAGAGAGGGAGAGACTGGGATTCAGAGGATAACAGAGAGGGAGAGACTGGGATTCAGAGGGTAAGGGAGAGGGAGAGACTGGGATTCAGAGGGTAACAGAGAGGGAGAGACTGGGATTCAGAGGGTAAGAGAGAGGGAGAGACTGGGATTCAGAGGGTAACGGAGAGGGAGAGAGTGGGATTCAGAGGGTAACAGAGAGGGAGAGTCTGGGATTCAGAGGGTAACGGAGAGGGAGAGTCTGGGATTCACAGGGTAACAGAGAGGAAGAGTCTGGGATTCAGAGGGAAACATAGAGGGAGAGACTGGGATTCAGAGGGTAACAGAGAGGGAGACTGGGATTCAGATGGTAACAGAGAGGGAGAGTCTGGGATTCAGAGGGAAACAGAGAGGGAGAGACTGGGATTCAGATGGTAACAGAGAGGGAGAGTCTGGGATTCAGAGGGAAACAGAGAGGGAGAGACTGGGATTCAGATGTTAACAGAGAGGGAGAGTCTGGGATTCAGAGGGTAAGAGAGAGGGAGAGTCTGGGATTCACAGGGTAACAGAGAGGAAGAGTCTGGGATTCAGAGGGAAACATAGAGGGAGAGACTGGGATTCAGAGGGTAACAGAGAGGGAGACTGGGATTCAGATGGTAACAGAGAGGGAGAGTCTGGGATTCAGAGGGAAACAGAGAGGGAGAGACTGGGATTCAGATGGTAACAGAGAGGGAGAGTCTGGGATTCAGAGGGAAACAGAGAGGGAGAGACTGGGATTCAGATGTTAACAGAGAGGGAGAGTCTGGGATTCACAGGGTAACAGAGAGGGAGAGACTGGGATTCAGATGGTAACAGAGAGGGAGAGTCTGGGATTCACAGGGTAACAGAGAGGGAGAGACTGGGATTCAGATGGTAACATAGAGGGAGAGTCTGGGACTCAGAGGGTAAGAGAGAGGGAGAGACTGGGATTCACAGGGTAACAGAGAGGGAGAGTCTGGGATTCAGAGGGAAACATGGAGGGAGAGACTGGGATTCAGAGAGTAACAGAGGAGGAGAGAATTGGAATCAGAGGGTAACAGAGAGGTAGAGACTGGGATTCAGAGGGTAAAGGAGACGGAGAGACTGGGATTCAGAGGGTAACAGAGAGGGAGAGTCTGGGATTCAGAAGGTAACAGAGAGGGAGAGTCTGGGATTCAGAGTGTAACAGAGAGGGAGAGACTGGGATTCAGAGGGTAACAGAGAGGGAGAGACTGATATTCAGAGGGTAACAGAGAGGGAGAGTCTGGGATTCAGAGGGTAACAGAGATAGAGAGTCTGGGATTCAGAGGGTAACAGAGAGGGAGAGACTGGGATTCAGAGGGTAACAGAGAGGGAGAGACTGGAATTCAGAGAGTAACAGAGGGAAAAATAGAGTTGGCGAGGGCAACATAGAAATTTTAAGGCACTGAAAGCGGCCACTTGGCCCATTCTCTCTGTGCCAGCCGAAAAACGATCAACCTATTCTCAACCCACCTTCCAGCATTTGGTCCGAGCTCTGCAGCTTACCGCACTTGAGGTGCCTATCCAGACTCCTTTTCAGGATGAAGCTAAATTCAACTGACAAGACTCCAAGCCCCAAATTGAATCTTTGAGATATAAAAACTGACGCAGATCTCTCCAGATTCCAGATCTCTCTGAACCAGCACCCATTTTAACATTGTACTATTTAGTTTATATCGCTTCTCCTCAGCCTTCCTTCCTAAATGCATCATTTGACATTTCTCAGCATTGAAGTTAACCTGCCATGTGTCTGACCATTTCACCAGACTGCCTCTATCCTCCTGAACCCCACACTGTACCTGCCCTGACAGTGTTTTATAGAACAGAGAAGACAGAGATTTACTACTACTATTCCCTTCTCTGTTTATTACATTGCAGATGGTGTAATGTTGAAGTTATGCCCTGTAAACCCAAGTCCAAGTCATTAATATATATCAAAAAGATCAGTGGTCCTAATCCAAACCCCTGGGGAATACCACTGTACCACAATGTACACTGTATACAGTCAGTACAAAAGCAGGGAGGTTATGCTGAACATTTATAAAGCTCTATTTCAGCCCCGACTGGAGAACTGTGTCCAGTTCTGGTCACCACACTTTAGGAAGGATGTGAGATTCCTTGAGAGGGTGCAGAGATTTACCAGAATGGTTTCAGAGATGGGGGATTTTAGCTACAAGGTTAGGTTGGAAAAGCTGGGTTTGATCTCCTTAGAAGAAAGTAGATAGAGGGGAGATTGAATAGAAGTGTATAAGATTATGTCAGTCAAAGAGACCACCCTCCGGTCTGAAACAACCATTCACCACTACTCTCTGTGTCCTGTCCCTTAGCCAATGTTGTATCCACTCTGTCCCTGTCCCGTTCATTCCATCAGCATTCCTTTCGTGAACTAGTCAGTTATGAGGCAGCATTCTGACCTCCCATTGAGGAAATTGGTCCCAGAGCACAGAAAAACACACACAGACAGGCAATGACCATCTGTAACAAGAGAGAATCCAACCACCTCCCCATGGCATTCAAAGCATTATCCCATCGCTGAATCCCCCAGCATCAACATCCTAGGGAGACATTGACCAGGAACTGAGCTGAAGTAATCACATCAGTACTGTGGCTACAAGTGACTCACCCCCCTGACTCCCCAAAGCCTTTCAACCACCTACAAGACACAAGTCAGGTGTGTGATGGTATCTCTCCACTTGCCTGGATGAGTGTAACATCGACAACACTCCAGAGGCTCGACACCATCCAGGACAAAGCAGTCCACCTGATTGGTACACCATCCACCACTTTCAACTTTGATCAGATCACCCCTTACCCTTCTAAATTCCAGGGATACAGAGTAAAGCTCCGTCTACACTGTCCCATCAAATGCTGCCAAGCTATTAGTTAGCTATTGAGTAAAGCTCTGTCTTCTCTGTTCTATAAAACACTCCCAGGGAAGGTACAGTGTGGGGTTAGATACAGAGTAAAGCTGCCTCTATATATGCCTCGCTTTCTCCTCCTCCATCCAGATGGAGAGAGTAACAGTGAGAAAGACAGGGATAGATATAGAGAGGGAAGAACAGGGAGAGGGAAGGATAGCAATGGGGAGAGATTACCAGAGAGAAAGAGGACGAGATTGGGATGGAGAGTGTCGGTCAGCATTCCCGCAAAGCTGTGTGCAGCATCCTGGAAGGTATGACACAGTGAGAGATTGAAATTAAGAGGGTACAGAGAGAGAAATAAACAAGGAGAGTAGCAGAGAGGGGAACTAGTGATTGATTGAGTGAGTAAGAGAGAGGGGAAGACGGAGATGGAGAGAGATTACCAGTAAGAGTAGCTCTCCACTTCTCTCTCCATGCATACCTCTCCCTTTCTCACTGTTACCCTCTCTCCATCTATATTCCTCCCTCTCTCCTGGTGTTTCACACTCTACACCTATTTCTTGTACCTCTGTGCACACAGGATTACATCAAACTATGATAACATTTGTCATTTGCACTTTTGATCTAACCTAACAACATGACTGTCTCCAACATTATCTCTGTGTCTGTGAACAGCGGGACCTTGGAGTGAATGTTCACTGATTCCTGAGGCTGACAGGACAGGTGGATAAGCTGGTTAGGAAGGGATAAGGGAGACTTTCATTTCCCGACCAGTGGAAATAATCTCTCAGTGTCCACCCTATCCAGTCCCTTTAGAATCTGATATGTTTCAATGAGATCACCTCTCATTCTTCTAAACTGCAGAGAATACAGGTCCTATTTACTCAGCCTCTCATCATAGGACAATGGCAGAGAAGCTAAACAAATACTCTCTGTCTGTCTTTATGTTCTCTCTCATGCTCTGTAATCTTCCTTGAATCATTGAACACTGCAGTTTGTGGATCATTTCACTGTTTGCTGTTGAGCTGATGAAATTGTTTGATTGGCAGTGATAATATTTTTGGACCATTGTATTGAGTCCAATGGGTTGCAACTAGGATTACTGGGTGATTTCTCTCTGCAACTTTTAATCTTTAATCAAGCTTATCTGGGCATTAACCTGCAATCTGTTTTTATATGTCTGACTCCACTCATTCTCCCGGGGATAAAGTTACTTTTGTCTGGTTGTGCACCCAATTAAATGACTGTTTGACATGGCGAGACTTTCTTTACTGTGAACGTGTGCTGATGTCTCTCTCTCTCTCTCTCACACACACACTATCTGCCTCTCTCTCTACCCGCATATATCCCGGACTTTCCCTCTCTCTCTGACGGACACTCTATCTCTCATTCATTTTTCACACTTTCTGTACACCCTGTGTCTGCTCTTTTCCTCTAATTTCTCATTTTCCTTCCCACTCTCTCTCTCCATCTCTCTCTCTCTTCTGCTCTGTTACTCTCTCCTCACCTTTATCTTTCCATTTATCTGTTTCCTCACTCTCAAACTCTACCTCTCCCTCACTCTCCACCTTCCTTTCTCTTTGATCTCTCTTCACATCTCTCCATCACTCTCTCTCCATCTCTGTCCAATTGAGGAGATTCTCCCTCCATTTCTCACCATCTCTTGCTCTCTCACTCTCTCCCTCTCACCTATTTTCTCTCAGTCTCTCCATCTCTCTATCACTCTCTCTCCATCTCTGTCCAATTGAGGAGATTCTCCCTCCATTTCTCACCATCTCTTGCTCTCTCACTCTCTCCCTCTCACCTATTTTCTCTCGGTCTCTCCATCTCTCTATGATTCTTTCAAGCTCAGTTCTTCCTCTCTCTCTCTCCCCATCACTCTCTCTTTTCTATTTCCCTCTCTTTTACTTGCTCTCCAACTCTCTTGCTCTTTCTGTCCATGTTGGGTCGCTTTAAGAGTTTGGGACAGTTCTGGTGGTGCAGGGTCCCTTTAAGAGTCTGGTGCTGACTCCCCTCCCCCACCCCAGGGGCGGGGTCACAAGTCGCCCAAACCGCGGCTGCGCGGAGACAAGAGGCAGCTTTTGACCCCCTGACCTCCAGACACGTGGGGCGAGGCAGCCAATGAGACCTCACTGACGCCCTGGCGGGAGGGGGGTGTCATCAGCCGCCATGTTTGCGTGACGTCACCGGCCGGCCGCTTATTTCCGCAAACAGCAGCTGAAAGGAAAAGGAGAAGCGGCTTCAGCTGTCGATCTCAATGGAGGAAAGTTGAACGTCTGAGCCGGGGGACGATATAAAAAAGCGGCGGTTCACGCTCCTGTGGAGATGCGCATGTGCGGAGCATCCTCCCAGAGTGCAGCGCGGCCTGTACCGCAGATAGGGGCCGTTCCCACCCGCGGGGCATTGTGGGAGCCGCAGGACGCCATTGCCCCCTCATTAACTCAGTCAAAATTAACTCATTCCCTCTCAGCTCTCTCTCCCTCCTTTTCATATTGCAGGCTGAAATGGGGCTTTGTTGGCATCCATTACACCATCCCGGGTGTGATCAGATACTCTGTCCCTTCGTAAACGATTTCCCGTCCCTCCATCAGCTTGTGATTGTTATTGGCTTTTCTCCTACTGAAATGGTTGCTGAATCTGTTGGTCTTTTTCTACTCGCTTCATATCTAACCCTCTCTCCCTCTGTCTCTCTCCCAGTGTCAGAGATAGCAGGAGGGAGAGATAGAGAGAGGAAGAAAGACACAGAGAACAACACCAGTTTCTCCAATCTATCCACGCAACTCAAGTCCCTCATCCTGGAACCTTGCTCGTGAATCTTTTCTGCATCCTCTCTAATGCCTCCACATCCTACCTAAAGCACGGTGTCCAGAATTGGACACAATACTAGATGAGGATGAAGCAGTGTTTTATAAAGCTTCATCATAACCTCCTTGCTTTTATACTCTAAGCCTCTATTTACAAAGCCTAGGATCCCATACGCCTTTTAACCACTTTCTCAACTCACTCTGCCACCTTCAATTTGTGCACAGTCATCCCCAGGTCTCTCTGTTCCTGCACCCACTTCCTTCTGTTCTTAAGTTCCCATGACAGAGAGGGACAGAAGGACAGGGAGGTCTAGAAATAATGAGGGGGAGAGAGAGCAAACAAACAGGAAACACATATGGGAACACCACCACCTGCAAGTTTCCATTCCAGTCTCACACCATCCTGACTTGGAACTATATCACCATTCCTTCACTGTCACTAGGTCAAAATCCTGGATCTCACTTCCTAACAGCACTGTGGGTGTACCTCCCCCACATGGACTGCAGCAGTTCAAGAAGGTTCAACGGCAATTGGTGATGGGCAATAAAATGCTGGCATAGCCAGTAATGAACACATCCAACAAATGAATAAAAAATAATAACAATTTGGCACCAAGTCACTAAAGGAGATATTGAACTGGACACAAGAACACAAGAAGTAGGAGCAGGAGTAGGCCATTCAGCCCCTCGAGCCTGCCCTGCCATTCAATAAGATCATGACTGATCTGTCCCAACACTCAACTCCTCTTTCAGGCCTGCTCTGCAGAACCCTCGAGTCCCTGAGAGGGTTGAGAACAAATATTTTCCCACAAAGACAAACAGGGTGAGACTCCCAAATCTAGAGCCCCTTAGATAGCAAGAATCAAACCAGGTAGAATAAGGCACAAAAGGGAAACTTATGTCAGATACCGAGAGCTCAATCCCACAGAAAGCCGAGATGAGTGAAGAAAGTGCAGGAGTGAAATTAAAAATCAAATTAGGAGAGCAAAGAAATGGCCGGAAAATAACATTACCAAGTAAAATCAAGGAAAGCACAAAGATGTTTTATAAATACATGAAGAGCAAGAGGATAACTAAGGATAGAGTCAAGGGTTATGGGGGCCAGGCAGGAAAATGGAGTTAAAGTCACTATCAGATCAATCATGATCATATTGACTGACAGAACAGGCTCAAGAGGTTGAATGGCCTACTCCTGCTCCCATTTCTTCAGATCTAGTGTATAAATTGGAGGGTTTGCTCTCCACTTTTTAAACCATTTTTATAGCAGAGACAGGTCCATGTGTAATATAAACAGAGACAGGGTCTAGTGCAGACCTAACTAGTGCATTGATAACTGAGACTAGTGTAAAAGGTATCAAGGATACAGAATTCTAAATATACATTCAGGGGAAGTTTTTTAGGTCAGTACGTAGCAAGGTCAACAAGAGATGGGTCAGTTTGACACTTAGTTTTAGGGAATGAAGCTGGGCCGGTGGAAGGCGATTTAGAAAAGGTGGACTGGAAAACGGTACTTGAAGGTAAATCAGTGTCAGAGCAGTGAGATTGAATCATTTCATCCTGGAGGATTTATTATTCCAGAGTTATTTTTTATTTTCAGAGAAATTCAAATTCACAAGAGCCCAATGTGGGATTTGAACTCCGACTTTTTCAGTCATTACCTCAGGCTTTCAGATTACAAACTGTAAAAGACATTCACCTTCCTCCTGTTGTGACCTGACTGTCTCAGCTTTTGTGTATTGTCTCCAATCTTGTTCTTTCATGTGTCTGAAGACTTTGATGTTATTCAGACATTGGTAAACCACTTCATTCTCTCAGGTCTTCGGCTTAAATACCTTCAGGGACACAATCCACAATCTAATTCACACCCTATTCAAGCAACCAAAATCTTCAACTCCATTCAGACACCCCGATATCCTGTCCCTGCACAGATAACTGACAGTTCCACAATGCAGAAATGTCTGAATGAGAAACCACATTTACCTGACACAATCCAAGCTCCAAATTGAATCATTAAGATATCGAAAATACCACAGAAATGTGACTTGTTCCTTGTAACAGTGAGACTGAAACATTTCAGGGTACTATTCAACCAAGAAGGATTCCGAGAAAAGTCAGGATCAGGATTGAAAGAGGAAGAGAGAGAGTAAAAAGGGGGGAGTGAGAGAGGGGGTAGAGAGAGAGAGAGAGACTGTCAGCTCCTGGATGGGGAAGGATTCTCTGTTCCTTCACCCATTTTAACATTGTACCATTTAGTTTAGACAGAGAGACATAGACTGACAGGGTGACTGACAGAGAAAGAAGGATATTTAACATCGGATATTGGATGTAATTTAACCCCACAACCCTGTTCCGGCATTCAATGAGATCAGGGCTGATCTGTGATCTATCTTACACCATATATCCTGCCTTTGCCCCTTATCTCTTACTATCTTTGCTTAACAAGAATCTATCAATCACAGCTTTAAAAATTAACCAATAATCCAACATGAAATTTCCACAAACAATATCATGAGGGTGTGATGGCTCCCACAGTGGAACAGCTCACTGGATGTTTAAAATGGAGGCTATTTCTTCTGGATCATCAAAAGTATCTGCCTGGGCCCCAACATCATCGACATTTCCCCCTCTCCCGATGTTTTTTTCTCTCCATATCTATCTCTTATATGTTTGTGTACACAGCAGTGAAGGATTACATCAAATTAAAATATCTTACATTATCCTTTTCATCCACCTCAACAATCTCTATCTCTCCAACGTTGTCCCTCTCGACAGCCCTCTCTCTGCCTTCATAACTAACCCTCTCTCCCTCTGTCTCGGTCCTAGTGTCAGAGATAGCAGGAGGGAGAGACAGAGAGAGAAGGAGAGAGTGAGAGCGACAGAGATGGAAAGACAGATGGAGAGACAGAGAGAGAGAGAGGCAGAGATGGGAGAAGAGATAGGGAGTGACAGAGAGATTTCATAAAAATCTATCAAACTCAGATTTAAAAATTAACAAGTGTCTATGCATCAATTGCTGATTGTGGAAGAGAGTTCCAAACTGATACCACACCTGGTGTGTTGAAGTGTTTCTTCATTTCACTCCTGAAAGGTTTTTAGACTAGGTTTATATTTTTAGACTATGCCCCCATGTTCTAGACTCTGCAGCCAGTGGGAATTGTTACTCTCTGTCCACCCTATCAGTTTCCCTTATTACCTTGAAAACAATCATCAAATCACACCTGAGCCTTCACAATTCCAGGGATACAGAGTAAAGCTCCAGCTACACTGTCCCATTAAATATTCCCAAGCCAAGCACAAGGTTGGGTTTGACACAGAGTAAATTTCCCTCTACACTGTCCCATCACACACTCCCAGGGCAGGAACATCATGGGGTGGATACAGAGTGAATCTCACTCTACACTGTCCGATAGAGACAGAGAGAGAGACAGAAAAAGAGAAACAGAGAGACATGGACTGACAGGGTGACTGACAGAGAAAGAAGGATATTTAACAGGGGATATTGGAAGAGGAGGATGCAATTTAACCCCACAACTCTGTTCCTGCATTCAATGTGATCTTGGCTGATCTGTGATGTAACTTACACCATATATCCTGTCTTTGCCAGCATGAAATTTCCACAAACAATATCATGAGGGTGTGATGGCTCCCACAGTGGAATAGCTTGCTGAATATTTAAAATGGAGACAGAGAGAGAGGGACAGAGATAGGAGAGATAGGGAAAGACAGAGAGGGAAAGACAGATGGAGGAACAGAGAGACAGAGATGGAAGGAGAGAGAGGGAGTGACAGGGGAGGGAAAGACAGACGGAGAGACAGAGAGAGAGAGACGGAGATAGAAGGAGAGAGAGGGAGTGACAGGGGAGGGAAAGACAGACGGAGAGACAGAGAGAGAGAGACGGAGATAGAAGGAGAGAGAGGGAGAGACAGAGAGGGAAAGACAGACGGAGAGAGAGAGAGAGACAGGGGAAGATGGAAGGAGAGAGAGGGAGTGTTCGGGAGGGAAAGACAGATGGAGGGACAGAGAGAGAGAGACAGGGAGAGAGATGGAGTGACAGGGAGGGAAGGACAGATGGAGGGATAGCGAGAGAGAGAGACAGAGATAGAAGGAGAGAGAGGGAGAGACAGAGAGGGAAAGCCAGATGGAGAGACAGAGAGAGAGAGACAGAGATAGAAGGACCGAGAGGGAGTGACAGGGAGGGAAAGACAGTTGGAGGGACAGAGAGAGAGACAGAGAGAGAAGGAGAGAGAGGCAGTGTCAGGGAGAGAAGGAGAGAGAGGGAGAGACAGAGAGGGAAAGGCAATTGGAGAGAGAGAGAGAGCGAGACAGAGAGAGAGGCAGAGACAGAGATAGAAGGAGAGAGAGGGAGAGACAGAAAGGGAAGGACAGATGGAGGGACACAGAGAGAGGCAGAGACAGAGATAGAAGGAGAGAGACGGAGAGACAGAGAGGGAAAGACAGATGGAGAGACAGAGAGAGAGACAGAGAGAGTGGCAGAGACAGAGATAGAAGGAGAGAGAGGGAGTGACGGGGGATGGAGACAGATGGAGAGACAGAGAGAGAGAAGGAGAGAGATGGAGAGACAGAGAGGGAAAGACAGATGGTGAGCCAGAGAGAGAGAGTCAGAGATGGAAGGAGAGAGATGGAGAGACAGGGAGGGAAGGACAGATGGAGGGATAGAGAGAGAAAGACAAAGATAGAAGGAGAGAGTGGTAGTGACAGAGAGGGAAAGACAAATGGAGGGACAGAGAGAGAGACAGAGATAGAAGGAGAGAGAGGGAGTGTCAGGGAGGGAAAGCCAGATGGAGGGACAGAGAGAGAGAGACAGAGAGAGAAGGAGAGAAATGGAATGACAGGGAGGGAAGGACAGATGGAGGGATAGTGAGAGAGACAGAGATAGAAGGAGAGAGAGGGAGTGACAGGGAGGGAAAGACAGATGGAGAGAGAGAGACAGCGATAGAAGGAAAGAGAAATAGTGACATGGAGGGAAAAACAGATGGAGGGACAGAGAGAGAGACAGAGAGAGAAGGAGAGAGAGGGTGTTGCAGAGAGGGAAAGACAGATGGAGGGACAGAGTGAGAGACAGAGAGAGAGAGAAGTAGAGAGAGGGATAGACCGAGAGGGAAAGACAGATGGAGAGAGAGAGAAAGACAGAGCTGGAAGGAGAGAGAGGGAGAGACAGAGAGGGCAATAGAGATGGAGAGACAGAGAAAGAGGCAGAGATGGAAGGAAAGAGAGGGAGTGACAGGGAGGGAAAGACAAAATGGATACAGAACTGGCTGCAAGATGGATACAGAACTGGCTCAGTCATAGAAGACAGAGGGTAGCAGTGGAAGGGTGTTTTTCTGAATGGAGGGATGTGACTAGTGGTGTTCCGCAGGGATCAGTGCTGGGACCTTTGCTGTTTGTAGGATATATAAATGATTTGGAGGAAAATGTAGCTGGTCTGATTAGTCAGTTTGCGGACGACACAAAGGTTGGTGGAGTTGCGGATAGTGATGAGGATTGTCAGAGGATACAGCAGGATATAGATCGGTTGGAGACTTGGGCGGAGAAATGGCAGATGGAGTTTAATTCGGACAAATGTGAGGTAATACATTTCTGAAGGTCTAATGCAGGTGGGAAGTATACAGTAAATGGCAGAACCCTTCGGAGTATTGACAGGCAGAGAGATCTGGGCGTACAGGTCCACAGGTCACTGAAAGTGGCAACGCAGGTGGATAAGGTAGTCAAGAAGGCATACGGCATGCTTGCCTTCATCGGTCGGGGCACAGAGTATAAAAATAGGCAGGTCATGCTGCAGCTGTACTGAACTTTAGTCAGGCCACACTTAGAATATTGCGTGTAATTCTGGTCACCACACTACCAGAAGGACGTGGAGGCTTTGGAGAGGGTACAGAAGAGGTTTACCAGGATGTTGCCTGGTCTGGAGGGCATTAGCTATGAGGAGAGGTTGGATAAACACGGATTGTTTTCACTGGAACGACGGAGGTGGAGGGGCGACATGATAGAGGTTTACAAAGTTATAAGTGGCATGGACAGAGTGGATAGTCAGAAGCTTTTTCCCAGGGTGGAAGAGTCAGTTACTAGGAGATAGAGGTTTAAGTTGAGAGGGGAAAAGTTTAGAGGGGATGTGCGAGGCAGGTTTTTTACACAGAGGTGAGTGCCTGGAAGTTGTTGCCGGGGGAGGTGGTGGAAGCAGGTACCATAGAGACGTTTAAGAGACATCTTGACAAATACATGAATAGGATGGGAATAGAGGGATACGGACCCCGGAAGTGCAGAAGGTTTTAGTTTGGGCAGGCATCAAGATCGGCGCAGGATTGGAGGGCCAAATGGCCTGTTCCTGTGCTGTACTGTTCTTTGTTCTTTGACAGATGGAGGGACAGAGAGAGAGGTAGAGACAGAGACAGACGGAGAGAGAGGGAGAGTCAGGGAGGGAAAGACAGATGGAGAGACAGAGAGAGAGAGACAGAAATAGTAGGAGAGAGAGGGAGAGACACAGAGGGAAAGACAGATGGAGTGACAGAGAGCAAGACAGAGAGAAAGGCAGAGACAGAGATAGAAGGAGAGAGACGGAGAGACAGAGAGGGAAAGACAGATGGAGGGACAGAGTGAGAGACAGAGAGAGAAGGAGAGAGATGGAATTCAGAGGGTAGCAGAGAGGGAGAGACTGGGATTCAGAGGGTAACAAAGAGGGAAAGTCTGGGATTCAGAGGGTAACAGAGAGGGAGAGACTGGAATTCAGAGGGTAAGAGAGAGGGAAAGTCTGGGATTCAGAGGGTAACAGAAAGGGAGAGACTGGGATTCAGAGGGTAACAAAGAGGGAGAGACTGGAATTCAGAGGGTAACAGAGAGGGAAAGTCTGGGATTCAGAGGGTAACAGAGAGGGAGAGACTGGAATTCAGAGGGTAACAGAGAGGGAAAGTCTGGAATTCAGAGGGTAACAGAGAGGGAGAGACTGGAATTCAGAGTGTAACAGAGAGGGAGAGACTGAGATTCAGAGAGTAACAGAGGGTAAAATAGAGTTGGCGAGGGCAACACAGAAATTTTAAGGCACAGAAAGTGGCCACTTCACCCATTCTCTCTGTGCCAGCCGAAAAACGATCAACCTATTCTCATCCCACCTTCCAGCATTTGGTCCGAGCACTGCAGCTTACCGCACTTGAGGTGCCTATCCAGACTCCTTCTGAATGAGTTGAGGGTCTCTGCCTCAACTACCCTTTCAGGCAGTGAGTTCCAGACCATCGCGACCCTCTGGGTGAAAAAGATTTTTCTCAACTCCCCTCTAATTTTTCGACCAATCACTTGAAATCTATGCCCCCTCGTCACTGACCTTTCTGCTATGGTTCTCTGCCCTTCACCTCCACTCTATCCAGGACCCTCAAAATTTTGTACATTTCAATCAGATCTCCCCTCAGCCTTCTCTGTTCCAAGGACAACAACCCCTGCCTATCCTCATAGCTACAATTCTCCAGTCCTGGCAACATCCTAGAAAATGGGAGAGAGACAAAGTCCCGTGTTCATAACACATGGATAAAGAGGTTAATCATCTGAGCTGTTACTCTGAGACAGAGACAGAGAGGGAGAAAGAGAGAGAGAGAGGGAGAGAGAGAGGGAGGGAGAGAGTGAGGGAGAGATGGTGTGGGGGAGACACAAACTGAGACGTGGACAGAGGCAGCGAGAGAGAGAGAGGGAGAGATAGAGAGAGAGAGGCAGAGAGAGAGATAGAGAGAGACAGAGAGAGAGGGAGCGATGGTCTGAGGGAGGCACAAATTGAGACATGGACAGAGGCAGCGAGAGAGAGAGGGAGAGATAGAGAGAGAGAGGCAGAGAGAGAGATAGAGAGAGACAGAGAGAGAGGGAGCGATGGTCTGAGGGAGGCACAAATTGAGACATGGACAGAGGTTGAGAAAGAGAGAGAGGGAGAGACAGAGAGAGAGAGCTGGGGGAGAGACAGATAGAGAGTGCGAGAGGCACAGAGAGAGAAGGAGACACAGAGAGGCAGACAGAGAGGCAGACAGAGAGCTAGAGAGAGACAGAGAGAGAGGGAGAGATGGTGTGAGGGAGGCACAAATTGAGACGTGGACAGAGGTAGAGAGAGAGAGGGAGAGATAGAGCGAGAGAGAGGGTGGAAAGACAGATAGCGAGGGACAGAGGCAGTGTGAGAGAGGCAGAGTGAGAGAGGCAGATTAGAAGGTAGCAAATGTAACCCCACTATTTACAAAAGGAAGGAGAGAGAAAATGGGGAACTAAAGACCTGTTCGTCCAACATCAGTCATAGGGAAAATGCTCGAATCTATAATAAAGGATGTGATAACAGGACACTTAAAGAGAGATTGCGGGGGGTGGGGGGAGAGAGAAATGGGGGGGAGAGAGAGGGGGGAGAGTGTGTGAGTGAGACGGAGCAAAGGAGAGAGATACTAGGTTAGGTGGGACAATAAGCTGTGAGGAGAACACAAATAGACTACAAAGAGAGATGGTTTGGGATAGACAGCGATAAATGTCCCAGTGTTGTGGTAACATAAAATGGCCACTGAAAATGAACCTAAAATGGCTGACTGATGTGTGTGGATTTCCACAGATGAGAGGAGAGAGAGAGAGACAAAGAGGGAGACAGAGACCAAGACACAGAGTGATCGCAGGATATTTGTCGTAGGACAGAGGAAGAGGAGGAGGCCATTTGGCCCCTCAACCCTGTTCTGTCATTCAATGAGCTCATGGCTGATGTGTGATCTCAGTCCATGTACCTATCTTTGTCCCTTAATACCTTTGGTTAACAAAAATCTATCAAACTCAGATTTAAAAATTAACAAGTGTCTCAGCATCAATTGCTGATTGTGGAAGAGAGTTTCAAACTGATACCACACCTGGTGTGTTGAAGTGTTTCTTCATTTCACTCCTGAAAGGTTTTGAGACGAGGTTTATATTTTTAGACTATGCCCCCATGTTCTAGACTCTGCAGCCAGTGGGAATTGTTACTCTCTGTCCACCCTATCAGTTTCCCTTATTAACTTGAAAACAATCATCAAATCACACCTGAGCCTTCAAAATTCCAGGGATACAGAGTAAATCTCCAGCTACACTGTCCCATTAAATATTCCCAAGCCAAGCACAATGTTGGGTTTGACACAGAGTAAATTTCCCTCTACACTGTCCCATCACACACTCCCAGGGCAGGAACATCATGGGGTGGATACAGAGTGAATCTCACTCTACACTGTCCGATAAATAGAGAGAGAGAGAGAGAGAGAGAGACAGAAAAAGAGAGAAACAGAGAGACATGGACTGACAGGGTGACTGACAGAGAAAGAAGGATACTTCACAGGGGATACTGGAAGAGGAAGATGCAATTCAACCACACAGCCCTGTTCCAGCATCCAATGTGATCTTGGCTGATCTGTGATGTAACTTACACCATATATCCTGCCTTTGCCCCTTATCTCTTAATACCTTTGGTTAACAAGAATCTATCAATCACAGATTTAAAAATTAACCAATATGCCAGCAAGAAATTTGCGCAACCATTATCATGAGGGTGCGATGGCTCCCACAGTGGAATAGCTTGCTGGATGTTTAAAATGGAGACTGTTCCTTCTGGATCATCAAACGTATCTGTCTGGGCCCCAACTTCAACTACATTTCCCCATCTCCCGATGTTTTTTTCTCTCCATATCTAACTCTTATATGTTTGTGTACACAGCAGTGAAGGATTACATCAAATTAATATATCTTACATTATCCTTTTCATCCACCTCAACAATCTCTCTCTCTCCAATTTTGTCCCTCTCTACAGCCCTCTCTCTGCCTTCATATCTAACCCTCTCTCCCTCTGTCTCTCTCCTAATGTCAGAGATAGCAGGAGGGAGAGACAGAGAGAGAATGTTGAAGGAACTGTACTCTGTTCCTAAGCTGTGCTGAACCTGCTCTGGGAGTGTTTGATGGGCTACATTAATCGGCCGTGTACAGTCCTGTATCAGGCTGTGAAGAAGCACAGCTTGTTCAGTGTACAACGGGTCAAAGGGAACGATTCACTCCTGTCTGCTACTGGGAAGAGAGACTGACCTTAACATCAAGGCAGCGTTTGACCGAGTGTGACATCGAGGAGCCCGAGTAAAACTGAAGTCAGTGGGAATCGGGGGAAATCTCTCCACTGGTTGGAATCATACCGAGCACAAAGGAAGATGGTTTTGGTTGTTGGAAGTCAATCATCTCAGTCCCAGGCCTTCACTGCAGGAGTTTATCAGGGTAGTGTCCTCAGCCCAGCCATCTTCAACTGAGATCCCAGCAGAAAGTGCTTTAAATACTGAGCAGGTCAGACAGCATCTGTGGAGAGAGAAACAAAGTTAGTGATTCAGCTCGATGCTTTCCAGATTTCCAGCATCCACAGTATTTTGCCTCAGATAATGAAGCAATCCAGAGCCACATGCACCAAGACCCGGACAACATTTAGGTTTGGGCCGACCAGTGACAAGTAACATTCACGTCACACAAGTGCCAGGCAATGACCATCTGCAACATGAGAGAATCCAACCACCTCCCCTTGGCATTCAAAGCATTATCCCATCGCTGAATCCCCCAGCGTCAACATCCTGGGGAAACATTGACATCAAACTTAACAGAACGAAACACATCAATAGTTTCTTCACCCAGTGGCTGGTGGGTGTCTGGAACTCACTGCCTGAAAGGATTAGTATAAAATGGGTGGTTGATGGCCGGCACAGACTGGGCGGGCCGAAGGGCCTGTATAAGTGCTGTATCTCTAAACCAAACTGAAATAAACACCCCTTACACTTCAAAATTCCAGGGATACAGAGTAAAGCTCCGTCTAAACTGTCCCTTCAAATGCTGCCAAGCAAGTACAGAATGGAGTTATCTACAGAGCAAATCTCTGTCCTCTCTGTTCCATAAAACACTCGCAGGACAGGTACAGTGTGGGGTTAGATACCGAGTAAAGCTGCCTCTATATATGCCTCTCTTTCACCTCCTCCATCCAGATGGAGAGAGTAACAGTGAGAAAGACAGGGATAGATATAGAGAGGGAATAACAGAGAGAGGGAAGGATAGCAATGGGGAGAGATTACCAGAGAGGAAGAGATTGGGATGGAGAGTGTCGGTCAGTGTTCCTGCAAAGCTGTGTGCAGCAGCCTGGAAGGTACCACGCAGGTCCTGTTCCGTGATAAATAACACACGTCTTCGAAGATTCTTAAAAATTTAAAGGGACTGCACGTGGGACAAAAACAACTTGCCGTGCACAACAACTAAATTTTCTGGGAACATTGGAGCCAGCTGTAGCTCAGTGGGTAATAATCCTGCCTCTGAGTTATACGTTTGTGGGTTCAGGTCCGAACACAAAATCTAGGCTGATGTCACCCAACAGAAAATCAGAACAGACCAGCGAGACACAGAAAAGGAAACTTGTGTTGAATTTGTGAGCCTCGCTTTCTGTAATGTTTTAGTGTTTGGTCAGAATGTTGACCCAGTGAAATTTTGCCCCTGTGGCATGAGAGTTATCTGAATAGAGATTATAACATCTGATTACAACATGAAGGTACCGTGCGCACCGAGTAGAACAACATTTGCAGCGTCCCATCATGTAAAATACTTTACTGGGTGTGGGATCAGGGTTTGATATTTCCAAAACACTGAGGGAAACTCGAACTTTTAATCAGCCCTGGGAGGAAAGTAAACCCGGAGACTTTCAAACAGTAATCAATGTCAGATTTGATCAATTATTAGGGATTCATCAATTTAGTATACAAAGCAGACAGAATATGCCGTTAAAGAGCGGGATATGGGTTTCCTACCAGCCTGCAGAAGGAAGTGCACCCTCTGCAGTTGTGGTATCACCAAAAGCAGCCAAATTAAAATAGCAAATTGATGTATGTGGAGTTTTACTGAGGTTCTGAGAGAGGAGAGAGAAACAGGCATAGACACAGACAGGCAGACACACACCCACACACAGAGAAACACACATGCACACAGAGAACCACACACACAGAACCACACACACACACACAGAAACACACACACAGAACCACAGACACACAGAGACCGACATGCACAGACACACAGAGACCGACATGCACAGACACACACACAAACAGACTGCCCAAGGGACAGAGAGTGACAGAAGAATATTTCAATTTCTATAATATTTCAATTTCAGTTTCTATAAGATCCCCCCTCATTCTTCTGAATTCCAATGAATATAATCCCAATCTACTCAGTCTCTCCTCATAAGCCAACCCCCTCAACTCTGGAATCAACCTAGTGAACCTCCTCTGCACCCTCTCCAGTGCCTGCACATCCTTTCTCAAGTAAGGAGACCAAAACTGCACACAGTACTCCAGATGCGGCCTCACCAGTACCTTATACAGCTGCAACATAACCTCTCTGCTTTTAAACTCAATCCCTTTAGCAATGAAGGACAAAATTCCATTTGCCTTCCTAATTACTTGCTGTACCTGCAGACCAACCTTTTGCGATTCATGCACAAGGACACCCAGGTCCCTCTGCATAGCAGCATGCTGCAACTTTTTACCATTCAAGTAATAATCCTTTTTACTGTTACTCCTACCGAAATGAATAACTTCACATTTATTAACATTGTATTCCATCTGCCAGACCTTTGCCCACTCACTCAATGTATCTATGTTCCTCTGCAAAGTTTCACAGTCATCTGCACACTTTGCTCTGCCACTCATCTTAGTGTCATCTGCAAACTTTAACAACCTACACGTGGTCCCCAACTCCAAATCATCTATATAAATTGTAAATAATTGTGGTCCCAACACCGATCCCTGAGGCACACCACTAGTGACTGATTGCCAACCAGAAGAGCACTCATTTATCCCCACTCTCTGCTTCCCGTTAGTCAACCAGAGAGGGAAAGACAGTTGGAGAGACAGAGAGAGAGAGAGACACAGAGATGGAAGGAGAGAGATGGAGTGACAGGGAGGGAAAGACAGATGGAGGGACAGAGTGAGAGACAGAGAGAGGAGAGAGATGGAGTGACAGGGAGGGAAAGACAGATGAAGAGACAGAGTGAGAGACAGAGATAGAAGGAGAGAGAGGGAGTGACAGGGAGGGAAAGACAGATGAAGAGACAGAGTGAGAGACAGAGAGAGGAGAGATATGGAGTGACAGGGAGGGAAAGACAGATGAAGAGACAGAGTGAGAGACAGAGAGAGGAGAGATATGGAGTGACAGGGAGGGAAAGACAGATGGAAGGACAGAGTGAGAGAGAGATAGAAGGAGAGAGAGGGAGAGACAGAGAGGGAAAGACAGATGGAGGGACAGAGAGAGAGACAGAGGGAGTGGCAGAGACAGAGATAGAAAGAGAGAGAGGGAGAGTTAGGGAGGGAAAGACAGATGGAGGGACAGAGAGTGAGAGACAGAGATAGAAGGAGAGAGAGAGAGAGTGACAGGGTGGGAAAGACAGATGGAAAGACTG
This sequence comes from Heterodontus francisci, assembly GCF_036365525.1. NCBI lineage: Eukaryota > Metazoa > Chordata > Chondrichthyes > Heterodontiformes > Heterodontidae > Heterodontus > Heterodontus francisci. The sequence goes on from NC_090415.1 coordinate 6,857,281, forward strand.
AGAGAGAGAGAGAGGCAGAGATGGAATTAGAGAGAGGGAGGGATAGGGAGGGAAAGACAGATGGAGAGACAGAGAGAGAGAGAGATAGAAGGAGAGAGAGGGAGAGACAGAGAGGGAAAGACAGATGGAGGGACAGAGAGGGAGACAGAGGGAGTGGCAGAGACAGAGATAGAAAGAGAGAGAGGGAGAGTTAGGGAGGGAAAGACAGATGGAGGGACAAAGTGAGAGACAGAGAGAGCAGGAGAGAGATGGAGTGACAGGGAAGGAAAGACAGATGGAGGGACAGAGAGGGGGAAGAGAGATAGAGGGGGAGAGATAGAGATAGAGTGGGGAGAGAGAGATAGAGGGGGAGAGAGAGATAGTGGGGGGAGAGAGAGATAATGGTGGGAGAAAGAGACAGTCGGGGGAGAGAGAGATAGAGGGGGGAGAGAGAGATAGAGGGGGGAGAGAGAGATAGAGGGGGGAGAGAGAGAGGGGGGAGAGAGAGATAGAGAGGGCAGAGAGAGATAGAGGGGGGAGAGAGAGCTGGAGGGGGGAGAGAGAGCTGGAGGGGGGAGAGAGAGCTGGAGGGGGGAGAGAGAGATAGACGGGTTAGAGAGAGATAGAGGGGTTAGAGAGAGATAGAGGGGTTAGAGAGAGATAGAGGGGGGAGAGAGAGATAGAGCTCGGAGAGAGAGATAGTGGGGGGAGAGAGAGACAGTGGGGGGAGAGAGAAACAGGGGGGAGAGAGCGATAGTGCGGGTTGAGAGAGATAGAGGGGGTAGAGAGAGATAGAGGGGGTAGAGAGAGATAGAGGGGGGAGCGAGAGATAGAGGGGGGAGCAAGAGATAGAGGGGGGAGAGAGAGATAGAGGGGGGAGAGAGAGATAGAGGGGGGAGAGGGAGATAGAGGGGGGAGAGGGAGATAGAGGGGGGAGAGGGAGATAGAGGGGGGAGAGGGAGATAGAGGGGGGAGAGGGAGATAGAGGGGGGAGAGGGAGATAGAGGGGGGATAGGGAGATAGAGGGGGGATAGGGAGATAGAGGGGGGATAGGGAGATAGAGTGGGGAGAGGGAGATAGAGGGGAAGAGGGAGATAGAGGGGAAGAGGGAGATAGAGGGGAAGAGGGAGATAGAGGGGGAGAGGGAGATAGAGGGGGTTGAGGGAGATAGAGGGGGTTGAGGGAGATAGAGGGGGTTGAGGGAGATAGAGGTGAAGAGGGAGATAGAGGGGGTTGAGGGAGATAGAGGGGGTTGAGGGAGATAGAGGTGAAGAGGGAGATAGAGGTGAAGAGGGAGATAGAGGGGGAGAGGGAGATAGAGGGGGAGAGGGAGATAGAGGGGGTTGAGGGAGATAGAGGTGAAGAGGGAGATAGAGGTGAAGAGGGAGATAGAGGTGAAGAGGGAGATAGAGGGGGAGAGAGAGATAGAGGGGGTTGAGGGAGATAGAGGGGAGAGAGGGAGATAGAGGGGGTTGAGGGAGATAGAGGGGGTTGAGGGAGATAGAGGGGGTTGAGGGAGATAGAGGGGGTTGAGGGAGATAGAGGTGAAGAGGGAGATAGAGGTGAAGAGGGAGATAGAGGGGGAGATAACAAACTTGGAGGAGATGCAAACAGTGTTGATGACATCAATCGACTACAACAGGACATCGATAGGTGAGCAGAATGGGCAGACAAGTGGCAGAAGGAATTTAATACAGGGAAATGTGAGATGGGCAGAAGGGATAGGGAGAGGGAATACAGACATAATGGCCCAGTTCTAGGGAGTGTGCAGGGACAGAGAGACCTGGGGATACATGTACATACATCTTTGAAGGTGGCAGGACATATTGAGAAAGTAGTCAGCAAAGCATATGGGATCTTGGGCTTCATAAATAGAGATTTTGAGTACAAAAGCATGAAGGTTATGCTGTATGTTTATAAACCTCTGGTTAGGCCACGACCAGAACAGTGCATCCAATTCTGGTGACCACACTTTAGGAAAGATGTGAGAGTCCTTTGTAGGGAGCAGATGGGATGGTGGATCCAGGGATGGGGGATTTTAGCAAAGTGGACTGGAAACAGCTACTTGAAGGTCAATCAGTGTCAGAGCAGTGAGAGTTACTGAGGGTTGATATCAAATATGTTCACACAAAGACAAACAGGGTGGGACTCCCAAATCTAGAGCCCCTTGGATGTCAAGGATCAAACCGGGTACGATAAGGCACAAGAGGGAAGCTTATGTCGGATACCGAGAGCTCAATACAACACAAAGCTGAGAGGAGTGTAGAAAGTTCAAGGGTGAAATTAAAAAGCAAATTAGGAGAGCAAAGAAATGGCCGGAAAATAATATTACCATTAAAAGCAAAGAAATCACAAAGATGTTTTATAAATACATGAAGAGCAAGAGGATAAATAAGGATAGAGTATTAGGGACCAAAAAGGGAATGTGTGTATGGAGGTGGGAGATGTGGGCATGGTTCTTAATGAATACTTTGTCTCCCTCTTTATAAAAGAGGGGGAACGATGCAGATATTGTAGTTAAAGAGGAGGAGTGTGAAATATTGGAGGGATAAACAGAGTGAGAGGGAAATATTAAGGTGTTTGGCAACTTTCAAAGTGGATAAATGGTCAGGCCTGGATGCATTGGAACCAGTTCAGAGAAGGTTCACTCGGCTGATTCCTGGGATGAAGGGGTTGTCTTATGAGGAATGGTTGAACAGGTTGGGCCTATACTCATTGGAGTTTAGAAGAATGAGAGGTGATCTTATTGAAACATACTAAATACTTAAAGGGATAGACAGGTTAGATGCAGGTAAGATGTCTCCTTTGGTTCGGGAGTCTAGAACCAGGGGACACAATTTCAAAATAAGGGGGAAGCCACTGAGGTCAGAGATGGGGAGAAATGTCTTTGCTCAGAGGGTTGTGAATCTTTGGAATTCTCTGCTCCAGTGGGCTGTGGAAACTCAGGCTGGGAAAAGGGCCTTGAAGTGGATGATCAGCCATGATCGTATTGAATGGCAGAGCAGGCTCGATGGGCTGAATGGCCTACTCCTGTTCCTATGTTCCCAAGTTGCTGAAATAGTTTCTCCCAAACTACCCCATCAGTTCCCCTTAATATCTCAACAGATTTGATCAAATCACCTTGATCCTCCTAAATTCCAGGCAATAAATCCCTAGTTTGTGTAATATCACCTCGTAATTTAACCCTTGGAGTCCAGTTATCATTCTGGTAAATCTACACTGCACTCAAATGGACATGGACCCCCCAAAGTCTCTTTCAACCTCCAGTGTTTCTAGCTTTACACCATTTATAAAGTACTCTGTTCTAGTCTTTTTTACTGACATGGAAATCTAACTGCCACAGTTTTGCCCATTTATTTAAGATATTAATATCTCTTTGTAATTTGATGCTTCCAGCTACACTGCTTACAATGCTGCCTATTTTTGTGTCATTGGTAAACTTGGGTATGTTGCATTCTACCACATCATCTTAAATCATTAATAAATACAGCAAAACTGAGACACACACGGGCTTTGCACTAGTAGACAGGAGTGAATCATTCCATCCTAGAGGCTTTTTAACTCCAGATTTATGTTTATTTTTAGAAAAAACAAAATTCAAATTCACAACAGCCCTGTGTGGGATTTGAACTCCTACTTTTTCAATCATCAGCTCAGGCCTTCAAATTAAAACCCATAAAAAGAGATTCATTTTCCTACTGCTGTTTTCTGACTGACTGAGGTTTTGTATATTGTTCCCTTCTCCTCTTCTTCCATGTGTTTGAAGTCTTTGAAGTTTGTCAGACATTGGTAAACTACTTCATGTGGTGTTCTGTAAATACCTTCAATTCTGTGTATCTGGAAGGGACACAATTCAAATTCTCACCTCATTGCATCAACTAAAACCTGCAGGTCCATTCAAACAACTCTATTTCCTGTCTCTGCAAAGACAGCTCACACTTCCACAATGCAGGAATGTCTGAATGGAAACAGCTTTTGACACATTTCCCAACACGTTTGCTGACACTTTTCAGGATGAAGCTCAATTCAACTGACAAGACTCGAAGCCCCAAATTGAATCTTTCAGATATAAAAACTGACGCAGATCTCTCCAGATTCCAGATCTCTCTGAACCAGCACCCATCTTAACATTGTGCTATTTAGTTTATATCGCTTCTCCTCAGCCTTCCTTCCTAAATGCATCATTTTACATTTCTCAGCATTAAAGTTAACCTGCCGTGTGTCTGACCATTTCACCAGACTGCCTCTATCCTCCTGAACCCCACACTGTACCTGCTCTGACAGTGTTTTATAGAACAGAGAAGACAGAGATTTACTACTACTATTCCCTTCTCTGTTTATTACATTGCAGATGGTGTAATGTTGAAGTTATGCCCTGTAAAACCCAAGTCCAAGTCATTAATATATATCAAAAAGATCAGTGGTCCTAATCCAAACCCCTGGGGAATACCACTGTACCACAATGTACACTGTATACAGTCAGTACAAAAGCAGGGAGGTTATGCTGAACATTTATAAAGCTCTATTTCGGCCCCAACTGGAGAACTGTGTCCAGTTCTGGTCACCAGACTTTAGGAAGGATGTGAGGTTCCTTGAGAGGGTGCAGAGATTTACCAGAATGGTTTCAGAGATGGGGGATTTTAGCTACAAGGTTAGGTTGGAAAAGCTGGGTTTGGTCTCCTTAGAACAAAGTAGATAGAGGGGAGATTGAATAGAAGTGTATAAGATTATGTCAGGCAAAGATACCTTCCTCCAGTCTGAAGCAACCATTCACCACTACTCTCTGTGTCCTGTCCCTTAGCCAATGTTGTATCCACTCTGTCCCTGTCCCGTTCATTCCATCAGCATTCCTTTCGTGAACTAGTCAGTTATGAGGCAGCATTATGACCTCCCCATGAGGAAATTGTTCCCAGAGCACAGAAAAACACACACAGACAGGCAATGAGCATCTGTAACAAGAGAGAATCCAACCACCTCCCCATGGCATTCAAAGCATTATCCCATCGCTGAATCCCCCAGCATCAACATCCTAGGGAGACATTGACCAGGAACTGAGCTGAAGTAATCACATCAGTACTGTGGCTACAAGTGACTCACCCCCCTGACTCCCCAAAGCCTTTCAACCACCTACAAGACACAAGTCAGGTGTGTGATGGTATCTCTCCACTTGCCTGGATGTGTGTAACATCTACAACACTCCAGAGGCTCGACACCATCCAGGACAAAGCAGTCCACCTGATTGGTACCCCATCCACCACTTTAAACTTTGATCAGATCACCCCTTACCCTTCTAAATTCCAGGGATACAGAGTAAAGCTCCGTCTACACTGTCCCATCAAATGCTGCCAAGCTATTAGTTAGCTATTGAGTAAATCTCTGTCTTCACTCTTCTAGAAAACACTCCCAGGGAAGGTACAGTGTGGGGTTAGATACAGAGTAAAGCTGCCTCTATATATGCCTCGCTTTCTCCTCCTCCATCCAGATGGAGAGAGTAACAGTGAGAAAGACAGGGATAGATATAGAGAGGGAAGAACAGGGAGAGGGAAGGATAGCAATGGGGAGAGATTACCAGAGAGAAAGAGGACGAGATTGGAATGGAGAGTGTCGGTCAGCATTCCCGCAAAGCTGTGTGCAGCATCCTGGAAGGTATGACACAGTGAGAGATTGAAATTAAGAGGGTACAGAGAGAGAAATAAACAAGGAGAGAGTAGCAGAGAGGGGAACTAGTGATTGATTGAGTGAGTAAGAGAGAGGGGAAGACGGAGATGGAGAGAGATTCCCAGTAAGAGTAGCTCTCCACTTCTCTCTCCATGCATATCTCTCCCTTTCTCACTGTTACCCTCTCTCCATCTATATTCCTCCCTCTCTCCTGGTGCTTCACACTCTACACCTATTTCTTGTACCTCTGTGTACACAGAATTACATCAAACTATGATAACATTTGTCATTTGCACTTTTGATCTAACCTAACAACATGACTGTCTCCAACATTCTCTCTGTGTCTGTGAACAGCGGGACCTTGGAGTGAATGTTCACTGATTCCTGAGGCTGACAGGACAGGTGGATAAGCTGGTTAGGAAGGGATAAGGGAGACTTTCATTTCCCGACCAGTGGAAATAATCTCTCAGTGTCCACCCTATCCAGTCCCTTTAGAATCTGATATGTTTCAATGAGATCACCTCTCATTCTTCTAAACTGCAGAGAATACAGGTCCTATTTACTCAGCCTCTCATCATAGGACAATGGCAGAGAAGCTAAACAAATACTCTCTGTCTGTCTTTATGTTCTCTCTCATGCTCTGTAATCTTCCTTAAATCATTGAACACTGCAGTTTGTGGATCATTTCACTGTTTGCTGTTGAGCTGATGAAATTGTTTGATTGGCAGTGATAATATTTTTGGACCATTGTATTGAGTCCAATGGGTTGCAACTAGGATTACTGGGTGATTTCTCTCTGCAACTTTTAATCTTTAATCAAGCTTATCTGGGCATTAACCTGCAATCTGTTTTTATATGTCTGACTCCACTCATTCTCCCGAGGATAAAGTTACTTTTGTCTGGTTGTGCACCCAATTAAATGACTGTTTGACATGGCGAGACTTTCTTTACTGTGAACGTGTGCTGATGTCTCTCTCTCTCTCTCTCTCACACACACACACTATCTGCCTCTCTCTCTACCCACATATATCCCGGACTTTCCCTCTCTCTCTGACGGACACTCTGTCTCTCATTCATTTTTCACACTTTCTGTACACCCGGTGTCTGCTCTTTTCCTCTAATTTCTCATTTTCCTTCCCACTCTCTCTCTCCATCTCTCTCTCTCTTCTGCTCTGTTACTCTCTCCTCACCTTTATCTTTCCATTTATCTGTTTCCTCACTCTCAAACTCTACCTCTCCCTCACTCTCCACCTTCCTTTCTCTTTGATCTCTCTTCACATCTCTCCATCACTCTCTCTCCATCTCTGTCCAATTGAGGAGATTCTCCCTCCATTTCTCACCATCTCTTGCTCTCTCACTCTCTCCCTCTCACCTATTTTCTCTCAGTCTCTCCATCTCTCTATCACTCTCTCTCCATCTCTGTCCAATTGAGGAGATTCTCCCTCCATTTCTCTTGCTCTCTCACTCTCACCTATTTTCTCTCTCTCTCCCCATCACTCTCTCTTTTCTATTTCCCTCTCTATTACTTGCTCTCCAACTCTCTTGCTCTTTCTGTTCATGTTGGGTCCCTTTAAGAGTTTGGGACAGTTCTGGTGGTGCAGGGTCCCTTTAAGAGTCTGGTGCTGACACCCCCTCCCCCACCCCAGGGGCGGGGTTACAAGTCGCCCAAAGCGCGGCTGCGCGGAGGCAAGAGGCAGCTTTTGACCCCTTGACCTCCAAACACGTGGGGCGAGGCAGCCAATGAGACCTCACTGACGCCTTGGCGGGAGGGGGGGTGTCATCAGCCGCCATGTTTGCGTGACGTCAACCGCCGGCCGCTTATTTCCGCAAACAGCAGCTGAAAGGAAAAGGAGAAGCGGCTTCAGCTGTCGATCTCAATGGAGGAAAGTTGAACGTCTGAGCCGGGGGACAATATAAAAAAGCGGCGGTTAACGCTCTTGCGGAGATGCGCATGTGCGGAGCATCCTCCCAGAGTGCAGCGCGGCCTGTACCGCAGAAAGGGGCCTTTCCCACTCGCGGGGCATTGTGGGAGCCGCAGGACGCCATTGCCCCCTCATAAACTCAGTCAAAATTAACTCATTCCCTCTCAGCTCGCTCTCCCTCCTTTTCATATTGCAGGCTGAAATGGGGCTTTGTTGGCATCCATAACACCATCCCGGGTGTGATCACATACTCTGTCCCTTCGTAAATGATTTCCCGTCCCTCCATCAGCTTGTGATTGTTATTGGCTTTTCTCCTACTGAAATGGTTGCTCAATTTGTTGGTCTTTTTCTCCTGGCTTCATAACCAACCCTCTCTCCCTCTGTCTCTCTCCTAGTGTCAGAGATAGCAGGAGGGAGAGATAGAGAGAGGAAGACAGAGAACAACCCCAGTTTCTCCAATCTATCCAGGTAACTGAAGTCCCTCATCCTGGAACCTTGCTCGTGAATCTTTTCTGCATCCTCTCTTATGCCTCCACATCCTACCTAAAGTACGGTGTCCAGAATTGGACACAATACTAGATGAGGATGAAGCAGTGTTTTATAAAGCTTCATCATAACCTCCTTGCTTTTATACTCTAAGCCTCTATTTACAAAGCCTAGGATCCCATACGCCTTTTAACCACTTTCTCAACTAGCTCTGCCACCATCAATTTGTGCACAGACATCCCCAGGTCTCTCTGTTCCTGCACCCACTTCCTTCTGTTCTTAGGTTCCCATGACAGAGAGGGACAGGAGGACAGGGAGGTCTAGAAATAATGAGGGGGAGAGAGAGCAAACAAACAGGAAACACATATGGGAACACCACCACCTGCAAGTTTCCCTTCCAGTCTCACACAATCCTGACTTGGAACTATATCACCATTCCTTCACTGTCACTAGGTCAAAATCCTGGATCTCACTTCCTAACAGCACTGTGGGTGTACCTACCCCACATGGACTGCAGCGGTTCAAGAAGGTTCAACGGCAATTGGTGATGGGCAATAAAATGCTGGCAGAGCCAGTAATGAACACATCCAACAAATGAATAAAAAATAATAACAATTTGGCACCAAGTCACTAAAGGAGATATTGAACTGGACACAGGAACACAAGAAGTAGGAGCAGGAGTAGGCCATTCAGCCCCTCGAGCCTGCCCTGCCATTCAATAAGATCATGACTGATCTGTCCCAACACTCAACTCCTCTTTCAGGCCTGATCTGCAGAACCCTCGACTCCCTGAGAGGGTTGAGAACAAATATTTTCCCACAAAGACAAACAAATCAAGACAAATCTAGAGCCCCTTAGATAGCAAGAATCAAACCAGGTAGAATAAGGCACAAAAGGGAAACTTATGTCAGATACCGAGAGCTCAATCCCACAGAAAGCTGAGAGGAGTGAAGAAAGTGCAGGGGTGAAATTAAAAAGAAAATTAGGAGAGCAAAGAAATGGCCGGAAAATAATATTACCAAGTAAAATCAAGGAAAGCACAAAGATGTTTTATAAATACATGAAGAGCAAGAGGATAACTAAGGATAGAGCATTAGTGACCAAAAAGGGAATGTGTGTATGGAGGTGAGAGATGTGGGCATGGTTCTTAATGAATACTTTGTCTCCCTCTTTATAAAAGAGGGGGAACTATGCAGACATTGTAGTTAAAGAGGAGTGTGAAATATTGGATGGGATAAACAGGGTGAGAGGGAAATATTAAGGTGTTTAGCATCTTTGAAAGTGAATAAATGGTCAGGCCTGGATGCATTGGAATCAGTTCAGAGAAGGTTCACTCGGCTGATTCCTGGGATGAAGGGGTTATCTTATGAGGAATAGTTGAACAGGTTGGGCCTATACTCATTGGAGTTCAGAAGAATGAGAGGTGATCTTATTGAAACATACAAGATTCTGAGGGGACTTGACAGGGCGGATGTTGGGAGGATGTTTCCCTTGTGGAGGAGTCTTGAACTAGGGGGCACCGTTGAAAAATAAAGGGTCTGCCATTTAAGACTGAGCTAAGGAAGACTTCTTTCTCCCAGAGGTTGGTTAGGCTTTGGAATTCTCTTCCCCAGAGAGCAGTGGAGGTTGGGTCAATGAATTTACAAGGGAGTCAAGGGTTATGGGGGGCAGGCAGGAAAATGGAGTTAAAGTCACTATCAGATCAATCATGATCATATTGACTGACAGAACAGGCTCAAGAGGCTGAATGGCCTACTCCTGCTCCTATTTCTTCAGATCTAGTGTATAAATTGGAGGGTTTGCTCTCCACTTTTTAAACCATTTTTATAGCAGAGACAGGTCCATGTGTAATATAAACAGAGACAGGGTCTAGTGCAGACCTAACTAGTGCATTGACAACTGAGACTAGTGTAAAAGGTATCAAGGATACAGAATTCTAAATATACATTCAGGGGAAGTTTTTTAGGCCAGTACGTAGCAAGGTCAACAAGAGATGGGTCAGTTTGACACTTAGTTTTAGGGAATGAAGCTGGGCCGGTGGAAGGTGATTTAGAAAAGGTGGATTGGAAAACGCTACTTGAAGGTAAATCAGTGTCAGAGCAGTGAGATTGAATCATTTCATCCTGGAGGATTTATTATTCCAGAGTTATTTTTTATTTTCAGAGAAATTCAAATTCACAAGAACCCAATGTGGGATTTGAACTCCGACTTTTTCAGTCATTACCTCAGGCTTTCAGATTACAAACTGTAAAAGACATTCACCTTCCTCCTGTTGTGACCTGACTGTCTCAGCTTTTGTGTATTGTCCCTAATCTTGTTCTTTCATGTGTCTGAAGACTTTGATGTTATTCAGACATTGGTAAACCACTTCATTCTCTCAGGTCATCGGCTTAAATACCTTCAGGGACACAATCCACAATCTAATTCACACCCTATTCAAGCAACCAAAATCTTCAACTCCATTCAGACACCCCGATATCCTGTCCCTGCACAGATAACTGACAGTTCCACAATGCAGGAATGTCTGAATGAGAAACCACATTTACCTGACACAATCCAAGCTCCAAATTGAATCATTAAGATATCGAAAATACCACAGAAATGTGACTTGTTCCTTGTAACAGTGAGACTGAAACATTTCAGGGTACTATTCAACCAAGAAGGATTCCGAGAAAAGTCAGGATCAGGATTGAAAGAGAAAGAGAGAGAGGAAAAAGGGGGGAGTGAGAGAGGGGGTAGAGAGAGAGAGAGAGAGAGAGACACGGTCAGCTCCTGGATGGGGAAGGATTCTCTGTTCCTTCACCCATTTTAACATTGTACCATTTAGTTTAGACAGAGAGACATGGACTGACAGGGTGACTGACAGAGAAAGAAGGATATTTAACATCGGATATTGGATGTAATTTAACCCCACAACCCTGTTCCGGCATTCAATGAGATCAGGGCTGATCTGTGATCTATCTTACACCATATATCCTGCCTTTGCCCCTTATCTCTTACTATCTTTGCTTAACAAGAATCTATCAATCACAGGTTTAAAAATTAACCAATAATCCAGCATGAAATTTCCACAAACAATATCATGAGGGTGTGATGGCTCCTACAGTGGAATAGCTAACTGGATGTTTAAAATGGAGGCTATTTCCTCTGGATCATCAAAAGTATCTGCCTGGGCCCCAACATCATCGACATTTCCCCCTCTCCCGACGTTTTTTTTCTCTCCATATCTATCTCTTATATGTTTGTGTCCACAGCAGTGAAGGTTTACATCAAATTAATATATCTTACATTATCCTTTTCATCCACCTCAACAACCTCTCTCTCTCCAACTTTGTCCCTCTCTACAGCCCTCTCTCTGCCTTCATAACTAACCCTCTCTCCCTCTGTCTCGGTCCTAGTGTCAGAGATAGCAGGAGGGAGAGACAGAGAGAGAATGTTGAAGGAACTGTACTCTGTTCCTAAGCTGTGCTGAACCTGCTCTGGGAGTGTTTGATGGGCTACATTAATGGGCCGTGTACAGTCCTGTATCAGGTTGTGAAAAAGCACAGCTTGTTCAGTGTACAACGGGTCAAAGGGAACGATTCACTCCTGTCTGCTACTGGGAAGAGAGACTGACCTTAACATCAAGGCAGTGTTTGACCGAGTGTGACACTGAGGAGCCTGATGGACAGATGGAGGGACAGACAGACAGAGAGTGGCAGAGACAGAGATAGTCGGAGAGAGAGGGAGTGACAGAGAGGGAAAGACAGATGGAGGGACACAGAGAGAGGAGGAGACAGAGATAGAAGGAGAGAGAGGGAGTGACGGAGCGGGGGATGGGGGTGGGGGAGAGACAGATGGAGAGACAGAGTGAGAAGGAGAGAGATGGAGAGACAGAGAGGGAAAGACAGATGGTGAGACAGAGAGAGAGAGACAGAGAGAGAAGGAGAGAGATGGAGTGACAGTGAGGGAAAGGCAGATGGAGGGACAGAGAGAGAGAGACAGAGAGAGAAGGAGAGAGATGGAGTAACAGGGAGGGAAGGACAGATGGAGGGATAGAAGAGATACAGAGATAGAAGTAGAGAGAGGGAGTGACAGGGAGGGAAGGACAGATGGGAGACTGAGAGAGAGAGACAGAGATAGAAGGAGAGAGATGGAGTAACAGGGAGGGAAGGACAGATGGAGGGACAGAGAGAGAGAGACAGAGAGAGAAGGAGAGAGATGGAGTGACAGGGAGGGAAGGACAGATGGGAGACAGAGAGAGAGAGACAGCGATAGAAGGAGAGAGAGGGAGTGTCAAGAAGGGAAAAACAGATGTAGGGACAGAGAGAGAGACAGAGAGAGAGAGAAGTAGAGAGAGGGAGAGACAGAGAGTGAAAGACAGATGGAGAGACAGAGAGAGAGGCAGAGAGAGAATGGGAGAGATGGAGTGACAGGGAGGGAAGGACAGATGGAGGGATAGCTGGAGAGAGACAGAGATAGGAGAGAGATGGAGTGACAGAGAGGGAAAGTCAAATGGAGGGACAGAGAGAGAAGTAGAGACTGAGATAGACAGATAGAGAGGGAGTGACAGAGGGAGAAAGACAGATGGAGGGACAGAGAGAGAGAAGGAGCGAGAGGTAGAGGCAGAGAGAAGGAGAGAGGGAGAGATGGAGTGACAGAGAGGGAAGGACTGATGGAGGAACAGAGAGATAGACAGAGATAGAAGGAGAGAGAGGGAGTGACAGAGAGGGAAAGGTAAAATGGATACAGAACTGGCTCAGTCATAGAAGACAGAGGGTAGCAGTGGAAGGGTGTTTTTCTGAATGGAGGGATGTGACTAGTGGTGTTCCGCAGGGATCAGTGCTGGGACCTTTGCTGTTTGTAGTATATATAAATGATTTGGAGGAAAGTGTAGCTGGTCTGATTAGTAAGTTTGCGGACGACACAAAGGTTGGTGGAGTTGCGGATAGTGATGAGGATTGTCAGAGGATACAGCAGGATATAGATCGGTTGGAGACTTGGGCGGAGAAATGGCAGATGGAGTTTAATTCGGACAAATGTGAGGTAATGCATTTTGGAAGGTCTAATGCAGGTGGGAAGTATACAGTAAATGGCAGAACCCTTAGGAGTATTGACAGGCAGAGAGATCTGGGCGTACAGGTCCACAGGTCACTGAAAGTGCAACACAGGTGGATAAGGTAGTCAAGAAGGCATACAGCATGCTTGCCTTCATCGGCCGGGGCATAGAGTATAAAAATAGGCAGGTCATGCTGCAGCTGTACTGAACTTTAGTTAGGCCGCACTTAGAATATTGCGTGTAATTCTGGTCGCCACACTACCAGAAGGACGTGGAGGCTTTGGAGAGGGTACAGAGGAGGTTTACCAGGATGTTGCCTGGTCTGGAGGGCATTAGCTATGAGGAGAGGTTGGATAAACTCGGATTGTTTTCACTGGAATGACGGAGGTGGAGGGGCGACATGATAGAGGTTTACAAAGTTATAAGCGGCATGGACAGAGTGGATAGTCAGAAGCTTTTTCCCAGGGTGGAAGAGTCAGTTACTAGGGGACAGAGGTTTAAGGTGCGAGGGGCAAAGTTTAGAGGGGATGTGCGAGGCAAGTTCCTTACACAGAGGGTGGTGAGTGCCTGGAACTTGCTGCCGGGGGAGGTGGTGGAAACAGGTACTATAGAGACATTTAAGAGACATCTTGACAAATACATGAATAGGATGGGAACAGAGGGATACGGACCCCGGAAGTGCAGAAGGTTTTAGTTTAGGCAGGCATCAAGATCAAGGCTTGGAGGGCCGAATGGCCTGTTCCTGTGCTGTACTGTTCTTTGTTCTTTGACAGATGGAGGGACAGAGAGAGAGACAGAGAGAGAAGGAGAGAGAGGGAGAGACAGAGAGGGAAAGACAGATGGAGGGACAGAGAGAGAGGCAGAGACAGAGACAGACGGAGAGATAGGGAGGGAAAGACAGATGGAGAGACAGAGAGAGAAGGAGAGAGAGGGAGAGACAGAGAGGGAAAGACAGATGGAGGGAAAGAGTGAGAGTCAGAGAGAGAAGGAGAGGGATGGAATTCAGAGGGTAACAGAGAGGGAAAGACTGGGATTCAGAGGGTAACAGAGAGGGAGAGACTGGGATTCAGAGGGTAACAGAGAGGGAGAGACTGGGATTCAGAGAGTAACAGAGAGGGATAGACTGGAATTCAGAAGGGAACAGAGAGGGAGAGACTGGAATTCAGAGAGTAACAGAGAGGGAGAGACTGGGATTCAGAGGGTAACAGAGAGGGAGAGACTGCAATTCAGAGGGTAACAGAGAGGGAGAGACTGGGATTCAGACGGTAACAGAGAGGGAGAGACTGCAATTCAGAGGGTAACAGAGAGGGAGAGACTGGGATTCAGATGGTAACAGAGAGGGAGAGTCTGGGATTCAGAGGGAAACAGAGAGGGAGAGACTGGGATTCAGATGGTAACAGAGAGGGAGAGTCTGGGATTCACAGGGTAACAGAGAGGGAGAGACTGGGATTGAGGGTAACAGAGAGGGAGAGTCTGGGACTCAGAGGGTAAGAGAGAGGGAGAGACTGGGATTCACAGGGTAACAGAGAGGGAGAGTCTGGGATTCAGAGGGAAACATGGAGGGAGAGACTGGGAGTCAGAGAGTAACAGAGGGGGAGAGAATGGGATTCAGAGGGTAACGGAGAGGGAGAGACTGGGATTCAGAGGGTAACGGAGAGGGAGAGACTGGGATTCAGAGGGTAACAGAGAGGAAGAGACTGGAATTCAGAGGGTAACAGAGAGGGAGAGACTGGGATTCAGAGGGTAACAGAGAGGGAGAGACTGGGATTCAGAGAGTAACAGAGAGGGATAGACTGGAATTCAGAAGGGAACAGAGAGGGAGAGACTGGAATTCAGAGAGTAACAGAGAGGGAGAGACTGGGATTCAGAGGGTAACAGAGAGGGAGAGACTGCAATTCAGAGGGTAACAGAGAGGGAGAGACTGGGATTCAGACGGTAACAGAGAGGGAGAGTCTGGGATTCAGAGGGAAACATGGAGGGAGAGACTGGGAGTCAGAGAGTAACAGAGGGGGAGAGAATGGGATTCAGAGGGTAACGGAGAGGGAGAGACTGGGATTCAGAGGGTAACGGAGAGGGAGAGACTGGGATTCAGAGGGTAACAGAGAGGGAGAGTCTGGGTTTCAGAAGGTAACAGAGAGGGAGAGACTGGAATTCAGAGAGTAACAGAGAGGGAGAGTCTGGGATTCAGAAGGTAACAGAGAGGGAGAGACTGGAATTCAGAGGGTAACAGAGAGGGAGAGTCTGGGATTCAGAGGGTAACAGAGAGGGAGAGACTGGGATTCAGAGGGTAACAGAGAGGGAGAGTCTGGGATTCAGAGGGTAACAGAGAGGGAGAGACTGGGATTCAGAGGGTAACAGAGAGGGAGAGACTGGGATTCAGAGGGTAACAGAGAGGGAGAGTCTGGGATTCAGAAGGTAACAGAGAGGGAGAGTCTGGGATTCAGAGGGTAACAGAGAGGGAGAGTCTGGGATTCAGAGGGTAACAGAGAGGGAGAGACTGGGATTCAGAGGGTAACAGAGAGGGAGAGACTGGGATTCAGAGGGTAACAGAGAGGGTCTGGGATTCAGAGGGTAACAGAGAGGGAGAGACTGGGATTCAGAGGGTAACAGAGAGGGAGAGACTGGGATTCAGAGGGTAACAGAGAGGGAGAGTCTGGGATTCAGAAGGTAACAGAGAGGGAGAGTCTGGGATTCACAGGGTAACAGAGAGGGAGAGACTGGGATTCAGAGGGTAACAGAGAGGGAGAGTCTGGGACTCAGAGGGTAAGAGAGAGGGAGAGACTGGGATTCACAGGGTAACAGAGAGGGAGAGTCTGGGATTCAGAGGGAAACATGGAGGGAGAGACTGGGAGTCAGAGAGTAACAGAGGGGGAGAGAATGGGATTCAGAGGGTAACGGAGAGGGAGAGACTGGGATTCAGAGGGTAACGGAGAGGGAGAGACTGGGATTCAGAGGGTAACAGAGAGGGAGAGTCTGGGTTTCAGAAGGTAACAGAGAGGGAGAGACTGGAATTCAGAGAGTAACAGAGAGGGAGAGTCTGGGATTCAGAAGGTAACAGAGAGGGAGAGACTGGAATTCAGAGGGTAACAGAGAGGGAGAGTCTGGGATTCAGAGGGTAAGAGAGAGGGAGAGTCTGGGATTCACAGGGTAACAGAGAGGGAGAGACTGGGATTCAGAGGGTAACAGAGAGGGAGAGTCTGGGACTCAGAGGGTAAGAGAGAGGGAGAGACTGGGATTCACAGGGTAACAGAGAGGGAGAGTCTGGGATTCAGAGGGAAACATGGAGGGAGAGACTGGGAGTCAGAGAGTAACAGAGGGGGAGAGAATGGGATTCAGAGGGTAACGGAGAGGGAGAGACTGGGATTCAGAGGGTAACGGAGAGGGAGAGACTGGGATTCAGAGGGTAACAGAGAGGGAGAGTCTGGGATTCAGAAGGTAACAGAGAGGGAGAGACTGGAATTCAGAGGGTAACAGAGAGGGAGAGTCTGGGATTCAGAGGGTAACAGAGAGGGAGAGTCTGGGATTCAGAGGGTAACAGAGAGGGAGAGTCTGGGATTCAGAGGGTAACAGAGAGGGAGAGACTGGGATTCAGAGGGTAACAGAGGGAGAGACTGGGATTCAGAGGGTAACAGAGAGGGAGAGTCTGGGATTCAGAAGGTAACAGAGAGGGAGAGTCTGGGATTCACAGGGTAACAGAGAGGGAGAGACTGGGATTCAGAGGGTAACAGAGAGGGAGTGTCTGGGACTCAGAGGGTAAGAGAAAGGGAGAGACTGGGATTCACAGGGTAACAGAGAGGGAGAGTCTGGGATTCAGAGGGAAACATGGAGGGAGAGACTGGGAGTCAGAGAGTAACAGAGGGGGAGAGAATGGGATTCAGAGGGTAACGGAGAGGGAGAGACTGGGATTCAGAGGGTAACGGAGAGGGAGAGACTGGGATTCAGAGGGTAACAGAGAGGGAGAGTCTGGGTTTCAGAAGGTAACAGAGAGGGAGAGACTGGAATTCAGAGAGTAACAGAGAGGGAGAGTCTGGGATTCAGAAGGTAACAGAGAGGGAGAGACTGGAATTCAGAGGGTAACGGAGAGGGAGAGTCTGGGATTCAGAGGGTAACAGAGAGGGAGAGTCTGGGATTCAGAGGGTAACAGAGAGGGAGAGTCTGGGATTCAGAGGGTAACAGAGAGGGAGAGACTGGGATTCAGAGGGTAACAGAGAGGGAGAGACTGGGATTCAGAGGGTAACAGAGAGGGAGAGTCTGGGATTCAGAAGGTAACAGAGAGGGAGAGTCTGGGATTCAGAAGGTAACAGAGAGGGAGAGACTGGGATTCAGAGGGTAACAGAGAGGGAGAGTCTGGGATTCAGAGGGTAACAGAGAGGGAGAGTCTGGGATTCAGAGGGTAACAGAGAGGGAGAGTCTGGGATTCAGAGGGTAACAGAGAGGGAGAGTCTGGGATTCAGAGGGTAACAGAGAGGGAGAGTCTGGGATTCAGAGGGTAACAGAGAGGGAGAGACTGGGATTCAGAGGGTAACAGAGAGGGAGAGACTGGGATTCAGAGGGTAACAGAGAGGGAGAGTCTGGGATTCAGAAGGTAACAGAGAGGGAGAGTCTGGGATTCAGAGGGTAACAGAGAGGGAGAATCTGGGATTCAGAGGGTAACAGAGAGGGAGAGACTGGGACTCAGAGGGTAAGAGAGAGGGAGAGTCTGGGATTCGCAGGGTAACAGAGAGGGAGAGACTGGGATTCAGAGAGTAACAGAGGGAAAAATAGAGTTGGCGAGGGCAACATAGAAATTTTAAGGCACAGAAAGTGGCCACTTGGCCCATCCTCTCTGTGCCAGCCGAAAAACGATCAACCTATTCTAATCCCACCTTCCAGCATTTGGTCCGAGCTCTGCAGCTTACCGCACTTGAGGTGCCTATCCAGACTCCTTCTGAATGAGTTGAGGGTCTCTGCCTCAACTACCCTTTCAGGCAGTGAGTTCCAGACCATCGCGACCCTCTGGGTGAAAAAGATTTTCCTCAACTCCCCTCTAATTTATCGACCAGTCACTTTAAATCTATGCCCCCTCGTCACTGACCTTTCTGCTATGGTTCTCTGCCCTTCACCTCCACTCTATCCAGGACCCTCAACATTTTGGACATTTCAATCAGATCTCCCCTCAGCCTTCTCTGTTCCAAGGACAACAACCCCTGCCTATCCTCATAGCTACAATTCTCCAGTCCTGGCAACATCCTAGACAAAGTCCCGTGTTCAAAACACATGGATAAAGAGATTAATCATCTGAGCTGTAACTCTGAGACAGAGACAGAGAGGGAGAAAGAGAGAGAGGGAGAAAGAGAGAGAGAGGGAGGGAGAGAGGGAGGGAGAGATGGTGTGGGGGAGACACAAACTGAGACGTGGACAGAGGCAGCGAGAGGGAGAAAGGGAGAGAGAGAGAGAGGCAGAGAGAGAGATAGAGAGAGACAGAGAGAGAGGGAGGGAGAGATGGTGTGGGGGGAGACACAAACTGAGAGATTGACAGAGGCAGCGAAAGAGAGAGAGAGGGAGAGACGGAGAGAGAGAGGCAGAGAGAGAGAGGCAGAGAGAGAGAGACAGAGAGAGGGAGGCAGAGAGAGGGAGGCAGAGAGAGGGAGGCAGAGAGAGGGAGGCAGAGAGAGGGAGAGAGAGGCAGACAGAGAGCTAGAGAGAGAAAGAGAGAGAGGGAGCGATGGTGTGAGGGAGGCACAAATTGAGACATGGACAGAGGTTGAGAAAGAGAGAGAGGGAGAGACACAGAGAGAGAGCTGGGGGAGAGACAGATAGAGAGTGCGAGAGGCACAGAGAGAGAAGGAGACACAGAGAGGCAGACATAGAGAGGCAGACAGAGAGCTAGAGAGAGACAGAGAGAGAGGGAGAGATGGTGTGAGGGAGGCACAAATTGAGACGTGGACAGAGGTAGAGAGAGAGAGGGAGAGATAGAGTGAGAGAGAGGGGGGAAAGACAGATAGCGAGGGACAGAGGCAGTGTGAGAGAGGCAGAGTGAGAGAGGCAGATTAGAAGGTAGCAAATGTAACCCCACTATTTACAAAAGGAAGGAGAGAGAAAATGGGGAACTAAAGACCTGTTCGTCTAACATCAGTCATTGGGAAAATGCTCGAATC
This sequence comes from Heterodontus francisci, assembly GCF_036365525.1. Classification (NCBI taxonomy): domain Eukaryota; kingdom Metazoa; phylum Chordata; class Chondrichthyes; order Heterodontiformes; family Heterodontidae; genus Heterodontus; species Heterodontus francisci. The sequence goes on from NC_090415.1 coordinate 6,876,501, forward strand.
TATAATAAAGGATGTGATAACAGGACACTTAAAGAGAGATTGCGGGGGGAGGGGGGGGGTGGAGAGAGAAATGGGGTGAGAGAGAAATGCGGGGGAGAGAGAGGGGGGAAGAGTGCGTGAGTGAGACGGAGCAACGGAGAGAGATACTAGGTTAGGTGGGACAATAAGCTGTGAGGAGAACACAAATAGACTACAAAGAGAGATGGTTTGGGATAGACAGCGATAAATGTCCCAGTGTTGTGGGAACATAAAATGGCCACTGAAAATGAACCTAAAATGGCTGACTGATGTGTGTGGATTTCCACAGATGAGAGGAGAGAGAGAGAGACAGACAGACAGAGAGACAAAGAGGGAGACAGAGACCAAGACACAGAGAGTGATCGCAGGATATTGGGCGTAGGACAGAGGAAGAGGAGGAGGCCATTTGGCCCCTCAACCCTGTTCTGTCATTCAATGAGCTCATGGCTGATGTGTGATCTAACTCCATGTACCTATCTTTGCCCCTTAATACCTTTGGTTAACAAAAATCTATCAAACTCAGATTTAAAAATTAACAAGTGTCTCAGCATCAATTGCTGATTGTGGAAGAGAGTTTCAAACTGATACCACACCTGGTGTGTTGAAGTGTTTCTTCATTTCACTCCTGAAAGGTTTTTAGACGAGGTTTATATTTTTAGACTATGCCCCCATGTTCTAGACTCTGCAGCCAGTGGGAATTGTTACTCTCTGTCCACCCTATCAGTTTCCCTTATTATCTTGAAAACAATCATCAAATCACACCTGAGCCTTCAAAATTCCAGGGATACAGAGTAAATCTCCAGCTACACTGTCCCATTAAACATTCCCAAGCTAAGCACAATGTTGGGTTTGACACAGAGTAAATTTCCCTCTACACTGTCCCATCACACACTCCCAGGGCAGGAACATCATGGGGTGGATACAGAGTGAATCTCACTCTACACTGTCCGATAGAGACAGACAGAGAGAGAGAGACAGTAAAAGAGAAACAGAGAGACATGGACTGACAGGGTGACTAAAAGAGATAGAAGGATACTTCACAGGGGATACTGGAAGAGGAAGATGCAATTCAACCACACAGCCCTGTTCCGGCATCAAATGAGATCTTGGCTGATCTGTGATGTAACTTACACCATATATCCTGCCTTTGCCCCTTATCTCTTAATACCTTTGGTTAACAAGAATCTATCAATCACAGATTTAAAAATTAACCAATAAACCAGCATGAAATTTGCACAAACAATATCATTGTGTGTGTGTGTGTGTGTGTGTGTGTGTGTGTCTATGCCTGTTTGGGTGTGATGGCTCCCACAGTGGAATAGCTTGCTGGATGTTTAAAATGGAGGCTATTCCTTCTGGATCATCAAAAGTATCCGCCTGGGCCCCAACTTCATCTACATTTCCCCCTCTCCCGATGTTTTTTTCTCTCCATATCTATCTCTTATATGTTTGTGTCCACAGCAGTGAAGGATTACATCAAATTAATATATCTTACATTATCCTTTTCATCCACCTCAACAACCTCTCTCTCTCCAAATTTGTCCCTCTCTTCAGCACTCTCTCTGCCTTCATATCTAACCCTCTCTCCTCCCCTTGGCATTCAAAGCATTATCCCATCGCTGAATCACCCAGCGTCAACATCCTGGGGAAACATTGACATCAAACTTAACAGAACGAAACACATCAATAGTTTCTTCACCCAGTGGCTGGTGGGTGTCTGGAACTCACTGCCTGAAAGGGTGGTAGAGGCAGAAACCCTCATCACATTTAAAACAATCTCTTGGATATTCACTTCTCCATGTTTAAAATGGGTAAGGAATAACTCTCCTCGTCTACACTGCCCCATTGAACACTCTCAGAGAAGGTACAGCATGGCTCAGATACAGATAAAGCTCCGTTTAAACATTCCCTGGAGTGTCGGATTAACCCGGCTGTGCCCGGCTCAGCCTCAAGACTCACCTGCCTCAGTCACTGAGACGCTCCTGTATCACTTGCCTTAACATAAGTGGATGCCGGGTTTGGGAGCAGGACAGGCACACGGGATTAGGACGACTGCTCATGTGGAGGATAAGCATCAGTAATCCCTCAAAGAATCAGAACAGACCAGCGAGACTCAGAAAAGGAAACTTGTGTTGAATTTGTGAGTCTTGCATTGTGGAATGCTTTAGTATTTGGTGAGAATGTTGAGCCAGTGACATTTTGCCCCAGTGGGATGAATAGACACTATATGACTTGATTACAACAGTAAGGTACCGTGTGTACTGTAAATATGGACTGAAATAACAATATAACTGATCAATTTTCAGCTGAATACTATGACTACAGTTATACCTGCTATCCTGTTATATATGTGCTGCTATACCTGCTATATGTGAGAATGTACATACGACACGATGGGATGAAGTCAAAGTGGCCACTCTTTATATTTTCAGATGATGCCCCAAATTCCTGACTCCGCAGCCAGTGGGAATATTTACTCTCAGTCCACCCTATCAGTTTCCCTTATTATTTTGTAAACCTTCATCAAATCACCCCATAACCTTCTAAATTCCAGTGATACAGAGTAAATCTCCAGCTACACTGTCCCATTAAACATTTCCAAGCCAAGCACAATGTTGGGTTTGACACAGAGTAAATTTCCCTCTACGCTGTCACATCACACACTCCCAGGGCAGGAACATCATGGGGTGGATACAGAGTGAATCTCACTAGACACTGTCCGAAACACAGAGATAGAGAGAGAGAGAGAGAGAAACAGAGAGACATAGACTAAAAGGGTGACTGACAGAGAAAGAAGGATATTTAACAGGGGATATTGGAAGAGGAGGATGCAATTTAACCCCACAACTCTGTTCCTGCATTGAATGTGATCTTGGCTGATCTGTGATCTATCTTACACCATATATCCTGCCTTTGCCCCTTATCTCTTAATACCTTTGGTTAACAAGAATCTATCAATCACAGGTTTAAAAATTAACCAATAAGCCAGCATGAAATTTCCACAAACAATATCATGAGGGTGTGATGGTTCCCACAGTGGAATAGCTTGCTGAATATTTAAAATGGAGGCTATTTCTTCTGGATCATCAAAAGTGTCCGCCTAGGCCCCAACTTCATCTGCATTCCTCCCTCTCCCAATGTTTTTTTTCTCTCCATACCGATCTCAAATATGTTTGTGCACACAGCAGTGAAGGATTAAATCAAATTAATATATCTTACATTATCCTCTTCATCCAACTCAACAATCTCTCTCTCTCTCCAAGTTTGTCCCTCTCCACAGCCCTCTCTATGGAGTGACGGCAGGAAGGACAGATGGAGGGATAGAGAGAGAAACAGATAGAGAAGGACCGAGAGGGATTGACAGAGAGGGAAAGACAGATGGAGAGACAGAGAAAGAAGGAGAGAGAGGGAGTGACAGAGAGGGAGGCAGAGAAGGAGGGACAGAGAGAGAGACAGAGAGAGAAGGAGAGAGAGGGAGTGACAGAGAGAGAGGCAGAGAAGGAGGGAGTGGGAAAGAAACAAAAGCAAAGGCAGTTGTAGAGACAGAGAGAGAGAAGCAGAGATGGAAGGAGAGAGAGGGAGTGACAAGGAGGGAAAGACAGATGGAAAGACAGAGAGAGAGAGACAGAGAAAGAAGGAGAGAGAGGGAGAGACAGAGAGGGAAAGTCAAATGGAGGGACAGAGAGATGGAGTGATGGAGGGAAGGACAGATGGAGGGATAGAGAGAGAAGCAGAGAGAGATGGACAGAGAGGGAGTGACAGAGAGGGAAAGACAGATGGAGAGACAGAGAGAGAGAGAGAGGCAGAGGTGGACGGAGAGAGAGGGAGTGACAGGGAGGGAAGGACTGATGGAGGGATAGAGCGAGAGAGACAGAGATAGAAGGAGAGAGAGGGGGAGACAGAGAGGGAAAGACAGATGGAGGGACAGAGAGAGAGAGACAGAGAGAGACAGAGAGAGAGAGCGAGTGTCAGGGAGGAAAAGACAGATGGAGGGACAGAGTGAGAGACAGAGATAGAAGGAGAGAGACGGAGAGACCGAGAGGGAAAGACATTTGGAGAGACAGAGAGGCAGAGATGGAAGGAGAGAGAGGGAGTGACAGGGAGGGAAAGACAGATGGAGAGACAGAGAGAGAGAGACAGAGACAGAAGGAGAGAGATGGATTGACAGGGAGGGAAGGACAAATGGAGGGACAGAGAGAGAGAGACAGCGAGAGATGCAGAGACAGAGATAGAAGGAGAGAGAGGGAGTGTCAGGGAGGGAAGGACAGATGGAGGGATAGAGAGAGAGACATAGAAAGAAGGAGAGAGAGGGAGAGACAGAGAGGGAAAGGCAGTTGGAGAGACAGAGAGAGAGAGGCAGAGATAGAAGGAGAGAGATGGATTGACAGGGAGGGAAGGACAAATGGAGGGACAGAGAGAGAGAGACAGCGAGAGAGGCAGAGACAGGGATAGAAGGAGAGAGGGGGAGTGACAGGGAGGGAAGGACAGATGGAGGGATCGAGAGAGAAAGACAGAGACAGAAGGAGAGAGATGGAGTGGCAGGGAGGAAAGGACAGATGGAGGGATAGAGAGAGAAAGACAGAGACAGAAGGAGAGAGATGGAGTGGCAGGGAGGAAAGGACAGATGGAGGGATAGAGAGAGAAAGACAGAGACAGAAGGAGAGAGATGGATTGACAGGGAGGGAAGGACAGATGGAGGGATAGAGAGAGAAAGACAGAGACAGAAGGAGAGAGATGGAGTGGCAGGGAGGGAAAGACAGATGGAGAGACAGAGAGAGAGAGAGAGACAGCGATAGAAGGAGAGATAGGGAGTGACAGATGGAGAAACTGATGGTGGGACATAGAGAGAGAGACAGAGAGAGAAGGAGAGAGATGGATTGACAGGGAGGGAAGGACAAATGGAGGGACAGAGAGAGAGAGACAGCGAGAGAGGCAGAGACAGAGATAGAAGGAGAGAGAGGGAGTGTCAGGGAGGGAAAGACAGATGGAGAGACAGAGAGAGAGAGAGGCAGAGATGGAAGGAGAGAGAGGGAGTGTCAGGGAGGGAAAGACAGATGGAGAGACAGAGAGAGAGAGACAGAGATAGAAGGAGAGAGAGGGAGTGTCAGGGAGGGAAAGACAGATGGAGAGACAGTGAGAGAGAGACAGAGATAGAAGGAGAGAGAGGGAGTGACAGGGAGGGAAAGACAGATGGAGAGACAGAGAGAGAGAGGCAGAGATGGAAGGAGAGAGAGGGAGTGACCGAGAGGGTGAGACAGATGGAGGGACAGAGAGAGAGGCAGAGACAGAGAGAGAGGCAGAGACAGAGAGAGAAGGAGAAAGAGGGAGAGACAAAGAGAGAGAGGCAGAGAGAGAGAGAGAAGGAGAGAGAGGGAGAGACAGAAAGGGAAAGACAGATGGAGAGACAGAGAGAGAGACACACACAGATAGAAGGAGAGAGAGGGAGAGACAGAGAGAGAGGCAGAGACAGAGAGAGAAGGAGAGAGAGGGAGAGACAGAAAGGGAAAGACAGATGGAGAGACAGAGAGAGAGACACACACAGATAGAAGGAGAGACAGGGAGACAGAGAGAGAGGCAGAGACAGAGAGAGAAGGAGAGAGAGGGAGAGACAGAAAGGGAAAGACAGATGGAGAGACAGAGAGAGAAGGAGAGAGAGGGAGAGACAGAGAGAGAGGCAGAGACAGAGAGAGAAGGAGAGAGAGGCAGAGACAGAAAGGGAAAGACAGATGGAGAGACAGAGAGAGAAGGAGAGAGAGGGAGAGACAGAGAGAGGCAGAGACAGAGAGAGAAGGAGAGAAAGGGAGAGACAGAAAGGGAAAGACAGATGGAGAGACAGAGAGAGAGACACACACACACAGATAGAAGGAGAGAGAGGGAGAGACAGAGAGAGAGGCAGAGACAGAGAGAGAAGGAGACAGAGGGAGAGACAGAAAGGGAAAGACAGATGGAGAGACAGAGAGAGATGGAGAGAGAGGGAGAGACTGAGATAGAGAGAGGCAGAGATGGACAGAGAGAGAGGGAGTGACAGGGAGAGAAAGACAGATGGAAAGACAGAGAGAGAGAAAGGGAGAGAAGGAGAGAGATGGAGTGACAGAGACGGAAGGATGGATGGAGGGATAGAGAGCGAGAGACATAGATAGAAGGAGAGAGAGGGAGTCACAGGTGGTGGGGGGGGAGGCAATACAGATGGAGGGACCGAGAGAGAGAGAAGGAGAGTGAGGGAGAGACAGAGAGAAGGAGAGAGGGATTGGCAGAGAGGGAAAGACAGTTGGAGGAACAGAGATCGAGACAGAGATAGAAGGAGTGTGAGGGAGTGACTGAGAGGGTTAGACAGATGGAGGGACAGAGAGAGCGACAGAGAGAGAGGCAGAGACAGAGAGAGAAGGAGAGAGAGGGAGAGACAGAAAGGGAAAGACAGATGGAGAGACAGAGAGAGAAGGAGAGAGAGGGAGAGACAAAGAGAGAGAGGCAGAGAGAGAGAGAAGGAGAGAGAGAGAAGGAGAGAGAGGGAGAGACAGAAAGGGAAAGACAGATGGAGAGACAGAGAGAGAGACACACACAGATCGAAGGAGAGAGAGGGAGAGACAGAGAGGAAAAGGCAGATGTCGGGGCAGAGAGAGAGAGATTAAGAGAGAGAGATAGAAGGAGAAAGACATAGAGAAAGAGAGGGAAAGACAGAGGAGGGACAGAGAGAGAGACAGAGAGAGTGGCAGAGACAGAGATAGAAGGAGAGAGAGGGAGTGTCAGGAGGAGGGGGAGAGGGAGATAGAGGGGGGAGAGACAGATAGAGGGATAGAGACAGATAGAGGGAGAGACAGACAGAGAGAGAGACAGACAGATAGAGAGAGAGACAGATAGAGAGAGAGACAGACAGATAGAGGGGGCGACAGACAGATAGAGGGGGAGAGTGAGATGGAGGGGGAGAGGGAGATAGAGGGGGAGGGGGAAATAGAGGTGCAGAGGGAAATAGAGGGGCAGAGGGAAATAGAGGGGCAGAGGGGGATAGAGGGGCAGAGGGGGATAGAGGGGCAGAGGGGGATAGAGTGGGGAGAGGGAGAGAGAGGGGGAGAGGGAGAGAGTGAGATACAGGGTGAGAGACAGATCGATGGGGAGAGTGAGATAGAGGAGGGAGAGGGAGATAGAGGGGGGATAGAGTGGGGAGTGGGAGATAGAGTGGGGAGAGGGAGATTGAGGGGGAAGATGGAGAGAGAGCGGGAGAGGGAGAGAGCGCGGGAGAGGGAGAGAGGGAGATAGAGGGGGAGAGACAGATAGAGGGAGAGAGTGGGATAGAGTGCGAGAGACAGATAGAGGGCGAGAGTGAGATAGAGGGGGAGAGTGAGATAGAGGGGGAGAGTGAGATAGAGGGGGAGAGGGAGATAGAGGGGCTGTGTGAAATAGTGGGGGTGTGTGAGATAGTGGGGGGAGAGACAGATAGAGGGGGAGAGTGAGATAGAGGGGGAGAGGGAGATAGAGGGGGAGAGTGAGATAGAGGGGGAGAGTGAGATAGAGGGGGAGAGGGAGATAGAGGGGGAGAGGGAGATAGAGGGGCTGTGTGAAATAGTGGGGGTGTGTGAGATAGTGGAGGGAGAGACAGATAGAGGGGGAGAGTGAGATAGAGGGGGAGAGGGAGATAGAGGGGGAGAGGGAGATAGTGGGGGAGAGGGAGATAGAGGGGGAGAGGGAGATAGAGGGGGGAGAGACAGATAGAGGGGGGAGAGACAGATAGAGGGGGGAGAGACAGATAGAGGGAGAGAGTGAGATAGAGGGGAAAAGTGAGATCGAGGGGATGTCTGAAATAGAGTGGGAGAGGGAGATAGAGGGGGGTGAGGGAGAGAGAGGGGGAGAGGGAGAGAGAGGGGGAGAGGGAGAGAGAGGGGGAGAGGGAGATAGAGGGGGAGAGGGAGATAGAGGGGGATTGGGAGATAGAGGGGGAGAGGGAGATAGAGGGGGAGAGGGAGATAGAGGGTGGAGAGGGAGATAGAGGGGGAGAGGGAGATATCGGGGGGAGAGGGAGATATCGGGGGGAGAGGGAGATAGGGGGGAGAGGGAGATAGAGGGTGGAGAGGGAAATAGAGGGTGGAGAGGGAAATAGAGGGGGATTGGGAGATAGAGTGGGAGAGGGAGAGAGAGGGGGATTGGGAGATAGAGGGGGATTGGGAGATAGAGGGGGAGAGGGAGATAGAGGGGGAGAGGGAGATAGAGGGGGAGAGGGAGATCGAGGGGGATTGGGAGATAGAGGGGGAGAGGGAGATAGAGGGGGAGAGGGAGATAGAGGGGGGAGAGGGAGATAGAGGGTGGAGATGGAGATAGAGGGGGAGAGGGAGATATCGGGGGGAGAGGGAGATAGAGGGGGATTGGAAGATAGAGGGTGGAGACGGAGATAGAGGGGGAGAGGGAGATAGAGGGGGATTGGGAGATAGAGGGTGGAGACGGAGATAGAGGGGGAGAGGGAGATATCGGGGGGAGAGGGAGATAGAGGGGGATTGGGAGATAGATGGGGGATTGGGAGATAGAGGGGGAGAGGGAGATAGAGGGTGGAGACGGAGATAGAGGGTGGAGACGGAGATAGAGGGTGGAGAGAGAGACAGCAATAGAAGGAGAGAGAGGGAGTGACAGAGAGACATAGAGAGAGGGAGAGACAGAGAGAGAAGGAGGGAGTGGGAGAGAAACAGAGGCAAAGGCAGTCGGAGAGACAGAGAGAGAGAGAAGCAGAGATGGAAGGAGAGAGAGGGAGTGATAAGGAGGGAAAGACTAATGGAAAGACAGAGAGAGATACAGAGAGAGAAGGAGAGAGAGGGAGTGTCAGGGAGGGAAAGACAGATGGAGGGACAGAGACAGAGAGACAGAGATAGAAGGAGAGAGAGGGAGCGACAGAGAGGGAAAGATAGATGGAGGGAAAGAGAGAGAGACAGAGATAGAAGGAGAGAGATGGAGAGACAGGGAGGGAAGGACAGATGGAGGGATAGAGGGATAGAGAGATAGACAGCAATAGAAGGAGAGAGAGGGAGCGACAGAGAGGGAAAGACAGATGGAGGGAAAGAGAGAGAGACAGAGATAGAAGGAGAGAGATGGTGAGACAGGGAGGGAAGGACAGATGGAGGGATAGAGGGATAGCGAGATAGACAGCAATAGAAGGAGAGAGAGGGAGTGACAGAGAGACAAAGAGAGAGGGAGAGACAGAGAGAGAAACAGAGGCAAAGGCAGTTGGAGAGACAGAGAGAGAGAGAAGCAGAGATGGACGGCGAGAGAGGGAGTGACAAAGAGGGAAAGACAGATGGAAAGACAGAGAGAGAGAGACAGAGAAAGAAGGAGAGAGAGGGAGAGACAGGAAGGGAAAGACAGATCGAGGGACAGAGTGAGAGACAGAGAGAGAAGGAGAGAGATGGAGTGACGGAGGGAAGGACAGATGGAGGGATAGAGAGAGAAACAGAGAGAGAAGAACAGAGAGGGAGTGACAGAGGGAATGACAGATGGAGAGACAGAGAGAGAGAGGCAGAGGTGGACGGAGAGAGAGGGAGTGACAGGGAGGGAAAGACAGATGGAGGAACAGAGAGAGAGACAGAGATGGAAGGAGAGAGAGGGAGTGACAGGGAGGTAAAGACAGATGGAAAGACAGAGAGAGAGAGACGGAGATAGAAGGAGAGAGAGGGAGAGACAGAGAGGGAAAGGCAGATGGAGAGACAGAGAGAGAGAGAGGCAGAGATGGAAGGAGAGAGAGGGAGAGACAGAGAAGGAAAGACAGAAGGAGGGACATAGAGAGAGACAGAGATAGAAGGAGAGATAGAGTGTGTCAGGGAGGGAAAAACAGATGGGGAGACAGAGAGAGAGAGAGAGATAGAAGGAGAGAGAGGGAGAGACAGGGAGGGAAGGACCGACGGAGGGATCGAGAGAGAGAGACAGAGATGGAAGGAGAGAAAGGGAGTGATCGGGAGGGAAAGACAGATGGAGAGACAGAGAGAAAGAGAGAGATAGAAGGAGAGAGAATGGAGAGACAGAGAGGGAAAGACAGATGGAGAGACAAAGTGAGAGACAGAGAGAGAAGGAGAGAGATGGAGTGACAGGGAGGGAAGGACAGATGGAGGGATAGAGAGAGAGACAGAGATAGAAGGAGAGAGAGGGAGAGATAGAGGGAAAGACAGATGGAGGGACAGAGAGAGAGACAGAGAGAGAGGGAGAGACAGAGAGAAGGAGAAAGGGAGTGACAGAGAGGCAAAGACAGATGGAGGGACAGAGAGACAGACAGAGATAGAAGGAGAGAAATGGAGAAACAGAGAGGGAAAGACTGATGGAGGGACAGAGAGAGAGACAGAGAGAAGCAGAGACAGAGATAGAAGAACAGAGACAGAGAGGGAAAGACAAATGGAGGGACAGAGAGAGAGACAGAGAGAGAGAGACAGAGATAGAAGGACAGGGAGGGCAGGACAGATGGAGGGACAGAGAGACAGACAGAGATAGAAGGAGAGAAATGGAGAAACAGAGAGGGAAAGACTGATGGAGGGACAGAGAGAGAGACAGAGAGAGAGAGACAGAGATAGAAGGACAGGGAGGGCAGGACAGATGGAGGGACAGACAGAGAGACAGAGATAGAAGGAGAGAAATGGAGAAACAGACAGGGAAAGACTGATGGAGGGACAGAGAGAGAGACAGAGTGAAGCAGAGACAGAGATAGAAGAACAGAGACAGAGATAGAAGGACAGAGACAGAGAGGGAAAGACAAATGGAGGAACAGAGAGAGAGACAGAGAGAGAGAGACAGAGATAGACGGACAGGGAGGGCAGGACAGATGGAGGGACAGACAGAGAGACAGAGATAGAAGGAGAGAAATGGAGAAACAGACAGGGAAAGACTGATGGAGGGACAGAGAGAGAGACAGAGTGAAGCAGATAGAAGGACAGAGACAGAGAGGGAAAGACAAATGGAGGAACAGAGAGAGAGACAGAGAGAGAGAGACAGAGATAGAAGGACAGGGAGGGCAGGACAGATGGAGGGACAGACAGAGAGACAGAGAGAGAGAGACAGAGATAGAAGGAGAGAGAGGGAAGGACAGATGGAGGGACAGAGTGAGGGACAGAGAGAGAAGGAGAGAGATGGAGTGACAGGGAGGGTCGGATAGATGGAGGGATAGAGCGACAGAGACAGAGATAGAAGGACAGAGAGGGAGAGACAGAGAGGGAGGCAGAGACAGGGAGAGAAGGAGAGAGAGGGAGAGACAGAAAGGGAAAGGCTGTTGGAGAGACAGAGAGAGCGAGACAGAGGGAGAGGCAGAGACAGAGATAGAAGGAGAGAGAGGGAGTGTCAGGGGGTGGGGAAGGCAGATGAAGAGACAGAGAGAGAGAGACAGAGAGAGAAGGAGAGAGAGGGAGCGACAAGGAGGGAAAGACAGATGGAGAGACAGAGATCGAGACAAAGAGAGAAGGAGAGAGATGGAGTGACAGGGAGGGAAGGATAGATGGAGGGATAGAACGAGAGAGAGAGATAGAAGGAGAGAGAGGGAGTGACAGGGAGGGAAGGACAGATGGAGGGATAGAGAGAGAGTGGCAGAGATAGAAGGAGAGAGAGGGAGTGATCCGGGGGAGACTGATGGAGAGATGGAGAGAGAGAGAGAGAAAGAGAGAGAAGGAAAGAGTGGGAGCGACATAGATCGAAAGAGAGATGGAGAGACAGAGATGGACGGAGAGAGAGCGAGTGACAGGGAGGGAAAGACAGATGGAGAGACAGAGAGAGATAGGAGAGAGAGGGAAAGACAGATGGAGATTCAGAGATAGAAGGAGAGAGAGGGAGTGACAGAGAGGGAAAGACAGATGGAGGGACAGAGGGAGACAGAGAAAGAAGGAGAGAGTGGGACAGAGAGGGAGGGTTAAAGAAAGAAGGAAAAATGTTTGAAACCATTGCTATCCTGGGAGTGAGGGAGGAAGGGAGAGATGGTGTCATAGAGACACAGACAGAGTTATGGACAGAGGCAGAGAAAGAGAGGGAGAGAGGGAGAGAGAGAGAGATAGAATTAGAGAGAGACGGTGACAGGGAGGGAATGACAGATGGAGGGACAGAGAGAGAGAAGGAGAGAGAGGGAGAGACAGAGAGAAGGAGAGAGGGAGTGACAGAGAGGGAAAGACAGATGGAGGGACAGTGAGAGAGACAGAGATACAGAGTGAGGGAAAGGCAGAGATGGTGTGAGAGAGACACAGTAGAGTCATGGACAGAGGCACAGAGAGAGAGAGAGTAACAGAGAGAGAGACAGACAGACTGAAAGAGAGAAAGAGAGAGATAGAGACACAGAGAGAGAAACAGAGAGAGAGGGAGCGGCAGTGAGAGAGAGAGAGACAGAGACAATGATAGCGAAAGACAACGAGAGAGAGAGATGGGGAGAGAGAGATAGAGGGGGGAGAGAGAGATAGAGGGGGTAAAGAGAGATAGAGGGGGTAAAGAGAGATAGAGGGGGTATAGAGAGATAGACGTGGAGAGAGAGAGAGGGGGGGAGAGAGAGAGAGGGGGGAGAGAGAGAGAGGGTGGGAGAGAGAGAGAGGGGGGGAGAGAGAGAGAGAGGGAGAGAGAGAGAGAGGGAGAGAGAGGGAGTGTGAGGGGGAGAGGGAGATAGAGGGGTGAGACAGATAGAGGGGGGAGAGTGAGATAGAGGGGAGAGAGTGAGATAGAGGGGGGAGAATGAGATAGAGGGGGGAGAGTGAGATAGAGGGGGAGAGTGAGATAGAGGGGGAGAGTGAGATAGAGGGGGAGAGTGAGATAGAGGGGGTGTGTGAGATAGAGGGGGTGTGTGAGATAGAGGGGGTGTGTGAGATAGAGGGGGTGTGTGAGATAGAGAGGGTGTGTGAGATAGAGAGGGTGTGTGAGATAGAGGGGAAGAGGGAGATAGAGGGGAAGAGGGAGATAGAGGGGGTGTGTGAGATAGAGGGGGTGTGTGAGATAGAGGGGGAGAGTGAGAGAGGGGAAGAGTGAGAGAGGGGAAGAGTGAGATCGAGGGGAAGAGTGAGATCGAGGGGATGTGTGAGCGGGGGAGAGGGAGATAGAGGGGCAGAGGGAGATAGAGGGGGAGACGGAGATAGAGGGGGAGACGGAGATAGAGGGGGATTGGGAGATAGAGGGTGGAGATGGAGATAGAGGGGGAGAGATGGATGGGGTAGAGGGTGGTGAACCTGTGGAATTCTCTACTGCAGAAGGCAGTGGAGGCCAAGTCATTAAATATATTCATGGAGGAGTGAGATATATTTCTAAATGTCAAAGGGATCAAGGGGTATGGGGAGAAAGTGGGAACAGGGTACTGAATTAGACCATCGATCATGATCTTTATTGAATGACGGAGCAGGCCCAAAGGGCCGAATGGCCTACTCCTGCTCCTATTTTCTATGTTTCTATGAGAGAGGCGGATTGACAGAGGGAGAGATAGAGAGAGGAGAAACAGAGAGACAAGGAGAGATAGAGATGGAGCGAGGTGACCCTGATATTCTCTCTCTCTCTCTCACACACACATCCAGACACACACAGACACATACATAAAGGGACAGACACACACACACACAGACACACACACACACACAGACACACACACACACACACAGACACACACAGACACACAGACAGACAGACACACACAGACAGATTTTACAATCCACACTGATGTCAGTAAAAATGACCAACAGAACCTCAGTAACAATCCCCAGTGTCTGCCCAGTCCTGTAGAGAGACAGAGAGAGAGATAGGGCAGTGACAGAGAAAGACAGTGAAAGAGGGCGGCACAGTGGCGCAGTGGTTAGCACCGCAGCCTCACAGCTCCAGGGACCTGGGTTCAATTCTGGGTACTGCCTGTGTGGAGTTTGCAAGTTCTCCCTGTGTCTGCGTGGGTTTTCTCCGGGTGCTCCGGTTTCGTCCCACAAGCCAAAAGACTTGCAGGTTGGTAGGTAAATTGGCCATTATAAATTGTCACTAGTATAGGTAGGTGGTCGGGAAATACAGGGACAGGTGGGGATGTTTGGTAGGAATATGGGATGAGTGTAGGATGAGTATAAATGGGTGGTTGATGGTCGGCACAGACTCGGTGGGCCGAAGGGCCTGTTTCAGTGCTGTATATCTAATCTAAAACAGCTTGTCGGAGAAACTTTACATTTATTTGTGTTCCACAGATTTTATTATAGGCAGTGGAGGCCAAGTCATTAAATATATTCATGGAGGAGAGAGATATATTTCTTAATGTCAAAGGGATCAAGGGGTATGGGGAGAAAGTGGGAACAGGGTACTGAATTAGACCATCGATCATGATCTTTATTGAATGACGGAGCAGGCCCAAAGGGCCGAATGGCCTGCTCCTGCTCCTATTTTCTATGTTTCTATGAGAGAGGTGGATTGAGAGAGGGAGAGATAGAGAGAGGAGAAAGAGAAGGAGAGATAGAGATGGAGCGAGGTGACCCTGATATTCTCTCTCTCTCTCTCACACACATCCAGACACACACAGACACATACATAAAGGGACACACAGAGACACACAGACACACACAGACAGACACACACACACACAGACACACACAGACAGACAGACACAGAGACAGATTTTACAATCCACACTGATGTCAGTAAAAATGACCAACAGAACCTCAGTAACAATCCCCAGTGTCTGCCCAGTCCTGAGAGAGACAGAGAGAGAGAGATAGGGCAGTGACAGAGAAAGACAGTGAAAGAGGGAGGACAAAACAGCTTGTAGGAGAAACTTTACATTTATTTGTGTTCCACAGATTTTATTAAAAGTTGAAAGGGACTGAACACTGGAAAAGCTGTCAACACACAACAACAACACTGAGAGAAAGAGAGAGAGAGAAGGAGAGAGAGGGATAGAGAGAGAGACAGAGAGAGATGGAGAGAGAGGGTGTGACAGAGACACAGAGAGAGAGGCAGAGACGGAGAGAGAAGGAGAGAGTGGGAGAGAAACAGAGGCAAAGGCAGTTGGAGAGACAGAGAGAGAGAAGCAGAGATCGAAGGAGAGAGAGGGAGTGACAAGGAGGGAAAGACAGATGGAAAGACAGAGAGAGGGAGAGACAGAGAAAGAAGGAGAGAGAGGGAGAGACAGAGAGGGAAAGACAGATGGAGGAACAGAGAGAGAGACAGAAATGGAGGAGAGAGAGGGAGGGAAAGGGAGGGAAAGACAGATGGAGAGACAGAGAGAAAGAGAGAGATAGAAGGAGAGAGAGGGAGAGACAGGGAGGGAAGGACCGACGGAGGGATCGAGAGAGAGAGACAGAGATAGAAGGAGAGAGAGGGAGAGGCAGAGAGGGAAAGACAGATGGAGAGAGGCAGAGATGGAAGGAGAGAAAGGGAGTGATAGGGAGGGAAAGACAGATGGAGAGACAGAGAGAAAGAGAGAGAGAGAAGGAGAGACAGGGAGGGAAGGACAGATGGAGGGATAGAGGGATAGAGAGAGAGACAGCAATAGAAGGAGAGAGAGGGAGTGACAGAGAGACAAAGAGAGAGGGAGAGACAGAGAGAGAAGGAGGGAGTGGGAGAGAAACAGAGGCAAAGGCAGTTGGAGAGACAGAGAGAGAGAGAAGCAGAAATGGAAGGAGAGAGAGGGAGTGACAAGGAGGGAAAGACTAATGGAAAGACAGAGAGAGAGACAGAGAGAGAAGGAGAGAGTGGGAGTGTCAGGGAGGGAAAGACAGATGGAGGGACAGAGACAGAGAGACAGAGATAGAAGGAGAGAGATGGAGAGACAGGGAGGGAAGGACAGATGGAGGGATAGAGGGATAGAGAGAGCAACAGAGATAGAAGGACAGAGAGGGAGTGTCAGGGAGGGAAAGACAGATGGAGAGACAGAGAGACAGAGATAGAAGGAGAGAGAGGGAGTGACAGAGAGGGAAAGACAGATGGAGGGACAGAGAGAGAGACAGAAATAGAAGGAGAGAGATGGAGAGACAGGGAGGGAAGGACAGATGGAGGGATAGAGGGATAGCGAGATAGACAGCAATAGAAGGAGAGAGAGGGAGTGACAGAGAGACAAAGAGAGAGGGAGAGACAGAGAGAGAAGGAGGGAGTGGGAGAGAAACAGAGGCAAAGGCAGTTGGAGAGACAGAGAGAGAGAGAAGCAGAGATGGACGGCGAGAGAGGGAGTGACAAGGAAGGAAAGACAGATGGAAAGACAGAGAGAGAGACAGAGAAAGAAGGAGAGAGAGGGAGAGACAGGAAGGGAAAGACAGATCGAGGGACAGAGTGAGAGACAGAGAGAAAAGGACAGAGAGGGAGTGACAGAGGGAATGACAGATGGAGAGACAGAGAGAGAGAGGCAGAGGTGGACGGAGAGAGAGGGAGTGACAGGGAGGGAAAGACAGATGGAGGAACAGAGAGAGAGACAGAGATGGAAGGAGAGGGAGGGAGTGACAGGGAGGGAAAGACAGATGGAAAGACAGAGAGAGAGAGACGGAGATAGAAGGAGAGAGAGGGAGAGACAGAGAGGAAAAGGCAGATGGAGGGGCAGAGAGAGAGAAATTAAGAGAGAGAGATAGAAGGAGAAAGACATAGAGACAGAGAGGGAAAGACAGAAGGAGGGACAGAGAGAGAGACAGAGAGAGTGGCAGAGACAGAGATAGAAGGAGAGAGAGGGAGTGTCAGGAGGAGGGGGAGAGGGAGATAGAGGGGGGAGAGACAGATAGAGGGAGAGAGACAGATAGAGGGAGAGAGACAGAGAGATAGAGGGGGAGACAGACAGAGGGGGAGACAGACAGACAGAGGGGGAGACAGACAGACAGAGGGGGAGAGGGAGATAGAGGGGCAGAGGGAGATAGAGGGGCAGAGGGAGATAGAGGGGCAGAGAGAGATAGAGGGGGAGAGGGAGAGAGAGGGGGGGAGAGGGAGAGAGTGAGATAGAGGGCGAGAGACAGATCGATGGGGAGAGGGAGATAGAGGGGGAGAGGTAGATAGAGGGTGGAGATGGAGATAGAGGGGGAGAGGGAGATAGAGGGGGAGAGGGAGATAGAGGGGGATTGGGAGATAGAGGGTGGAGACGGAGATAGAGGGGGAGAGATGGATGGGGTAGAGGGTGGCGAACCTGTGGAATTCTCTACCGCAGAAGGCAGTGGAGGCCAAGTCATTAAATATATTCATGGAGGAGAGAGATATATTTCTTAATGTCAAAGGGATCAAGGGGTATGAGGAGAAAGTGGGAACAGGGTACTGAATTAGACCATCGGTCATGATCTTTATTGAATGACGGAGCAGGCCCAAAGGGCCGAATGGCCTGCTCCTGCTCCTATTTTCTATGTTTCTATGAGAGAGGCGGATTGACAGAGGGAGAGAGAAGAAGAAACAGAGAGAGAAGGAGAGATAGAGATGGAGCGAGGTGACCCTGATATTCTCTCTCTCTCACACACACACGTCCAGACACACACAGACACATACATAAAGGGACACACAGAGACACACACAGACACACAGACACACACACACACACACACACAGACACACAGACACACAGACACACACACACACAGACACACACACACAGACACACAGACAGACACACACACACAGACAGATTTTACAATCCACACTGATGTCAGTAAAAATGACCAACAGAACCTCAGTAACAATCCCCAGTGTTTGCCCAGTCCTGTGGAGAGACAGAGAGAGAGATAGGGCAGTGACAGAGAAAGACAGTGAAAGAGGGAGGACAAAACAGCTTGTAGGAGAAACTTTACATTTATTTGTGTTCCACAGATTTTATTAAAAGTTGAAAGGGACTGGACACTGGAAAAGCTGTCAACACACAACAACAACACTGAGAGACTTTAGATGTGAGGGAAGGGGAGACACACTTTAAAATCCACACTGATGTCAGTAAAAATCCCCAAACACAACCTCAGTAACAATCCCCATTATCTGCCCAGTTCTGTATTGTGGGTATATGTCAAATATGTTCACACAAAGACAAACAGGGTGGTACTCCGAAATCTAGAGCCCCTTGGATGTCAAGGATCAAACCGGGTACGATAAGGCACAAGAGGGAAGCTGATGTCAGATACCGAGAGCTCAATACAACAGAAAGCTGAGAGGAGTGTAGAAAGTTCAAGGGTGAAATTAAAAAGCAAATTAGGAGAGCAAAGAAATGGCCGGAAAATAATATTACCATTAAAAGCAAAGAAATCACAAAGACGTTTTATAAATACATGAAGAGCAAGAGGATAATTAAGGATAGAGTATTAGGGACCAAAAAGGGAATGTGTGTATGGAGGTGGGAGATGTGGGTATGGTTCTTAATGAATACTTTGTCTCCCTCTTTATAAAAGAGGGGGAACGATGCAGATATTGTAGTTAAAGAGGAGGAGTGTGAAATATTGGAGGGATAAACAGAGTGAGAGGGAAATATTAAGGTGTTTGGCAACTTTCAAAGTGGATAAATGGTCAGGCCTGGATGCATTGGAACCAGTTCAGAGAAGGTTCACTCGGCTGATTCCTGGGATGAAGGGGTTGTCTTATGAGGAATGGTTGAACAGGTTGGGCCTAAACTCATTGGACTTTAGAAGAATGAGAGGTGATCTTATTGAAACATACTAAATACTTAAAGGGATAGACAGGTTAGATGCAGGTAAGATGTCTCCTTTGGTTCGGGAGTCTAGAACCAGGGGACACAATTTCAAAATAAGGGGGAAGCCACTGAGGTCAGAGATGGGGAGAAATGTCTTTGCTCAGAGGGTTGTGAATCTTTGGAATTCTCTACCCCAGTGGGCTGTGGAAGCTCAGTCTGGGAAAAAGGCATTGAAGTGGATGATCAGCCATGATCGTATTGAATGGCGGAACAGGCTCGATGGGCTGAATGGCCTACTCCTGTTCCTATGTTCCCAAGTTGCTGAAATAGTTTCTCCCAAACTACCCCATCAGTTCCCCTTAATATCTCAACATCTTTGAACAAATCACCTTGATCCTCCTAAATTCCAGGCAATAAATCCCTAGTTTGTGTAATATCACCTCGTAATTTAACCCTTGGAGTCCAGTTATCATTCTGGTAAATCTACACTGCACTCAAATGGACATGGACCCCCCAAAGTCTCTTTCAACCTCCAGTGTTTCTATCTTTGCACCATTTATAAAGTACTCTGTTCTAGTCTTTTTTTACTGACATTGAAATCTAACTGCCACAGTTTTGCCCATTTATTTAAGATATTAATATCTCTTTGTAATTTGATGCTTCCAGCTACACTGCTTACAATGCTGCCTATTTTTGTGTCATTGGTAAACTTGGGTATGTTGCATTCTACCACATCATCTTAAATCATTAATAAATACAGCAAAACTGAGACACACACGGGCTTTGCACTAGTAGACAGGAGTGAATCATTCCAACCTAGAGGCTTTTTAACTCCAGATTTATGTTTTTTGAAAGAAAAAATAGAATTCAAATTCACAACAGCCCTGTGTGGGATTTGAACTCCTGCTTTTTCAATCATCAGCTCAGGCCTTCAAATTAAAACCCATAAAAAGAGATTCATTTTCCGACTGCTGATGTCTGACTGACTGAGGTTTTGTATATTGTTCCCTTCTCCTCTTCTTCCATGTGTTTGAAGTCTTTGAAGTTTGTCAGACATTGGTAAACTACTTCATGTGGTGTTGTGTAAATACCTTCAATTCTGTGTATCTGCAAGGGACACAATTCAAATTCTCACCTTATTGCATCAACTAAAACCTGCAGGTCCATTCAAACAACTCTATTTCCTGTCTCTGCAAAGACAGCTCACACTTCCACAATGCAGGAATGTCTGAATGGAAACAGCTTTTGACACATTTCCCAACATGTTTGCCAACACTTTTCAGGATAAAGCTCAATTCAACTTAGAGATTGCAAGCCCCAAATTGAATCTTTTAGATGTAAAAAGTGACACAAATGAAATCCCAGATCTCTCTGTCCCTGCACCCATTTTAACATTGTACCATTTAGTTTATATCGCTTCTCCTCAGCCTTCCTTCCAAAATGCATCATTTGACATTTCTCAGCATTGAAGTTAACCTGCTATGTGTCTGACCATTTCACCAGACTGCCTCTATCCTCCTGAAGTCTACTCCTATTCCCTTCACTGTTTATTACATTGCAAATGGCACAATGTTGAAGTTATTCCCTGTTTACCCAAGTCTAAGTAAGATAATCAGAGGGTTAGATAGGGTGGATAGTGAGAGTCTTTTTCCTCGGATGGTGATGGCAAACACGAGGGGACATAGCTTTAAGTTGAGGGGTGATAGATATAGGACAGATGTCAGAGGTAGTTTCTTTACTCAGAGAGTAGTAGGGGCGTTGAACGCCCTGCCTGCAACAGTAGTAGACTCGCCAACTTTAAGGGCATTTAAGTGGTCATTGGATGGACATATGGATGAAAATGGAATAGTGTAGGTCAGATGGTTTCACAGGTCGGCGCAACATCGAGGGCCGAAGGGCCTGTACTGCGCTGTAATGTTCTAAAAAAAAATTCTAAGTCATTCATATATCAATAAGATCAGTGGTCCTAATCAAAACCCCTGGGGAATACCACAATTTACACTGTATACAGTGAGTACAAAAGCCAAGAGGGTGCGCTGAACATTTATAAAGCTCTGGTCAGGTAACAGAGAGGGAGAGTCTGGGATTCAGAGGGTAACGGAGAGGGAGAGACTGGGATTCAGAGGGTAACAGAGAGGGAGAGACTGGGATTCAGAGGGTAACAGAGAGGGAGAGACTGGGATTCAGAGGGTAACAGAGAGGGAGAGACTGGGATTCAGAGTGTAACAGAGAGGGAGAGACTGGGATTCAGAGGGTAACAGAGAGGGAGAGACTGGGATTCAGAGGGTAACAGAGAGGGAGAGACTGGGATTCAGAGTGTAACAGAGAGGGAGAGACTGGGATTCAGAGGGTAACGGAGAGGGAGAGTCTGGGATTCAGAGGGTAACAGAGAGGGAGAGACTGGGATTCAGAGGGTAACAGAGAGGGAGAGACTGGGATTCAGAGTGTAACAGAGAGGGAGAGACTGGGATTCAGAGGGTAACAGAGAGGGAGAGACTGGGATTCAGAGGGTAACAGAGAGGGAGAGACTGGGATTCAGAGTGTAACAGAGAGGGAGAGACTGGGATTCAGAGGGTAACAGAGAGGGAGAGACTGGGATTCAGAGTGTAACAGAGAGGGAGAGACTGGGATTCAGAGGGTAACAGAGAGGGAGAGACTGGGATTCAGAGTGTAACAGAGAGGGAGAGACTGGGATTCAGAGGGTAACAGAGAGGGAGAGACTGGGATTCAGAGGGTAACAGAGAGGGAGAGACTGGGATTCAGAGGGTAACAGAGAGGGAGAGACTGGGATTCAGAGTGTAACAGAGAGGGAGAGACTGGGATTCAGAGGGTAACAGAGAGGGAGAGACTGGGATTCAGAGGGTAACAGAGAGGGAGAGACTGGGATTCAGAGTGTAACAGAGAGGGAGAGACTGGGATTCAGAGGGTAACGGAGAGGGAGAGTCTGGGATTCAGAGGGTAACAGAGAGGGAGAGACTGGGATTCAGAGTGTAACAGAGAGGGAGAGACTGGGATTCAGAGGGGAACAGAGAGGGAGAGTCTGGGATTCAGAGGGTAACAGAGAGGGAGAGACTGGGATTCAGAGGGTAACAGAGAGGGAGAGACTGGGATTCAGAGTGTAACAGAGAGGGAGAGACTGGGATTCAGAGGGTAACAGAGAGGGAGAGACTGGGATTCAGAGGGTAACGGAGAGGGAGAGACTGGGATTCAGAGTGTAACAGAGAGGGAGAGACTGGGATTCAGAGGGTAACGGAGAGGGAGAGTCTGGGATTCAGAGCGTAACGGAGAGGGAGAGACTGGGATTCAGAGGGTAACAGAGAGGGAGAGACTGGGATTCAGAGGGTAACAGAGAGGGAGAGACTGGGATTCAGAGGGGAACAGAGAGGGAGAGTCTGGGATTCAGAGTGTAACAGAGAGGGAGAGACTGGGATTCACAGGGTAACAGAGAGGGTGTGTCCGGGTTTCAGAGGGTAACAGAGAGGGAGAGACTGCAATTCAGGGGGTAACAGAGAGGGAGAGACTGGGATTCAGAGGGTAACAGAGAGGGAGAGTCTGGGATTCAGAGGGTAACGGAGAGGGAGAGACTGGGATTCAGAGGGTAACAGAGAGGGAGAGACTGGGATTCAGAGGGTAACAGAGGGAAAAATAGATTTGGCAAGGGCAACATAGAAATTTTAAGACACAGGAAGAGGCCACTTCACCCATTCTCTCTGTGCCAGCCGAAAAACGATCAACCTATTCTCATCCCACCTTCCAGCATTTGGTCCGAGCGCTGCAGCTTACCGCACTTGAGGTGCCTATGCAGACTCCTTCTGAATGAGTTGAGGGTCTCTGCCTCAACTACCCTTTCAGGCAGTGAGTTCCAGACCATCGCGACCCTCTGGGTGAAAAAGATTTTCCTCAACTCCCCTCTAATTTTTCGACCCATCACTTTAAATCTATGCCCCCTCGTCACTGACCTTTCTGCTATGGTTCTCTGCCCTTCACCTCCACTCCATCCAGGACCCTCAAAATTTTGTACATTTCAATCAGATCTCCCCTCAGCCTTCTCTGTTCCAAGGACAACAACCCCTGCCTATCCTCATAGCTACAATTCTCCAGTCCTGGCAACATCCTAGAAAATGGGAGAGAGACAAAGTCCCGTGTTCATAACACATGGATAAAGAGGTTAATCATCTGAGCTGTAACTCTGAGACAGAGACAGAGAGGGAGGGAGAGAGGGAGAAAGAGAGAGAGAGGGAGAGAGAGAGGGAGGGAGAGAGGGAGGGAGAGAGGGAGGGATAGAGGGAGGGAGAGATGGTGTGGGGGAGACACAAACTGAGACGTGGACAGAGGCAGCGAGAGGGAGAAAGGGAGAGATAGAGAGGGATAGGCAGAGAGAGAGAAAGGCAGAGAGAGAGATAGAGAGAGACAGAGAGAGGGAGCGATGGTGTGAGGGAGGCACAAATTGAGACATGGACAGAGGTTGAGAAAGAGAGAGAGGGAGAGACAGAGAGAGAGAGCTGGGGGAAAGACAGATAGAGAGTGAGAGAGGCACAGAGAGAGAAGGAGACACAGAGAGGCAGACAGAGAGAGGCAGACAGAGAGCTAGAGAGAGAGGGAGAGATGGTGTGAGGGAGGCACAAATGGAGACATGGACAGAGGTAGAGAGAGAGAGGGAGAGATAGAGCGAGAGAGAGAAAAAGACAGAGAGGGAGAGATAGCGAGAGAGAGAGGGGGGTAAGACAGATAGCGAGGGACAGAGCCAGTGTGAGAGAGGCAGAGTGAGAGAGGCAGATTAGAAGGTAGCAAATGTAACCCCACTATTTACAAAAGGAAGGAGAGAGAAAATGGGGAACTAAAGACCTGTTCGTCTAACATCAGTCATAGGGAAAATGTTCGAATCTATAATAAAGGATGTGATAACAGGACACTTAAAGAGAGATTGCAGGGGGTGGGGGGAGAGAGAAATGGGGGGAGAGAGAAATGGGGGGGAGTGAGATGGGGGAGAGTGTGTGAGTGAGACGGAGCAAAGGAGAGAGATACTAGGTTAGGTGGGACAATAAGCTGTGAAGAGAACACAAATAGATTACAAAGAGAGATGGTTTGGGATAGACAGCGATAAATGTCCTAGTGTTGTGGTAACATAAAATGGCCACTGAAAATGAACCTAAAATGGCTGACTGATGTGTGTGGATTTCCACAGATGAGAGGACAGAAAGATAGACAAAGAGGGAGACAGAGACCAAGACACAGAGAGTGATAGCAGGATATTTGTCGTAAGACAGAGGAAGAGGAGGAGGCCATTTGGCCCCTCAACCTTGTTCTGTCATTCAATGAGCTCATGGCTAATGTATGATCTAACTCCATGTACCTATCTTTGTCCCTTAATACCTTTGGTTAACAAAAATCTATCAAACTCAGATTTAAAAATTAACAAGTGTCTCAGCATCAATTGCTGATTGTGGAAGAGAGTTCCAAACTGATACCACACCTGGTGTGTTGAAGTGTTTCTTCATTTCACTCCTGAAAGGTTTTTAGACGAGGTTTATATTTTTAGACTATGCCCCCATGTTCTAGACTCTGCAGCCAGTGGGAATTGTTACTCTCTGTCCACCCTATCAGTTTCCCTTATTATCTTGAAAACAATCATCAAATCACAACTGAGCCTTCAAAATTCCAGGGATACAGAGTAAATCTCCAGCTACACTGTCCCATTAAATATTCCCAAGCTAAGCACAATGTTGGGTTTGACACAGAGTAAATTTCCCTCTACACTGTCCCATCACACACTCCCAGGGCAGGAACATCATGGGGTGGATACAGAGTGAATCTCACTCTACACTGTCTGATAGAGACAGACAGAGAGAGAGAGACAGAAAAAGAGAAACAGAGAAACATAGACTGACAGGGTGACTAAAAGAGATGGAAGGATACTTCACAGGGGATACTGGAAGAGGAAGATGCAATTCAACCACACAGCCCTGTTCCGGCATCCAATGAGATCTTGGCTGATCTGTGATGTAACTAACACCATATATCCTGCCTTTGCCCCTTATCTCTTAATACCTTTGGTTAACAAGAATCTATCAATCACAGATTTAAAAATTAACCAATAAACCAGCATGAAATTTGCACAACCAATATTATTGTGTGGGTGTTTCTGTGTGTGTGTGTGTGTCTATGTCTGTTTGGGTGTGATGGCTCCCACAGTGGAATAGCTTGCTGGATGTTTAAAATGGAGGCTATTCCTTCTGGATCATCAAAAGTATCCGCCTGGGCCCCAACCTCATCTACATTTCCCCCTCTCCCGATGTTTTTTTCTCTCCATATCTATCTCTAATATGTTTGTGTCCACAGCAGTGAAGGATTACATCAAATTAATATATCTTACATTATCCTTTTCATCCACCTCAACAACCTCTCTCTCTCCAAATCTGTCCCTCGCTACAGCCCTCTCTCTGCCTTCATATCTAACCCTCTCTCCCTCTGTCTCTCTCCTAATGTCAGAGATAGCAGGAGGGAGAGACAGAGAGAGAATGTTGAATGAACTGTACTCTGTTCCTAAGCTGTGCTGAACCTGCTCTGGGAGTGTTTGATGGGCTACATTAATCGGCCGTGTACAGTCCTGTATCAGGCTGTGAAGAAACACAGCTTGTTCAGTGTACAACGGGTCAAAGGGAACGATTCACTCCTGTCTGCTACTGGGAAGAGAGACTGACCTTAACATCAAGGCAGCGTTTGACCGAGTGTGACATCGAGGAGCCCGAGTAAAACTGAAGTCAGTGGGAATCGGGGGAAATCTCTCCACTGGTTGGAATCATACCGAGCACAAAGGAAGATGGTTGTGGTTGTTGGAGGTCAATCATCTCAGTCCCAGGACATCACTGCAGGAGTTCCTCAGGGTAGTGTCCTCAGCCCAGCCATCTTCAACTGAGATCCCAGCAGAAAGTGCTTTAAATACTGAGCAGGTCAGGCAGCATCTGTGGAGAGAGAAACAGAGTTAGTGATTCAGCTCGATGCTTTCCAGATTTCCAGCATCCACAGTATTTTGCCTCAGATAATGAAGCAATCCAGAGCCACATGCACCGAGACCCGGACAACATTCAGGTTTGGGCCGACCAGTGACAAGTAACATTCACGTCACACAAGTGCCAGGCAATGACCATCTGCAACAAGAGAGAATCCAACCACCTCCCCTTGGCATTCAAAGCATTATCCCATCACTGAATCCCCCAGCGTCAACATCCTGGGGAAACATTGACATCAAACTTAACTGAACGAAACACATCAATAGTTTCTTCACCCAGTGGCTGGTGGGTGTCTGGAACTCACTGCCTGAAAGGGTGGTAGAGACAGAAACCCTCATCACATTTAAAACAATCTCTTGGATATTCACTTCTCCATGTTTAAAATGGGTAAGGAATAACTCTCCTCGTCTACACTGCCTCATCGCACACTCTCAGAGAAGGTACAGCATATCTTCGATACAGAGTAAAGCTCCGTTTAAACATTCCCCGGAGTGTCGGATTAACCCAGCTGTGCCCGGCTCAGCCTCAAGACTCACCTGCCTCAGTCAGAGACGCTCCTGTATCACTTGCCTTAGCATAAGTGGATGCCGGGTTTGGGAGCAGGACAGGCACACGGGATTAGGACGACTGCTCATGTGGAGGATAAGCATCAGTAATCCCTCAGAGGATCAGAACAGACCAGCGAGACTCAGAAAAGGAAACTTGTGTTGAATTTCAGAGTCTTGCATTGTGGAATGCTTTAGTATTTGGTGAGAATGTTGAGCCAGTGACATTTTGCCCCAGTGGGATGAATAGACACTATATGACTTGATTACAACAGTAAGGTACCGTGTGTACTGTAAATATGGACTGAAATAACAATGTAACTGATCAATTTTCAGCTGAATTTTATGACTACAGTTATACCTGCTATCCTGTGAGAATGTACATAAGACACGATGGGATGAAGTCAAAGTGACCACTGTTGAATTTGCTAGCTTGATCTTTGTGGGAACACAAGGGTTAAGTAAGTTAAAAATATTAAATGGTCAATTCACTTGTTTAAGTAATCACTCAACAGAAATGGGTCTGGAATGTCCTATGTGCTGCATTCCTACTCCTACATCTACTCTGTCAGGACCCCTCATGATTTTGAACACCTCGATCAAATCTCATCTCAAGTTTCTCTTCTCTATGGAGAACAACACCAGTTTGTCCAATCTATCCAGGTAACTGAAGTCCCTCATCCCTGGAACCTTGCTCGTGAGTCTTTTCTGCATCCTCTCTAAAGCCCCCACATCCTTCCGAAAGTACGGTGTCCAGAATTGGACACAATACTAGTTGAGGATGAAGCAGTGTTTTATAAAGCTTCATCATAACCTCCTTGCTTTTATACTCTGAGCCTCTATTTACAAAGCCTAGGATCCCAAATGCCTTTTAACCACTTTCTCAACTAGCTCTGCCACCTTCAATTTGTGCACAGACATCCCCAGGTCTCTCTGTTCCTGCACCCACTTCCTTCTGTTCTTAGGTTCTCATAACACAGAGGGACAGGAGGACAGGGAGGTCTAGAAAGAAGGAGGGGGAGAGAGAGCAAACAAACAGGAAACACGTATGGGAACACCACCACCTGCAAGTTTCCCTTAAGTCACACACCATCCTGACTTGGAACTATATCGCTGCTCCTTCACTGTGACTGGGTCAAAATCCTGGATCTCCCTTCCTAACAGCACTGTGGGTGTACCTACCCCACATGGACTGCAGCGGTTCAAGAAGGAGGCTCAACACCACTTTCTCAAGGGCAATTATGAATGGGCAATAAATGCTGTCCTGGCCACTAACGCACACATCCAACAAATGAATCAAGAAAATAAAAATTTGACACTGAGTCACTTCAGGAGATATTAGACCAGATGACCAAAAACTTGGTCAGAGGTTGGTTTGAGGGAGAATCTTCAAAGAGGAAAGAGAGTTAGTGAGATGGAGAGGTTTAGGAAAGGAATTCCAGAGTTAGGGCCTTGGCAGCTTGAAGGCACGGCCACCAATGGTGGAACGATTCAAATTGGGGATGTTCAAGAGGCCAGAATTAGAGGATGGCAGATATTGGTGGATTGTGGAGCTGGAGGAGATTGCAGAGATAGGGAGGGGTCATTTGTGGAAGACAATTCCAAAATTCCACCATCCTTTGTGCGTAGAAGTGTTAATAAATTTCACCCTTGAAAGGGTCTTCGACTAATGTTCGATTTTTCGACTGTGCGCCTCGTCCGGGACTCCTCCAACCAGTGAGAAGAGTTTCTCTCTATCTACCCCATCAGTTTCCAGTATTGTCTTGTAAACTTTGATCAATTCACCCAGCACAGTGGCGCAGTGGTTAGCACCGCAGCCTCACAGCTCCAGCGACCCGGGTTCAATTCTGGGTACTGCCTGTGTGGAGTTTGCAAGTTCTCCCTGTGTCTGCGTGGGTTTCCTCCGGGTGCTCCGGTTTCCTCCCACATGCCAAAGACTTGCAGGTTGATAGGTAAATTGGCCATTAGCAATTGCCCCTAGTATAGGTAGGTGGTAGGGAAATATGGGGACAGGTGGGGATGTGGTAGGAATATGGAATTAGTGTAGGATTAGTATTAATGGTTGGTTGATGGTCGGCACAGACTCGGTGGGCCGAAGGGCCTGTTTCAGTGCTGTATCTCTGAACTAAACTAAACTAAACACCCCTTACACTTCAAAATTCCAGGGATATAGAGTAAAGCTCCGTCTACACTGTCCCTTCAAATGCTGCCAAGCCAAGTACAGAATGGAGTTATCTACAGAGCAAATCTCTGTCCTCTCTGTTCCATAAAACACTCGCAGGACAGGTACAGTGTGGGGTTAGATACCGAGTAAAGCTGCCTCTATATATGCCTCTCTTTCTCCTCCTCCATCCAGATGGAGAGAGTAACAGTGAGAAAGACAGGGATAGATATAGAGAGAGAATAACAGAGAGAGGGAAGGATAGCAATGGGGAGAGATTACCAGAGAGGAAGAGATTGGGATGGAGAGTGTCGGTCAGTGTTCCTGCAAAGCTGTGTGCAGCAGCCTGGAAGGTACCACGCAGGTCCTGTTCCCTGATAAATAACACACGTCTTCGAAGATTCTTAAAAATTTAAAGGGACTGCACGTGGTACAAAAAAAAACTTGCCGTGCAGAACAACTAAATTTTCTGGGAACATTGGAGCCAGCTGTAGCTCAGTGGGTAATAATCCTGCCTCTGAGTTATACGTTTGTGGGTTCAGGTCCGAACACAAAATCTAGGCTGATGTCACCCAACAGAAAATCAGAACAGACCAGCGAGACACAGAAAAGGAAACTTGTGTTGAATTTGTGAGCCTCGCTTTCTGTAATGTTTTAGTGTTTGGTCAGAATGTTGACCCAGTGAAATTTTGCCCCTGTGGCATGAGAGTTATCTGAATAGAGATTATAACATCTTATTACAACATGAAGGTACCGTGCGCACTGAGTATAACAACATTTGCAGCGTCCCATCATGTAAAATACTTTACTGGGTGCGGGATCAGGGTTTGATATTTCTAAAACACTGAGGTAAACACGAACTTTTAATCAGCCCTAGGAGGAAAGTAAACCTGGAGACTTTCAAACAGTAATCAATGTCAGATTTGATCAATTATTAGGGATTAATCAATTTAGTATACAAAGCAGACAGAATATGCCGTTAAAGAGCGGGATATGGGTTTCCTACCAGCCTGCAGAAGGAAGTGCACCCTCTGCAGTTGTGGTATCACCAAAAGCAGCCAAATTAAAATAGCAAATTGATGTATGTGGAGTTTTACTGAGGTTCTGAGAGAGGAGAGAGAAACAGGCATAGACACAGACAGGCAGACACACACCCACACACAGAGAAACACACATGCACACAGAGAACCACACACACAGAACCACACACACAGAGAAACACACATGCACACAGAGA
This sequence comes from Heterodontus francisci, assembly GCF_036365525.1. Lineage (NCBI taxonomy): Eukaryota > Metazoa > Chordata > Chondrichthyes > Heterodontiformes > Heterodontidae > Heterodontus > Heterodontus francisci. Next base: position 6,905,989 of record NC_090415.1, read on the forward strand.
ACCACACACACAGAACCACACACACACACACAGAAACACACACACAGAACCACACACACACAGAGACCGACATGCACAGACACACAGAGACCGACATGCACAGACACACACACAAACAGACTGCCCAAGGGACAGAGAGTGACAGAAGAATATTTCAATTTCTATAATATTTCAATTTCAGTTTCTATAAGATCCCCCCTCATTCTTCTGAATTCCAATGAATATAATCCCAATCTACTCAGTCTCTCCTCATAAGCCAACCCCCTCAACTCTGGAATCAACCTAGTGAACTTCCTCTGCACCCTCTCCAGTGCCTGCACATCCTTTCTCAAGTAAGGAGACCAAAACTGCACACAGTACTCCAGATGCGGCCTCACCAGTACCTTATACAGCTGCAACATAACCTCTCTGCTTTTAAACTCAATCCCTTTAGCAATGAAGGACAAAATTCCATTTGCCTTCCTAATTACTTGCTGTACCTGCAGACCAACCTTTTGCGATTCATGCACAAGGACACCCAGGTCCCTCTGCATAGCAGCATGCTGCAACTTTTTACCATTCAAGTAATAATCCTTTTTACTGTTACTCCTACCGAAATGAATAACTTCACATTTATTAACATTGTATTCCATCTGCCAGACCTTTGCCCACTCACTCAATGTATCTATGTTCCTCTGCAAAGTTTCACAGTCATCTGCACACTTTGCTCTGCCACTCATCTTAGTGTCATCTGCAAACTTTAACACCCTACACGTGGTCCCCAACTCCAAATCATCGATATAAATTGTAAATAATTGTGGTCCCAACACCGATCCCTGAGGCACACCACTAGTGACTGATTGCCAGCCAGAATAGCACTCATTTATCCCCACTCTCTGCTTCCTGTTAGTCAACCAGAGAGGGAAAGGCAGTTGGAGAGACAGAGAGAGAGAGAGACGCAGAGATGGAAGGAGAGAGATGGAGTGACAGGGAGGGAAAGACAGATGGAGAGACAGAGAGAGAGACAGAGAGAGGAGAGAGATGGAGTAACAGGGAGGGAAGGACAGATGGAGAGACAGAGAACGAGAGACAGAGATAGAAGGAGAGAGAGGGAGTGACAGGGAGGGAAAGACAGATGGAAAGACTGAGAGAGAGAGAGGCAGAGATGGAAGGAGGGAGAGTGAGACAGAGAGGGAAAGACAGATGGAGGGACAGAGAGAGAGACACACAGAGATGGAAGGAGAGAGATGGAGTGACAGGGAGGGAAAGACAGATGGAGGGACAGAGTGAGGGACAGAGAGTGGAGAGAGATGGAGTGACAGGGAGGGAAAGACAGATGGAAAGACTGAGAGAGAGAGAGGCAGAGATGGAAGGAGGGAGAGGCAGTGACAGGGAGGGAAAGACAGATGGAAAGACTGAGAGAGAGAGACAGAGATAGAAGGAGAGAGAGGGAGTGACAGGGAGGGAAAGACAGATGGAAAGACTGAGAGAGAGAGACAGAGATAGAAGGAGAGAAATGGAGTGACAGGGAGGGAAGGACAGATGGAGAGACAGAGAGCGAGAGACAGAGATAGAAGGAGAGAGAGGGAGTGACAGGGAGGGAAAGACAGATGGAGAGACAGAGAGAGAGAGAGACCGAGATAGAAGGAGAGAGAGGGAGAGACAGGAAGGGAAAGACAGATGGAGAGACAGAGACAAGGAGAGAGATGGAGTGACAGGGAGGGAAGGACAGATGGAGGGACAGAGAGAGAGAGACAGAGAGAGAAGGAGAGAGATGGAGTGACAGGGAGGGAAGGACAGATGGAGAGGCAGAGATGGAAGGATTGAGAGAGTGTGTGACAGGGAGGGAAAGACAGATGGAAAGAGAGAGGGAGAGACAGACAGCGAGGGAAAGACATATGGAGGGGCAGAGAGTGAGACAGAGAGAGAAGGAGAGAGAGGGAGTGTCAGGGAGGGAAAGACAGATGGAGGGACAGAGAGAGAGCGAGAGACAGGGAGAGAGATGGAGTGACAGGGAGTGAAGGAAAGATAGAGGGATAGAGAGAGAGACAGAGAGAGGCAGAGACAGAGATCGAAGGAGGGAGATGGAGTGACGGGGGGTGGGGAGGGTGGTGCAGTAGACAGGTGGAGGGACAGAGAGAGAGAGGCAGAGATGGAAGTAGTGAGAGGGAGTGTCAAGGAGGGAAAGACAGATGGAGGGACAAAGTGAGAGACAGAGAGAGCAGGAGAGAGATGGAGTGACAGGGAGGGAAGGACAGATGGAGGGATAGAGAGGGAGAGACAGAGAGAGTGGCAGAGACAGAGATAGAAGCAGAGAGAGGGAGTGACAGGGAGCGAAAGACAGATGGAGAGACAGGAAGAGACAGAGATCTCTCCCGATGTTTCTGTCTCCATACCTATTTCTTAAATGTTTGTGCACACAGCAGTGAAGGATTACATCAAATTAATTTCTCTTACATTCTCCCTTTCAATCGACCCCGCAATCTCTCTCTCTCCAACCTTGTCCCTCTCCACAGCACTCTCTCTGTCTCCATATCTAACCCTCTCTCCCTCTGTCTCTCTCCTCGTGTCAGAGATAGCAGGTGGGAGAGACAGAGAGAGGAAGACAGAGAGAGAATGTTGAAGGAACTGTACTCTATTCCTAAGCTGTGCTGAACCTGCTCTGGGAGTGTTTGATGGGCTACATTAATTGGCCGTGTACAGTCCTGTATCAGGCTGTGAAGAAGCACAGCTTGTTCAGTGTACAACGGGTCAAAGGGAACGATTCACTCCTGTCTGCTACTGGGAAGAGAGACTGACCTTAACATCAAGGCAGCGTTTGACCGAGTGTGACATCGAGGAGTCCGAGTAAAACTGAAGTCAGTGGGAATCCGCTGGTTGGACTCATACCGAGCACAAAGGAAGATGGTTGTGGTTGTTGGAGGTCAATCATCGTAGTCTCAGGACATCACTGCAGGAGTTCCTCAGGTTAGTGTCCTCGGCCCATCCATCTTCAGCTGCTTCCTCAATGACCTGCCCTCCATCGTAAGGTCAGAAGTAGGGATGTTCACTGTTGATTGCACAGTGTTCAGTTCCATTCACACCTCCTCAGATAATGAAATCCCAGCAGGAAGTGCTGGAAATACTGAGCAGGTCAGGCAGCATCTGTGGAGAGAGAAACAGAGTTAGTGATTCAGCTCGATGCTTTCCAGATTTCCAGCATCCACAGTATTTTGCCTCAGATAATGAAGCAATCCAGAGCCACATGCACCAAGACCCGGACAACATTCAGGTTTGGGCCGACCAGTGACAAGTAACATTCACGTCACACAAGTGCCAGGCAATGACCATCTGCATCAAGAGAGAATCCAACCACCTCCCCTTGGCATTCAAAGCATTATCCCATCGCTGAATCCCCCAGCGTCAACATCCTGGGGAAACATTGACATCAAACTTAACTGAAGGAAACACATCAATAGTTTCTTCACCATCTCTCTGGGACAGAGAGACACAGATAAAGAATGTGAGTAAGCTTTGACAGAACCTCAGTTAATTGTTCCAACCATTGCTAATGATAGAAATCAAGGATTATATTAGAGCAAAGGAAGAGGCAGAGAATGTTAGCCCCTTTATAACTATCTCCTTTAGTTTAGATTGCATCTCCTCCTTCTTCCTACCTGTGGAGGTGGGAGATGTGGGCATGGTTCTTAATGAATTCTCTGTGTCCATCTTTATAAAAGAGTGGGAACGATACAGAGATTGTAGTTAAAGAGGAGGAGTGTGAAATATTGGATGGGATAAACAGAGTGAGGGGGGAAATATGAAGGTGTTTGGCAGCTTTGAAAGTGGATAAATGGTCAGGCCTGGATGCATTGGAATCAGTTCAGAGAAGGTTCACTCGGCTGATTCCTGGGATGAAGGGGTTATCTTTCAGGAATGGTGGAACAGGTTGGGCCTATACTCATTGGAGTTTAGAAGAATGAGAGGTGATCTTATTGAAACATACAAGATTCTGAGGGGACTTTACAGGGCGGATGCTGGGAGGATGTTCCCCTTGTGGGGAAGTCTAGAACTAGGGGGCAGGTACACTGTGGGGTTTGATACAGAGTAAAGCTGCCTCTGTATATGCCTCTCTTTCTCCTCCTCCATCCAGATGGAGAGAGTAACAGTGAGAAAGAACAGGGATAGATATGGAGAATAAGAGAGAGAGGGAAGGATTGCAATGGGGAGAGAGTACCAGAGAGAAAGAGGAAGAGATTGGGATGGAGAGTGTTGGTCAATGTTCCTGCAAATCTGCGTGCAGCAGCCTCAAAGGTCCCACGCAGATCCTGTTCCACAATAAATAGCACACGTCTTCAAAGATTCTTCAAAGATTTCAAGGGACAGCTCACGTTAAAAAAACTGGGCACGCACAACATCTAAATTTTCACGGGAACATTGGAGCCAACTGCGGAATACATGTTTCTTACCAGCCTGCATAAGGAATTGCAACCTCTGCAGATGCGGTGAAACCAAAAGCAGCTGACTTCAAATGGCAAACTGATGTATGTGGAGCTTTACAAAGGGTCTGAGAGAGGAGAGAGAAACAGACATAGACACACACACACAGAAACACACACACAGAAACACACACACACACAGAACCACAGAAACACACTCACACAGAAACACAGAAACACACACACACACAGAAACAAACACACAGAAACAGAAACACACACACACACAGAAACAGAAACACACACACAGAAACAGAAACACACACACACACACACACAGAAACACACACACACACACACACACACACACAGAAACACACACACACACAGAAACACACACACACAGAAACACTCACACACAGAAACACTCACACACAGAAACACTCACACACACACACAGAAACACACACACACACACACAGAAACACACACAGAAACAGAAACAGAAACACACACACACACACACAGAAACACACACACACACACACAGAAACACACACACACACACATAGAAACACACACACACACACATAGAAACACACACGGAAACACAGAAACACACACACACAGAAACACACACACACACAGAAACACACACACACACAGAAACACACACACACACACAGACACACACAGAAACACACACAGAAACACACACAGAAACAGAAACAGAGTGACTCAGGGACAGAGCGCGAAAGAAGAATATTTCAATTTTCAAAAGGCATTTGATGAGATCAACCTTCGATTTAAAAATGACAATTGATTTTGCATCAATGTTTGCGTGCAGAAGACACGTTCCAAACTACTACCACCTTTAGCCTGGAGTGGCGGATTTTTGCTCAGAGTGTTGTGAATCTTTGGAATTCTCTACCCCAGTGGGCTGTGGAAGCTCAGTCTGGGAAAAAGGCATTGAAGTGGATGATCAGCCATGATCGTATTGAATGGCAGAACAGGCTCGATGGGCTGAATGGCCTACTCCTGTTCCTATGTTCCCAAGCTGCTGAAATAGTTTCTCCCAAACTACCCCATCAGTTCCCCTTAATATCTCGACATCTTTGAACAAATCACCTTGATCCTCCTAAATTCCAGGCAATAAATCCCTAGTTTGTGTAATATCACCTCGTAATTTAACCCTTGGAGTCCAGTTATCATTCTGGTAAATCTACACGGCACTCAAATGTACATGGACCCCCCCAAAGTCTCTTTGAACCTCCAGTGTTTCTAGCTTTTCACCATTTATAAAGTACTCTGTTCTAGTCTTTTTTTGCTGACATTGAAATCTAACTACCACAGTTTTGCCCATTTATTTAAGATATTAATATCTCTTTGTAATTTGATGCTTCCAGCTACACTGCTTACAATGCTGCCTATTTTTGTGTCATTGGTAAACTTGGGTATGTTGCATTCTACCACATCATCTTAAATCATTAATAAATACAGCAAAACTGAGACACACACGGGCTTTGCACTAGTAGACAGGAGTGAATCATTCCAACCTCGAGGCTTTTTAACTCCAGATTTATGTATTTTGAAAGAAAAAATAGAATTCAAATTCACAACAGCCCTGTGTGGGATTTGAACTCCTGCTTTTTCAATCATCAGCTCAGGCCTTCAAATTAAAACCCATAAAAAGAGATTCATTTTCCTCCTGCTGTTGTCTGACTGTCTCAGGTTTTGTATATTGTTCCCTTCTCCTCTTCTTCCATGTGTTTGAAGTCTTTGAAGTTTGTCAGACATTGGTAAACTACTTCATGTGGTGTTCTGTAAATACCTTCAATTCTGTGTATCTGGAAGGGACACAATTCAAATTCTCACCTTATTGCATCAACTAAAACCTGCAGGTCCATTCAAACAACTCTATTTCCTGTCTCTGCAAAGACAGCTCACACTTCCACAATGCAGGAATGTCTGAATGGCAACAGCTTTTGACACATTTCCCAACATGTTTGCTGACACTTTTCAGGATGAAGCTCAATTCAACTTAGAGATTGCAAGCCCCAAATTGAATATTTTAGATGTAAAAAGTGACACAAATGAAATCCCAGATCTCTCTGTCCCTGCACCCATTTTAACATTGTACCATTTAGTTTATATCGCTTCTCCTCAGCCTTCCTTCCAAAATGCATCATTTTACATTTCTCAGCATTGAAGTTAACCTGCTATGTGTCTGACCATTTCACCAGACTGCCTCTATCCTCCTGAAGTCTACTCCTATTCCCTTCACTGTTTATTACATTGCAAATGGCACAATGTTGAAGTTATTCCCTGTACACCCAAGTCTAAGTAAGATAATCAGAGGGTTAGATAGGGTGGATAGTGAGAGTCTTTTTCCTCGGATGGTGATGGCAAACACGAGGGGACATAGCTTTAAGTTGAGGGGTGATAGATATAGGACAGATGTCAAAGGTAGTTTCTTTACTCAGAGAGTAGTAGGGGCGTTGAACGCCCTGCCTGCAACAGTAGTAGACTCGCCAACTTTAAGGGCATTTAAGTGGTCATTGGATGGACATATGGATGAAAATGGAATAGTGTAGGTCAGATGGTTTCACAGGTCGGCGCAACATCGAGGGCCGAAGGGCCTGTACTGCGCTGTAATGTTCTAAAAAAAAATTCTAAGTCATTCATATATCAATAAGATCAGTGGTCCTAATCAAAACCCCTGGGGAATACCACAATTTACACTGTATACAGTGAGTACAAAAGCCGAGAGGGTGTGCTGAACATTTATAAAGCTCTGGTCAGGTAACAGAGAGGGAGAGACTGGGATTCAGAGGGTAACGGAGAGGGAGAGACTGGGATTCAGAGGGTAACGGAGAGGGAGAGACTGGGATTCAGAGAGTAACGGAGAGGGAGAGACTGGGATTCAGAGAGTAACAGAGAGGGAGAGTCTGGGATTCAGAGGGTAACGGAGAGGGAGAGACTGGGATTCAGAGAGTAACAGAGAGGGAGAGTCTGGGATTCAGAGGGTAACGGAGAGGGAGAGACTGGGATTCAGAGAGTAACAGAGAGGGAGAGTCTGGGATTCAGAGGGTAACGGAGAGGGAGAGACTGGGATTCAGAGGGTAACAGAGAGGGAGAGACTGGGATTCAGAGGGTAACAAAGGGAAAAATAGATTTGGCGAGGGCAACATAGAAATTTTCAGGCACTGAAAGCGGCCACTTGGCCCATTCTCTCTGTGCCAGCCGAAAAACGATCAACCTATTCTCATCCCACTTTCCAGCATTTGGTCCGAGCGCTGCAGCTTACCGCACTTGAGGTGCCTATGCAGACGCCTTCTGAATGAGTTGAGGGTCTCTGCCTCAACTACCCTTTCAGGCAGTGAGTTCCAGACCATCGCGACCCTCTGGGTGAAAAAGATTTTCCTCAACTCCCCTCTAATTTTTCTACCAATCACTTTAAATCTATGCCCCCTCGTCACTGACCTTTCTGCTATGGTTCTCTGCCCTTCACCTCCACTCCATCCAGGACCCTCAAAATTTTGTACATTTCAATCAGATCTCCCCTCAGCCTTCTCTGTTCCAAGGACAACAACCCCTGCCTATCCTCATAGCTACAATTCTCCAGTCCTGGCAACATCCTAGACAAAGTCCCGTGTTCATAACACATGGATAAAGATGTTAATCATCTGAGCTGTAACTCTGAGACAGAGACAGAGAGGGAGGGAGAGAGGGAGAAAGAGAGAGAGAGAGGGAGGGAGTGAGGGAGGGAGAGATGGTGTGGGGGAGACACAAACTGAGACGTGCACAGAGGCAGCGAAAGAGAGAGAGGGAGAGATAGAGAGGGAGAGACAGAGAGAGAGAGGCAGAGAGTGAGAGAGATGCAGAGAGAGCGAGGCAGAGAGAGACAGAGAGAGAGGGAGGGAGAGATGGTGTGGGGGAGACACAAACTGAGAGGTGGACAGAGGCAGCGAAAGAGAGAGATTGAGAGACGGAGAGAGAGAGACGGAGAGAGAGGGACGGAGAGAGAGAGGCAGAGAGAGAGAGGCAGAGAGAGAGAGGCAGAGAGAGAGGGAGGCAGAGAGAGAGGGAGGCAGAGAGAGGGAGAGAGAGGCAGACAGAGAGCTAGAGAGAGACAGAGAGAGAGGGAGCGATGGTGTGAGGGAGGCACAAATTGAGACATGGACAGAGGTTGAGAAAGAGAGAGAGGGAGAGATAGAGAGAGAGAGCTGGGGGAGAGACAGATAGAGAGTGAGAGAGGCACAGAGAGAGAAGGAGACACAGAGAGGCGGACATAGAGAGGCAGACAGAGAGCTAGAGAGAGACAGAGAGAGAGGGAGAGATGGTGTGAGGGAGGCACAAATTGAGACATGGACAGAGGTAGAGAGAGAGAGAGGGAGCGATAGAGCGAGAGAGAGAAAAAGAAAGAGAGGGAGAGATAGCGAGAGAGAGAGGGGGGTAAGACAGATAGCGAGGGACAGAGGCAGTGTGAGAGAGGCAGATTAGAAGGTAGCAAATGTAACCCCACTATTTACAAAAGGAAGGAGAGAGAAAATGGGGAACTAAAGACCTGTTCGTCTAACATCAGTCATTGGGAAAATGCTCGAATCTATAATAAAGGATGTGATAACAGGACACTTAAAGAGAGATTACAGGGGATGGGGGGAGAGAGAAATGGGGGGAGAGAGAAATGGGGGGGGAGAGAGATGGGGGAGAGTGCATGAGTGAGACGGAGCAAAGGAGAGAGATACTAGGTTAGGTGGGACAATAAGCTGTGAGGAGAACACAAATAGACTACAAAGAGAGATGGTTTGGGATAGACAGCGATAAATGTCCCAGTGTTGTGGTAACATAAAATGGCCACTGAAAATGAACCTAAAATGGCTGACTGATGTGTGTGGATTTCCACAGATGAGAGGAGAGAGAGAGAGACAGACAGACAGACAGAAAGAGAGACAAAGAGGGAGACAGAGACCAAGACACAGAGAGTGATCGCAGGATATTTGTCGTAGGACAGAGGAAGAGGAGGAGGCCATTTGGCCCCTCAACCCTGTTCTGTCATTCAATGAGCTCATGGCTGATGTGTGATCTAACTCCATGTACCTATCTTTGCCCCTTAATACCTTTGGTTAACAAAAATCTATCAAACTCAGATTTAAAAATTAACAAGTGTCTCAGCATCAATTGCTGATTGTGGAAGAGAGTTCCAAACTGATACCACACCTGGTGTGTTGAAGTGTTTCTTCATTTCACTCCTGAAAGGTTTTTAGACGAGGTTTATATTTTTAGACTATGCCCCCATGTTCTAGACTCTGCAGCCAGTGGGAATTGTTACTCTCTGTCCACCCTATCAGTTTCCCTTATTATCTTGAAAACTATCATCAAATCACACCTGAGCCTTCAAAATTCCAGGGATACAGAGTAAATCTCCAGCTACACTGTCCCATTAAATATTCCCAAGCCAAGCACAAGGTTGGGTTTGACACAGAGTAAATTTCCCTCTACACTGTCCCATCACACACTCCCAGGGCAGGAACATCATGGGGTGGATACAGAGTGAATCTCACTCTACACTGTCCGATAGAGACAGACAGAGAGAGAGACAGAAAAAGAGAAACAGAGAGACATGGACTGACAGGGTGACTAAAAGAGATGGAAGGATACTTCACAGGGGATATTGGAAGAGGAAGATGCAATTCAACCACACAATCCTGTTCCGGCATCCAATGTGATCTTGGCTGATCTGTGATGTAACTTACACCATATATCCTGCCTTTGCCCCTTATCTCTTAATACCTTTGGTTAACAAGAATCTATCAATCACAGACAGATTTAAAAATTAACCAATAAGCCAGCAAGAAATTTGCAGAACCAATGTCATGAGGGTATGATGGCTCCCACAGTGGAATAGCATGCTGGATGTTTAAAATGGAGGCTGTTCCTTCTGGATCATCAAACGTACCTGCCTGGGCCGCAACTTCATCTACATTTCCCCATCTCCCGATGTTTTTTTATCTCCATATCTATCTCTTATATGTTTGTGTACACAGCAGTGAAGGATTACATCAAATTAATATATCTTACATTATCCTTTTCATCCACCTCAACAATCTCTCTCTCTCCAACTTAGTCCCTCTCTACAGCAGTCTCTCTGCCTTCATATCTAACCCTCTCTCCCTCTGTCTCTCTCCTAATGTCAGAGATAGCAGGAGGGAGAGACAGAGAGAGAATGTTGAAGGAACTGTACTCTGTTCCTAAGCTGTGCTGAACCTGCTCTGGGAGTGTTTGATGGGCTACATTAATCGGCCGTGTACAGTCCTGTATCAGGCTGTGAAGAAGCACAGCTTGTTCAGTGTACAACGGGTCAAAGGGAACGATTCACTCCTGTCTGCTACTGGGAAGAGAGACTGACCTTAACATCAAGGCAGCGTTTGACCGAGTGTGACATCGAGGAGCCTGAGTAAAACTGAAGTCAGTGGGAATCGGGTGAAATCTCTCCACTGGTTGGAATCATACCGAGCACAAAGGAAGATGGTTTTGGTTGTTGGAAGTCAATCATCTCAGTCCCAGGACATCACTGCAGGAGTTTATCAGGGTAGTGTCCTCAGCCCAGCCATCTTCAGCTGAGATCCCAGCAGAAAGTGCTTTAAATACTGAGCAGGTCAGACAGCATCTATGGAGAGAGAAACAGAGTTCGTGACTAAGCTCGATGCTTTCCAGATTTCCAGCATCCACAGTATTTTGCCTCAGATAATGAAGCAATCCATAGCCACATGCACCAAGACCCAGACAACATTCAGGTTTGGGCCGACCAGTGACAAGTAACATTCACGTCACACAAGTGCCAGGCAATGACCATCTGCAACAAGAGAGAATCCAACCACCTCCCCTTGGCATTCAAAGCATTATCCCATCGCTGAATCCCCCAGCGTCAACATCCTGGGGAAACATTGACATCAAACTTAACAGAACGAAACACATCAATAGTTTCTTCACCCAGTGGCTGGTGGGTGTCTGGAACTCACTGCCTGAAAGGATTAGTATAAAATGGGTGGTTGATGGCCGGCACAGACTGGGCGGGCCGAAGGGCCTGTATAAGTGCTGTATCTCAAAACCAAACTGAAATAAACACCCCTTACACTTCAAAATTCCAGGGATACAGAGTAAAGCTCCGTCTAAACTGTCCCTTCAAATGCTGCCAAGCAAGTACAGAATGGAGTTATCTGCAGAGCAAATCTCTGTCCTCTCTGTTCTATACAACACTCGCAGGACAGGTACAGTGTGGGGTTAGATACCAAGTAAAGCTGCCTCTATATATGCCTCTCTTTCACCTCCTCCATCCAGATGGAGAGAGTAACAGTGAGAAAGACAGGGATAGATATAGAGAGGGAATAACAGAGAGAGGGAAGGATCGCAATGGGGAGAGATTACCAGAGAGGAAGAGATTGGGATGGAGAGTGTCGGTCAGTGTTCCTGCAAAGCTGTGTGCAGCAGCCTGGAAGGTACCACGCAGGTCCTGTTCCGTGATAAATAACACACGTCTTCGAAGATTCTTAAAAATTTAAAGGGACTGCACATGGGTCAAAAAAAACTTGCCGTGCACAACAACTAAATTTTCTGGGAACATTGGAGCCAGCTGTAGCTCAGTGGGTAATAATCCTGCCTCTGAGTTATACGTTTGTGGGTTCAGGTCCGAACACAAAATCTAGGCTGATGTCACCCAACAGAAAATCAGAACAGACCAGCGAGACACAGAAAAGGAAACTTGTGTTGAATTTGTGAGCCTCGCTTTCTGTAATGTTTTAGTGTTTGGTCAGAATGTTGACCCAGTGAAATTTTGCCCCTGTGGCATGAGAGTTATCTGAATAGAGATTATAACATCTTATTACAACACGAAGGTACCGTGCGCACTGAGTATAACAACATTTGCAGCGTCCCATCATGTAAAATACTTTACTGGGTGTGGGATCAGGGTTTGATATTTCCAAAACACTGAGGTAAACTCGAACTTTTAATCAGCCCTGGGAGGAAAGTAAACCTGGAGACTTTCAAACAGCAATCAATGTCAGATTTGATCAATTATTAGGGATTCATCAATTTAGTATACAAAGCAGACAGAATATGCCGTTAAAGAGCGGGATATGGGTTTCCTACCAGCCTGCAGAAGGAAGTGCACCCTCTGCAGTTGTGGTATCACCAAAAGCAGCCAAATTAAAATAGCAAATTGATGTATGTGGAGTTTTACTGAGGTTCTGAGAGAGGAGAGAGAAACAGGCATAGACACAGACAGACACACACACACACCCACACACAGAGAACCACACACACAGACAAACACACACACAGAACCCCACACACAGACCTACATGCACACACACACAGAGAACCACACATGCACACAGAGAAACACACACACAGAACCACACACACACACAGACCGACATGCACACATGTCGGGGGCGACAGACAGATAGAGGGGGAGAGTGAGATGGAGGGGGAGAGGGAGATAGAGGGGGAGGGGGAAATAGAGGTGCAGAGGGAAATAGAGGGGCAGAGGGGGATAGAGGGGCAGAGGGGGATAGAGGGGCAGAGGGGGATAGAGTGGGGAGAGGGAGAGAGAGGGGGAGAGGGAGAGAGTGAGATACAGGGTGAGAGACAGATCGATGGGGAGAGTGAGATAGAGGAGGGAGAGGGAGATAGAGGGGGGATAGAGTGGGGAGTGGGAGATAGAGTGGGGAGAGGGAGATTGAGGGGGAAGATGGAGAGAGAGCGGGAGAGGGAGAGAGCGCGGGAGAGGGAGAGAGGGAGATAGAGGGGGAGAGACAGATAGAGGGAGAGAGTGAGATAGAGGGGGAGAGTGAGATAGAGGGGGAGAGGGAGATAGAGGGGGAGAGGGAGATAGAGGGGGAGAGGGAGATAGAGGGGCTGTGTGAAATAGTGGGGGTGTGTGAGATAGTGGGGGGAGAGACAGATAGAGGGGGAGAGTGAGATAGAGGGGGAGAGGGAGATAGAGGGGGAGAGTGAGATAGAGGGGGAGAGTGAGATAGAGGGGGAGAGGGAGATAGAGGGGCTGTGTGAAATAGTGGGGGTGTGTGAGATAGTGGGGGGAGAGACAGATAGAGGGGGAGAGTGAGATAGAGGGGGAGAGGGAGATAGAGGGGGAGAGGGAGATAGTGGGGGAGAGGGAGATAGAGGGGGAGAGGGAGATAGAGGGGGGAGAGACAGATAGAGGGGGGAGAGACAGATAGAGGGGGGAGAGACAGATAGAGGGAGAGAGTGAGATAGAGGGGAAAAGTGAGATCGAGGGGATGTCTGAAATAGAGTGGGAGAGGGAGATAGAGGGGGGTGAGGGAGAGAGAGGGGGAGAGGGAGAGAGAGGGGGAGAGGGAGAGAGAGGGGGAGAGGGAGAGAGAGGGGGAGAGGGAGATAGAGGGGGATTGGGAGATAGAGGGGGAGAGGGAGATAGAGGGGGAGAGGGAGATAGGGGGGAGAGGGAGATAGAGGGTGGAGAGGGAAATAGAGGGTGGAGAGGGAAATAGAGGGGGATTGGGAGATAGAGGGGGAGAGGGAGAGAGAGGGGGATTGGGAGATAGAGGGGGATTGGGAGATAGAGGGGGAGAGGGAGATAGAGGGGGGAGAGGGAGATAGAGGGGGAGAGGGAGATATCGGGGGGAGAGGGAGATATCGGGGGGAGAGGGAGATAGAGGGGGATTGGGAGACAGAGGGGGATTGTGAGATAGAGGGGGAGAGGGAGATAGGGGGGAGAGGGAGATAGAGGGTGGAGAGGGAAATAGAGGGTGGAGAGGGAAATAGAGGGGGATTGGGAGATAGAGGGGGAGAGGGAGAGAGAGGGGGATTGGGAGATAGAGGGGGATTGGGAGATAGAGGGGGAGAGGGAGATAGAGGGGGGAGAGGGAGATAGAGGGTGGAGATGGAGATAGAGGGGGAGAGGGAGATATCGGGGGGAGAGGGAGATAGAGGGGGATTGGAAGATAGAGGGTGGAGACGGAGATAGAGGGGGAGAGGGAGATATCGGGGGGAGAGGGAGATAGAGGGGGATTGGGAGATAGATGGGGGATTGGGAGATAGAGGGGGAGAGGGAGATAGAGGGTGGAGACGGAGATAGAGGGTGGAGACGGAGATAGAGGGTGGAGAGAGAGACAGCAATAGAAGGAGAGAGAGGGAGTGACAGAGAGACATAGAGAGAGGGAGAGACAGAGAGAGAAGGAGGGAGTGGGAGAGAAACAGAGGCAAAGGCAGTCGGAGAGACAGAGAGAGAGAGAAGCAGAGATGGAAGGAGAGAGAGGGAGTGATAAGGAGGGAAAGACTAATGGAAAGACAGAGAGAGATACAGAGAGAGAAGGAGAGAGAGGGAGTGTCAGGGAGGGAAAGACAGATGGAGGGACAGAGACAGAGAGACAGAGATAGAAGGAGAGAGAGGGAGCGACAGAGAGGGAAAGATAGATGGAGGGAAAGAGAGAGAGACAGAGATAGAAGGAGAGAGATGGAGAGACAGGGAGGGAAGGACAGATGGAGGGATAGAGGGATAGAGAGATAGACAGCAATAGAAGGAGAGAGAGGGAGCGACAGAGAGGGAAAGACAGATGGAGGGAAAGAGAGAGAGACAGAGATAGAAGGAGAGAGATGGTGAGACAGGGAGGGAAGGACAGATGGAGGGATAGAGGGATAGCGAGATAGACAGCAATAGAAGGAGAGAGAGGGAGTGACAGAGAGACAAAGAGAGAGGGAGAGACAGAGAGAGAAACAGAGGCAAAGGCAGTTGGAGAGACAGAGAGAGAGAGAAGCAGAGATGGACGGCGAGAGAGGGAGTGACAAAGAGGGAAAGACAGATGGAAAGACAGAGAGAGAGAGACAGAGAAAGAAGGAGAGAGAGGGAGAGACAGGAAGGGAAAGACAGATCGAGGGACAGAGTGAGAGACAGAGAGAGAAGGAGAGAGATGGAGTGACGGAGGGAAGGACAGATGGAGGGATAGAGAGAGAAACAGAGAGAGAAGAACAGAGAGGGAGTGACAGAGGGAATGACAGATGGAGAGACAGAGAGAGAGAGGCAGAGGTGGACGGAGAGAGAGGGAGTGACAGGGAGGGAAAGACAGATGGAGGAACAGAGAGAGAGACAGAGATGGAAGGAGAGAGAGGGAGTGACAGGGAGGTAAAGACAGATGGAAAGACAGAGAGAGAGAGACGGAGATAGAAGGAGAGAGAGGGAGAGACAGAGAGGGAAAGGCAGATGGAGAGACAGAGAGAGAGAGAGGCAGAGATGGAAGGAGAGAGAGGGAGAGACAGAGAAGGAAAGACAGAAGGAGGGACATAGAGAGAGACAGAGATAGAAGGAGAGATAGAGTGTGTCAGGGAGGGAAAAACAGATGGGGAGACAGAGAGAGAGAGAGAGATAGAAGGAGAGAGAGGGAGAGACAGGGAGGGAAGGACCGACGGAGGGATCGAGAGAGAGAGACAGAGATGGAAGGAGAGAAAGGGAGTGATCGGGAGGGAAAGACAGATGGAGAGACGGAGAGAGAGACAGAGAGAGAAGGAGAGAGATGGAGTGACAGGGAGGGAAAGACAGATGGAGAGACAGAGAGAGAGAGACAGAGAGAGAAGGAGAGAGAGGGAGAGACAGAGGGAAAGACAGATGGAGAGACAGAGATAGAAGGAGAGAGAGGGAGTGTCAGGGAGGGAAAGACAGATGGAGGGACAGAGAGAGACAGACAGAGATAGAAGGGGAGAGAGGGAGTTTCAGGGAGGGAAAGACAAATGGAGGGACAGAGAGAGAGGCAGAGATGGAAGGAGAGAGAGGGAGTGATAGGGAGGGAAAGACAGATGGAGAGACAGAGAGAGAGAGAGATAGAAGGAGAGAGAGGGAGTGACAGAGAGGGAAAGACAGATGGAGGGACAGAGAGGGAGAGGCAGAGACAGAGAGAAGGAGAGAGAGGGAGATACAGAGAGGGAAAGACTGATGGAGAGACAGAGAGAGAAGGAGAGAGAGGGAGAGACAGAGAGGGAAAGTCAGATGGAGGGACAGAGAGACAGAGAGACAGGCAGAGAGAGAGAAAGAAGGAGAAAGACGGAGAGACAGAGAGGGAAAGACAGAAGGAGTGACAGACAGAGAGACAGAGAGAGTGGCAGAGACAGAGATATTAGGAGAGAGAGGGAGTGTCAGGAAGGGAAAGACAGATGGAGGGACAGAGTGAGAGACAGAGACAGAAGGAGAGAGTGAGTGACTGAGAGGGAAGGATGGATGGAGGGATAGAGAGACAGGGAGAGAGGGAGAGAGTGAGTGACAGAGAGGGAAATACAGATGGAGGGACAGAGAGAAAGACAGAGTGAGAGGCAGAGACAGAGATAGAAGGAGAGAGAGGGAGTGAGGGGTGGGTGAAGACAGATGGAGAGACAGAGAGAGAAAGAAGGAGAGACAGAGAGGGAAAGACAGATGGTGAGACAGAGAGAGAGAGGCAGAGTTGGAAGGAGAGAGAGGGAGTGACAGAGAGGGAAAGACAGATGGAGGACGGCGAGAGAGAGGGGCAGAGATACAGATAGAAGGAGAGTGAGAGAGTGTCAGGGAGGGAAAGACAGATGGAGGGACAGAGAGATAGAGAGACAAAGACAGAAGGAGAGAGAGGGAGTGACAGGGAGGTAAGGACAGATGGAGAGACAGAGAGATAGAGAGACAGAGATAGAAGGAGAGAGAGGGAGTGACAGGGAGGGAAAGACAGATGGAGAGAGAGAGAGGGAGAGACAGAGAGAGTGGCTGAGACAGAGATAGAAGCAGAGAGAGGGAGTGACAGGGAGGGAAAGACAGATGGAGAGGCAGAGAGAGAGACAGAGATCTCTGCTGATGTTTCTGTCTCCATACCTACTTCTTAAATGTTTGTGCACTCAGCAAATGTAACCCCACTATTTACAAAAGGAAGGAGAGAGAAAATGGGGAACTAAAGACCTGTTCGTCTCACATCAGTCATAGGGAAAATGTTCGAATCTATAATAAAGGATGTGATAACAGGACACTTAAAGAGAGATTGCAGGGGGTGGGGGGAGAGAGAAATGGGGGGGAGAGAGAAATGGGGGGAGAGAGAAATGGGGGGGAGAGAGATGGGGGAGAGTGTGTGAGTGAGACGGAGCAAAGGAGAGAGATACTAGGTTAGGTGGGACAATAAGCTGTGAGGAGAACACAAATAGACTACAAAGAGAGATGGTTTGGGATAGACAGCGATAAATGTCCCAGTGTTGTGGTAACATAAAATGGCCACTGAAAATGAACCTAAAATGGCTGACTGATGTGTGTGGATTTCCACAGATGAGAGGAGAGAGAGACAGACAGACAGACAGACAGACAGAAAGAGAGACAAAGAGGGAGACAGAGACCAAGACACAGAGAGTGATCGCAGGATATTTGTCGTAGGACAGAGGAAGAGGAGGAGGCCATTTGGCCCCTCAACCCTGTTCTGTCATTCAATGAGCTCATGGCTGATGTGTGATCTAACTCCATGTACCTATCTTTGTCCCTTAATACCTTTGGTTAACAAAAATCTATCAAACTCAGATTTAAAAATTAACAAGTGTCTCAGCATCAATTGCTGATTGTGGAAGAGAGTTTCAAACTGATCCCACACTGGTGTGTTGAAAGAATGAGAGAGATGTAAACAGAGTCATGGACAGAGGGTGAGAAAGAGAGATAGGGAGAGACAAAGTAACAGGAAGAGAGAGAGAGAGAGATGGAGAGGCAGAGAGAGGGATGGCGAGATGGTGTGAGAGAGACAGAGGCATGGACAGAGGCAGAGAGAGAGGGAGAGACACTGAGAGCCAGAGAGAGAGAAAGAAACAGAGAGGGAGGGAGAGAGAGACAGAGAGGGAGAGACTGGGAGGAAAAACACCAACAAATGCAACAACAACCTCAACAGGAGATAAAAACACCAACAAGCGCAACAATTTCAACAGGAAAAGAACAGCTTCCCGAGGACTAAAAAAACCTAACAAATACAACAACTTCAGTAGGAGAAAAGCCACTAACAAATTCAACATCATCAGAAGGGGAAAACACACCGATAAATAGGGCAGTGGCACAAGCTGTTGGAGGGACAGGAAATGGTTTACGAAGGGACAGAGTATCTGATCACACCCGGGATGGTGGAATTGAGTATTTATTAAATGGTAAGAGATTAGAAAGCGTAGATGTACAAAGCGACCTGGGTGTCCCCGTCAATAAGTCACTGAAAACTAACATGCAGGTGCAGAATGCAATTCAGAAGGCTAATGGGATGTTAGTCTTTATCACAAGAGGATTTGAGTACAGGAGTAGTGAAGTCTTGCTTCAATCACATAGAACCTTGGTTAGACCACACCTGGAGTACTGTGTGCAGTTTTGGTCCCCTTACCTTAGGAAGGATATTATTGCCAGAGAGGGAGTGCAATGAAGGTTCACCAGACTTGTTCCCGGGATGACGGGACTGTCCTATGGTGAGAGATTGGGGAAACTGAGACACAGAGAGAGAGATAGAGACAGGGAGAGGCAGAGAGACAGAGGCAGAGAGAGAGAAATGGTGTGACAGAGACACAAACAGAGTCATGGACAGAGAGAGAGAGGAGCGACAGAGAGAGAGAGCAACAGACAGAGAGACACAAAGAGAGAGAGAAAGAGAGAGAGAGAGACAGGAAGAGGTAGAGAGAGAGGCAGTGAGAGAGACAGAGAGAGAGGGAGAGTGAGATAGAGGGGGAGAGTGAGATAGAGGGGGAGTGTGAGATTGAGGGGGAGTGTGAGATAGAGGGGGAGAGGCAGATCGAGGGGGAGAGTGAGATCGAGGGGGAGAGTGAGATCGAGGGGGAGAGTGAGATCGAGGGGGAGAGTGAGATAGAGGGAGAGAGTGAGATCGAGGGAGAGAGTGAGATCGAGGGAGAGAGTGAGATCGAGGGGAGGGAGAGGGAGAGACAGAGAGAAGGAGAGTGGGAGTGACTGGGAGGGAAAGACAAATGGTGGAACAGAGAGAGAGACAGAGATAGAAGGAGAGGGAGGGAGCAACAGAGAGGGAAAGACAGATGGAGGGACAGAGAGAGAGGCAGACAGAGAGAGAGAGACAGAGAGAGAGGCAGAGAGAGAGGCAGAGAGAGAGAGAGAAGGAGAGTGTGGGTGAGACAGAGAGGGAAAGGCAGTTGGAGAGAGAGAGAGAGAGGCAGAGATGGAAGGAGAGAGAGGGAGTGACAGAGAAGGAAAGACATATGGAAAGACAGAGAGAGAGAGACAGAGATGGAAGGAGTGAGCGGGAGAGACAGAGAAGGAAAGACAGATGGAGGGACAGAGAGACAGACAGAGAGAGAAGGAGAGAGAGGGAGGGAAGGACAGATGGAGGGATAGAGAGATAGAGACAGAGATAGAAGGAGAGAGATGGAGTGATGGGTGGGGTGTGGGAAGACAGATGGAGGGACAGGGAGAGAGGCAGAGATGGAACGAGTGAGAGGGAGTGATAGGGAGGGAAACACAGATGGAAAGACAGAGAGAAAGACAGAGATAGGAGAGAGATGGAGTGACAGGGAGGGAAGGACAGATGGAGGGATAGAGAGAAGAGAGCGATAGAAGGACATAGAGGGAGTGACAGAGAGGGAAAGACAGATGGAGAGACAGAGAGAGGCAGAGATGGAAGGAGAGAGAGGGAGTGAGAGAAAGGGAAAGACAGATGGAGAGAGAGAGACAAAAGATAGAAGAAGAGAGATGGAGAGACAGAGAGGGAAAGACAGATGGGGGGACAGAGAGAGAGACAGAGATAGAAGGAGAGAGATGGAGTGACAGGGACGGAAGGACAGATGGAGGGATAAAGAGTGAGAGGCAGAGATAGAAGGAGAGAGAGGGAGTGACAGAGAGGGAAAGACAAATGGAGGGACAGAGAGAGAGACAGAGAAAGAGGCAGAGACAGAGAGAGAAGGAGAGAGAGGGAGAGACAGAGAGAGAGGCAGAGACAGCGAGAGAAGGAGAGAGAGGGAGAGACAGAATGGGAAAGACAGATGGAGAGACAGAGAGAGAAGGAGAGAGAGGGAGAGATAGAGAGAGAGGCAGAGACAGAGAGAGAAGGAGTGAGAGGGAGAGACAGAAAGGGAAAGACAGATGGAGAGACAGAGAGAGAGAGAGACACACAGATAGAAGGAGAGAGAGGGAGTGACAGAGAGGGAAAGACAGATGGAGAGACAGAGAGAGAAGGAGAGAGAGGGAGAGACAGAGAGAGAGGCAGAGACAGAGAGAGAAGGAGTGAGAGGGAGAGACAGAATGGGAAAGACAGATGGAGAGACAGAGAGAGAAGGAGAGAGAGGGAGAGACAGAGAGAGAGGCAGAGACAGAGAGAGAAGGAGTGAGAGGGAGAGACAGAAAGGGAAAGACAGATGGAGAGACAGAGAGAGAAGGAGAGAGAGGGAGAGACAGAGAGAGAGGCAGAGACAGAGAGAGAAGGAGAGAGAGGGAGAGACAGAATGGGAAAGACAGATGGAGAGACAGAGAGAGAAGGAGAGAGAGGGAGAGACAGAGAGAGAGGCAGAGACAGAGAGAGAAGGAGTGAGAGGGAGAGACAGAATGGGAAAGACAGATGGAGAGACAGAGAGAGAAGGAGAGAGAGGGAGAGACAGAGAGAGAGGCAGAGACAGCGAGAGAAGGAGAGAGAGGGAGAGACAGAATGGGAAAGACAGATGGAGAGACAGAGAGAGAAGGAGAGAGAGGGAGAGACAGAGAGAGAGGCAGAGACAGAGAGAGAAGGAGTGAGAGGGAGAGACAGAAAGGGAAAGACAGATGGAGAGACAGAGAGAGAGAGAGACACACAGATAGAAGGAGAGAGACGGAGAGACAGAGAGGCAGAGACAGAGAGACAAGGAGGGAGAGGGAGAGACAGAGAGAGAGGCAGAGACAGCGAGAGAAGGAGAGAGAGGGAGAGACAGAATGGGAAAGACAGATGGAGAGACAGAGAGAGAAGGAGAGAGATGGAGTGACAGGGACGGAAGGACAGATGGAGGGATAAAGAGTGAGAGGCAGAGATAGAAGGAGAGAGAGGGAGTGACAGAATGGGAAAGACAGATGGAGAGACAGAGATAGAAGGAGAGAGATGGAGTGACAGGGACAGAAGGACAGATGGAGGGATAAAGAGTGAGAGGCAGAGATAGAAGGAGAGAGAGGGAGTGACAGAGAGGGAAAGACAAATGGAGGGACAGAGAGAGAGACAGAGAAAGAGGCAGAGACAGAGAGAGAAGGAGAGAGAGGGAGAGACAGAGAGAGAGGCAGAGACAGCGAGAGAAGGAGAGAGAGGGAGAGACAGAATGGGAAAGACAGATGGAGAGACAGAGAGAGAAGGAGAGAGAGGGAGAGACAGAGAGAGAGGCAGAGACAGAGAGAGAAGGAGAGAGAGGGAGAGACAGAATGGGAAAGACAGATGGAGAGACAGAGAGAGAAGGAGAGAGAGGGAGAGACAGAGAGAGAGGCAGAGACAGGGAGAGAAGGAGTGAGAGGGAGAGACAGAAAGGGAAAGACAGATGGAGAGACAGAGAGAGAGACAGAGATAGAAGGAGAGAGATGGAGTGACAGGGACGGAAGGACAGTTGGAGGGATAAAGAGTGAGAGGCAGAGATAGAAGGAGAGAGAGGGAGTGACAGAGAGGGAAAGACAAATGGAGGGACAGAGAGAGAGACAGAGAAAGAGGCAGAGACAGAGAGAGAAGGAGAGAGAGGGAGAGACAGAGAGAGAGGCAGAGACAGCGAGTGAAGGAGAGAGAGGGAGAGACAGAAAGGGAAAGACAGATGGAGAGACAGAGAGAGAGAGACACACAGATAGAAGGAGACAGACGGAGAGACAGAGAGAGAGGCAGAGACAGAGAGAGAAGGAGTGAGAGGGAGAGACAGAAAGGGAAAGACAGATGGAGAGACAGAGAGAGAGAGACACACAGATAGAAGGAGACAGACGGAGAGACAGAGAGAGAGGCAGAGACAGAGAGAGAAGGAGAGAGAGGGAGAGACAGAAAGGGAACGACAGATGGAGAGACAGAGAGAGAAGGAGAGAGAGGGAGAGACAGAGAGAGAGGCAGAGACAGAGAGAGAGGCAGAGACAGAGAGAGAAGGAGAGAGAGGGAGGGACCGAAAGGGAAAGACAGATGGAGAGACAGAGAGAGAGACACACACAGATAGAAGGAGAGAGAGGGAGAGACAGAGAGGAAAAGGCAGATGGAGGGGCAGAGAGAGAGAAATTAAGAGAGAGAGATAGAAGGAGAAAGACATAGAGACAGAGAGGGAAAGACAGAAGGAGGGACAGAGAGAGAGACAGAGAGAGTGGCAGAGACAGAGATAGAAGGAGAGAGAGGGAGTGTCAGGAGGAGGGGGAGAGGGAGATAGAGGGAGAGAGACAGACAGATAGAGGGGGAGACAGACAGATAGAGGGGGAGACAGACAGATAGAGGGGGAGAGGGAAATAGAGGGGCAGAGGGAGATAGAGGGGCAGTGAGAGATAGAGGGGGAGAGGGAGAGAGAGGGGGGAGAGGGAGAGAGAGGGGGGGAGAGGGAGAGAGAGGGGGGGAGAGGGAGAGAGAGGGGGGAGAGGGAGAGATAGGGGGGGAGAGGGAGAGAGTGAGATAGAGGGCGAGAGACAGATCGATGGGGAGAGTGAGATAGAGGGGGAGAGGGAGATAGAGGGGGAGAGGGAGATAGAGGGTGGAGATGGAGATAGAGGGGGAGAGATGGATGGGGTAGAGGGTGGTGAACCTGTGGAATTCTCTACCGCAGAAGGCAGTGGAGGCCAAGTCATTAAATATATTCATGGAGGAGAGAGATATATTTCTTAATGTCAAAGGGATCAAGGGGTATGGGGAGAAAGTGGGAACAGGGTACTGAATTAGACCATAGGTCATGATCTTTATTGAATGACGGAGCAGGCCCAAAGGGCCGAATGGCCTGCTCCTGCTCCTATTTTCTATGTTTCTATGAGAGAGGCGGATTGACAGAGGGAGAGAGAAGAAACAGAGAGAGAAGGAGAGATAGAGATGGAGCGAGGTGACCCTGATATTCTCTCTCTCTCACACACACATCCAGACACACACAGACACATACATAAAGGGACAGACACACACACAGACAGAGACACACACACAGACAGAGACACACACACACACACACACAGACACACAGACAGACACACACACACAGACACACACACACAGACACACACACACACACACACAAACAGATTTTACAATCCACGCTGATGTCAGTAAAAATGACCAACAGAACCTCAGTAACAATCCCCAGTGTCTGCCCAGTCCTGAGAGAGACAGAGAGAGAGAGATAGGGCAGTGACAGAGAAAGACAGTGAAAGAGGGAGGACAAAACAGCTTGTAGGAGAAACTTTACATTTATTTGTGTTCCACAGATTTTATTAAAAGTTGAAAGGGACTGGACACTGGAAAAGCTGTCAACACACAACAACAACACTGAGAGACTTTAGATGTGAGGGAAGGGGAGACACACTTTAAAATCCACACTGATGTCAGTAAAAATCCCCAAACACAACCTCAGTAACAATCCCCATTATCTGCCCAGTCCTGTATTGTGGGTATATGTCAAATATGTTCACACAAAGACAAACAGGGTGGTACTCCCAAATCTAGAGCCCCTTGGATGTCAAGGATCAAACCGGGTACGATAAGGCACAAGAGGGAAGCTTATGTCAGATACCGAGAGCTCAATACAACAGAAAGCTGAGAGGAGTGTAGAAAGTACAAGGGTGAAATTAAAAAGCAAATTAGGAGAGCAAAGAAATGGCCGGAAAATAATATTACCATTAAAAGCAAAGAAATCACAAAGATGTTTTATAAATACATGAAGAGCAAGAGGATAAATAAGGATAGAGTATTAGGGACCAAAAAGGGAATGTGTGTATGGAGGTGGGAGATGTGGGTATGGTTCTTAATGAATACTTTGTCTCCCTCTTTATAAATGAGGGGGAACGATGCAGATATTGTAGTTAAAGAGGAGGAGTGTGAAATATTGGATGGGATAAACAGAGTGAGAGGGAAATATTAAGGTGTTTGGCAACTTTGAAAGTGGATAAATGGTCAGGCCTGGATGCATTGGAACCAGTTCAGAGAAGGTTCACTCGGCTGATTCCTGGGATGAAGGGGTTGTCTTATGAGGAATGGTTGAACAGGTTGGGCCTAAACTCATTGGACTTTAGAAGAATGAGAGGTGATCTTATTGAAACATACTAAATACTTAAAGGGATAGACAGGTTAGATGCAGGTAAGATGTCTCCTTTGGTTCGGGAGTCTAGAACCAGGGGACACAATTTCAAAATAAGGGGGAAGCCACTTAGGTCAGAGATGGGGAGAAATGTCTTTGCTCAGAGGGTTGTGAATCTTTGGAATTCTCTGCTCCAGTGGGCTGTGGAAGCTCAGTCTGGGAAAAAGGCATTGAAGTGGATGATCAGCCATGATCGTATTGAATGGCAGAGCAGGCTCGATGGGCTGAATGGCCTACTCCTGTTCCTATGTTCCCAAGTTGCTGAAATAGTTTCTCCCAAACTACCCCATCAGTTCCCCTTAATATCTCAACATCTTTGAACAAATCACCTTGATCCTCCTAAATTCCAGGCAATAAATCCCTAGTTTGTGTAATATCACCTCGTAATTTAACCCTTGGAGTCCAGTTATCATTCTGGTAAATCTACACTGCACTCAAATGGACATGGACCCCCCAAAGTCTCTTTGAACCTCCAGTGTTTCTAGCTTTTCACCATTTATAAAGTACTCTGTTCTGGACTTTTTTACTGACATTGAAATCTAACTGCCACAGTTTTGCCCATTTATTTAAGATATTAATATCTCTTTGCAATGTTCTGCTTCCAGCTACACTGCTTCCAATGCTGCCTATTTTTGTGTCATTGGTAAACTTGGGTATGTTGCATTCTACCTCATCATCTTAAATCATTAATAAATACAGCAAAACTGAGACACACACGGGCTTTGCACGAGTAGACAGGAGTGAATCTTTCCAACCTAGAGGCTTTTTAACTCCAGCTTTATGTTTTTTGAAAGAAAAAATAGAATTCAAATTCACAACAGCCCTGTGTGGGATTTGAACTCCTGCTTTTTCAATCATCAGCTCAGGCCTTCAAATTAAAACCCATAAAAAGAGATTCATTTTCCTCCTGCTGATGTCTGACTGACTGAGGTTTTGTATATTGTTCCCTTCGCCTCTTCTTCCATGTGTTTGAAGTCTTTGAAGTTTGTCAGACATTGGTAAACTACTTCATGTGGTGTTCTGTAAATACCTTCAATTCTGTGGATCTGCAAGGGACACAATTCAAATTCTCACCTTATTGCATCAACTAAAACCTGCAGGTCCATTCAAACAACTCTATTTCCTGTCTCTGCAAAGACAGCTCACACTTCCACAATGCAGGAATGTCTGAATGGAAACAGCTTTTGACACATTTCCCAACATGTTTGCGAACACTTTTCAGGATGAAGCGAAATTCAACTTAGAGATTGCAAGCCCCAAATTGAATCTTTTAGATGTAAAAAGTGACACAAATGAAATCCCAGATCTCTCTGTCCCTGCACCCATTTTAACATTGTACCATTTAGTTTATATCGCTTCTCCTCAGCCTTCCTTCCAAAATGCATCATTTTACATTTCTCAGCATTGAAGTTAACCTGCTATGTGTCTGACCATTTCACCAGACTGCCTCTATCCTCATGAAGTCTACTCCTATTCCCTTCACTGTTTAATACATTGCAAATGGCACAATGTTGAAGTTACGCCCTGTCTACCCAAGTCTAAGTCATTCATATATCAATAAGATCAGTGATCCTAATCAAAACCCCTGGGGAATACCACAATTTACACTGTATACAGTGAGTACAAAAGCCGAGAGGGTGCGCTGAACATTTATAAAGCTCTGGTCAGATAACAGAGAGGGAGAGACTGGGATTCAGAGGGTAACGGAGAGGGAGAGACTGGGACTCAGAGGGTAAGAGAGAGGGAGAGACTGGGATTCAGAGGGTAACGGAGAGGGAGAGACTGGGATTCAGAGGGTAAGAGAGAGGGAGAGACTGGGATTCAGAGGGTAACGGAGAGGGAGAGACTGGGACTCAGAGGGTAACATAGAGGGAGAGACTGGGATTCAGAGGGTAACAGAAAGGGAGAGACTGGGACTCAGAGGGTAAGAGAGAGGGAGAGACTGGGACTCAGAGGGTAACGGAGAGGGAGAGACTGGGATTCAGAGGGTAACAGAGAGGGAGTGACTGGGACTCAGAGGGTAACGGAGAGGGAGAGACTGGGATTCAGATGGTAACAGAGAGGGAGAGACTGGGACTCAGAGGGTAACAGAGAGGGAGAGACAGGGATTCAGAGGGTAACAGAGAGGGAGAGACTGGGATTCAGATGGTAACAGAGAGGGAGAGACTGGGATTCAGAGGGTAACGGAGAGGGAGAGACTGGGATTCAGAGGGTAACGGAGAGGGAGAGACTAGGATTCAGAGGGTAACAGAGAGGGAGAGACAGGGATTCAGAGGGTAACAGAGAGGGAGAGACTGGGACTCAGAGGGTAACGGAGAGGGAGAGACTGGGATTCAGAGGGTAAGAGAGAGGGAGAGTCTGGGATTCAGAGGGTAACAGAGAGGGAGAGACTGGGATTCAGAGGGGAACGGAGAGGGAGAGACTGGGATTCAGAGGGTAACAGAGAGGGAGAGACTGGGATTCAGAGAGTAACAGAGAGGGAGAGACTGGGACTCAGAGGGTAAGAGAGAGGGAGAGACTGGGACTCAGAGGGTAAGAGAGAGGGAGAGTCTGGGATTCGCAGGGTAACAGAGAGGGAGAGACTGGGATTCAGAGAGTAACAGAGGGAAAAATAGAGTTGGTGAGGGCAACATAGAAATTTTAAGGCACAGAAAGTGGCCACTTGGCCCATCCTCTCTGTGCCAGCCGAAAAACGATCAACCTATTCTATTCCCACCTTCCAGCATTTGGTCCGAGCACTGCAGCTTACCGCACTTGAGGTGCCTATCCAGACTCCTTCTGAATGAGTTGAGGGTCTCTGCCTCAACTACCCTTTCAGGCAGTGAGTTCCACACCATCGCGACCCTCTGGGTGAAAAAGATTTTCCTCAACTCCCCTCTAATTTATCGACCAATCACTTTAAATCTATGCCCCCTCGTCACTGACCTTTCTGCTATGGTTCTCTGCCCTTCACCTCCACTCCATTCAGGACCCTCAAAATTTTGTACATTTCAATCAGATCTCCCCTCAGCCTTCTCTGTTCCAAGGACAACAACCCCTGCCTATCCTCATAGCTACAATTCTCCAGTCCTGGCAACATCCTAGACAAAGTCCCGTGTTCATAACACATGGATAAAGAGGTTAATCATCTGAGCTGTTACTCTGAGACAGAGACAGAGAGGGATGGAGAGAGCGAGAAAGAGAGAGAGAGAGAGGGAGAGAGAGAGGGAGGGAGAGAGGGAGGGAGAGAGGGAGGGAGAGAGGGAGGGATGGTGTGGGGGAGACACAAACTGAGACGTGGACAGAGGCAGCGAGAGGGAGAAAGGGAGAGAGAGAGAGAGAGGCAGAGAGAGAGATAGAGAGAGACAGAGAGAGGGAGCGATGGTGTGAGGGAGGCACAAATTGAGACATGGACAGAGGTTGAGAAAGAGAGAGAGGGAGAGACAGAGAGAGAGAGCTGGGGGAGAGACAGATAGAGAGTGAGAGAGGCACAGAGAGAGAAGGAGACACAGAGAGGCAGACATAGAGAGGCAGACAGAGAGCTAGAGAGAGACAGAGAGAGAGGGAGAGATGGTGTGAGGGAGGCACAAATGGAGACATGGACAGAGGTAGAGAGAGAGAGGGAGAGATAGAGCGAGAGAGAGAAAAAGACAGAGAGGGAGAAATAGCGAGAGAGAGAGGGGGATAAGACAGATAGCGAGGGACAGAGGCAGTGTGAGAGAGGCAGATTAGAAGGTAGCAAATGTAACTCCACTATTTACAAAAGGAAGGAGAGAGAAAATGGGGAACTAAAGACCTGTTCGTCTAACATCAGTCATTGGGAAAATGTTCGAATCTATAAAAAAGGATGTGATAACAGGACACTTAAAGAGAGATTGCAGGGGGTGGGGGGAGAGAGAAATGGGGGGGGAGAGAGATGGGGGAGAGTGTGTGAGTGAGACGGAGCAAAGGAAAGAGATACTAGGTTAGGTGGGACAATAAGCTGTGAAGAGAACACAAATAGATTACAAAGAGAGATGGTTTGGGATAGACAGCGATAAATGTCCCAGTGTTGTGGTAACATAAAATGGCCACTGAAAATGAACCTAAAATGGCTGACTGATGTGTGTGGATTTCCACAGATGAGAGGACAGAAAGATAGACAAAGAGGGAGACAGAGACCAAGACACAGAGAGTGATCGCAGGATACTTGTCGTAAGACAGAGGAAGAGGAGGAGGCCATTTGGCCCCTCAACCTTGTTCTGTCATTCAATGAGCTCATGGCTGATGTGTGATCTAACTCCATGTACCTATCTTTGTCCCTTAATACCTTTGGTTAACAAAAATCTATCAAACTCAGATTTAAAAATTAACAAGTGTCTCAGCATCAATTGCTGATTGTGGAAGAGAGTTCCAAACTGATACCACACCTGGTGTGTTGAAGTGTTTCTTCATTTCACTCCTGAAAGGTTTTTAGACGAGGTTTATATTTTTAGACTATGCCCCCATGTTCTAGACTCTGCAGCCAGTGGGAATTGTTACTCTCTGTCCACCCTATCAGTTTCCCTTATTATCTTGAAAACAATCATCAAATCACACCTGAGCCTTCAAAATTCCAGGGATACAGAGTAAATCTCCAGCTACACTGTCCCATTAAATATTCCCAAGCTAAGCACAATGTTGGGTTTGACACAGAGTAAATTTCCCTCTGCGCTGCCCCATCACACACTCCCAGGGCAGGAACATCATGGGGTGGATACAGAGTGAATCTCACTCTACACTGTCCGATAGAGACAGAGAGAGAGAGAGACAGAAAAAGAGAAACAGAGAAACATAGACTGACAGGGTGACTAAAAGAGATGGAAGGATACTTCACAGGGGATACTGGAAGAGGAAGATGCAATTCAACCACACAGCCCTGTTCCGGCATCAAATGAGATCTTGGCTGATCTGTGATGTAACTTACACCATATATCCTGCCTTTGCCCCTTATCTCTTAATACCTTTGGTTAACAAGAATCTATCAATCACAGATTTAAAAATTAACCAATAAACCAGCATGAAATTTGCACAACCAATATCATTGTGTGGGTGTTTCTGTGTGTGTGTGTGTGTGTGTGTCTATGTCTGTTTGGGTGTGATGGCTCCCACAGTGGAATAGCTTGCTGGATGTTTAAAATGGAGGCTATTCCTTCTGGATCATCAAAAGTATCCGCCTGGGCCCCAACCTCATCTACATTTCCCCCTCTCCCGATGTTTTTTTCTCTCCATACCTATCTCTAATATGTTTGTGTACACAGCAGTGAAGGATTACATCAAATTAATATATCTTACATTATCCTTTTCATCCACCTCAACAACCTCTCTCTCTCCAAATCTGTCCCTCGCTACAGCCCTCTCTCTGCCTTCATATCTAACCCTCTCTCCCTCTGTCTCTCTCCTAATGTCAGAGATCGCAGGAGGGAGAGACAGCGAGAGAATGTTGAAGGAACTGTACTCTGTTCCTAAGCTGTGCTGAACCTGCTCTGGGAGTGTTTGATGGGCTACATTAATCGGCCGTGTACAGTCCTGGATCAGGCTGTGAAGATCCCAGCAGAAAGTGCTTTAAATACTGAGCAGGTCAGACAGCATCTGTGGAGAGAGAAACAGAGTTAGTGATTCAGCTCGATGCTTTCCAGATTTCCAGCATCCACAGTATTTTGCCTCAGATAATGAAGCAATCCAGAGCCACATGCACCGAGACCCGGACAACATTCAGGTTTGGGCCGACCAGTGGCAAGTAACATTCACGTCACACAAGTGCCAGGCAATGACCATCTGGAACATGAGAGAATCCAACCACCTCCCCTTGGCATTCAAATCATTATCCCATCACTGAATCCCCCAGCGTCAACATCCTGGGGAAACATTGACATCAAACTTAACTGAACGAAACACATCAATAGTTTCTTCACCCAGTGGCTGGTGGGTGTCTGGAACTCACTGCCTGAAAGGGTGGTCAAGGCAGAAACCCTCATCACATTTAAAACAATCTCTTGGATATTCACTTCTCCATGTTTAAAATGGGTAAGGAATAACTCTCCTCGTCTACACTGCCCCATCGAACACTCTCAGAGAAGGTACAGCACGGGTTAGATACAGAGTAAAGCTCCGTTTAAACATTCCCTGGAGTGTCGGATTAACCCGGGTCACTCACTGTCCCCGGCTCAGCCTCAAGACTCACCTGCCTCAGTCACTGAGACGCTCCTGTATCACTTGCCTTAATGTAAGTGGATGCCGGGTTTGGGAGCAGGACAGGCACACGGGATTAGGACGACTGCTCATGTGGAGGATAAGCATCAGTAATCCCTCAGAGAATCAGAACAGACCAGCGAGACTCAGAAAAGGAAACTTGTGTTGAATTTGTGAGTCTTGCATTGTGGAATGCTTTAGTATTTGGTGAGAATGTTGAGCCAGTGACATTTTGCCCCAGTGGGATGAATAGACACTATATGACTTTATTACAACAGTAAGGTACCGTGTGTACTGTAAATATGGACTGAAATAACAATGTAACTGATCAATTTTCAGCTGAATTTTATGACGACAGTTATACCTGCAATCCTGTCAGAATGTACATAAGACACGATGGGGTGAAGTCAAAGTGACCACTGTTGAAGTTGCTAGCTTGATCTTTGTGGGAACACAAGGGTTAAGTAAGTTAAAAATATTAAATGGTCAATTCACTTGTTTAAGTAAACACTGAACAGAAATGGGTCTGGAATGTCCTATGTGCTGCATTCCTACTCCTACATCTACTCTGTCAGGACCCCTCATGATTTTGAACACCTCTATCAAATCTCATCTCAAGTTTCTCTTCTCTGTGGAGAACAACACCAGTTTCTCCAATCTATCCAGGTAACTGAAGTCCCTCATCCCTGGAACTTTGCTCGTGAGTCTTTTCTGCATCCTCTCTAAAGCCCCCACATCCTTCCGAAAGTACGGTGTCCAGAATTGGACACAATACTAGTTGAGGATGAAGCAATGTTTTATAAAGCTTCATCATAACCTCCTTGCTTTTATACTCTAAGCCTCTATTTACAAAGCCTAGGATCCCATATGCCTTTTAACCACTTTCTCAACTAGCTCTGCCACCTTCAATTTGTGCACACACATCCCCAGGTCTCTCTGTTCCTGCACCCACTTCCTTCTGTTCTTAGGTTCACATAACACAGAGGGACAGGAGGACAGGGAGGTCTAGAAAGAAGGAGGGGGAGAGAGAGCAAACAAACAGGAAACACGTATGGGAACACTACCACCTGCAAGTTTCCCTTAAGTCACACACCATCCTGACTTGGAACTATATCGCTGCTCCTTCACTGTGACTGGGTCAAAATCCTGGATCTCCCTTCCTAACAGCACTGTGGGTGTACCTACCCCACATGGACTGCAGCGGTTCAAGAAGGAGGCTCAACACCACCTTCTCAAGGGCAATTATGAATGGGCAATAAATGCTGTCCTGGCCACTAACGCACACATCCAACAAATGAATCAAGAAAATAAAAATTTGACACTGAGTCACTTCAGGAGATATCAGACCAGATGACCAAAAACTTGGTCAGAGGTTGGTTTGAGGGAGAATCCTCAAAGAGGAAAGAGAGTTAGTGAGTCGGTGAGGTTTGGGAAAGGAATTCCAGAGTTAGGGCCTTGGCAGCTTGAAGGCACGGCCACCAGTGGTGGAACGATTCAAATTGGGGATGTTCAAGAGGCCAGAATTAGAGGATGGCAGATATTGGTGGATTGTGGAGCTGGAGGAGATTGCAGAGATAGGGAGGGGTCATTTGTGGAAGACAATTCCAAAATTCCACCATCCTTTGTGTGGAGAAGTGTTAATAAATTTCACCCTTGAAAGGGTCTTCGACTAATGTTCGATTTTTCGACTGTGCCCCTCGTCCGAGACTCCTCCAACCAGTGAGAAGAGTTTCTCTCTATCTACCCCATCACTTTCCAGTATTGTCTTGTAAACTTTGATCAATTCACCCAGCACAGTGGCACAGTGGTTAGCACCGCAGCCTCACAGCTCCAGCGACCCGGGTTCAATTCTGGGTACTGCCTGTGTGGAGTTTGCAAGTTCTCCCTGTGTCTGCGTGGGTTTCCTCCGGGTGCTCCGGTTTCCTCCCACATGCCAAAGACTTGCAGGTTGATCGGTAAATTGGCCATTAGCAATTGCCCCCAGTATTGGTAGGTGGTAGGGAAATATGGGGACAGGTGGGGAAGTGGTAGGAATATGGAATTAGTGTAGGATTAGTATAAATGGGTGGTTGATGGTCGGCACAGACTCGGTGGGCCGAAGGGCCTGCTTCAGTGCTGAATCTCTAAATTAAACTAAACTAAACACCCCTTACACTTCAAAATTCCAGGGATACAGAGTAAAGCTCCGTCTAAACTGTCCCTTCAAATGCTGCCAAGCCAAGTACAGAATGGAGTTATCTACAGAGCAAGTCTCTGTCCTCTCTGTTCTATAAAACACTCGCAGGACAGGTACAGTGTGGGGTTAGATACCGAGTAAAGCTGCCTCTATATATGCCTCTCTTTCTCCTCCTCCATCCAGATGGAGAGAGTAACAGTGAGAAAGACAGGGATAGATATAGAGAGGGAATAACAGAGAGAGGGAAGGATAGCAATGGGGAGAGATTACCAGAGAGGAAGAGATTGGGATGGAGAGTGTCGGTCAGTGTTCCTGCAAAGCTGTGTGCAGCAGCCTGGAAGGTACCACGCAGGTCCTGTTCCGTGATAAATAACACACGTCTTCGAAGATTCTTAAAAATGTAAAGGGACTGCACGTGGGACAAAAACAACTTGCCGTGCACAACAACTAAATTTTCTGGGAACATTGCAGCCAGCTGTAGCTCAGTGGGTAATAATCCTGCCTCTGAGTTATACGTTTGTGGGTTCAGGTCTGAACACAAAATCTAGACTGATGTCACCCAACAGAAAATCAGAACAGACCAGCGAGACACAGAAAAGGAAGCTTGTGTTGAATTTGTGAGCCTCGCTTTCTGTAATGTTTTAGTGTTTGGTCAGAATGTTGACCCAGTGAAATTTTGCCCCTGTGGCATGAGAGTTATCTGAATAGAGATTATAACATCTTATTACAACATGAAGGTACCGTGCGCACTGAGTATAACAACATTTGCAGCGTCCCATCATGTAAAATACTTTACTGGGTGTGGGATCAGGGTTTGATATTTCCAAAACACTGAGGTAAACTCGGAACTTTTAATCAGCCCTGGGAGGAAAGTAAACCTGGAGACTTTCAAACAGTAATCAATGTCAGATTTGATCAATTATTAGGGATTCATCAATTTAGTATACAAAGCAGACAGAATATGCCGTTAAAGAGCGGGATATGGGTTTCCTACCAGCCTGCAGAAGGAAGTGCACCCTCTGCAGTTGTGGTATCACCAAAAGCAGCCAAATTAAAATAGCAAATTGATGTATGTGGAGTTTTACTGAGGTTCTGAGAGAGGAGAGAGAAACAGGCAAAGACACAGACAGCCAGACACACACACCCACACACAGAGAACCACACACACAGACCGACATGCACAGACACAGAGACCGACATGCACACACACACACACAAACAGACTGCCCAAGGGACAGAGAGTGACAGAAGAATATTTCAATTTCTATAATATTTCAATTTCAGTTTCTATAAGATCCCCCCTCATTCTTCTGAATTCCAATGAATATAATCCCAATCTACTCAGTCTCTCCTCATAAGCCATCCCCCTCAACTCTGGAATCAACCTAGTGAACCTCCTCTGCACCCTCTCCAGTGCCAGTACATCCTTTCTCAAGTAAGGAGACCAAAACTGCACACAGTACTCCAGGTGCGGCCTCACCAGTACCTTATACAGCTGCAACATAACCG
This sequence comes from Heterodontus francisci, assembly GCF_036365525.1. Classification (NCBI taxonomy): domain Eukaryota; kingdom Metazoa; phylum Chordata; class Chondrichthyes; order Heterodontiformes; family Heterodontidae; genus Heterodontus; species Heterodontus francisci. Next base: position 6,940,522 of record NC_090415.1, read on the forward strand.
CTCTGCTTTTAAACTCAATCCCTTTCGCAATGAAGGACAAAATTCCATTTGCCTTCCTAATTACTTGCTGTACCTGCAGACCAACCTTTTGCGATTCATGCACAAGGACACCCAGGTCCCTCTGCATAGCAGCATGCTGCAACTTTTTACCATTCAAGTAATAATCCTTTTTACTGTTACTCCTACCGAAATGAATAACTTCACATTTATTAACATTGTATTCCATCTGCCAGACCTTTGCCCACTCACTCAATGTATCTATGTTCCTCTGCAAAGTTTCACAGTCATCTGCACACTTTGCTCTGCCACTCATCTTAGTGTCATCTGCAAACTTTAACAACCTACACGTGGTCCCCAACTCCAAATCATCGATATAAATTGTAAATAATTGTGGTCCCAACACCGATCCCTGAGGCACACCACTCGTGACTGATTGCCAGCCAGAATAGCACTCATTTATCCCCACTCTCTGCTTCCCGTTAGTCAACCAGAGAGGGAAAGGCAGTTGGAGAGACAGAGAGAGAGAGAGACGCTGAGATGGAAGGAGAGAGCTGGAGTAACAGGGAGGGAAGGACAGATGGAGACAGAGAGTGAGAGACAGAGAAAGAAGGAGAGAGATGGAGTGACAGGGAGGGAAAGACAGATGGAAAGACTGAGAGAGAGAGAGGCAGAGATGGGATTAGAGAGAGGGAGGGATAGGGAGGGAAAGACAGATGGAGAGACAGAGAGAGAGAGAGATAGAAGGAGAGAGAGGGAGAGACAGAGAGGGAAAGACAGATGGAGGGACAGAGAGGGAGACAGAGGGAGTGGCAGAGACAGAGATAGAAAGAGAGAGAGGGAGAGTTAGGGAGGGAAAGACAGATGGAGGGACAAAGTGAGAGACAGAGAGAGCAGGAGAGAGATGGAGTGACAGGGAGGGAAAGACAGATGGAGGGACAGAGAGGGGGAAGAGATATAGAGGGGGAGAGAGAGAGATAGAGGGGGAGAGAGAGAGATAGAGGGGGAGAGAGAGATAGAGCGGGGAGAGAGAGATAGAGCGGGGAGAGAGAGACAGAGTGGGGAGAGAGAGACAGAGGGGGAGAGAGAGATAGTGGGGGGAGAGAGATAGTGGTGGGAGAGAGAGATAATGGTGGGAGAGAGAGATAATGGTGGGAGAGAGAGACAGTGGGGGGAGAGAGAGATAGAGGGGGGAGAGAGAGCTGGAGGGGGGAGAGAGAACTGGACGGGGGAGAGAGAGCTGGACGGGGGAGAGAGAGCTGGACGGGGGAGAGAGAGATAGAGGGGTGAGAGAGAGATAGAGGGGGGAGAGAGAGATAGAGGGCGGAGAGAGAGATAGAGCTCGGAGAGAGAGATAGTGGGGGGAGAGAGAGACAGTGGGGGGAGAGAGAGACAGTGGGGGGAGAGAGAAACAGGGGGGAGAGAGAAACAGGGGGGAGAGAGCGATAGAGTGGGTTGAGAGAGATAGAGGGGGTAGAGAGAGATAGAGGGGGGAGCGAGAGATAGAGGGGGTAGAGAGAGATAGAGGGGGTAGAGAGAGATAGAGGGGGGAGCGAGAGATAGAGGGGGGAGAGAGAGATAGAGGGGGGAGAGAGAGATAGAGGGGGGATAGGGAGATAGAGGGGGGATAGGGAGATAGAGTGGGGAGAGGGACATAGAGGGGAAGAGGGAGATAGAGGGGGAGAGGGAGATAGAGGGGGAGAGGGAGATAGAGGGGGTTGAGGGAGATAGAGGGGGTTGAGGGAGATAGAGGGGGTTGAGGGAGATAGAGGGGGTTGAGGGAGATAGAGGGGAAGAGGGAGATAGAGGTGAAGAGGGAGATAGAGGTGAAGAGGGAGATAGAGGTGAAGAGGGAGATAGCGGTGAAGAGGGAGATAGAGGGGGAGATAACAAACTTGGAGGAGATGTAAACAGTGTTGATGACATCAATCGACTACAACAGGACATCGATAGGTGAGCAGAATGGGCAGACAAGTGGCAGAAGGAATTTAATACAGGGAAATGTGAGATGGGCAGAAAGGATAGGGAGAGGGAATACAGACATAATGGCCCAGTTCTAGGGAGTGTGCAGGGACAGAGACCTGGGGATACATGTACATACATCTTTGAAGGTGGCAGGACATATTGAGAAAGTAGTCAGCAAAGCATATGGGATCTTGGGCTTCATAAATAGAGATTTTGAGTACAAAAGCATGAAGGTTATGCTGTATGTTTATAAACCTCTGGTTAGGCCACGACCAGAACAGTGCATCCAATTCTGGTGACCACACTTTCAGAAGGATGTGAGAGTCCTTTGTAGGGAGCAGAGGGGATGGTGGATCCAGGGATGGGGGATTTTAGCAAAGTGGACTGGAAACAGCTACTTGAAGGTCAATCAGTGTCAGAGCAGTGAGAGTTACTGAGGGTTGATATCAAATATATTCACACAAAGACAAACAGGGTGGTACTCCCAAATCTAGAGCCCCTTGGATGTCAAGGATCAAACCGGGTACGATAAGGCACAAGAGGGAAGCTGATGTCAGATACCGAGAGCTCAATACAACAGAAAGCTGAGAGGAGTGTAGAAAGTTCAAGGGTGAAATGAAAAAGCAAATTAGGAGAGCAAAGAAATGGCCGGAAAATAATATTACCATTAAATCAAAGAAATCACAAAGATGTTTTATAAATACATGAAGAGCAAGAGGATAAATAAGGATAGAGTATTAGGGACCAAAAAGGGAATGTGTGTATGGAGGTGGGAGATGTGGGCATGGTTCTTAATGAATACTTTGTCTCCCTCTTTATAAAAGAGGGGGAACGATGCAGATATTGTAGTTAAAGAGGAGGAGTGTGAAATATTGGATGGGATAAACAGAGTGAGAGGGAAATATTAAGGTGTTTGGCAACTTTCAAAGTGGATAAATGGTCAGGCCTGGATGCATTGGAACCAGTTCAGAGAAGGTTCACTCGGCTGATTCCTGGGATGAAGGGGTTGTCTTATGAGGAATAGTTGAACAGGTTGGGCCTATACTCATTGGACTTTAGAAGAATGAGAGGTGATCTTATTGAAACATACTAAATACTTAAAGGGATAGACAGGTTAGATGCAGGTAAGATGTCTCCTTTGGTTCGGGAGTCTAGAACCAGGGGACACAATTTCAAAATGAGGGGGAAGCCACTGAGGTCAGAGATGGGGAGAAATGTCTTTGCTCAGAGGGTTGTGAATCTTTGGAATTCTCTACCCCAGAGGGCTGTGGAAGCTCAGTCTGGGAAAAAGGCATTGAAGTGGATGATCAGCCATGATCGTATTGAATGGCAGAGCAGGCTCGATGGGCTGAATGGCCTACTCCTGTTCCTGTGTTCCCAAGTTGCTGAAATAGTTTCACCCAAACTACCCCATCAGTTCCCCTTAATATCTCAACATCTTTGAACAAATCACCTTGATCCTCCTAAATTCCAGGCAATAAATCCCTAGTTTGTGTAATATCACCTCGTAATTTAACCCTTGGAGTCCAGTTATCATTCTGGTAAATCTACACTGCACTCAAATGGACATGGACCCCCCAAAGTCTCTTTCAACCTCCAGTGTTTCTAGCTTTCCACCATTTATAAAGTACTCTGTTCTAGTCTTTTTTTGCTGACATGGAAATCTAACGACCACAGTTTTGCCCATTTATTTAAGATATTAATATCTCTTTGTAATTTGATGCTTCCAGCTACACTGCTTACAATGCTGCCTATTTTTGTGTCATTGGTAAACTTGGGTATGTTGCATTCTGCCACATCATCTTAAATCATTAATAAATACAGCAAAACTGAGACACACACGGGCTTTGCACCAGTAGACAGGAGTGAATCATTCCAACCAAGAGGATTTTTAACTCCAGATTTATGTATTTTTAAAGAAAAAATAGAATTCAAATTCACAACAGCCCTGTGTGGGATTTGAACTCCTGCTTTTTCAATCATCAGCTCAGGCCTTCAAATTAAAACCCATAAAAAGAGATTCATTTTCCTACTGCTGATGTCTGACTGACTGAGGTTTTGTATATTGTTCCCTTCGCCTCTTCTTCCATGTGTTTGAAGTCTTTGAAGTTTGTCAGACATTGGTAAACTACTTCATGTGGTGTTTTGTAAATACCTTCAATTCTGTGTATCTGGAAGGGACACAATTCAAATTCTCACCTTATTGCATCAACTAAAACCTGCAGGTCCATTCAAACAACTCTATTTCCTGTCTCTGCAAAGAGAGCTCACACTTCCACAATGCAGGAATGTCTGAATGGAAACAGCTTTTGACACATTTCCAAACATGTTTGCTAACACTTTTCAGGATGAAGCTAAATTCAACTGACAAGATTGCAAGCCCCAAATTGAATCTTTTAGATGTAAAAAGTGACACAAATGAAATCCCAGATCTCTCTGCCCCTGCACCCATTTTAACATTGTACCATTTAGTTTATATCGCTTCTCCTCAGCCTTCCTTCCAAAATGCATCATTTGACATTTCTCAGCATTGAAGTTAACCTGCTATGTGTCTGACCAATTCACCAGCTGTCAAGAGGACATAAAGTTTACAAAGAGATTTCGATAGGTTAATGAGTGAGCAAAAAATTGTCAGATGGAGTACAATGTGGGAAAATGTGAGCTTGTCCACTTTAGCAGGAAGAATAAAAATCAGTATATTATTGAAATGGAGAGACTGCAGAACTGTCCGGTACAGAGGGATCTGGGTGTCCTGGTACATGAATCACAAAATGTTACCGTGTAGCTACAGCGAGTGATTAGGAAGGCAAATGGAATGTTGTTGTTTATTGCAAGGTGAATAGAATATCAAAGTAGGGAAGTGTTGTTACAGCTGTACAGGGCATAAGTTAGACGACGTCTGCAGGATTGTGGACACTTTTGGTCTCCTTACTGAAGAAATTATATAATTGCATTCGAAGTAGTTCAGAGAAGGTTCACTGGGCTGATTCCTGGGATGAAGGGGTTATCTTATGAGGAAAGGTTGAACAGGTTGGGTCTATACCCACTGGAGTTTAGAAGAATGAGAGGTGATCTGAGTGAAACATCTCAGGTCCCGAGGGGACTGGACAGGGTGGATGCTGAGACTAGAACTAGGGGACACAGTTTAAAAATTAGGGACGTCCCATTTAAAACTGAGATGAGGAGAAATGTGTTTCTCTCAGAGGGGGGGTCAGTCTGTGGAATTCTCTTCCCCAGAGAGCAGTGGAGGCTGGATCATTGAATATATTCAAGGCTGAGTTAGATAGATTTTTGATCAATTAGGGAGTCAAGGGTTATGGGACACAGACAGGAAAGTGGAGTTGAGTTCACAATCAGATCAGCCATTGAATGGCAGAGCAGGCTCGAGGGGCCGAATGGCCTACTCCTGCTCCTATTTCATTTGTTCTTGTGTGTTCCATTTCACCAGACTGCCTCTTTCCTCCTGAAGTCTGCTACTAGTCCCTTCCCTTTTATTACATTGCAGATGTCACAAACATTGGCAAACATTGAAGTTATGCCCTGTAAACACAAGTCCAAGTCATTAGTATATATCAAAAAGATCAGTGGTCCTAATATAAACCTCCACTGTATACCTCCCTCCAGTCTGAAACAACCATTGTCCACTCTCTCAGCCAATGTCGTATCCACTCAGCCAATGTCCCTTTCATCCCTGGAGCACCAATATTGCTAACTGGTCAATTAGGAGGCACCATTCAGTCCTCCCCATGAGGACCCTGGTCCCAGACCTCTCTGTTTCCACTCTCCCATCAACATTCCCCAGACAGGTACAGCATGGATTAGATACAGAGTAATGCTCCTTCTACACTGTCCCATCCAACAGTCCCAGGACAGGAACATCATGGGGTGGATACAGAGTGAATCTCACTCTACACTGTCCGATAGAGACAGAGAGAGAGACAGAAAGAGAGAAATAGAGGGAGACACAGGGTGTCTGAGAGTGAAAGAAGGAAATAAAACATCAGACATAGGAAGATGAGGAGGCAATTTAACCCCTCGACCCTGTTCCAGCATTCAATGAGATCATGGCTGATCTGTGATTTAACTAACACCATATATCCCACCTTTGACCTTTATCTCTTAATACCTTTGGTTAACAAGAATCTATCAATCACAGGTTTAAAAATTAACCAATAAGCCAGCATGAAATTTCCACAAACAATATCATGAGGGTGTGATGGTTCCCACAGTGGAATAGCTGGCTGAATATTTAAAATGGAGGCTATTCCTTCTGGATCATCAAAAGTGTCCGCCTGGGCCCCAACTTCATCTGCATTCCTCCCTCTCCCGATGTTTTATTTCTCTCCATACCTATCTCAAATATGTTTGTGTACACAGCAGTGAAGGATTAAATCAAGTTAATGTATCTTACATTATCCTCTTCATCCAACTCAACAATCTCGCTCTCTCCAAGTTTGTCCCTCTCGAGGGCCCTCTCTATGCCTTCATATCCAACCCTCCGTCCCTCTGTCTCTCTCCCAGTGTCAGTGACAGCAGAGAGAGAGACAGAGATAGAAGGAGAGGGAGGGAGTGACAGAGAGGGAAAGACAGATGGAGGGGCAGAGTGAGAGAAAGAGAGAGGAGAGAGATGGAGTGACAGTGAGGGAAGGACAGATGGAGAGACAGAGAGAGAGAGACAGAGACAGAAATAGAAAGACAGAGAAGGAGTGACAGAGATAGAAGGAGAGGGAGGGAGTGACAGAGAGGGAAAGACAGATGGAGGGACAGAGTGAGAGACAGAGAGAGGTGAGAGATGGAGTGGCAGTGAAGGAAGGACAGATGGAGGGATAGAGAGAGAGAGAGAGACAGAGATAGAAGGAGAGAGATGGAGTGACAGGAAGGGAAGGACCGATGGACAGATGGAGGGATTGACAGAGAGAGACAGAGATAGAAGGAGAGAGAGGGAGAGTCAGAGAGGGAAAGACAGATGGAGGGACAGAGAGAGATGCAGAGGCAGAGAGAGAAGGAGAGATTGGGAGAGACAGAGAGGGAAAGGCAGTTGGAGAGACAGAAAAAGAGAGAGAGGCAGAGATGGAAGGAGAGAGAGGGAGTGACAGGGAGGGAAGGACAGATGGAAAGACAGTGAGAGAGACAGTGAGAGAGAGAGAGAGAAGGAGAGAGAGGGAGAGACAGAGAGGGAAAGACAGATGGAGGGACAGAGAGAGAGACAGAGAGAGAGAGAGAGAGAAGGAGAGATTGGGAGAGTCAGAGAGGGAAAGGCAGTTGGAGAGACAGAGCGAGAGAGAGAGTGGCAGAGATGGAAGGAAGGAGAGGGAATGTCAGGAAGGGAAAGACAGATGGAAAGACACAGAGAGAGAGACAGTGATAGAAGGAGAGAGAGGGAGAGACTGGGAGGGAAAGACAGATGGAGGGACAGAGAGAGAAGGAGAGAGAGGGAGTGTCAGGGAGGGAAGGACAGATGGACAGATGGAGGGATTGAGAGAGAGAGACAGAGATAGAAGGAGAGAGAGGGTGAGACAGAGAGGGAAAGACAGATGGAGGGACAGAGAGAGAGACAGAGAGAGAGGCAGAGACAGAGAGAGAAGGAGAGATTGGGAGAAACAGTGAGGGAAAGGCAGTTGGAGAGACAGAGAAACAGAGAGAGGCAGAGATGGAAGGAGAGAGAGGGTGTGACAGGGAGGGAAAAACAGATGGAGAGACAGAGATGGAAGGAGAGAGAGGGAGTGATGGGGAGGGAAAGACAGATGGAGAGACAGAGAGAAAGACAGAGATAGAAGGAGAGAGAGGGAGTGACAGGGAGGGAAAAACAGACGGAGGGACAAAGTGTGAGACAGAGAGAGAAGGAGAGAGAGGGAGAGACAGAGAGGGACAGACAGATGGAGAGATAGAGATAAAAGGAGAGAGATGGAGAGACAGGGAGGGAAGGACAGACGGACGGAGAGAGAGAGGGTCAGAGATAGAAGGAGAGAGAGGGAGTGACATGGGGGGAAAGACAGATGGAGGGACGGTGAGAAAGTGAAGGAGGGAGAGGGAGAGATAGAGAGAAGGAGAGTGGGAGTGACAGAGAGGGTAAGACAAATGGTGGAACAGAGAGAGAGACAGAGATAGAAGGAGAGAGAGGGAGCAACAGAGAGCGAAAGACAAATGGAGGGACAGAGAGAGAGACTGAGATAGAAGGAGCGAGAGGGAGTGACATGGGGGGAAAGACAGATGGAGGGACGGCGAGAAAGTGAAGGAGGGAGAGGGAGAGATAGAGAGAAGGAGAGTGGGAGTGACAGAGAGGGAAAGACAAATGGTGGAACAGAGAGAGAGACAGAGATCGAAGGAGAGAGAGGGAGCAACAGAGAGGGAAAGACAAATGGAGGGACAGAGAGAGAGACAGAGATAGAAGGAGAGCGAGGGAGCAACAGAGAGGGAAAGACAGATGGAGGGACAGAGAGAGAGAAAGAGATAGAAGGAGAGAGAAGGAGTGACTGGGAGGGAAAGGCAGATGGAGGGACAGAGAGAGAGAGGCAGAGAGACAGAGAGAGAAGGAGAGTGTGGGTGAGACAGAGAGGGAAAGGCAGTTGGAGGGACAGAGAGAGAGAGAGGCTGAGATGGAAGGAGAGAGAGGGAGTGACAGGAAGGGAAAGACATATGGAAAGACAGAGAGAGAGAGACAGAGATAGATGGAGAGAGAGGGAGAGACATGGAGGTAAAGACAGATGGATGGGTAGAGAGAGAGAGGCAGAGATGGAAGGAGAGAGCGGGAGAGACAGAGAGGGAAAGACAGATGGAGAGACAGAGAGGGAGAGAGGCAGAGATGGAAAAGACGAGCGGGAGCATCTGAGAGGGGGAGAGAGCAGGAGAGACAGAGAGGGAAAGACAGATGGAGGGACAGAGAGAGAGACAGAGAGAGAAGGAGAGAGAGGGAGTGTCAGGGAGGGAAAGACAGATGGAGGGACAGAGAGAGAGAGACAGGGAGTGAAATGGAGTGACAGGGAGGGAAGGACAGATGGAGGGATAGAGAGATAGAGACAGAGATAGAAGGAGAGAGATGGGGTGATGGGTGGGGTGTGGGAAGACAGATGGAAGGACAGGGAGAGAGGCAGAGATGGAACGAGTGAGAGGGAGTGACAGAAAGTGAAATACAGATGGAGGGACAGCGAGAGGGAGAGAGACAGAGGAAGAGGCAGAGACAGAGACAGAAGGAGAGAGAGGGAGTGACATTGGGGGAAAGACAGATGGAGGTATAGAGAGAGAGAGAAGGAGGGAGAGACAGAGAGAAAGAGAGTGGGAGTGACAGAGAGGGAAAGACAAATGGTGGAACAGACAGAGAGACAGAGATAGAAGGAGAGAGAGGGAGCAACAGAGAGGGCAAGACAGGTGGAGGGACAGACAGAGAGACAGAGATAGAAGGAGAGAGAAGGAGTGACTGGGAGGGAAAGACAGAGAGAGAGGCAGAGATGGAAAGATAGAGAGAGGGAGTGATGGGGAGGGAAAGACAGACGGAGGGACAAAGTGAGAGACAGAGAGAGAAGGAGAGAGAGGGAGAGACAAAGAGGGAAGGACAGATGGACAGAGAGAGAGAGGGTCAGAGATAGAAGGAGAGAGAGGGAGTGACAGCAAGGAAAGGCAGATGGAGGGATTGAGAGAGAGACTGAGATAGAAGGAGCGAGAGGGAGTGACATGATGGGAAAGACAGATGGAGGGACGGCGAGAAAGTGAAGGAGGGAGAGGGAGAGACAGAGAGAAGGAGAGTGGGAGTGACAGACAGGGAAAGACAAATGGTGGAACAGAGAGAGAGACAGAGATAGAAGGAGAGCGAGGGAGCAACAGAGAGGGAAAGACTGATGGAGGGACAAAGTGAGGGAGAGTGAGCGAAGGAGAGAGATGGCGTGACAGGGAGGGAAGGACAGATGGAGGGACAAAGTGAGGGACAGAGAGAGAAGGAGAGAGATGGAATGACAGGGAGGGAGGGACAGATGGAGGGATAGAGAGAGAGAGACAGAGATAGAAGGAGTGAGAGGGAGTGACAGAGAGAGAGGGAGTGACAGGAAGGGAAAGACAGAGACAAGGAGAGAGATGGAGTGACAGGGAGGGAAGGACAGATGGAGGGACAGAGAGAGAGAGACAGAGAGAGAAGGAGAGAGATGGAGTGACAGGGAGGGAAGGACAGATGGAGGGGCAGAGATGGAAGGATTGAGAGAGTGTGTGACAGGGAGGGAAAGACAGATGGAAAGAGAGAGGGAGAGACAGACAGCGAGGGAAAGACATATGGAGGGGCAGAGAGTGAGACAGAGAGAGAAGGAGAGAGAGGGAGTGTCAGGGAGGGAAAGACAGATGGAGGGACAGAGAGAGAGCGAGAGACAGGGAGAGAGATGGAGTGACAGGGAGTGAAGGAAAGATGGAGGGATAGAGAGAGAGACAGAGAGAGGCAGAGACAGAGATCGAAGGAGGGAGATGGAGTGACGGGGGGTGGGGTGGGGGTGCGGTAGACAGGTGGAGGGACTGAGAGAGAGAGGCAGAGAAGGAAGTAGAGAGAGGGAGTGTCAAGGAGGGAAAGACAGATGGAGGGACAAAGTGAGAGACAGAGAGAGCAGGAGAGAGATGGAGTGACAGGGAGGGAAGGACAGATGGGGGGATAGAGAGGGAGAGACAGAGAGAGTGGCAGAGATAGAAGGAAAGAGAGGGAGTGACAGAGAGGGAAAGACAGATGGAGGACAGAGGGAGAGAGACAGAGATAGAAGGGGAGAGAGGGAGTGACAGAGAGGGAAAGACAGATGGAGGACAGAGGGAGAGAGACAGAGATAGAAGGGGAGAGAGGGAGTGACAGGGAGGGAAAGACAGATGGAGAGACAGAGAGGGAGAGACAGAGAGAGTGGCAGAGACAGAGATAGAAGCAGAGAGAGGGAGTGACAGGGAGGGAAAGACAGATGGAGAGACAGGAAGAGAGACAGAGATCTCTCCCGATGTTTCTGTTTCCATACCTATTTCTTAAATGTTTGTGCACACAGCAGTGAAGGATTACATCAAATTAATTTCTCTTACATTCTCCCTTTCAATCGACCCCGCAATCTCTCTCTCTCTAACCTTGTCCCTCTCCACAGCCCTCTCTCTGTCTCCATATCTAACCCTCTCTCCCTCTGTCTCTCTCCTAGTGTCAGAGATAGCAGGAGGGAGAGACAGAGAGAGGAAGACAGAGAGAGAATGTTGAAGGAACTGTACTCTGTTCCTAAGCTGTGCTGAACCTGCTCTGGGAGTGTTTGATGGGCTACATTAATCGGCCGTGTACAGTCCTGTATCAGGCTGTGAAGAAGCACAGCTTGTTCAGTGTACAACGGGTCAAAGGGAACGATTCACTCCTGTCTGCTACTGGGAAGAGAGACTGACCTTAACATCAAGGCAGCGTTTGACCGAGTGTGACATCGAGGAGCCCGAGTAAAACTGAAGTCAGTGGGAATCCGCTGGTTGGACTCATACAGAGCACAAAGGAAGATGGTTGTGGTTGTTGGAGGTCAATCATCTCAGTCCCAGGACATCACTGCAGGAGTTCCTCAGGGTAGTGTCCGAGGCTCAACCATCTTCAGCTGCTTCCTCAATGACCTGCCCTCCATCGTAAGGTCAGAAGTAGGGATGTTCACTGTTGATTGCACAGTGTTCAGTTCCATTCACACCTCCTCAGATAATGAAATCCCAGCAGGAAGTGCTGGAAATACTGAGCAGGTCAGGCAGCATCTGTGGAGAGAGAAACAGAGTTAGTGATTCAGCTCGATGCTTTCCAGATTTCCAGCATCCGCAGTATTTTGCCTCAGATAATGAAGCAATCCAGAGCCACATGCACCGAGACCCGGACAACATTCAGGTTTGGGCCGACCAGTGACAAGTAACATTCACGTCACACAAGTGCCAGACAATGACCATCTGCAACAAGAGAGAATCCAACCACCTCCCCTTGGCATTCAAAGCATTATCCCATCGCTGAATCCCCCAGCGTCAATATCCTGGGGAAACATTGACATCAAACTTAACTGAAGGAAACACATCAATAGTTTCTTCACCATCTCTCTGGGACAGAGAGACACAGATAAAGAATGTGAGTAAGCTTTGACAGAACCTCAGTAAATTGTTCCAACCATTGCTAATGATAGAAATCAAGGATTATATTCGAGCAAAGGAAGAGGCAGAGAATGTTAGCCCCTTTATAACTATATCCTTTAGTTTAGATTGCCTCTCCTCCTTCTTCCTACCTGTGGAGGTGGGAGATGTGGGAATGGTTCTTAATGAATTCTCTGTGTCCGTCTTTACAAAAGAGTGGGAACGATACAGAGATTGTAGTTAAAGAGGAGGAGTGTGAAATATTGGATGGGATAAACAGAGTGAGGGGGGAAATATGAAGGTGTTTGGCAGCTTTGAAAGTGGATAAATGGTCAGGCCTGGATGCATTGGAATCAGTTCAGAGAAGGTTCACTCGGCTGATTCCTGGGATGAAGGGGTTATCTTTGAGGAATGGTGGAACAGGTTGGGCCTATACTCATTGGAGTTTAGAAGAATGAGAGGTGATCTTATTGAAACATACAAGATTCTGAGGGGACTTTACAGGGCGGATGCTGGGAGGATGTTCCCCTTGTGGGGAAGTCTAGAACTAGGGGGCAGGTACACTGTGGGGTTTGATACAGAGTAAAGCTGCCTCTGTATATGCCTCTCTTTCTCCTCCTCCATCCAGATGGAGAGAGTAACAGTGAGAAAGAACAGGGATAGATATGGAGAATAAGAGAGAGAGGGAAGGATTGCAATGGGGAGAGAGTACCAGAGAGAAAGAGGAAGAGATTGGGATGGAGAGTGTTGGTCAATGTTCCTGCAAATCTGCGTGCAGCAGCCTCAAAGGTCCCACGCAGATCCTGTTCCACAATAAATAGCACACGTCTTCAAAGATTCTTCAAATATTTCAAGGGACAGCTCACGTTAAAAAAACTGGGCACGCACAACATCTAAATTTTCACGGGAACATTGGAGCCAACTGCGGAATACATGTTTCTTACCAGCCTGCATAAGGAAGTGCAACCTCTGCAGATGCGGTGAAACCAAAAGCAGCTGACTTCAAATGGCAAACTGATGTATGTGGAGCTTTACAAAGGGTCTGAGAGAGGAGAGAGAAACAGACATAGACACACACACACAGAAACACACACACAGACAGAAACACACACACAGACAGAAACACACACACACAGAAACACACACACACACACAGAAACACACACAGAAACACACACACAGAAACACAGACACAGAAACACACACACAGAGAAACACACACACAGAGAAACACACACACAGAGAAACACACACACAGAAACACACAGACACAGAAACACACACACAGAAACACACACACAGAAACACACACACAGAAACACACACACACACAGAAACACACACACATAGACAGAAACACACACACACAGACAGAAACACACACACACAGAAACACACACACACAGAAACAGAGTGACTCAGGGACAGAGAGCGAAAGAAGAATATTTCAATTTTCAAAAGGCATTTGATGAGATCAACCTTCGATTTAAAAATGACAATTGATTTTGCATCAATGTTTGCGTGCAGAAGACACGTTCCAAACTACTACCACCTTTAGCCTGGAGTGGCGGATTTTTACTCAGAGGGTTGTGAATCTTTGGAATTCTCTACCCCAGTGGGCTGTGGAAGCTCAGTCTGGGAAAAAGGCATTGAAGTGGATGATCAGCCATGATCGTATTGAATGGCGGAGCAGGCTCGATGGGCTGAATGGCCTACTCCTGTTCCTATGTTCCCAAGCTGCTGAAATAGTTTCTCCCAAACTACCCCATCAGTTCCCCTTAATATCTCAACATCTTTAAACAAATCACCTTGATCCTCCTAAATTCCAGGCAATAAATCCCCAGTTTGTGTAATATCACCTCGTAATTTAACCCTTGGAGTCCAGTTATCATTCTGGTAAATCTACACTGCACTCAAATGTACATGGACCCCCCCAAAGTCTCTTTCAACCTCCAGTGTTTCTAGCTTTACACCATTTATAAAGTACTCTGTTCTAGTCTTTTTTTGCTGACATGGAAATCTAACGACCACAGTTTTGCCCATTTATTTAAGATATTAATATCTCTTTGTAATTTGATGCTTCCAGCTACACTGCTTACAATGCTGCCTATTTTTGTGTCATTGGTAAACTTGGGTATGTTGCATTCTACCACATCATCTTAAATCATTAATAAATACAGCAAAACTGAGACACACACGGGCTTTGCACCAGTAGACAGGAGTGAATCATTCCATCCTAGAGGCTTTTTAACTCCAGATTTATGTTTTTTGAAAGAAAAAATAGAATTCAAATTCACAACAGCCCTGTGTGGGATTTGAACTCCTACTTTTTCAATCATCAGCTCAGGCCTTCAAATTAAAACCCATAAAAAGAGATTCATTTTCCTCCTGCTGTTGTCTGACTGACTGAGGTTTTGTATATTGTTCCCTTCTCCTCTTCTTCCATGTGTTTGAAGTCTTTGAAGTTTGTCAGACATTGGTAAACTACTTCATGTGGTGTTGTGTAAATACCTTCAATTCTGTGTATCTGCAAGGGACACAATTCAAATTCTCACCTTATTGCATCAACTAAAACCTGCAGGTCCATTCAAACAACTCTATTTCCTGTCTCTGCAAAGACAGCTCACACTTCCACAATGCAGGAATGTCTGAATGGAAACAGCTTTTGACACATTTCCCAACATGTTTGCCAACACTTTTCAGGATGAAGCTAAATTCAACTTAGAGATTGCAAGCCCCAAATTGAATCTTTTAGATGTAAAAAGTGACACAAATGAAATCCCAGATCTCTCTGTCCCTGCACCCATTTTAACATTGTACCATTTAGTTTATATCGCTTCTCCTCAGTCTTCCTTCCAAAATGCATCATTTGACATTTCTCAGCATTGAAGTTAACCTGCTATGTGTCTGACCATTTCACCAGACTGCCTCTATCCTCCTGAAGTCTACTCCTATTCCCTTCACTGTTTATTACATTGCAAATGGCACAATGTTGAAGTTATGCCCTGTATACCCAAGTCTAAGTCATTCATATATCAATAAGATCAGTGATCCTAATCAAAACCCCTGGGGAATACCACAATTTACACTGGATACAGTGAGTACAAAAGCCGAGAGGGTGTGCTGAACATTTATAAAGCTCTGGTCAGGTAACAGAGAGGGAGAGACTGGGATTCAGAGGGTAACAGAGAGGGAGAGACTGGGACTCAGAGGGTAACAGAGAGGGAGAGACTGGGACTCAGAGGGTAACGGAGAGGGAGAGACTGGGATTCAGAGGGTAACGGAGAGGGAGAGACTGGGATTCAGAGGGTAACAGAGAGGGAGAGACTGGGATTCAGAGGGTAACAGAGAGGGAGAGACTGGGACTCAGAGGGTAACAGAGAGGGAGAGTCTGGGACTCAGAGGGTAACAGAGAGGGAGAGACTGGGACTCAGAGGGTAATGGAGAGGGAGAGACTGGGATTCAGAGGGTAACAGAGAGGGAGAGACTGGGATTCAGAGGGTAACAGAGAGGGAGAGACTGGGATTCAGAGAGTAACAGAGGGGGAGAGACTGGGATTCAGAGGGTAACAGAGAGGGAGAGACTGGGATTCAGAGGGTAACGGAGAGGGAGAGACTGGGATTCAGAGGGTAACAGAGAGGGAGAGACTGGGATTCAGAGAGTAACAGAGGGGGAGAGACTGGGATTCAGAGGGTAACAGAGAGGGAGAGACTGGGATTCAGAGGGTAACGGAGAGGGAGAGACTGGGATTCAGAGGGTAACAGAGAGGGAGAGACTGGGAGTCAGAGGGTAACGGAGAGGGAGAGACTGGGACTCAGAGGGTAAATGAGAGGGAGAGACTGGGACTCAGAGGGTAAGAGAGAGGGAGAGACTGGGATTCAGATGGTAACAGAGAGGGAGAGTCTGGGATTCAGACGGAAACAGAGAGGGAGAGACTGGGATTCAGAGGCTAACAGAGAGGGAGAGACTGGGATTCAGAGAGTAACAGAGAGGGAGAGACTGGGATTCAGAGGGTAACAGAGGGAAAAATAGAGTTGGCGAGGGCAACATAGAAATTTTAAGGCACAGAAAGCGGCCACTTGGCCCATCCTCTCTGTGCCAGCCGAAAACGATCAACCTATTCTAATCCCACCTTCCAGCATTTGGTCTGAGCTCTGCCCCCTCGTCACTGACCTTTCTGCTATGGTTCTCTGCCCTTCGCCTCCACTCTATCCAGGACCCTCAACATTTTGTACATTTCAATCAGATCTCCCCTCAGCCTTCTCTGTTCCAAGGACAACAACCCCTGCCTATCCTCATAGCTACAATTCTCCAGTCCTGGCAACATCCTAGAAAACGGGAGAGAGACAAAGTCCCGTGTTCATAACACATGGATAAAGAGGTTAATCATCTGAGCTGTAACTCTGAGATAGAGAAAGAGAGAGAGAGGGAGGGAGAGAGTGAGGGAGAGAGGGAGTGAGAGAGGGAGGGAGAGAGGGAGGGAGAGAGGGAGGGAGAGAGGGAGAATGAGAGAGAGAGAGGGAGGGAGAGAGGGAGGGAGAGAGGGAGTGAGAGAGGGAGGGAGAGAGGGAGGGAGAGAGGGAGGGTGAGAGGGAGGGTGAGAGGGAGGGAGAGATAGTGTGGGGGAGACACAAACTGAGACGTGGACAGAGGCAGCGAGAGAGAGGGAGAGATAGAGAGGGAGAGGCTGAAGAGAGAGAGGCAGAGAGAGAGAGAGGCAGACAGAGAGATAGAGAGAGACAGAGAGGGAGCGATGGTGTGAGGGAGGCACAAATTGAGACATGGACAGAGGTTGAGAAAGAGAGAGAGGGAGAGACAGAGAGAGAGAGCTGGGGGAGAGACAGATAGAGAGTGAGAGAGGCACAGAGAGAGAAGGAGACACAGTGAGGCAGACATAGAGAGGCAGACAGAGAGCTAGAGAGAGACAGAGAGCGAGGGAGAGATGGTGTGAGGGAGGCACAAATTGAGACATGGACAGAGGTAGAGAGAGAGAGGGAGAGATAGAGCGAGAGAGAGAAAAAGACAGAGAGGGATAGATAGCGAGAGAGAGAGGGGGTAAGACAGATAGCGAGGGACAGAGGCAGTGTGAGAGAGGCAGATTAGAAGGTAGCAAATGTAACCCCACTATTTACAAAAGGAAGGAGGGAGAAAATGGGGAACTAAAGACCTGTTCGTCTAACATCAGTCATTGGGAAAATGGTCGAATCTATAATAAAGGATGTGATAACAGGACACTTAAAGAGAGATTGCAGTGGGTGGGGGGGGAGAGAGAAATGGGGGGAGAGAGAAATGGGGGGGGGGAGAGAGATGGGGGAGAGTGCGTGAGTGAGACGGAGCAAAGGAGAGAGATACTAGGTTAGGTGGGACAATAAGCTGTGAGGAGAACACAAATAGACTACAAAGAGAGATGGTTTGGGATAGACAGCGATAAATGTCCCAGTGTTGTGGTAACATAAAATGGCCACTGAAAATGAACCTAAAATGGCTGACTGATGTGTGTGGATTTCCACAGATGAGAGGAGAGAGAGACAGACAGACAGACAGACAGAAAGAGAGACAAAGAGGGAAACAGGGACCAAGACACAGAGAGTGATAGCAGGATATTTGTCGCAGGACAGAGGAAGAGGAGGAGGCCATTTGGCCCCTCAACCCTGTTCTGTCATTCAATGAGCTCATGGCTGATGTGTGATCTAACTCCATGTACCTATCTTTGTCCCTTAATACCTTTGGTTAACAAAAATCTATCAAACTCAGATTTAAAAATTAACAAGTGTCTCAGCATCAATTGCTGATTGTGGAAGAGAGTTTCAAACTGATACCACACCTGGTGTGTTGAAGTGTTTCTTCATTTCACTCCTGAAAGGTTTTTAGACGAGGTTTATATTTTTAGACTATGCCCCCATGTTCTAGACTCTGCAGCCAGTGGGAATTGTTACTCTCTGTCCACCCTATCAGTTTCCCTTATTATCTTGAAAACAATCATCAAATCACACCTGAGCCTTCAAAATTCCAGGGATACAGAGTAAATCTCCAGCTACACTGTCCCATTAAATATTCCCAAGCCAAGCACAATGTTGGGTTTGACACAGAGTAAATTTCCCTCTACGCTGTCCCATCAGACACTCCCAGGGCAGGAACATCATGGGGTGGATACAGAGTGAATCTCACTCTACACTGTCCGATAGAGACAGACAGAGAGAGAGACAGAAAAAGAGAAACAGAGAGACATGGACTGACAGGGTGACTGACAGAGAAAGAAAGATATTTAACAGGGGATATTGGAAGAGGAAGATGCAATTCAACCACACAGCCCTGTTCCGGCATCAAATGAGATCTTGGCTGATCTGTGATGTAACTTACACCATATACCCTGCCTTTGCCCCTTATCTCTTAATACCTTTGGTTAACAAGAATCTATCAATCACAGATTTAAAAATTAACCAATAAACCAGCATGAAATTTGCACAGCCAATATCATTGTGTGGGTGTTTCTGTGTGTTTGTGTGTGTGTGTCTATGTCTGTTTGGGTGTGATGGTTCCCACAGTGGAATAGCTTGCTGGATGTTTAAAATGGAGGCTATTCCTTCTGGATCATCAAAAGTATCTGCCTGGGCCCCAACTTTGTCTGCATTTCCCCCTCTCCCGATGTTTTTTTTCTCTCCATATCTATCTCTTATATGTTTGTGTACACAGCAGTGAAGGATTACATCAAATTAATATATCTTACATTATCCTTTACATCCACCTCAACAACCTCTCTCTCTCCAAATTTGTCCCTCTCTACAGCCCTCTCTCTGCCTTCATATCTAACCCTCTCTCCCTCTGTCTCTCTTCTAATGTCAGAGATAGCAGGAGGGAGAGACAGAGTGAGAATGTTGAATGAACTGTACTCTGTTCCTAAGCTGTGCTGAACCTGCTCTGGGAGTGTTTGATGGGCTACATTAATTGGCCGTGTACAGTCCTGTATCAGGCTGTGAAGAAGCAGAGCATGTTCAGTGTACAACGGGTCAAAGGGAACGATTCACTCCTGTCTGCTGCTGGGAAGAGAGACTGACCTTAACATCAAGGCAGCGTTTGACCGAGTGTGACATCGAGGAGCCCGAGTAAAACTGAAGTCAGTGGGAATCGGGGGAAATCTCTCCACTGGTTGGAATCATACCGAGCACAAAGGAAGATGGTTTTGGTTGTTGGAAGTCAATCATCTCAGTCCCAGGACATCACTGCAGGAGTTTATCAGGGTAGTGTCCTCAGCCCAGCCATCTTCAACTGAGATCCCAGGAGAAAGTGCTTTAAATACTGAGCAGGTCAGACAGCATCTGTGGAGAGAGAAACAGAGTTAGTGATTCAGCTCGATGCTTTCCAGATTTCCAGCATCCACAGTATTTTGCCTCAGATAATGAAGCAATCCAGAGCCACATGCACCGAGACCCGGACAACATTCAGGTTTGGGCCGACCAGTGACAAGTAACATTCACGTCACACAAGTGCCAGGCAATGACCATCTGCATCAAGAGAGAATCCAACCACCTCCCCTTGGCATTCAAAGCATTATCCCATCGCTGAATCCCCCAGCGTCAACATCCTGGGGAAACATTGACATCAAACTTAACAGAACGAAACACATCAATAGTTTCTTCACCCAGTGGCTGGTGGGTGTCTGGAACTCACTGCCTGAAAGGATTAGTATAAAATGGGTGGTTGATGGCCGGCACAGACTGGGCGGGCCGAAGGGCCTGTATAAGTGCTGTATCTCTAAACCAAACTGAAATAAACACCCCTTACACTTCAAAATTCCAGGGATACAGAGTAAAGCTCCGTCTAAACTGTCCCTTCAAATGCTGCCAAGCAAGTACAGAATGGAGTTATCTGCAGAGCAAATCTCTGTCCTCTCTGTTCTATAAAACACTTGCAGGACAGGTACAGTGTGGGGTTAGATACCGAGTAAAGCTGCCTCTACATATGCCTCTCTTTCTCCTCCTCCATCTAGATGGAGAGAGTAACAGTGAGAAAGACAGGGATAGATATAGAGAGAGAATAACAGAGAGAGGGAAGGATAGCAATGGGGAGAGATTACCAGAGAGGAAGAGATTGGGATGGAGAGTGTCGGTCAGTGTTCCTGCAAAGCTGTGTGCAGCAGCCTGGAAGGTACCACGCAGGTCCTGTTCCGTGATAAATAACACACGTCTTCGAAGATTCTTAAAAATTTAAAGGGACTGCACGTGGGACAAAAACAACTTGCCGTGCACAACAACTAAATTTTCTGGGAACATTGGAGCCAGCTGTAGCTCAGTGGGTAATAATCCTGCCTCTGAGTTATACGTTTGTGGGTTCAGGTCCGAACACAAAATCTAGGCTGATGTCACCCAACAGAAAATCAGAACAGACCAGCGAGACACAGAAAAGGAAACTTGTGTTGAATTTGTGAGCCTCGCTTTCTGTAATGTTTTAGTGTTTGGTCAGAATGTTGACCCAGTGAAATTTTGCCCCTGTGGCATGAGAGTTATCTGAATAGAGATTATAACATCTTATTACAACATGAAGGTACCGTGCGCACTGAGTATAACAACATTTGCAGCGTCCCATCATGTAAAATACTTTACTGGGTGTGGGATCAGGGTTTGATATTTCCAAAACACTGAGGGAAACTCGAACTTTTAATCAGCCCTGGGAGGAAAGTAAACCTGGAGACTTTCAAACAGTAATCAATGTCAGATTTGATCAATTATTAGGGATTAATCAATTTAGTATACAAAGCAGACAGAATATGCCGTTAAAGAGCGGGATATGGGTTTCCTACCAGCCTGCAGAAGGAAGTGCACCCTCTGCAGTTGTGGTATCACCAAAAGCAGCCAAATTAAAATAGCAGATTGATGTATGTGGAGTTTTACTGAGGTTCTGAGAGAGGAGAGAGAAACAGGCATAGACACAGACAGACACACAGACACCCACACACAGAGAACCACACACACTGAACCACACACACAGACACACAGAGAAACACACATGCACACAGAGAACCACACACACAGAACCACACACACACACACAGAAACACACACACAGAACCACACACACACAGAGACCGACATGCACAGACACACAGAGACCGACATGCACAGACACACACACAAACAGACTGCCCAAGGGACAGAGAGTGACAGAAGAATATTTCAATTTCTATAATATTTCAATTTCAGTTTCTATAAGATCCCCCCTCATTCTTCTGAATTCCAATGAATATAATCCCAATCTACTCAGTCTCTCCTCATAAGCCAACCCCCTCAACTCTGGAATCAACCTAGTGAACCTCCTCTGCACCCTCTCCAGTGCCTGCACATCCTTTCTCAAGTAAGGAGACCAAAACTGCACACAGTACTCCAGATGCGGCCTCACCAGTACCTTATACAGCTGCAACATAACCTCTCTGCTTTTAAACTCAATCCCTTTAGCAATGAAGGACAAAATTCCATTTGCCTTCCTAATTACTTGCTGTACCTGCAGACCAACCTTTTGCGATTCATGCACAAGGACACCCAGGTCCCTCTGCATAGCAGCATGCTGCAACTTTTTACCATTCAAGTAATAATCCTTTTTACTGTTACTCCTACCGAAATGAATAACTTCACATTTATTAACATTGTATTCCATCTGCCAGACCTTTGCCCACTCACTCAATGTATCTATGTTCCTCTGCAAAGTTTCACAGTCATCTGCACACTTTGCTCTGCCACTCATCTTAGTGTCATCTGCAAACTTTAACAACCTACACGTGGTCCCCAACTCCAAATCATCGATATAAATTGTAAATAATTGTGGTCCCAACACCGATCCCTGAGGCACACCACTAGTGACTGATTGCCAGCCAGAATAGCACTCATTTATCCCCACTCTCTGCTTCCTGTTAGTCAACCAGAGAGGGAAAGGCAGTTGGAGAGACAGAGAGGGAGAGAGACGCAGAGATGGAAGGAGAGAGATGGAGTGACAGGGAGGGAAAGACAGATGAAGAGACAGAGTGAGAGACAGAGAGAGGAGAGAGATGGAGTGACATGGAGGGAAGGACAGATGGAGAGACAGAGAACGAGAGACAGAGATAGAAGGAGAGAGAGGGAGTGACAGGGAGGGAAAGACAGATGGAAAGACTGAGAGAGAGAGACAGAGATGGAAGGAGGGAGAGTGAGACAGAGAGGGAAAGACAGATGGAGGGACAGAGAGAGAGACACACAGAGATGGAAGGAGAGAGATGGAGTGACAGGGAGGGAAAGACAGATGGAGGGACAGAGTGAGGGACAGAGAGTGGAGAGAGATGGAGTGACAGGGAGGGAAAGACAGATGGAAAGACTGAGAGAGAGAGAGGCAGAGATGGAAGGAGGGAGAGGCAGTGACAGGGAGGGAAAGACAGATGGAAAGACTGAGAGAGAGAGACAGAGATAGAAGGAGAGAGAGGGAGTGACAGGGAGGGAAAGACAGATGGAAAGACTGAAAGAGAGAGACAGAGATAGAAGGAGATAAATGGAGTGACAGGGAGGGAAGGACAGATGGAGAGACAGAGAGCGAGAGACAGAGATAGAAGGAGAGAGAGGGAGTGACAGGGAGGGAAAGACAGATGGAGAGACAGAGAGAGAGAGAGAGACCGAGATAGAAGGAGAGAGAGGGAGAGACAGGAAGGGAGAGACAGATGGAGAGACAGAGACAAGGAGAGAGATGGAGTGACAGGGAGGGAAGGACAGATGGAGGGACAGAGAGAGAGAGACAGAGAGAGAAGGAGAGAGATGGAGTGACAGGGAGGGAAGGACAGATGGAGAGGCAGAGATGGAAGGATTGAGAGAGTGTGTGACAGGGAGGGAAAGACAGATGGAAAGAGAGAGGGAGAGACAGACAGCGAGGGAAAGACATATGGAGGGGCAGAGAGTGAGACAGAGAGAGAAGGAGAGAGAGGGAGTGTCAGGGAGGGAAAGACAGATGGAGGGACAGAGAGAGAGCGAGAGACAGGGAGAGAGATGGAGTGACAGGGAGTGAAGGAAAGATAGAGGGATAGAGAGAGAGACAGAGAGAGGCAGAGACAGAGATCGAAGGAGGGAGATGGAGTGACGGGGGGTGGGGAGGGTGGTGCAGTAGACAGGTGGAGGGACAGAGAGAGAGAGGCAGAGATGGAAGTAGTGAGAGGGAGTGTCAAGGAGGGAAAGACAGATGGAGGGACAAAGTGAGAGACAGAGAGAGCAGGAGAGAGATGGAGTGACAGGGAGGGAAGGACAGATGGAGAGATAGAGAGGGAGAGACAGAGAGAGTGGCAGAGACAGAGATAGAAGCAGAGAGAGGGAGTGACAGGGAGCGAAAGACAGATGGAGAGACAGGAAGAGACAGAGATCTCTCCCGATGTTTCTGTCTCCATACCTATTTCTTAAATGTTTGTGCACACAGCAGTGAAGGATTACATCAAATTAATTTCTCTTACATTCTCCCTTTCAATCGACCCCGCAATCTCTCTCTCTCCAACCTTGTCCCTCTCTACAGCCCTCTCTCTGCCTTCATATCTAACCCTCTCTCCCTCTGTCTCTCTCCTAATGTCAGAGATAGCAGGAGGGAGAGACAGAGAGAGAATGTTGAAGGAACTGTACTCTGTTCCTAAGCTGTGCTGAACCTGCTCTGGGAGTGTTTGATGGGCTACATAAATTGGCCATGTACAGTCCTGTATCAGGCTGTGAAGAAGCACAGCTTGTTCAGTGTACAACGGGTCAAAGGGAACGATTCACTCCTGTCTGCTACTGGGAAGAGAGACTGACCTTAACATCAAGGCAGCGTTTGACCGAGTGTGACATCGAGGAGCCCGAGTAAAACTGAAGTCAGTGGGAATCTGCTGGTTGGACTCATACCGAGCACAAAGGAAGATGGTTGTGGTTGTTGGAAGTCAATCATCTCAGTCTCAGGACATCACTGCAGGAGTTCCTCAGGTTAGTGTCCTCGGCCCATCCATCTTCAGCTGCTTCCTCAATGACCTGCCCTCCATCGTAAGGTCAGAAGTAGGGATGTTCACTGTTGATTGCACAGTGTTCAGTTCCATTCACACCTCCTCAGATAATGAAATCCCAGCAGGAAGTGCTGGAAATACTGAGCAGGTCAGGCAGCATCTGTGGAGAGAGAAACAGAGTTAGTGATTCAGCTCGATGCTTTCCAGATTTCCAGCATCCGCAGTATTTTGCCTCAGATAATGAAGCAATCCAGAGCCACATGCACCAAGACCCGGACAACATTCAGGTTTGGGCCGACCAGTGACAAGTAACATTCACGTCACACAAGTGCCAGACAATGACCATCTGCATCAAGAGAGAATCCAACCACCTCCCCTTGGCATTCAAAGCATTATCCCATCGCTGAATCCCCCAGCGTCAATATCCTGGGGAAACATTGACATCAAACTTAACTGAACGAAACACATCAATAGTTTCTTCACCATCTCTCTGGGACAGAGAGACACAGATAAAGAATGTGAGTAAGCTTTGACAGAACCTCAGTAAATTGTTCCAACCATTGTTAATGATAGAAATCAAGGATTATTTTAGAGCAAAGGAAGAGGCAGAGAATGTTAGCCCCTTTATAACTATATCCTTTAGTTTAGATTGCCTCTCCTCCTTCTTCCTACCTGTGGAGGTGGGAGATGTGGGAATGGTTCTTAATGAATTCTCTGTGTCCGTCTTTATAAAAGAGTGGGAACGATACAGAGATTGTAGTTAAAGAGGAGGAGTGTGAAATATTGGATGGGATAAACAGAGTGAGGGGGGAAATATGAAGGTGTTTGGCAGCTTTGAAAGTGGATAAATGGTCAGGCCTGGATGCATTGGAATCAGTTCAGAGAAGGTTCACTCGGCTGGTTCCTGGGATGAAGGGGTTATCTTTGAGGAATGGTGGAACAGGTTGGGCCTATACTCATTGGAGTTTAGAAGAATGAGAGGTGATCTTATTGAAACATACAAGATTCTGAGGGGACTTTACAGGGCGGATGCTGGGAGGATGTTCCCCTTGTGGGGAAGTCTAGAACTAGGGGGCAGGTACACTGTGGGGTTTGATACAGAGTAAAGCTGCCTCTGTATATGCCTCTCTTTCTCCTCCTCCATCCAGATGGAGAGAGTAACAGTGAGAAAGAACAGGGATAGATATGGAGAATAAGAGAGAGAGGGAAGGATTGCAATGGGGAGAGAGTACCAGAGAGAAAGAGGAAGAGATTGGGATGGAGAGTGTTGGTCAATGTTCCTGCAAATCTGCGTGCAGCAGCCTCAAATGTCCCACGCAGATCCTGTTCCACAATAAATAGCACACGTCTTCAAAGATTCTTCAAAGATTTCAAGGGAGAGCTCACATTAAAAAAACTGGGCACGCACAACATCTAAATTTTCACGGGAACATTGGAGCCAACTGCGGAATACATGTTTCTTACCAGCCTGCATAAGGAAGTGCAACCTCTGCAGATGCGGTGAAACCAAAAGCAGCTGACTTCAAATGGCAAACTGATGCATGTGGAGCTTTACAAAGGGTCTGAGAGAGGAGAGAGAAACAGACATAGACACACACAGACACACAGAAACACACACACACACAGAAACACACACACAGAAACACACACACAGAAACACAGACACAGAAACACAGACACACACACACACACACAAACACACAGAAACACACACACACACACAGAGAAACACACAGAAACACACACACAGAAACACACACACACAGAAACACACACACACACAGAGAAACACACACACACAGAAACACACACACACAGAAACACACACAGACACAGAAACACACACACAGAAACACACACACAGAAACACACACACACAGAAACACACACACAGAAACACACACACAGAAACACACACACACACACAGAAACACACACACAGAAACACACACACAGAAACACACACACACACACAGAAACACACACAGAAACACACACAGAAACACACACACACACAGAAACACACACAGAAACACACACACACACACACACAGAAACACACACACAGAAACACACACACACACACAGAAACACACACAGAAACACACACACACACACACAGAAACAGAGTGCCTCAGGGACAGAGCGCGAAAGAAGAATATTTCAATTTTCAAAAGGAATTTGATGAGATCAACCTTCGATTTAAAAATGACAATTGATTTTGCATCAATGTTTGCGTGCAGAAGACACGTTCCAAACTACTACCACCTTTAGCCTGGAGTGGCGGATTTTTACTCAGAGGGTTGTGAATCTTTGGAATTCTCTACCCCAGTGGGCTGTGGAAACTCAGTCTGGGAAAAAGGCATTGAAGTGGATGATCAGCCAGGATCGTATTGAATGGCGGAGCAGGCTCGATGGGCTGAATGGCCTACTCCTGTTCCTATGTTCCCAAGCTGCTGAAATAGTTTCTCCCAAACTACCCCATCAGTTCCCCTTAATATCTCAACAGCTTTGAACAAATTACCTTGATCCTCCTAAATTCCAGGCAATATATCCCTAGTTTGTGTAATATCACCTTGTAATTTAACCCTTGGAGTCCAGTTATCATTCTGGTAAATCTACACTGCACTCAAATGGACATGGACCCCCCAAAGTCTCTTTGAACCTCCAGTATTTCTAGCTTTACACCATTTATAAAGTACTCTGTTCTAGTCTTTTTTTGCTGACATGGAAATCTAACTGCCACAGTTTTGCCCATCTCTTTAAGATATTAATATCTCTTTGCAATGTTCTGCTTCCAGCTACACTGCTTACAATGCTGCCTATTTTTGTGTCATTGGTAAACTTGGGTATGTTGCATTCTACCACATCATCTTAAAATCATTAATAAATACAGCAAACTGAGACACACACAGGCTTTGCACCAGTAGACAGGAGTGAATCATTCCAACCTAGAGGCTTTTTAACTCCAGATTTATGTTTTTTTAAAGAAAAAATAGAATTCAAATTCACAACTGCCCTGTGTGGGATTTGAACTCCTACTTTTTCAATCATCAGCTCAGGCCTTCAAATTAAAACCCATAAAAAGAGATTCATTTTCCTCCTGCTGATGTCTGACGGTCTCAGGTTTTGTATATTGTTCCCTTCGCCTCTTCTTCCATGTGTTTGAAGTCTTTGAAGTTTGTCAGACATTGGTAAACTACTTCATGTGGTGTTCTGTAAATACCTTCAATTCTGTGTATCTGGAAGGGACACAATTCAAATTCTCACCTTATTGCATCAACCAAAACCTGCAGGTCCATTCAAACAACTCTATTTCCTGTCTCTGCAAAGACAGCTCACACTTCCACAATGCAGGAATGTCTGAATGGAAACAGCTTTTGACACATTTCCCAACACGTTTGCTAACACTTTTCAGGATGAAGCTAAATTCAACTTAGAGATTGCAAGCCCCAAATTGAATCTTTTAGATGTAAAAAGTGACACAAATGAAATTCCAGATCTCACCCATTTTAACATTGTACCATTTAGTTTATATCGCTTCTCCTCAGCCTTCCTTCCAAAATGCATCATTTTACATTTCTCAGCATTGAAGTTAACCTGCTATGTGTCTGACCATTTCACCAGACTGCCTCTATCCTCCTGAAGTCTACTCCTATTCCCTTCACTGTTTCTTACATTGCAGATGGCACAATGTTGAAGTTATGCCCTGTATACCCAAGTCTAAGTCATTCATATATCAATAAGATCAGTGGTCCTAATCAAAACCTCCTGGGGAATACCACAATTTACACTCTATACAGTGAGTACAAAAGCCGAGAGGGTGCGCTGAACATTTATAAAGCTCTGGTCAGGTAACAGAGAGGGAGAGACTGGGATTCAGAGGGTAACGGAGAGGGAGAGACTGGGATTCAGAGGGTAACGGAGAGGGAGAGACTGGGACTCAGAGGGTAAGAGAGAGGGAGAGACTGGGATTCAGAGGGTAACGGAGAGGGAGAGACTGGGATTCAGAGGGTAACGGAGAGGGAGAGACTGGGACTCAGAGGGTAAATGAGAGGGAGAGACTGGGACTCAGAGGGTAAGAGAGAGGGAGAGACTGGGATTCAGAGGGAAACGGAGAGGGAGAGACTGGGATTCAGAGGGTAACAGAGAGGGAGCGTCTGGGATTCACAGGGTAACAGAGAGGGAGAGTCTGGGATTCACAGGGTAACAGAGAGGGAGAGTCTGGGACTCAGAGGGTAAGAGAGAGGGAGAGACTGGGATTCACAGGGTAACAGAGAGGGAGTGTCTGGGATTCAGAGGGAAACATGGAGGGAGAGACTGGGATTCAGAGGGTAACCGAGAGGGAGAGACTGGGATTCAGAGAGTAACGGAGAGGGAGAGACTGGGATTCAGTGGGTAACAGAGAGGGAGAGACTGGGATTCAGAGGGTAACAGAGAGGGAGAGACTGGGATTCAGAGGGTAACAGAGAGGGAGAGACTGGGATTCAGAGGGAAACAGAGAGGGAGAGACTGGCATTCAGAGGGAAACATGGAGGGAGAGACTGGGATTCAGAGAGTAACAAAGGGGGAGAGAATGGGATTCAGAGGGTAACAGAGAGGGAGAGACTGGAATTCAGAGGGTAACAGAGAGGGAGAGACTGGAATTCAGAGAGTAACAGAGAGGGAGAGACTGGAATTCAGAGAGTAACAGAGAGGGAGAGACTGGGATTCAGAGAGTAACAGAGAGGGAGAGACTGGGATTCAGAGGGTAACAGAGAGGGAGAGACTGGAATTCAGAGGGTAACAGAGAGGGAGAGACTGGGATTCAGAGGGTAACAGAGAGGGAGAGACTGGAATTCAGAGGGTAACAGAGAGGGAGAGACTGGGATTCAGAGAGTAACAAAGGGGGAGAGAATGGGATTCAGAGGGTAACAGAGAGGGAGAGACTGGAATTCAGAGAGTAACAGAGAGGGAGAGACTGGAATTCAGAGAGTAACAGAGAGGGAGAGACTGGGATTCAGAGAGTAACAGAGAGGGAGAGACTGGGATTCAGAGGGTAACAGAGAGGGAGAGACTGGAATTCAGAGGGTAACAGAGAGGGAGAGACTGGAATTCAGAGGGTAACAGAGAGGGAGAGACTGGAATTCAGAGAGTAACAAAGGGGGAGAGAATGGGATTCAGAGGGTAACAGAGAGGGAGAGACTGGAATTCAGAAAGTAACAGAGAGGGAGAGACTGGAATTCAGAGAGTAACAGAGAGGGAGAGACTGGGACTCAGAGAGTAACAAAGGGGGAGAGAATGGGATTCAGAGGGTAACAGAGAGGGAGAGACTGGAATTCAGAGGGTAACAGAGAGGGAGAGACTGGAATTCAGAGAGTAACAGAGAGGGAGAGACTGGAATTCAGAGAGTAACAGAGAGGGAGAGACTGGGATTCAGAGAGTAACAGAGAGGGAGAGACTGGGATTCAGAGGGTAACAGAGAGGGAGAGACTGGAATTCAGAGGGTAACAGAGAGGGAGAGACTGGGATTCAGAGGGTAACAGAGAGGGAGAGACTGGAATTCAGAGGGTAACAGAGAGGGAGAGACTGGGATTCAGAGAGTAACAGAGAGGGAGAGACTGGAATTCAGAGGGTAACAGAGAGGGAGAGACTGGGATTCAGAGAGTAACAGAGGGAAAAATAGAGTTGGCGAGGGCAACATAGAAATTTTAAGGCACAGAAAGCGGCCACTTCACCCATTCTCTCTGTGCCAGGCAAAAAACGATCAACCTATTCTAATCCCACCTTCCAGCATTTGGTCCGAGCACTGCAGCTTACCGCACTTGAGGTGCCTATACAGACTCCTTCTGAATGAGTTGAGGGTCTCTGCCTCAACTACCCTTTCAGGCAGTGAGTTCCAGACCATCGCGACCCTCTGGGTGAAAAAGATTGTCCTCAACTCCCCTCTAATTTATCGACCAATCACTTTAAATCTATGCCCCCTCGTCACTGACCTTTCTGCTATGGTTCTCTGCCCTTCACCTCCACTCTATCCAGGACCCTCAACATTTTGTACATTTCAATCAGATCTCCCCTCAGCCTTCTCTGTTCCAAGGACAACAACCCCTGCCTATCCTCATAGCTACAATTCTCCAGTCCTGGCAACATCCTGGAAAATGGGAGAGAGACAAAGTCCCGTGTTCATAACACATGGATAAAGAGGTTAATCATCTGAGCTGTAACTCTAAGACAGAGACAGAGAGGGAGGGAGAGAGGGAGAAAGAGAGAGAGAGAGGGAGGGAGTGAGGGAGGGAGAGAGGGAGGGAGAGAGGGAGGGATGGTGTGGGGGAGACACAAACTGAGACGTGGACAGAGGCAGCGAGAGGGAGAAAGGGAGAGAGAGAGAGAGGCAGAGAGAGAGATAGAGAGAGACAGAGAGAGGGAGCGATGGTGTGAGGGAGGCACAAATTGAGACATGGACAGAGGTTGAGAAAGAGAGAGAGGGAGAGACAGAGAGAGAGAGCTGGGGGAGAGACAGATAGAGAGTGAGAGAGGCACAGAGAGAGAAGGAGACACAGAGAGGCAGACATAGAGAGGCAGACAGAGAGCTAGAGAGAGAGGGAGAGATGGTGTGAGGGAGGCACAAATGGAGACATGGACAGAGGTAGAGAGAGAGAGGGAGAGATAGAGCGAGAGAGAGAAAAAGACAGAGAGGGAGAGATAGCGAGAGAGAGAGGGGGATAAGACAGATAGCGAGGGACAGAGGCAGTGTGAGAGAGGCAGATTAGAAGGTAGCAAATGTAACCCCACTATTTACAAAAGGAAGGAGAGAGAAAATGGGGAACTAAAGACCTGTTCGTCTAACATCAGTCATTGGGAAAATGTTCGAATCGATAATAAAGGATGTGATAACAGGACACTTAAAGAGAGATTGCAGGGGGTGGGGGGAGAGAGAAATGGGGGGAGAGAGAAATGGGGGGGGAGAGAGATGGGGGAGAGTGTGTGAGTGAGACGGAGCAACGGAGAGAGATACTAGGTTAGGTGGGACAATAAGCTGTGAGGAGAACACAAATAGATTACAAAGAGAGATGGTTTGGGATAGACAGCGATAAATGTCCCAGTGTTGTGGTAACATAAAATGGCCACTGAAAATGAACCTAAAATGGCTGACTGATGTGTGTGGATTTCCACAGATGAGAGTAGAGAGAGAGAGACAGACAGACAGACAGAAAGAGAGACAAAGAGGGAGACAGAGACCAAGACACAGAGAGTGATAGCAGGATACTTGTCGTAAGACAGAGGAAGAGGAGGAGGCCATTTGGCCCCTCAACCTTGTTCTGTCATTCAATGAGCTCATGGCTGATGTGTGATCTAACTCCATGTACCTATCTTTGTCCCTTAATACCTTTGGTTAACAAGAATCTATCAAACTCAGATTTAAAAATTAACAAGTGTCTCAGCATCAATTGCTGATTGTGGAAGAGAGTTTCAAACTGATACCACACCTGGTGTGTTGAAGTGTTTCTTCATTTCACTCCTGAAAGGTTTTTAGACTAGGTTTATATTTTTAGACTATGCCCCCATGTTCTAGACTCTGCAGCCAGTGGGAATTGTTACTCTCTGTCCACCCTATCAGTTTCCCTTATTATCTTGAAAACAATCATCAAATCACACCTGAGCCTTCAAAATTCCAGGGATACACAGTAAATCTCCAGCTACACTGTCCCATTAAATATTCCCAAGCCAAGCACAATGTTGGGTTTGACACAGAGTAAATTTCCCTCTGCGCTGTCCCATCACACACTCCCAGGGCAGGAACATCATGGGGTGGATACAGAGTGAATCTCACTCTACACTGTCCGATAGAGACAGACAGAGAGAGAGACAGTAAAAGAGAAACAGAGAGACATGGACTGACAGGGTGACTAAAAGAGATAGAAGGATACTTCACAGGGGATATTGGAAGAGGAAGATGCAATTCAACCCCACAGCCCTGTTCCGGCATCAAATGAGATCTTGGCTGATCTGTGATGTAACTTACACCATATATCCTGCCTTTGCCCCTTATCTCTTAATACCTTTGGTTAACAAGAATCTATCAATCACAGATTTAAAAATTAACCAATAAACCAGCATGAAATTTGCACAACCAATATCATTGTGTGGGTGTTTCTGTGTGTGTGTGTGTGTCTATGTCTGTTTGGGTGTGATGGCTCCCACAGTGGAATAGCTTGCTGGATGTTTAAAATGGAGGCTATTCCTTCTGGATCATCAAAAGTAACCGCCTGGGCCCCAACCTCATCTACATTTCCCCCTCTCCCGATGTCTTTTTTCTCTCCATTTCTATCTCTAATATGTTTGTGTACACAGCAGTGAAGGATTACATCAAATTAATATATCTTACATTATCCTTTTCATCCACCTCAACAACCTCTCTCTCTCCAAATCTGTCCCTCGCTACAGCCCTCTCTCTGCCTTCGTATCTAACCCTCTCTCCCTCTGTCTCTCTCCTAATGTCAGAGATAGCAGGAGGGAGAGACAGAGAGAGAATGTTGAAGGAACTGTACTCTGTTCCTAAGCTGTGCTGAACCTGCTCTGGGAGTGTTTGATGGGCTACATTAATCGGCCGTGTACAGTCCTGGATCAGGCTGTGAAAAAGCACAGCTTGTTCAGTGTACAACGGGTCAAAGGGAACAATTCACTCCTGTCTGCTACTGGGAAGAGAGACTGACCTTAACATCAAGGCAGCGTTTGACCGAGTGTGACATCGAGGAGCCCGAGTAAAACTGAAGTCAGTGGGAATCGGGGGAAATCTCTCCACTGGTTGGAATCATACCGAGCACAAAGGAAGATGGTTTTGGTTGTTGGAGGTCAATCATCTCAGTCCCAGGACATCACTGCAGGAGTTTATCAGGGTAGTGTCCTCAGCCCAGCCATCTTCAACTGAGATCCCAGCAGAAAGTGCTTTAAATACTGAGCAGGTCAGGCAGCATCTGTGGAGAGAGAAACAAAGTTAGTGATTCAGCTCGATGCTTTCCAGATTTCCAGCATCCACAGTATTTTGCCTCAGATAATGAAGCAATCCAGAGCCACATGCACCAAGACCCGGACAACATTCAGGTTTGGGCCGACCAGTGACAAGTAACATTCACGTCACACAAGTGCCAGGCAATGACCATCTGCAACAAGAGAGAATCCAACCACCTCCCCTTGGCATTCAAATCATTATCCCATCGCTGAATCACCCAGCGTCAACATCCTGGGGAAACATTGACATCAAGCTTAACTGAACGAAACACATCAATAGTTTCTTCACCCAGTGGCTGGTGGGTGTCTGGAACTCACTGCCTGAAAGGATGGTCGAGGCAGAAACCCTCATCACATTTAAAACAATCTCTTGGATATTCACTTCTCCATGTTTAAAATGGGTAAGGAATAACTCTCCTCGTCTGCACTGCCTCATCGCACACTCTCAGAGAAGGTACAGCATATCTTCGATACAGAGTAAAGCTCCGTTTAAACATTCCCCGGAGTGTCGGATTAACCCGGCTGTGCCCGGCTCAGCCTCAAGACTCACCTGCCTCAGTCACTGAGACGCTCCTGTATCACTTGCCTTAACATAAGTGGATGCTGGGTTTGGGAGCAGGACAGGCACACGGGATTAGGACGACTGCTCATGTGGAGGATAAGCATCAGTAATCCCTCAGAGAATCAGAACAGACCAGCGAGACTCAGAAAAGGAAACTTGTGCTGAATTTGTGAGTCTTGCATTGTGGAATGCTTTAGTATTTGGTGAGAATGTTGAGCCAGTGACATTTTGCCCCAGTGGGATGAATAGACACTATATGACTTGATTACAACAGTAAGGTACCGTGTGTACTGTAAATATGGACTGAAATAACAATGTAACTGATCAATTTTCAGCTGAATACTATGACTACAGTTATACCTGCAATCCTGTGAGAATGTACATAAGACACGATGGGGTGAAGTCAAAGTGGCCACTGTTGAATTTGCTGGCTTGATCTTTGTGGGAACACAAGGGTTAAGTAAGTTAAAAATATTAAATGGTCAATTCGCTTGTTTAAGTAAACACTGAACAGAAATGGGTCTGGAATGTCCTATGTGCTGCATTCCTACTCCTACATCTACTCTGTCAGGACCCCTCATGATTTTGAACACCTCTATCAAATCTCATCTCAAGTTTCTCGTCTCTATGGAGAACAACACCAGTTTCTCCAATCTATCCAGGTAACTGAAGTCCCTCATCCCTGGAACCTTGCTCGTGAATCTTTTCTGCATCCTCTCTAAAGCCCCCACATCCTTCCGAAAGTACGGTGTCCAGAATTGGACACAATACTAGTTGAGGATGAAGCAATGTTTTATAAAGCTTCATCATAACCTCCTTGCTTTTATACTCTAAGCCTCTATTTACAAAGCCTAGGATCCCATATGCCTTTTAACCACTTTCTCAACTAGCTCTGCCACCTTCAATTTGTGCACACACATCCCCAGGTCTCTCTGTTCCTGCACCCACTTCCTTCTGTTCTTAGGTTCACATAACACAGAGGGACAGGAGGACAGGGAGGTCTAGAAAGAAGGAGGGGGAGAGAGAGCAAACAAACAGGAAACACGTATGGGAACACTACCACCTGCAAGTTTCCCTTAAGTCACACACCATCCTGACTTGGAACTATATCGCTGCTCCTTCACTGTGACTGGGTCAAAATCCTGGATCTCCCTTCCTAACAGCACTGTGGGTGTACCTACCCCACATGGACTGCAGCGGTTCAAGAAGGAGGCTCAACACCACCTTCTCAAGGGCAATTGTGAATGGGCAATAAATGCTGTCCTGGCCACTAACGCACACATCCAACAAATGAATCAAGAAAATAAAAATTTGACACCGAGTCACTTCAGGAGATATTAGACCAGATGACCAAAAACTTGGTCAGAGGTTGGTTTGAGGGAGAATCCTCAAAGAGGAAAGAGAGTTAGTGAGTCGGTGAGGTTTGGGAAAGGAATTCCAGAGTTAGGGCCTTGGCAGCTTGAAGGCACGGCCACCAGTGGTGGAACGATTCAAATTGGGGATGTTCAAGAGGCCAGAATTAGAGGATGGCAGATATTGGTGGATTGTGGAGCTGGAGGAGATTGCAGAGATAGGGAGGGGTCATTTGTGGAAGACAATTCCAAAATTCCACCATCCTTTGTGTGGAGAAGTGTTAATAAATTTCACCCTTGAAAGGGTCTTCGACTAATGTTCGATTTTTCGACTGTGCCCCTCGTCCGAGACTCCTCCAACCAGTGAGAAGAGTTTCTCTCTATCTACCCCATCACTTTCCAGTATTGTCTTGTAAACTTTGATCAATTCACCCAGCACAGTGGCACAGTGGTTAGCACCGCAGCCTCACAGCTCCAGCGACCCGGGTTCAATTCTGGGTACTGCCTGTGTGGAGTTTGCAAGTTCTCCCTGTGTCTGCGTGGGTTTCCTCCGGGTGCTCCGGTTTCCTCCCACATGCCAAAGACTTGCAGGTTGATCGGTAAATTGGCCATTAGCAATTGCCCCCAGTATTGGTAGGTGGTAGGGAAATATGGGGACAGGTGGGGAAGTGGTAGGAATATGGAATTAGTGTAGGATTAGTATAAATGGGTGGTTGATGGTCGGCACAGACTCGGTGGGCCGAAGGGCCTGCTTCAGTGCTGAATCTCTAAATTAAACTAAACTAAACACCCCTTACACTTCAAAATTCCAGGGATACAGAGTAAAGCTCCGTCTAAACTGTCCCTTCAAATGCTGCCAAGCCAAGTACAGAATGGAGTTATCTACAGAGCAAGTCTCTGTCCTCTCTGTTCTATAAAACACTCGCAGGACAGGTACAGTGTGGGGTTAGATACCGAGTAAAGCTGCCTCTATATATGCCTCTCTTTCTCCTCCTCCATCCAGATGGAGAGAGTAACAGTGAGAAAGACAGGGATAGATATAGAGAGGGAATAACAGAGAGAGGGAAGGATAGCAATGGGGAGAGATTACCAGAGAGGAAGAGATTGGGATGGAGAGTGTCGGTCAGTGTTCCTGCAAAGCTGTGTGCAGCAGCCTGGAAGGTACCACGCAGGTCCTGTTCCGTGATAAATAACACACGTCTTCGAAGATTCTTAAAAATGTAAAGGGACTGCACGTGGGACAAAAACAACTTGCCGTGCACAACAACTAAATTTTCTGGGAACATTGCAGCCAGCTGTAGCTCAGTGGGTAATAATCCTGCCTCTGAGTTATACGTTTGTGGGTTCAGGTCTGAACACAAAATCTAGACTGATGTCACCCAACAGAAAATCAGAACAGACCAGCGAGACACAGAAAAGGAAGCTTGTGTTGAATTTGTGAGCCTCGCTTTCTGTAATGTTTTAGTGTTTGGTCAGAATGTTGACCCAGTGAAATTTTGCCCCTGTGGCATGAGAGTTATCTGAATAGAGATTATAACATCTTATTACAACATGAAGGTACCGTGCGCACTGAGTATAACAACATTTGCAGCGTCCCATCATGTAAAATACTTTACTGGGTGTGGGATCAGGGTTTGATATTTCCAAAACACTGAGGTAAACTCGGAACTTTTAATCAGCCCTGGGAGGAAAGTAAACCTGGAGACTTTCAAACAGTAATCAATGTCAGATTTGATCAATTATTAGGGATTCATCAATTTAGTATACAAAGCAGACAGAATATGCCGTTAAAGAGCGGGATATGGGTTTCCTACCAGCCTGCAGAAGGAAGTGCACCCTCTGCAGTTGTGGTATCACCAAAAGCAGCCAAATTAAAATAGCAAATTGATGTATGTGGAGTTTTACTGAGGTTCTGAGAGAGGAGAGAGAAACAGGCAAAGACACAGACAGCCAGACACACACACCCACACACAGAGAACCACACACACAGACCGACATGCACAGACACAGAGACCGACATGCACACACACACACACAAACAGACTGCCCAAGGGACAGAGAGTGACAGAAGAATATTTCAATTTCTATAATATTTCAATTTCAGTTTCTATAAGATCCCCCCTCATTCTTCTGAATTCCAATGAATATAATCCCAATCTACTCAGTCTCTCCTCATAAGCCATCCCCCTCAACTCTGGAATCAACCTAGTGAACCTCCTCTGCACCCTCTCCAGTGCCAGTACATCCTTTCTCAAGTAAGGAGACCAAAACTGCACACAGTACTCCAGGTGCGGCCTCACCAGTACCTTATACAGCTGCAACATAACCGCTCTGCTTTTAAACTCAATCCCTTTCGCAATGAAGGACAAAATTCCATTTGCCTTCCTAATTACTTGCTGTACCTGCAGACCAACCTTTTGCGATTCATGCACAAGGACACCCAGGTCCCTCTGCATAGCAGCATGCTGCAACTTTTTACCATTCAAGTAATAATCCTTTTTACTGTTACTCCTACCGAAATGAATAACTTCACATTTATTAACATTGTATTCCATCTGCCAGACCTTTGCCCACTCACTCAATGTATCTATGTTCCTCTGCAAAGTTTCACAGTCATCTGCACACTTTGCTCTGCCACTCATCTTAGTGTCATCTGCAAACTTTAACAACCTACACGTGGTCCCCAACTCCAAATCATCGATATAAATTGTAAATAATTGTGGTCCCAACACCGATCCCTGAGGCACACCACTCGTGACTGATTGCCAGCCAGAATAGCACTCATTTATCCCCACTCTCTGCTTCCCGTTAGTCAACCAGAGAGGGAAAGGCAGTTGGAGAGACAGAGAGAGAGAGAGACGCTGAGATGGAAGGAGAGAGCTGGAGTAACAGGGAGGGAAGGACAGATGGAGACAGAGAGTGAGAGACAGAGAAAGAAGGAGAGAGATGGAGTGACAGGGAGGGAAAGACAGATGGAAAGACTGAGAGAGAGAGAGGCAGAGATGGGATTAGAGAGAGGGAGGGATAGGGAGGGAAAGACAGATGGAGAGACAGAGAGAGAGAGAGATAGAAGGAGAGAGAGGGAGAGACAGAGAGGGAAAGACAGATGGAGGGACAGAGAGGGAGACAGAGGGAGTGGCAGAGACAGAGATAGAAAGAGAGAGAGGGAGAGTTAGGGAGGGAAAGACAGATGGAGGGACAAAGTGAGAGACAGAGAGAGCAGGAGAGAGATGGAGTGACAGGGAGGGAAAGACAGATGGAGGGACAGAGAGGGGGAAGAGATATAGAGGGGGAGAGAGAGAGATAGAGGGGGAGAGAGAGAGATAGAGGGGGAGAGAGAGATAGAGCGGGGAGAGAGAGATAGAGCGGGGAGAGAGAGACAGAGTGGGGAGAGAGAGACAGAGGGGGAGAGAGAGATAGTGGGGGGAGAGAGATAGTGGTGGGAGAGAGAGATAATGGTGGGAGAGAGAGATAATGGTGGGAGAGAGAGACAGTGGGGGGAGAGAGAGATAGAGGGGGGAGAGAGAGCTGGAGGGGGGAGAGAGAACTGGACGGGGGAGAGAGAGCTGGACGGGGGAGAGAGAGCTGGACGGGGGAGAGAGAGATAGAGGGGTGAGAGAGAGATAGAGGGGGGAGAGAGAGATAGAGGGCGGAGAGAGAGATAGAGCTCGGAGAGAGAGATAGTGGGGGGAGAGAGAGACAGTGGGGGGAGAGAGAGACAGTGGGGGGAGAGAGAAACAGGGGGGAGAGAGAAACAGGGGGGAGAGAGCGATAGAGTGGGTTGAGAGAGATAGAGGGGGTAGAGAGAGATAGAGGGGGGAGCGAGAGATAGAGGGGGTAGAGAGAGATAGAGGGGGTAGAGAGAGATAGAGGGGGGAGCGAGAGATAGAGGGGGGAGAGAGAGATAGAGGGGGGAGAGAGAGATAGAGGGGGGATAGGGAGATAGAGGGGGGATAGGGAGATAGAGTGGGGAGAGGGACATAGAGGGGAAGAGGGAGATAGAGGGGGAGAGGGAGATAGAGGGGGAGAGGGAGATAGAGGGGGTTGAGGGAGATAGAGGGGGTTGAGGGAGATAGAGGGGGTTGAGGGAGATAGAGGGGGTTGAGGGAGATAGAGGGGAAGAGGGAGATAGAGGTGAAGAGGGAGATAGAGGTGAAGAGGGAGATAGAGGTGAAGAGGGAGATAGCGGTGAAGAGGGAGATAGAGGGGGAGATAACAAACTTGGAGGAGATGTAAACAGTGTTGATGACATCAATCGACTACAACAGGACATCGATAGGTGAGCAGAATGGGCAGACAAGTGGCAGAAGGAATTTAATACAGGGAAATGTGAGATGGGCAGAAAGGATAGGGAGAGGGAATACAGACATAATGGCCCAGTTCTAGGGAGTGTGCAGGGACAGAGACCTGGGGATACATGTACATACATCTTTGAAGGTGGCAGGACATATTGAGAAAGTAGTCAGCAAAGCATATGGGATCTTGGGCTTCATAAATAGAGATTTTGAGTACAAAAGCATGAAGGTTATGCTGTATGTTTATAAACCTCTGGTTAGGCCACGACCAGAACAGTGCATCCAATTCTGGTGACCACACTTTAGGAAGGATGTGAGAGTCCTTTGTAGGGAGCAGAGGGGATGGTGGATCCAGGGATGGGGGATTTTAGCAAAGTGGACTGGAAACAGCTACTTGAAGGTCAATCAGTGTCAGAGCAGTGAGAGTTACTGAGGGTTGATATCAAATATATTCACACAAAGACAAACAGGGTGGTACTCCCAAATCTAGAGCCCCTTGGATGTCAAGGATCAAACCGGGTACGATAAGGCACAAGAGGGAAGCTGATGTCAGATACCGAGAGCTCAATACAACAGAAAG
The DNA here is from genome assembly GCF_036365525.1 of Heterodontus francisci. Taxonomy (NCBI): domain Eukaryota; kingdom Metazoa; phylum Chordata; class Chondrichthyes; order Heterodontiformes; family Heterodontidae; genus Heterodontus; species Heterodontus francisci. The sequence continues at coordinate 6,980,303 of NC_090415.1, forward strand.
CTGAGAGGAGTGTAGAAAGTTCAAGGGTGAAATGAAAAAGCAAATTAGGAGAGCAAAGAAATGGCCGGAAAATAATATTACCATTAAATCAAAGAAATCACAAAGATGTTTTATAAATACATGAAGAGCAAGAGGATAAATAAGGATAGAGTATTAGGGACCAAAAAGGGAATGTGTGTATGGAGGTGGGAGATGTGGGCATGGTTCTTAATGAATACTTTGTCTCCCTCTTTATAAAAGAGGGGGAACGATGCAGATATTGTAGTTAAAGAGGAGGAGTGTGAAATATTGGATGGGATAAACAGAGTGAGAGGGAAATATTAAGGTGTTTGGCAACTTTCAAAGTGGATAAATGGTCAGGCCTGGATGCATTGGAACCAGTTCAGAGAAGGTTCACTCGGCTGATTCCTGGGATGAAGGGGTTGTCTTATGAGGAATAGTTGAACAGGTTGGGCCTATACTCATTGGACTTTAGAAGAATGAGAGGTGATCTTATTGAAACATACTAAATACTTAAAGGGATAGACAGGTTAGATGCAGGTAAGATGTCTCCTTTGGTTCGGGAGTCTAGAACCAGGGGACACAATTTCAAAATGAGGGGGAAGCCACTGAGGTCAGAGATGGGGAGAAATGTCTTTGCTCAGAGGGTTGTGAATCTTTGGAATTCTCTACCCCAGAGGGCTGTGGAAGCTCAGTCTGGGAAAAAGGCATTGAAGTGGATGATCAGCCATGATCGTATTGAATGGCAGAGCAGGCTCGATGGGCTGAATGGCCTACTCCTGTTCCTGTGTTCCCAAGTTGCTGAAATAGTTTCACCCAAACTACCCCATCAGTTCCCCTTAATATCTCAACATCTTTGAACAAATCACCTTGATCCTCCTAAATTCCAGGCAATAAATCCCTAGTTTGTGTAATATCACCTCGTAATTTAACCCTTGGAGTCCAGTTATCATTCTGGTAAATCTACATTGCACTCAAATGGACATGGACCCCCCAAAGTCTCTTTCAACCTCCAGTGTTTCTAGCTTTCCACCATTTATAAAGTACTCTGTTCTAGTCTTTTTTTGCTGACATGGAAATCTAACGACCACAGTTTTGCCCATTTATTTAAGATATTAATATCTCTTTGTAATTTGATGCTTCCAGCTACACTGCTTACAATGCTGCCTATTTTTGTGTCATTGGTAAACTTGGGTATGTTGCATTCTGCCACATCATCTTAAATCATTAATAAATACAGCAAAACTGAGACACACACGGGCTTTGCACCAGTAGACAGGAGTGAATCATTCCAACCAAGAGGATTTTTAACTCCAGATTTATGTATTTTTAAAGAAAAAATAGAATTCAAATTCACAACAGCCCTGTGTGGGATTTGAACTCCTGCTTTTTCAATCATCAGCTCAGGCCTTCAAATTAAAACCCATAAAAAGAGATTCATTTTCCTACTGCTGATGTCTGACTGACTGAGGTTTTGTATATTGTTCCCTTCGCCTCTTCTTCCATGTGTTTGAAGTCTTTGAAGTTTGTCAGACATTGGTAAACTACTTCATGTGGTGTTTTGTAAATACCTTCAATTCTGTGTATCTGGAAGGGACACAATTCAAATTCTCACCTTATTGCATCAACTAAAACCTGCAGGTCCATTCAAACAACTCTATTTCCTGTCTCTGCAAAGAGAGCTCACACTTCCACAATGCAGGAATGTCTGAATGGAAACAGCTTTTGACACATTTCCAAACATGTTTGCTAACACTTTTCAGGATGAAGCTAAATTCAACTGACAAGATTGCAAGCCCCAAATTGAATCTTTTAGATGTAAAAAGTGACACAAATGAAATCCCAGATCTCTCTGCCCCTGCACCCATTTTAACATTGTACCATTTAGTTTATATCGCTTCTCCTCAGCCTTCCTTCCAAAATGCATCATTTGACATTTCTCAGCATTGAAGTTAACCTGCTATGTGTCTGACCAATTCACCAGCTGTCAAGAGGACATAAAGTTTACAAAGAGATTTCGATAGGTTAATGAGTGAGCAAAAAATTGTCAGATGGAGTACAATGTGGGAAAATGTGAGCTTGTCCACTTTAGCAGGAAGAATAAAAATCAGTATATTATTGAAATGGAGAGACTGCAGAACTGTCCGGTACAGAGGGATCTGGGTGTCCTGGTACATGAATCACAAAATGTTACCGTGTAGCTACAGCGAGTGATTAGGAAGGCAAATGGAATGTTGTTGTTTATTGCAAGGTGAATAGAATATCAAAGTAGGGAAGTGTTGTTACAGCTGTACAGGGCATAAGTTAGACGACGTCTGCAGGATTGTGGACACTTTTGGTCTCCTTACTGAAGAAATTATATAATTGCATTCGAAGTAGTTCAGAGAAGGTTCACTGGGCTGATTCCTGGGATGAAGGGGTTATCTTATGAGGAAAGGTTGAACAGGTTGGGTCTATACCCACTGGAGTTTAGAAGAATGAGAGGTGATCTGAGTGAAACATCTCAGGTCCCGAGGGGACTGGACAGGGTGGATGCTGAGACTAGAACTAGGGGACACAGTTTAAAAATTAGGGACGTCCCATTTAAAACTGAGATGAGGAGAAATGTGTTTCTCTCAGAGGGGGGGTCAGTCTGTGGAATTCTCTTCCCCAGAGAGCAGTGGAGGCTGGATCATTGAATATATTCAAGGCTGAGTTAGATAGATTTTTGATCAATTAGGGAGTCAAGGGTTATGGGACACAGACAGGAAAGTGGAGTTGAGTTCACAATCAGATCAGCCATTGAATGGCAGAGCAGGCTCGAGGGGCCGAATGGCCTACTCCTGCTCCTATTTCATTTGTTCTTGTGTGTTCCATTTCACCAGACTGCCTCTTTCCTCCTGAAGTCTGCTACTAGTCCCTTCCCTTTTATTACATTGCAGATGTCACAAACATTGGCAAACATTGAAGTTATGCCCTGTAAACACAAGTCCAAGTCATTAGTATATATCAAAAAGATCAGTGGTCCTAATATAAACCTCCACTGTATACCTCCCTCCAGTCTGAAACAACCATTGTCCACTCTCTCAGCCAATGTCGTATCCACTCAGCCAATGTCCCTTTCATCCCTGGAGCACCAATATTGCTAACTGGTCAATTAGGAGGCACCATTCAGTCCTCCCCATGAGGACCCTGGTCCCAGACCTCTCTGTTTCCACTCTCCCATCAACATTCCCCAGACAGGTACAGCATGGATTAGATACAGAGTAATGCTCCTTCTACACTGTCCCATCCAACAGTCCCAGGACAGGAACATCATGGGGTGGATACAGAGTGAATCTCACTCTACACTGTCCGATAGAGACAGAGAGAGAGACAGAAAGAGAGAAATAGAGGGAGACACAGGGTGTCTGAGAGTGAAAGAAGGAAATAAAACATCAGACATAGGAAGATGAGGAGGCAATTTAACCCCTCGACCCTGTTCCAGCATTCAATGAGATCATGGCTGATCTGTGATTTAACTAACACCATATATCCCACCTTTGACCTTTATCTCTTAATACCTTTGGTTAACAAGAATCTATCAATCACAGGTTTAAAAATTAACCAATAAGCCAGCATGAAATTTCCACAAACAATATCATGAGGGTGTGATGGTTCCCACAGTGGAATAGCTGGCTGAATATTTAAAATGGAGGCTATTCCTTCTGGATCATCAAAAGTGTCCGCCTGGGCCCCAACTTCATCTGCATTCCTCCCTCTCCCGATGTTTTATTTCTCTCCATACCTATCTCAAATATGTTTGTGTACACAGCAGTGAAGGATTAAATCAAGTTAATGTATCTTACATTATCCTCTTCATCCAACTCAACAATCTCGCTCTCTCCAAGTTTGTCCCTCTCGAGGGCCCTCTCTATGCCTTCATATCCAACCCTCCGTCCCTCTGTCTCTCTCCCAGTGTCAGTGACAGCAGAGAGAGAGACAGAGATAGAAGGAGAGGGAGGGAGTGACAGAGAGGGAAAGACAGATGGAGGGGCAGAGTGAGAGAAAGAGAGAGGAGAGAGATGGAGTGACAGTGAGGGAAGGACAGATGGAGAGACAGAGAGAGAGAGACAGAGACAGAAATAGAAAGACAGAGAAGGAGTGACAGAGATAGAAGGAGAGGGAGGGAGTGACAGAGAGGGAAAGACAGATGGAGGGACAGAGTGAGAGACAGAGAGAGGTGAGAGATGGAGTGGCAGTGAAGGAAGGACAGATGGAGGGATAGAGAGAGAGAGAGAGACAGAGATAGAAGGAGAGAGATGGAGTGACAGGAAGGGAAGGACCGATGGACAGATGGAGGGATTGACAGAGAGAGACAGAGATAGAAGGAGAGAGAGGGAGAGTCAGAGAGGGAAAGACAGATGGAGGGACAGAGAGAGATGCAGAGGCAGAGAGAGAAGGAGAGATTGGGAGAGACAGAGAGGGAAAGGCAGTTGGAGAGACAGAAAAAGAGAGAGAGGCAGAGATGGAAGGAGAGAGAGGGAGTGACAGGGAGGGAAGGACAGATGGAAAGACAGTGAGAGAGACAGTGAGAGAGAGAGAGAGAAGGAGAGAGAGGGAGAGACAGAGAGGGAAAGACAGATGGAGGGACAGAGAGAGAGACAGAGAGAGAGAGAGAGAGAAGGAGAGATTGGGAGAGTCAGAGAGGGAAAGGCAGTTGGAGAGACAGAGCGAGAGAGAGAGTGGCAGAGATGGAAGGAAGGAGAGGGAATGTCAGGAAGGGAAAGACAGATGGAAAGACACAGAGAGAGAGACAGTGATAGAAGGAGAGAGAGGGAGAGACTGGGAGGGAAAGACAGATGGAGGGACAGAGAGAGAAGGAGAGAGAGGGAGTGTCAGGGAGGGAAGGACAGATGGACAGATGGAGGGATTGAGAGAGAGAGACAGAGATAGAAGGAGAGAGAGGGTGAGACAGAGAGGGAAAGACAGATGGAGGGACAGAGAGAGAGACAGAGAGAGAGGCAGAGACAGAGAGAGAAGGAGAGATTGGGAGAAACAGTGAGGGAAAGGCAGTTGGAGAGACAGAGAAACAGAGAGAGGCAGAGATGGAAGGAGAGAGAGGGTGTGACAGGGAGGGAAAAACAGATGGAGAGACAGAGATGGAAGGAGAGAGAGGGAGTGATGGGGAGGGAAAGACAGATGGAGAGACAGAGAGAAAGACAGAGATAGAAGGAGAGAGAGGGAGTGACAGGGAGGGAAAAACAGACGGAGGGACAAAGTGTGAGACAGAGAGAGAAGGAGAGAGAGGGAGAGACAGAGAGGGACAGACAGATGGAGAGATAGAGATAAAAGGAGAGAGATGGAGAGACAGGGAGGGAAGGACAGACGGACGGAGAGAGAGAGGGTCAGAGATAGAAGGAGAGAGAGGGAGTGACATGGGGGGAAAGACAGATGGAGGGACGGTGAGAAAGTGAAGGAGGGAGAGGGAGAGATAGAGAGAAGGAGAGTGGGAGTGACAGAGAGGGTAAGACAAATGGTGGAACAGAGAGAGAGACAGAGATAGAAGGAGAGAGAGGGAGCAACAGAGAGCGAAAGACAAATGGAGGGACAGAGAGAGAGACTGAGATAGAAGGAGCGAGAGGGAGTGACATGGGGGGAAAGACAGATGGAGGGACGGCGAGAAAGTGAAGGAGGGAGAGGGAGAGATAGAGAGAAGGAGAGTGGGAGTGACAGAGAGGGAAAGACAAATGGTGGAACAGAGAGAGAGACAGAGATCGAAGGAGAGAGAGGGAGCAACAGAGAGGGAAAGACAAATGGAGGGACAGAGAGAGAGACAGAGATAGAAGGAGAGCGAGGGAGCAACAGAGAGGGAAAGACAGATGGAGGGACAGAGAGAGAGAAAGAGATAGAAGGAGAGAGAAGGAGTGACTGGGAGGGAAAGGCAGATGGAGGGACAGAGAGAGAGAGGCAGAGAGACAGAGAGAGAAGGAGAGTGTGGGTGAGACAGAGAGGGAAAGGCAGTTGGAGGGACAGAGAGAGAGAGAGGCTGAGATGGAAGGAGAGAGAGGGAGTGACAGGAAGGGAAAGACATATGGAAAGACAGAGAGAGAGAGACAGAGATAGATGGAGAGAGAGGGAGAGACATGGAGGTAAAGACAGATGGATGGGTAGAGAGAGAGAGGCAGAGATGGAAGGAGAGAGCGGGAGAGACAGAGAGGGAAAGACAGATGGAGAGACAGAGAGGGAGAGAGGCAGAGATGGAAAAGACGAGCGGGAGCATCTGAGAGGGGGAGAGAGCAGGAGAGACAGAGAGGGAAAGACAGATGGAGGGACAGAGAGAGAGACAGAGAGAGAAGGAGAGAGAGGGAGTGTCAGGGAGGGAAAGACAGATGGAGGGACAGAGAGAGAGAGACAGGGAGTGAAATGGAGTGACAGGGAGGGAAGGACAGATGGAGGGATAGAGAGATAGAGACAGAGATAGAAGGAGAGAGATGGGGTGATGGGTGGGGTGTGGGAAGACAGATGGAAGGACAGGGAGAGAGGCAGAGATGGAACGAGTGAGAGGGAGTGACAGAAAGTGAAATACAGATGGAGGGACAGCGAGAGGGAGAGAGACAGAGGAAGAGGCAGAGACAGAGACAGAAGGAGAGAGAGGGAGTGACATTGGGGGAAAGACAGATGGAGGTATAGAGAGAGAGAGAAGGAGGGAGAGACAGAGAGAAAGAGAGTGGGAGTGACAGAGAGGGAAAGACAAATGGTGGAACAGACAGAGAGACAGAGATAGAAGGAGAGAGAGGGAGCAACAGAGAGGGCAAGACAGGTGGAGGGACAGACAGAGAGACAGAGATAGAAGGAGAGAGAAGGAGTGACTGGGAGGGAAAGACAGAGAGAGAGGCAGAGATGGAAAGATAGAGAGAGGGAGTGATGGGGAGGGAAAGACAGACGGAGGGACAAAGTGAGAGACAGAGAGAGAAGGAGAGAGAGGGAGAGACAAAGAGGGAAGGACAGATGGACAGAGAGAGAGAGGGTCAGAGATAGAAGGAGAGAGAGGGAGTGACAGCAAGGAAAGGCAGATGGAGGGATTGAGAGAGAGACTGAGATAGAAGGAGCGAGAGGGAGTGACATGATGGGAAAGACAGATGGAGGGACGGCGAGAAAGTGAAGGAGGGAGAGGGAGAGACAGAGAGAAGGAGAGTGGGAGTGACAGACAGGGAAAGACAAATGGTGGAACAGAGAGAGAGACAGAGATAGAAGGAGAGCGAGGGAGCAACAGAGAGGGAAAGACTGATGGAGGGACAAAGTGAGGGAGAGTGAGCGAAGGAGAGAGATGGCGTGACAGGGAGGGAAGGACAGATGGAGGGACAAAGTGAGGGACAGAGAGAGAAGGAGAGAGATGGAATGACAGGGAGGGAGGGACAGATGGAGGGATAGAGAGAGAGAGACAGAGATAGAAGGAGTGAGAGGGAGTGACAGAGAGAGAGGGAGTGACAGGAAGGGAAAGACAGAGACAAGGAGAGAGATGGAGTGACAGGGAGGGAAGGACAGATGGAGGGACAGAGAGAGAGAGACAGAGAGAGAAGGAGAGAGATGGAGTGACAGGGAGGGAAGGACAGATGGAGGGGCAGAGATGGAAGGATTGAGAGAGTGTGTGACAGGGAGGGAAAGACAGATGGAAAGAGAGAGGGAGAGACAGACAGCGAGGGAAAGACATATGGAGGGGCAGAGAGTGAGACAGAGAGAGAAGGAGAGAGAGGGAGTGTCAGGGAGGGAAAGACAGATGGAGGGACAGAGAGAGAGCGAGAGACAGGGAGAGAGATGGAGTGACAGGGAGTGAAGGAAAGATGGAGGGATAGAGAGAGAGACAGAGAGAGGCAGAGACAGAGATCGAAGGAGGGAGATGGAGTGACGGGGGGTGGGGTGGGGGTGCGGTAGACAGGTGGAGGGACTGAGAGAGAGAGGCAGAGAAGGAAGTAGAGAGAGGGAGTGTCAAGGAGGGAAAGACAGATGGAGGGACAAAGTGAGAGACAGAGAGAGCAGGAGAGAGATGGAGTGACAGGGAGGGAAGGACAGATGGGGGGATAGAGAGGGAGAGACAGAGAGAGTGGCAGAGATAGAAGGAAAGAGAGGGAGTGACAGAGAGGGAAAGACAGATGGAGGACAGAGGGAGAGAGACAGAGATAGAAGGGGAGAGAGGGAGTGACAGAGAGGGAAAGACAGATGGAGGACAGAGGGAGAGAGACAGAGATAGAAGGGGAGAGAGGGAGTGACAGGGAGGGAAAGACAGATGGAGAGACAGAGAGGGAGAGACAGAGAGAGTGGCAGAGACAGAGATAGAAGCAGAGAGAGGGAGTGACAGGGAGGGAAAGACAGATGGAGAGACAGGAAGAGAGACAGAGATCTCTCCCGATGTTTCTGTTTCCATACCTATTTCTTAAATGTTTGTGCACACAGCAGTGAAGGATTACATCAAATTAATTTCTCTTACATTCTCCCTTTCAATCGACCCCGCAATCTCTCTCTCTCTAACCTTGTCCCTCTCCACAGCCCTCTCTCTGTCTCCATATCTAACCCTCTCTCCCTCTGTCTCTCTCCTAGTGTCAGAGATAGCAGGAGGGAGAGACAGAGAGAGGAAGACAGAGAGAGAATGTTGAAGGAACTGTACTCTGTTCCTAAGCTGTGCTGAACCTGCTCTGGGAGTGTTTGATGGGCTACATTAATCGGCCGTGTACAGTCCTGTATCAGGCTGTGAAGAAGCACAGCTTGTTCAGTGTACAACGGGTCAAAGGGAACGATTCACTCCTGTCTGCTACTGGGAAGAGAGACTGACCTTAACATCAAGGCAGCGTTTGACCGAGTGTGACATCGAGGAGCCCGAGTAAAACTGAAGTCAGTGGGAATCCGCTGGTTGGACTCATACAGAGCACAAAGGAAGATGGTTGTGGTTGTTGGAGGTCAATCATCTCAGTCCCAGGACATCACTGCAGGAGTTCCTCAGGGTAGTGTCCGAGGCTCAACCATCTTCAGCTGCTTCCTCAATGACCTGCCCTCCATCGTAAGGTCAGAAGTAGGGATGTTCACTGTTGATTGCACAGTGTTCAGTTCCATTCACACCTCCTCAGATAATGAAATCCCAGCAGGAAGTGCTGGAAATACTGAGCAGGTCAGGCAGCATCTGTGGAGAGAGAAACAGAGTTAGTGATTCAGCTCGATGCTTTCCAGATTTCCAGCATCCGCAGTATTTTGCCTCAGATAATGAAGCAATCCAGAGCCACATGCACCGAGACCCGGACAACATTCAGGTTTGGGCCGACCAGTGACAAGTAACATTCACGTCACACAAGTGCCAGACAATGACCATCTGCAACAAGAGAGAATCCAACCACCTCCCCTTGGCATTCAAAGCATTATCCCATCGCTGAATCCCCCAGCGTCAATATCCTGGGGAAACATTGACATCAAACTTAACTGAAGGAAACACATCAATAGTTTCTTCACCATCTCTCTGGGACAGAGAGACACAGATAAAGAATGTGAGTAAGCTTTGACAGAACCTCAGTAAATTGTTCCAACCATTGCTAATGATAGAAATCAAGGATTATATTCGAGCAAAGGAAGAGGCAGAGAATGTTAGCCCCTTTATAACTATATCCTTTAGTTTAGATTGCCTCTCCTCCTTCTTCCTACCTGTGGAGGTGGGAGATGTGGGAATGGTTCTTAATGAATTCTCTGTGTCCGTCTTTATAAAAGAGTGGGAACGATACAGAGATTGTAGTTAAAGAGGAGGAGTGTGAAATATTGGATGGGATAAACAGAGTGAGAGGGGAAATATGAAGGTGTTTGGCAGCTTTGAAAGTGGATAAATGGTCAGGCCTGGATGCATTGGAATCAGTTCAGAGAAGGTTCACTCGGCTGATTCCTGGGATGAAGGGGTTATCTTTGAGGAATGGTGGAACAGGTTGGGCCTATACTCATTGGAGTTCAGAAGAATGAGAGGTGATCTTATTGAAACGTACAAGATTCTGAGGGGACTTTACAGGGCGGATGCTGGGAGGATGTTCCCCTTGTGGGGAAGTCGAGAACTAGGGGGCAGGTACACTGTGGGGTTTGATACAGAGTAAAGCTGCCTCTGTATATGCCTCTCTTTCTCCTCCTCCATCCAGATGGAGAGAGTAACAGTGAGAAAGAACAGGGATAGATATGGAGAATAAGAGAGAGAGGGAAGGATTGCAATGGGGAGAGAGTACCAGAGAGAAAGAGGAAGAGATTGGGATGGAGAGTGTCGGTCAATGTTCCTGCAAATCTGCGTGCAGCAGCCTCAAATGTCCCACGCAGATCCTGTTCCACAATAAATAGCACACGTCTTCAAAGATTCTTCAAAGATTTCAAGGGAGAGCTCACGTTAAAAAAACTGGGCACGCACAACATCTAAATTTTCACGGGAACATTGGAGCCAACTGCGGAATACATGTTTCTTACCAGCCTGCATAAGGAAGTGCAACCTCTGCAGATGCGGTGAAACCAAAAGCAGCTGACTTCAAATGGCAAACTGATGCATGTGGAGCTTTACAAAGGGTCTGAGAGAGGAGAGAGAAACAGACATAGACACACACAGACACACAGAAACACACACACACACAGAAACACAGACACAGAAACACAGACACAGACACACACACACAAACACACAGAAACACACACAGAAACACACACACAGAAACACAGACACAGAAACACAGACACAGAAACACAGACACACACACAGAGAAACACACAGAAACACACACACAGACACACAGAAACACACACACACACAGAAACACACACACAGAAACACGCACACAGAAACACAGACACAGAAACACAGACACACACACAGAGAAACACACAGAAACACACACACAGAAACACACACACACACAGAAACACACACAGACACAGAAACACACACAGACACAGAAACACACAGACACAGAAACACACACACACACAGAAACACACACACACAGAAACACACACACACAGAAACACACACAGACACAGAAACACACACAGACACAGAAACACACAGACACAGAAACACACACACAGAAACACACACACAGAAACACACACACACACACAGAAACACACACAGAAACACACACACACACACAGAAACAGAGTGACTCAGGGACAGAGCGCGAAAGAAGAATATTTCAATTTTCAAAAGGAATTTGATGAGATCAACCTTCGATTTAAAAATGACAATTGATTTTGCATCAATGTTTGCGTGCAGAAGACACGTTCCAAACTACTACCACCTTTAGCCTGGAGTGGCGGATTTTTACTCAGAGGGTTGTGAATCTTTGGAATTCTCTACCCCAGTGGGCTGTGGAAACTCAGTCTGGGAAAAAGGCATTGAAGTGGATGATCAGCCAGGATCGTATTGAATGGCGGAGCAGGCTCGATGGGCTGAATGGCCTACTCCTGTTCCTATGTTCCCAAGCTGCTGAAATAGTTTCTCCCAAACTACCCCATCAGTTCCCCTTAATATCTCAACAGCTTTGAACAAATTACCTTGATCCTCCTAAATTCCAGGCAATATATCCCTAGTTTGTGTAATATCACCTCGTAATTTAACCCTTGGAGTCCAGTTATCATTCTGGTAAATCTACACTGCACTCAAATGGACATGGACCCCCCAAAGTCTCTTTGAACCTCCAGTATTTCTAGCTTTACACCATTTATAAAGTACTCTGTTCTAGTCTTTTTTTGCTGACATGGAAATCTAACTGCCACAGTTTTGCCCATCTCTTTAAGATATTAATATCTCTTTGCAATGTTCTGCTTCCAGCTACACTGCTTACAATGCTGCCTATTTTTGTGTCATTGGTAAACTTGGGTATGTTGCATTCTACCACAACATCTTAAATTGTTAACAAATACAGCAAACTGAGACACACACAGGCTTTGCACCAGTAGACAGGAGTGAATCATTCCAACCTAGAGGCTTTTTAACTCCAGATTTATGTTTTTTTAAAGAAAAAATAGAATTCAAATTCACAACAGCCCAGCGTGGGATTTGAACTCCTACTTTTTCAATCATCAGCTCAGGCCTTCAAATTAAAACCCATAAAAAGAGATTCATTTTCCTCCTGCTGATGTCTGACGGTCTCAGGTTTTGTATATTGTTCCCTTCGCCTCTTCTTCCATGTGTTTGAAGTCTTTGAAGTTTGTCAGACATTGGTAAACTACTTCATGTGGTGTTCTGTAAATACCTTCAATTCTGTGTATCTGGAAGGGACACAATTCAAATTCTCACCTTATTGCATCAACCAAAACCTGCAGGTCCATTCAAACAACTCTATTTCCTGTCTCTGCAAAGACAGCTCACACTTCCACAATGCAGGAATGTCTGAATGGAAACAGCTTTTGACACATTTCCCAACACGTTTGCTAACACTTTTCAGGATGAAGCTAAATTCAACTTAGAGATTGCAAGCCCCAAATTGAATCTTTTAGATGTAAAAAGTGACACAAATGAAATCCCAGATCTCTCTGTCCCTGCACCCATTTTAACATTGTACCATTTAGTTTATATCGCTTCTCCTCAGTCTTCCTTCCAAAATGCATCATTTTACATTTCTCAGCATTGAAGTTAACCTGCTATGTGTCTGACCATTTCACCAGACTGCCTCTATCCTCCTGAAGTCTACTCCTATTCCCTTCACTGTTTATTACATTGCAAATGGCACAATGTTGAAGTTATGCCCTGTAAATCCAAGTCTAAGTCATTCATATATCAATAAGATCAGTGGTCCTAATCAAAACCCCTGGGGAATACCACAATTTACACTGTATACAGTGAGTACAAAAGCCGAGAGGGTGCGCTGAACATTTATAAAGCTCTGGTCAGGTAACAGAGAGGGAGAGACTGGGATTCAGAGGGTAACGGAGAGGGAGAGACTGGGATTCAGAGGGTAACGGAGAGGGAGAGACTGGGACTCAGAGGGTAAGAGAGAGGGAGAGACTGGGACTCAGAGGGTAACGGAGAGGGAGAGACTGGGACTCAGAGGGTAAATGAGAGGGAGAGACTGGGACTCAGAGGGTAAATGAGAGGGAGAGACTGGGACTCAGAGGGTAAGAGAGAGGGAGAGACTGGGATTCAGACGGAAACAGAGAGGGAGAGACTGGGATTCAGACGGTAACAGAGAGGGAGAGTCTGGGATTCAGAGGGTAACAGAGAGGGAGAGTCTGGGATTCAGAGGGAAACAGAGAGGGAGAGACTGGGATTCAGACGGTAACAGAGAGGGAGAGTCTGGGATTCACAGGGTAACAGAGAGGGAGAGTCTGGGACTCAGAGGGTAAGAGAGAGGGAGAGACTGGGATTCACAGGGTAACAGAGAGGGAGATTCTGGGATTCAGAGGGAAACATGGAGGGAGAGACTGGGATTCAGAGAGTAACAGAGGGGGAGAGAATGGGATTCAGAGGGTAACGGAGAGGGAGAGACTGGGATTCAGAGGGTAACAGAGAGGGAGAGACTGGGATTCAGAGGGTAACAGAGAGCGAGAGACTGGGATTCAGAGGGTAACAGAGAGGGAGAGACTGGAATTCAGAGGGTAACAGAGAGGGAGAGACTGGGATTCAGAGGGTAACAGAGAGGGAGAGACTGGAATTCAGAGGGTAACAGAGAGGGAGAGTCTGGGATTCAGAGGGTAACAGAGAGGGAGAGACTGGGATTCAGAGGGTAACAGAGAGGGAGAGACTGGGATTCAGAGAGTAACAGAGAGGGAGAGACTGGGATTCAGAGGGTAACAGAGGGAAAAATAGAGTTGGCGAGGGCAACATAGAAATTTTAAGGCACAGAAAGCGGCCACTTGGCCCATCCTCTCTGTGCCAGCCGAAAACGATCAACCTATTCTAATCCCACCTTCCAGCATTTGGTCTGAGCTCTGCAGCTTACCGCACTTGAGGTGCCGATCCAGACTCCTTCTGAATGAGTTGAGGGTCTCTGCCTCAACTACCCTTTCAGGCAGTGAGTTCCAGACCATCGCGACCCTCTGGGTGAAAAAGATTTTCCTCAACTCCCCTCTAATTTTTCTGCCAATCACTTTAAATCTATGCCCCCTCGTCACTGACCTTTCTGCTATGGTTCTCTGCCCTTCACCTCCACTCTATCCAGGACCCTCAACATTTTGTACATTTCAATCAGATCTCCCCTCGGCCTTCGCTTTTCCAAGGACAACAACCCCTGCCTATCCTCATAGCTACAATTCTCCAGTCCTGGCAACATCCTAGAAAATGGGAGAGAGACAAAGTCCCGTGTTCATAACACATGGATAAAGAGGTTAATCATCTGAGCTGTAACTCTGAGATAGAGAAAGAGAGAGAGAGGGAGGGAGAGAGTGAGGGAGAGAGGGAGGGAGAGAGGGAGTGAGAGAGGGAGGGAGAGAGGGAGGGAGAGAGGGAGGGAGAGAGGGAGGGAGAGAGGGAGAATGAGAGAGAGAGAGGGAGGGAGAGAGGGAGGGAGAGAGGGAGTGAGAGAGGGAGGGAGAGAGGGAGGGAGAGAGGGAGGGAGAGAGGGAGGGAGAGATAGTGTGGGGGAGACACAAACTGAGACGTGGACAGAGGCAGCGAGAGAGAGGGAGAGATAGAGAGGGAGAGGCTGAAGAGAGAGAGGCAGAGAGAGAGAGGCAGAGAGAGAGACAGAGAGGGAGCGATGGTGTGAGGGAGGCACAAATTGAGACATGGACAGAGGTTGAGAAAGAGAGAGAGGGAGAGACAGAGAGAGAGAGCTGGGGGAGAGACAGATAGAGAGTGAGAGAGGCACAGAGAGAGAAGGAGACACAGTGAGGCAGACATAGAGAGGCAGACAGAGAGCTAGAGAGAGACAGAGAGAGAGGGAGAGATGGTGTGAGGGAGGCACAAATTGAGACATGGACAGAGGTAGAGAGAGAGAGGGAGAGATAGAGCGAGAGAGAGAAAAAGACAGAGAGGGATAGATAGCGAGAGAGAGAGGGGGTAAGACAGATAGCGAGGGACAGAGGCAGTGTGGGAGAGGCAGTGTGAGAGAGGCAGATTAGAAGGTAGCAAATGTAACCCCACTATTTACAAAAGGAAGGAGAGAGAAAATGGGGAACTAAAGACCTGTTCGTCTAACATCAGTCATTGGGAAAATGGTCGAATCTGTAATAAAGGATGTGATAACAGGACACTTAAAGAGAGATTGCGGGGGGGTGGGGGGGAGAGAGAGAAATGGGGGGAGAGAGAAATGGGGGGGGAGAGAGAGGGGGGAGAGTGTGTGAGTGAGACGGAGCAAAGGAGAGAGATACTAGGTTAGGTGGGACAATAAGCTGTGAGGAGGACACAAATAGACTACAAAGGGAGATGGTTTGGGATAGACAGCGATAAATGTCCCAGTGTTGTGGGAACATAAAATGGCCACTGAAAATGAACCTAAAATGGCTGACTGATGTGTGTGGATTTCCACAGATGAGAGGAGAGAGAGACAGACAGACAGACAGACAGAAAGAGAGACAAAGAGGGAGACAGAGACCAAGACACAGAGAGTGATCGCAGGATATTGGGCGTAGGACAGAGGAAGAGGAGGAGGCCATTTGGCCCCTCAACCCTGTTCTGTCATTCAATGAGCTCATGGCTGATGTGTGATCTAACTCCATGTACCTATCTTTGTCCCTTAATACCTTTGGTTAACAAAAATCTCTCAAACTCAGATTTAAAAATTAACAAGTGTCTCAGCATCAATTGCTGATTGTGGAAGAGAGTTTCAAACTGATACCACACCTGGTGTGTTGAAGTGTTTCTTCATTTCACTCCTGAAAGGTTTTTAGACGAGGTTTATATTTTTAGACTATGCCCCCATGTTCTAGACTCTGCAGCCAGTGGGAATTGTTACTCTCTGTCCACCCTATCAGTTTCCCTTATTATCTTGAAAACAATCATCAAATCACACCTGAGCCTTCAAAATTCCAGGGATACAGAGTAAATCTCCAGCTGCACTGTCCCATTAAATATTCCCAAGCCAAGCACAATGTTGGGTTTGACACAGAGTAAATTTCCCTCGACACTGTCCCATCACACACTCCCAGGGCAGGAACATCATGGGGTGGATACAGAGTGAATCTCACTCTACACTGTCCGAAACAGACAGAGAGAGAGAGAGAATGAGAGAAATAGAGGGAGACACAGACAGACAGGGTGTGTGAGAGTGAAAGAAGGATATAAAACATCAGACATAGGAAGATGAGGAGGCAATTTAACCCCTCGACCCTGTTCCAGCATTCAGTGAGATCAGGGCTGATCTGTGATCTAACTAACACCATATATCCCACCTTTGCCCTTTATCTCTTAATACCTTTGGTTAACAAGAATCTATCAATCACAGGTTTAAAAATTAACCAATAAGCCAGCATGAAATTTCCACAAACAATATCATGAGGGTGTGATGGTTCCCACAGTGGAATAGCTGGCTGAATATTTATAATGGAGGCTATTCCTTCTGGATCATCAAAAGTGTCCGCCTGGGCCCCAACTTTACTGCATTCCTCCCTCTCCCGATGTTCGTTTTCTCTCCATACCTATCTCAAATATGTTTGTGTACACAGCAGTGAAGGATTAAATCAAGTTAATATATCTTACATTATCCTCTTCATCCAACTCAACATTCTCTCTCTCTCTCCAAGTTTGTCCCTCTCTACGGCCCTCTCTATGCCTTCATATCTAACCCTCCGTCCCTCTGTCTCTCTCCCAGTGTCAGTGATAGCAGAGAGAGAGACAGAGATAGAAGGAGAGGGAGGGAGTGACAGAGAGGGAAAGACAGATGGAGGGGCAGAGTGAGAGAAAGAGAGAGGAGAGAGATGGAGTGACAGTGAGGGAAGGACAGATGGAGAGACAGAGAGAGAGAGAGACAGAGATAGAAATAGAAAGACAGAGAGGGAGTGACAGAGATAGAAGGAGAGGGAGGGAGTGACAGAGAGGGAAAGACAGATGGAGGGACAGAGTGAGAGACAGAGAGAGGAGAGAGATGGAGTGACAGTGAGGGAAGGACAGATGGAGAGACAGAGAGAGAGAGACAGAGATAGAAATAGAAAGACAGAGAGGGAGTGACAGAGATAGAAGGAGAGGGAGGGAGTGACAGAGAGGGAAAGACAGATGGAGGGACAGAGTGAGAGACAGAGAGAGGAGAGAGATGGAGTGACAGTGAAGGAAGGACAGATGGAGGGATAGAGAGAGAGAGAGACAGAGATAGAAGGAGAGAGATGGAGTGATGGGGGTGGGTGGGAAGACAGATGGAGAGACCAAGAGAGAGACAGAGAGAGATGGAGAGAGATGGAGTGACAGGAAGGGAAGGACCGATGGACAGGTGGAGGGATGGAGAGAGAGAGAGACAGAGACAGAAGGAGAGAGAGGGAGAGACAGAGAGGGAAAGACAGATGGAGGGACAGAGAGAGAGACAGAGAGAGAGACAGAGAGAGAGAGAGAAGGAGAGATTGGGAGAGACAGAGAGGGAAAGGCAGTTGGAGAGACAGAGAGAAAGAGAGAGGGGCAGAGATGGAAGGAGAGAGGGGGAGTGACAAGGAGGGAAAGACAGATGGAAAGACAGAGAGGGAGAGACAGTGATAGAAGGAGAGAGAGGGAGAGACAGAGAGGCAAAGACAGATGGAGGGACAGAGAGAGAGACAGAGAGAGAGGCAGAGAGAGAGAGAGAAGGAGTGTTTGGGAGAGACAGAGAGGGAAAGGCATTTGGAGAGACAGAGAGAGAAGGAGAGAGAGGGAGAGACAGAGAGGGAAAGGCAGATGGAGGGACAGAGAGAGAGACTGATAGGCAGAGAACGAGAGAGAAGGAGAGATTGGGAGAGACAGAGAGGGAAAGGCAGATGGAGGGACAGAGAGAGAGACTGATAGGCAGAGAACGAGAGAGAAGGAGAGATTGGGAGAGACAGAGAGGGAAAGGCAGATGGAGGGACAGAGAGAGAGAGACAGAGAGATGGAGGGAGAGTGAGGGAGTGACAGGGAGGGAAAGACAGATGGAAAGACAGAGGGAGAGAGACAGTGAAAGAAGTAGAGAGAGGGTGAGACAGATAGGGAAAGACAGATGGAGAGACAGCGAGAGAGGCAGCGATGGAAGTAGCGAGAGGGAGTGATGGGGAGGGAAAGACAGATGGAGAGACAGATGGAGAGACAGTGATGGAAGGAGAGAGAGGGAGAGACAGAGATTGAAGGAGAGAGAGGGAGTGACTGGGAGGGAAAGAGAGATGGAGAGATAGAGAGAGACAGAGAGGGAAAGACAGATGGAGGGACAGAGAGAGAGACAGAGACAGAGAGAAAAGGAGAGGTTGGGAGAGACAGAGAGGGTAAGGCAGTTGGAGACACAGAGAGAGCGAGGGGCAGAGATGGAAGGAGAGAGAGGGAGTGACAGGGAGGGAATGACAGATGTAAAGACAGAGAGAGGGAGACAGTGGTAGAAGGAGAGAGAGGGAGAGACAGGGAGGGAAAGACAGATGGATGGACAGAGAGAGAGACAGAGAGAGAAGGAGAGAGAGGGAGTGTCAGGCAGGGAAGGATGGATGGACAGATGGAGGGATTGACAGAGAGAGAAAGAGATGGAAGGAGAGAGAGGGAGAGACAGAGAGGGAAAGACAGATGGAGGGACAGAGAGAGAGGCAGAGACAGAGAGAGAAGGAAAGATTGGGAGAGGCAGAGAGGGAAAGGCAGATGGAGGGACAGAGAGAGAGAGAGAGAGGCAGAGATGGAAGGAGAATGAGGGAGTGACAGGGAGGGAAAGACAGATGGAAAGACAGAGGGAGAGAGACAGTGAAAGGAGAGAGAGGGAGAGACAGAGAGGGAAAGACAGATGGAGAGACAGCGAGAGAGGCAGAGATGGAAGTACAGAGAGGGAGTGATGGGGAGGGAAAGACAGATGGAGAGACAGTGATAGAAGGAGAGAGAGGGAGAGACAGAGATTGAAGGAGAGAGAGGGAGTGACTTGGAGGGAAAGAGAGATGGAGAGATGGAGAGAGAGAGACAGAGAGGGAAAGACAGATGGAGGGACAGAGAGAGAGACAGAGAGAGAGGCAGAGACAGAGACAGAAGGAGAGATTGGGAGAGACAGAGAGGGAAAGGCAGTTGGAGAGAGAGAGGGGCAGAGATGGAAGGAGAGAGAGGGAGTGACAGGGAGGGAAAGACAGATGGAGAGACAGAGAGAGGTGCAGAGATGGAAGGAGACAGAGGGAGAGACAGGGAGGGAAAGACAGATGGATGGACAGAGAGAGAGACAGAGAGAGAAGGAGAGAGAGGGAGTGTCAGGCATGGAAGGACGGATGGACAGATGGAGGGATTGACAGAGAGAGAAAGAGATAGAAGGAGAGAGAGGGAGAGACAGAGAGGGAAAGGCAGTTGGAGAGACAGAGAAAGAGAGAGAGGCAGAGATGGAAGGAGAGAGAGGGAGTGACAGGGAGGCAAGGACAGATGGAAAGACAGTGAGAGAGACAGTGATAGAAGGAGAGAGAGGGAGAGACAGAGATTGAAAGAGTGAGAGGGAGTGACTGGGAGGGAAAGAGAGATGGAGAGATAGAGAGAGAGAGACAGAGATAGAAGGAGAGAGAGGGAGAGACAGAGAGGGAAAGGCAGTTGGAGACAGAGAGAGAGAGAGGGGCAGAGATGGAAGGAGAGAGAGGGAGTGACAGGGCGGGAATGACAGATTCAAAGAGAGAAAGAGAGACAGTGGTAGAAGAAGAGAGAGGGAGAGACAGAGAGGGAAAGACAGATAGAGAGAGAGAGGCAGAGATGGAAGGAGACAGAGGGAGAGACAGAGAGGGAAAGACAGATAGAGAGAGAGAGGCAGAGATGGAAGGAGACAGAGGGAGTGACAGCGAGGGAAAGACAGATGGACGGACAGAGAGAGAGACAGAGAGAGAAGGAGAGAGATGGAGTGTCAGGCAGGGAAGGACGGATGGACAGATGGAGGGATTGACAGAGAGAGACAGAGATAGAAGGACAGAGAGGGAGAGACAGAGAGGGAAAGACAGATGGAGGGACAGAGAGAGAGGCAGAGACAGAGAGAGAAGGAGAGATTGGGAGAGACAGAGAGGGAAAGGCAGTTGGAGAGACAGAAAAAGAGAGAGAGGCAGAGATGGAAGGAGAGAGAGGGAGTGACAGGGAGGGAAGGACAGATGGAAAGACAGTGAGAGAGACAGTGATAGAAGGAGAGAGAGGGGGAGACAGAGATTGTAAGAGTGAGAGGGAGTGACTGGGAGGGAAAGAGAGATGGAGAGATAGAGAGAGAGAGACAGAGATGGAAGCAGAGAGGGGAGAGACAGAGAGGGAAAGACAGATGGAGGGACAGAGAGCGAGGCAGAGACAAAGAGAGAAGGAGAGATTGGGAGAGACAGAGAGGGAAAGGCAGTTGGAGAGACAGAGCGAGAGAGAGAGTGGCAGAGATGGAAGGAGGGAGAGGGAATGTCAGGAAGGGAAAGACAGATGGAAAGACAGAGAGAGAGAAACAGTGATAGAAGGAGAGAGAGGGAGAGACTGGGAGGGAAAGACAGATGGAGGGACAGAGAGAGAAGGAGAGAGAGGGAGTGTCAGGGAGGGAAGGACAGATGGACAGATGGAGGGATTGAGAGAGAGAAACAGAGATAGAAGGAGAGATTGGGAGAAACAGAGAGGGAAAGGCAGTTGGAGAGACAGAGATGGAAGGAGAGAGAGGGAGTGATGGGGAGGGAAAGACAGATGGAGAGACAGAGAGAAAGACAGCGATAGAAGGAGAGAGAGGGAGTGACAGGGAGGGAAAGACAGACAGAGGGACAAAGTGAGAGACAGAGAGAGAAGGAGAGATAGGGAGAGACAGAGAGGGACAGAAAGATGGAGAGATAGAGATAAAAGGAGAGAGATGGAGAGACAGGGAGGGAATGACAGACGGACGGAGAGAGAGAGGGTCAGAGATAGAAGGAGAGAGAGGGAGTGACACGGGGGGAAAGACAGATGGAGGGACGGTGAGAAAGTGAAGGAGGGAGTGGGAGAGATAGAGAGGAGGAGAGTGGGAGTGACAGAGAGGGTAAGACAAATGGTGGAACAGAGAGAGAGACAGAGATAGTAGGAGAGATTGGGAGCAACAGAGAGGGAAAGGCAGATGGAGGGACAGAGAGAGAGAGACAGAGAGACAGAGAGAGAGGCAGAGACAGAGAGAGAAGGAGAGTGTGGATGAGACAGAGAGGGAAAGGCAGTTGGAGAGACAGAGAGAGAGAGAGGCAGAGATGGAAGGAGAGAGAGGGAGTGACAGGAAGGGAAAGACATATGGAAAGACAGAGAGAGAGAGACAGAGATAGATGGAGAGAGAGGGAGAGACAGAGAGGTAAAGACAGATGGATGGACAGAGAGACTGAGAGGCAGAGATGGAAGGAGAGAGAGGGAGAGACAGAGAGGGAAAGACAGATGGTGGGACAGAGAGAGAGAGAGAGAGAGAGAAAGGGAGAGAAATGGAGTCACAGGGAGGGAAGGACAGATGGAGGGATAGAGAGATAGAGACAGAGATAGAAGGAGAGAGACGGATTGATGGGTGGGGTGTGGGAAGACAGATGGAGGGACAGGGAGAGAGGCAGGGATAGAACGAGTGAGAGGGAGTGATAGGGAGGGAAATTCACAAGGAAAGACAGAGAGAAAGACAGAGATAGGAGAGAGTGGGAGTGACAGGGAGGGAAAGACGGATGGAGGGACAGAGTGAGAGAGAAGGAGAGAGAGGGAGTGACAGAGAAGGAGAGAGGGGTTAGAGGAAAAAACAGATGGAGAGACAGAGAGATACAGAGATAGAAGGAGAGAGAGGGAGTGTCAGGGAGGCTAAGACAGATAGAGGGACAGACTGAGAGACAGAGAGAGTGATGGAGTGACAGGGAGGGAAGGACTGATGGAGGGATAGAGAGAGAGAGATAGAAGGACATAGAGGGAGTGACAGAAAGGGAAAGACTGATGGAGAGACAGAGAGAGGCAGAGATGGAAGGAGAGAGAGAGGGAGTGATAGAAAGGGAAAGACAGATGGAGAGACAGAGATAGAAGGAGAGAGATGGAGAGACAGAGAGGGAAAGACAGATGGAGGGACAGAGAGTGAGAGGCAGAGATAGAAGGAGAGAGAGGAAGTGACAGAGAGGGAACGACAAATGGAGGGACAGAGAGAGAGAGGAGATCGATGGACAGACATAGAGAGGGAAAGACAGATGGAAAGACAGAGAGAGAGAGTAAGGGAGAGAAAGGGAGAGAAGGAGAGAGATGGAGTGACAGAGAGGGAAGGATAGATGGAGGGATAGAGAGCGAGAGACATAGATAGGAGAGAGAGGGAGTGACAGGTGGTGGGGGGTGGATACAGATGGAGGGACCGAGAGAGAGAGGAGAGAGAGGGATAGACAGAGAGAAGGAGAGAGGGATTGGCAGAGAGCGAAAGACATTTGGAGGAACAGAGAGCGAGACAGAGATAGAAGGAGAGAGAGGTAGTGACCGAGAGGGAAAGACAGATGGAGGGACAGAGAGAGAGGCAGAGACAGAGAGATGGAGAGAGAGGGAGAGACAGAAAGGGAAAGACAAATGGAGAGACAGAGAGAGAGAGAGACACAGATAGAAGGAGAGAGAGGGAGAGACAGAGAGGAAAAGGCAGATGGAGGGGCAGAGAGAGAGAGATTAAGATAGAGCGACAGAGAGAGAGATAGAAGGAGAAAGACATAGAGACAGAGAGGGAAAGACAGAAGGAGGGACAGAGAGAGAGACAGAGAGAGTGGCAGAGACAGAGGTAGATGGAGAGAGAGTGAGTGTCA
Organism: Heterodontus francisci; assembly: GCF_036365525.1. Lineage (NCBI taxonomy): Eukaryota > Metazoa > Chordata > Chondrichthyes > Heterodontiformes > Heterodontidae > Heterodontus > Heterodontus francisci. The sequence goes on from NC_090415.1 coordinate 7,003,064, forward strand.
GGAGGAGGGGGAGAGTGAGATAGAGGGGGGAGAGACAGATAGATGGAGAGAGACAGATAGAGGGAGAGAGACAGACAGATAGATGGAGAGACAGACAGATAGAGGGAGAGACAGACAGATAGAGGGGGAGAGTGAGATAGAGGGGGAGAGTGAGATAGAGGGGCAGAGTGAGATAGAGGGGCAGAGGGAGAGAGACGGGCAGAGGGAGAGAGACGGGCAGAGGGAGAGAGACGGGGTGATGGAGATATAGGGGGTCAGAGGGAGAGAGAGGGGGGAGAGGGAGATATAGGGGGAGAGGGAGATATTGGGGGTATGTGAGATAGTGGGGGGAGAGACAGATAGAGGGGACGAGTGAGATAGAGGGGGGAGTGAGATAGAGGGGCAGAGGGAGAGAGAGGGGCAGAGGGAGAGAGAGGGGCAGAGGGAGAGAGACGGGGAGAGGGAGATATAGGGGGCAGAGGGGGGAGAGGGAGATGTAGGGGGAGAGGGAGATATTTGGGGTGTGTGAGATAGAGGGCGAGAGACAGATTGAGGGGGAGTGGGAGATAGAGGGGGAGAGGGAGATAGGGGGGAGAGGGAGAGAGAGCGGGAGAGGGAGAGAGGGAGATAGAGGGGGAGAGACAGATAGAGGGCGAGAGTGAGATAGAGGGGGAGAGTGAGATAGAGGGGGAGAGTGAGATAGAGGGGGAGAGGGAGATATTGGGGGTGTGTGAGATAGTGGAGGGAGAGACAGATAGAGGGGGAGAGTGAGATAGAGGGGAAGAGTGAGATAGAGGGGGTGTGTGAGATAGAGGCTGTGTGTGAGATAGAGGGGTTGTGTGAGATAGAGGCTGTGTGTGAGATAGAGGCGGTGTGTGAGATAGAGGGGGTGTGGGAGATAGAGGGGGTGTGGGAGATAGAGGGGGTGTGGGAGATAGAGGGGGAGAGTGAGATCGAGGGGATGTGTGAGATCGAGGAGATGTGTGAGATAGAGAGGGAGAGGGAGATAAAGGGGCAGAGGGAGATAGAGGGGGAGAGGGAGATAGAGGGGGGGTGAGGGAGAGTGAGCGGGTGAGGGAGATAGAGGGGGATTGGGAGATAGAGGGGGAGAGGGAGATAGAGGGGGGAGAGGGAGATAGAGGGGGGAGAGGGAGATAGAGGGTGGAGACGGAGATAGAGGGTGGAGACGGAGATAGAGGGTGGAGACGGAGATAGAGGGTGGAGACGGAGATAGAGGGGGAGAGATGGATGGGGTAGAGGGTGGTGAACCTGTGGAATTCTCTACCGCAGAAGGCAGTGGAGGCCAAGTCATTAAATATATTCATGGAGGAGAGAGATATATTTCTTAATGTCAAAGGGATCAAGGGGTATGGGGAGAAAGTGGGAACAGGGTACTGAATTAGACCATCGGTCATGATCTTTATTGAATGACGGAGCAGGCCCAAAGGGCCGAATGGCCTGCTCCTGCTCCTATTTTCTATGTTTCTATGAGAGAGGTGGATTGAGAGAGGGAGAGAGAAGGAGAAACAGAGAGAGAAGGAGAGATAAGATGGAGCGAGGTGACCCTGATATTCTCTCTCTCACGCACACACATCCAGACACACACAGTCACATCCATGAAGGGACACACAGAGACACACAGAGACGGAGATAGAGGGTGGAGACGGAGATAGAGGGTGGAGAGAGAGACAGCAATAGAAGGAGAGAGAGGGAGTGACAGAGAGACATAGAGAGAGGGAGAGACAGAGAGAGAAGGAGGGAGTGGGAGAGAAACAGAGGCAAAGGCAGTCGGAGAGACAGAGAGAGAGAGAAGCAGAGATGGAAGGAGAGAGAGGGAGTGATAAGGAGGGAAAGACTAATGGAAAGACAGAGAGAGATACAGAGAGAGAAGGAGAGAGAGGGAGTGTCAGGGAGGGAAAGACAGATGGAGGGACAGAGACAGAGAGACAGAGATAGAAGGAGAGAGAGGGAGCGACAGAGAGGGAAAGATAGATGGAGGGAAAGAGAGAGAGACAGAGATAGAAGGAGAGAGATGGAGAGACAGGGAGGGAAGGACAGATGGAGGGATAGAGGGATAGAGAGATAGACAGCAATAGAAGGAGAGAGAGGGAGCGACAGAGAGGGAAAGACAGATGGAGGGAAAGAGAGAGAGACAGAGATAGAAGGAGAGAGATGGTGAGACAGGGAGGGAAGGACAGATGGAGGGATAGAGGGATAGCGAGATAGACAGCAATAGAAGGAGAGAGAGGGAGTGACAGAGAGACAAAGAGAGAGGGAGAGACAGAGAGAGAAACAGAGGCAAAGGCAGTTGGAGAGACAGAGAGAGAGAGAAGCAGAGATGGACGGCGAGAGAGGGAGTGACAAAGAGGGAAAGACAGATGGAAAGACAGAGAGAGAGAGACAGAGAAAGAAGGAGAGAGAGGGAGAGACAGGAAGGGAAAGACAGATCGAGGGACAGAGTGAGAGACAGAGAGAGAAGGAGAGAGATGGAGTGACGGAGGGAAGGACAGATGGAGGGATAGAGAGAGAAACAGAGAGAGAAGAACAGAGAGGGAGTGACAGAGGGAATGACAGATGGAGAGACAGAGAGAGAGAGACAGAGAAAGAAGGAGAGAGAGGGAGAGACAGAGAGGGAAAGTCAAATGGAGGGACAGAGAGATGGAGTGATGGAGGGAAGGACAGATGGAGGGATAGAGAGAGAAGCAGAGAGAGATGGACAGAGAGGGAGTGACAGAGAGGGAAAGACAGATGGAGAGACAGAGAGAGAGAGAGAGGCAGAGGTGGACGGAGAGAGAGGGAGTGACAGGGAGGGAAGGACTGATGGAGGGATAGAGCGAGAGAGACAGAGATAGAAGGAGAGAGAGGGGGAGACAGAGAGGGAAAGACAGATGGAGGGACAGAGAGAGAGAGACAGAGAGAGACAGAGAGAGAGAGCGAGTGTCAGGGAGGAAAAGACAGATGGAGGGACAGAGTGAGAGACAGAGATAGAAGGAGAGAGACGGAGAGACCGAGAGGGAAAGACAGATGTGAGACAGAGAGAGAGAGAGAGTCAGATGGAACGAGATAGAAGGAGAGAGAGGGAGAGACAGAGAGGGAAAGACATTTGGAGAGACAGAGAGGCAGAGATGGAAGGAGAGAGAGGGAGTGACAGGGAGGGAAAGACAGATGGAGAGACAGAGAGAGAGAGACAGAGATAGAAGGAGAGAGATGGATGGACAGGGAGGGAAGGACAAATGGAGGGACAGAGAGAGAGAGACAGCGAGAGATGCAGAGACAGAGATAGAAGGAGAGAGAGGGAGTGTCAGGGAGGGAAGGACAGATGGAGGGATAGAGAGAGAGACATAGAGAGAGGGAGAGACAGAGAGGGAAAGGCAGTTGGAGAGACAGAGAGAGAGAGGCAGAGATAGAAGGAGAGAGATGGATTGACAGGGAGGGAAGGACAAATGGAGGGACAGAGAGAGAGAGACAGCGAGAGAGGCAGAGACAGGGATAGAAGGAGAGAGGGGGAGTGACAGGGAGGGAAGGACAGATGGAGGGATCGAGAGAGAAAGACAGAGACAGAAGGAGAGAGATGGAGTGGCAGGGAGGAAAGGACAGATGGAGGGATAGAGAGAGAAAGACAGAGACAGAAGGAGAGAGATGGAGTGGCAGGGAGGAAAGGACAGATGGAGGGATAGAGAGAGAAAGACAGAGACAGAAGGAGAGAGATGGATTGACAGGGAGGGAAGGACAGATGGAGGGATAGAGAGAGAAAGACAGAGACAGAAGGAGAGAGATGGAGTGGCAGGGAGGGAAAGACAGATGGAGAGACAGAGAGAGAGAGAGAGACAGCGATAGAAGGAGAGATAGGGAGTGACAGATGGAGAAACTGATGGTGGGACAGAGAGAGAGACAGAGAGAGAAGGAGAGAGATGGATTGACAGGGAGGGAAGGACAAATGGAGGGACAGAGAGAGAGAGACAGCGAGAGAGGCAGAGACAGAGATAGAAGGAGAGAGAGGGAGTGTCAGGGATGGAAAGACAGATGGAGAGACAGAGAGAGAGAGGCAGAGATGGAAGGAGAGAGAGGGAGTGTCAGGGAGGGAAAGACAGATGGAGAGACAGAGAGAGAGAGACAGAGATCGAAGGAGAGAGAGGGAGTGTCAGGGAGGGAAAGACAGATGGAGAGACAGAGAGAGAGAGACAGAGATAGAAGGAGAGAGAGGGAGTGACAGGGAGGGAAAGACAGATGGAGAGACAGAGAGAGAGAGGCAGAGATGGAAGGAGAGAGAGGGAGTGACTGGGAGGGAAAGACAGATGGAGAGACAGAGAGAGAGAGACAGAGATAGAAGGAGAGAGATGGATTGACAGGGAGGGAAGGACAAATGGAGGGACAGAGAGAGAGAGACAGCGAGAGAGGCAGAGACAGAGATAGAAGGAGAGAGAGGGAGTGTCAGGGAGGGAAAGACAGATGGAGAGACAGAGAGAGAGAGAGAGGCAGAGATGGAAGGAGAGAGAGGGAGTGTCAGGGAGGGAAAGACAGATGGAGAGACAGAGAGAGAGAGACAGATATAGAAGGAGAGAGAGGGAGTGTCAGGGAGGGAAAGACAGATGGAGAGACAGTGAGAGAGAGACAGAGATAGAAGGAGAGAGAGGGAGTGACAGGGAGGGAAAGACAGATGGAGAGACAGAGAGAGAGAGGCAGAGATGGAAGGAGAGAGAGGGAGTGACCGAGAGGGTGAGACAGATGGAGGGACAGAGAGAGAGGCAGAGACAGAGAGGCAGAGACAGAGAGAGAGGCAGAGACAGAGAGAGAAGGAGAAAGAGGGAGAGACAAAGAGAGAGAGGCAGAGAGAGAGAGAGAAGGAGAGAGAGGGAGAGACAGAAAGGGAAAGACAGATGGAGAGACAGAGAGAGAGACACACACAGATAGAAGGAGAGAGAGGGAGAGACAGAGAGAGAGGCAGAGACAGAGAGAGAAGGAGAGAGAGGGAGAGACAGAAAGGGAAAGACAGATGGAGAGACAGAGAGAGAGAGACACACAGATAGAAGGAGAGACAGGGAGACAGAGAGAGAGGCAGAGACAGAGAGAGAAGGAGAGAGAGGGAGAGACAGAAAGGGAAAGACAGATGGAGAGACAGAGAGAGAAGGAGAGAGAGGGAGAGACAGAGAGAGAGGCAGAGACAGAGAGAGAAGGAGAGAGAGGCAGAGACAGAAAGGGAAAGACAGATGGAGAGACAGAGAGAGAAGGAGAGAGAGGGAGAGACAGAGAGAGGCAGAGACAGAGAGAGAAGGATAGAAAGGGAGAGACAGAAAGGGAAAGACAGATGGAGAGACAGAGAGAGAGACACACACACACAGATAGAAGGAGAGAGAGGGAGAGACAGAGAGAGAGGCAGAGACAGAGAGAGAAGGAGACAGAGGGAGAGACAGAAAGGGAAAGACAGATGGAGAGACAGAGAGAGATGGAGAGAGAGGGAGAGACTGAGATAGAGAGAGGCAGAGATGGACAGAGAGAGAGGGAGTGACAGGGAGAGAAAGACAGATGGAAAGACAGAGAGAGAGAAAGGGAGAGAAGGAGAGAGATGGAGTGACAGAGACGGAAGGATAGATGGAGGGATAGAGAGCGAGAGACATAGATAGAAGGAGAGAGAGGGAGTCACAGGTGGTGGGGGGGAGGCAATACAGATGGAGGGACCGAGAGAGAGAGAAGGAGAGTGAGGGAGAGACAGAGAGAAGGAGAGAGGGATTGGCAGAGAGGGAAAGACAGTTGGAGGAACAGAGATCGAGACAGAGATAGAAGGAGTGTGAGGGAGTGACTGAGAGGGTTAGACAGATGGAGGGACAGAGAGAGCGACAGAGAGAGAGGCAGAGACAGAGAGAGAAGGAGAGAGAGGGAGAGACAGAAAGGGAAAGACAGATGGAGAGACAGAGAGAGAAGGAGAGAGAGGGAGAGACAAAGAGAGAGAGGCAGAGAGAGAGAGAGAGAAGGAGAGAGAGGGAGAGACAGAAAGGGAAAGACAGATGGAGAGACAGAGAGAGAGAGACACACAGATCGAAGGAGAGAGAGGGAGAGACAGAGAGGAAAAGGCAGATGTCGGGGCAGAGAGAGAGAGATTAAGAGAGAGAGATAGAAGGAGAAAGACATAGAGAAAGAGAGGGAAAGACAGAAGGAGGGACAGAGAGAGAGACAGAGAGAGTGGCAGAGACAGAGATAGAAGGAGAGAGAGGGAGTGTCAGGAAGAGGGGGAGAGGGAGATAGAGGGGGGAGAGACAGATAGAGGGATAGAGACAGATAGAGGGAGAGACAGACAGAGAGAGAGACAGACAGATAGAGAGAGAGACAGACAGATAGAGGGGGCGACAGACAGATAGAGGGGTAGAGTGAGATGGAGGGGGAGAGGGAGATAGAGGGGGAGGGGGAAATAGAGGGGCAGAGGGAAATAGAGGGGCAGAGGGAAATAGAGGGGCAGAGGGAAATAGAGGGGCAGAGGGGGATAGAGGGGCAGAGGGGGATAGAGGGGCAGAGGGGGATAGAGGGGCAGAGGGGGATAGAGGGGCAGAGGGGGATAGAGTGGGGAGAGGGAGAGAGAGGGGGAGAGGGAGAGAGTGAGATACAGGGTGAGAGACAGATCGATGGGGAGAGTGAGATAGAGGAGGGAGAGGGAGATAGAGGGGGGATAGAGTGGGGAGTGGGAGATAGAGTGGGGAGAGGGAGATTGAGGGGGAAGATGGAGAGAGAGCGGGAGAGGGAGAGAGCGCGGGAGAGGGAGAGAGGGAGATAGAGGGGGAGAGACAGATAGAGGGAGAGAGTGAGATAGAGTGCGAGAGACAGATAGAGGGCGAGAGACAGATAGAGGGCGAGAGTGAGATAGAAGGGGAGAGTGAGATAGAGGGGGAGAGTGAGATAGAGGGGGAGAGGGAGATAGAGGGGGAGAGGGAGATAGAGGGGGAGAGGGAGATAGAGGGGCTGTGTGAAATAGTGGGGGTGTGTGAGATAGTGGGGGGAGAGACAGATAGAGGGGGAGAGTGAGATAGAGGGGGAGAGGGAGATAGAGGGGGAGAGGGAGATAGAGGGGGAGAGGGAGATAGTGGGGGAGAGGGAGATAGAGGGGGAGAGGGAGATAGAGGGGGAGAGGGAGATAGAGGGGGGAGAGACAGATAGAGGGGGGAGAGACAGATAGAGGGAGAGAGTGAGATAGAGGGGAAAAGTGAGATCGAGGGGATGTCTGAAATAGAGTGGGAGAGGGAGATAGAGGGGGGTGAGGGAGAGAGAGGGGGAGAGGGAGAGAGAGGGGGAGAGGGAGAGAGAGGGGGATTGGGAGATAGAGGGGGAGAGGGAGATAGAGGGGGAGAGGGAGATATCGGGGGGAGAGGGAGATATCGGGGGGAGAGGGAGATAGAGGGGGAGAGAGAGATAGAGGGTGGAGAGGGAAATAGAGGGTGGAGAGGGAAATAGAGGGTGGAGAGGGAAATAGAGGGGGATTGGGAGATAGAGGGGGAGAGGGAGAGAGAGGGGGATTGGGAGATAGAGGGGGAGAGGGAGATAGAGGGGGAGAGGGAGATAGAGGGGGAGAGGGAGATCGAGGGGGATTGGGAGATAGAGGGGGAGAGGGAGATAGAGGGGGAGAGGGAGATAGAGGGGGGAGAGGGAGATAGAGGGTGGAGATGGAGATAGAGGGGGAGAGGGAGATATCGGGGGGAGAGGGAGATAGAGGGGGATTGGAAGATAGAGGGTGGAGACGGAGATAGAGGGGGAGAGGGAGATAGAGGGGGATTGGGAGATAGAGGGTGGAGACGGAGATAGAGGGGGAGAGGGAGATATCGGGGGGAGAGGGAGATAGAGGGGGATTGGGAGATAGATGGGGATTGGGAGATAGAGGGGGAGAGGGAGATAGAGGGTGGAGACGGAGATAGAGGGTGGAGACGGAGATAGAGGGTGGAGAGAGAGACAGCAATAGAAGGAGAGAGAGGGAGTGACAGAGAGACATAGAGAGAGGGAGAGACAGAGAGAGAAGGAGGGAGTGGGAGAGAAACAGAGGCAAAGGCAGTCGGAGAGACAGAGAGAGAGAGAAGCAGAGATGGAAGGAGAGAGAGGGAGTGATAAGGAGGGAAAGACTAATGGAAAGACAGAGAGAGATACAGAGAGAGAAGGAGAGAGAGGGAGTGTCAGGGAGGGAAAGACAGATGGAGGGACAGAGACAGAGAGACAGAGATAGAAGGAGAGAGAGGGAGCGACAGAGAGGGAAAGATAGATGGAGGGAAAGAGAGAGAGACAGAGATAGAAGGAGAGAGATGGAGAGACAGGGAGGGAAGGACAGATGGAGGGATAGAGGGATAGAGAGATAGACAGCAATAGAAGGAGAGAGAGGGAGCGACAGAGAGGGAAAGACAGATGGAGGGAAAGAGAGAGAGACAGAGATAGAAGGAGAGAGATGGTGAGACAGGGAGGGAAGGACAGATGGAGGGATAGAGGGATAGCGAGATAGACAGCAATAGAAGGAGAGAGAGGGAGTGACAGAGAGACAAAGAGAGAGGGAGAGACAGAGAGAGAAACAGAGGCAAAGGCAGTTGGAGAGACAGAGAGAGAGAGAAGCAGAGATGGACGGCGAGAGAGGGAGTGACAAAGAGGGAAAGACAGATGGAAAGACAGAGAGAGAGAGACAGAGAAAGAAGGAGAGAGAGGGAGAGACAGGAAGGGAAAGACAGATCGAGGGACAGAGTGAGAGACAGAGAGAGAAGGAGAGAGATGGAGTGACGGAGGGAAGGACAGATGGAGGGATAGAGAGAGAAACAGAGAGAGAAGAACAGAGAGGGAGTGACAGAGGGAATGACAGATGGAGAGACAGAGAGAGAGAGGCAGAGGTGGACGGAGAGAGAGGGAGTGACAGGGAGGGAAAGACAGATGGAGGAACAGAGAGAGAGACAGAGATGGAAGGAGAGAGAGGGAGTGACAGGGAGGTAAAGACAGATGGAAAGACAGAGAGAGAGAGACGGAGATAGAAGGAGAGAGAGGGAGAGACAGAGAGGGAAAGGCAGATGGAGAGACAGAGAGAGAGAGAGGCAGAGATGGAAGGAGAGAGAGGGAGAGACAGAGAAGGAAAGACAGAAGGAGGGACATAGAGAGAGACAGAGATAGAAGGAGAGATAGAGTGTGTCAGGGAGGGAAAAACAGATGGGGAGACAGAGAGAGAGAGAGAGATAGAAGGAGAGAGAGGGAGAGACAGGGAGGGAAGGACCGACGGAGGGATCGAGAGAGAGAGACAGAGATGGAAGGAGAGAAAGGGAGTGATCGGGAGGGAAAGACAGATGGAGAGACAGAGAGAAAGAGAGAGATAGAAGGAGAGAGAATGGAGAGACAGAGAGGGAAAGACAGATGGAGAGACAAAGTGAGAGACAGAGAGAGAAGGAGAGAGATGGAGTGACAGGGAGGGAAGGACAGATGGAGGGATAGAGAGAGAGACAGAGATAGAAGGAGAGAGAGGGAGAGATAGAGGGAAAGACAGATGGAGGGACAGAGAGAGAGACAGAGAGAGAGGGAGAGACAGAGAGAAGGAGAAAGGGAGTGACAGAGAGGCAAAGACAGATGGAGGGACAGAGAGACAGACAGAGATAGAAGGAGAGAAATGGAGAAACAGACAGGGAAAGACTGATGGAGGGACAGAGAGAGAGACAGAGAGAAGCAGAGACAGAGATAGAAGGACAGAGACAGAGAGAGAGACAGAGTGAAGCAGATAGAAGAACAGAGACAGAGAGGGAAAGACAAATGGAGGAACAGAGAGAGAGACAGAGAGAGAGAGACAGAGATAGACGGACAGGGAGGGCAGGACAGATGGAGGGACAGACAGAGAGACAGAGATAGAAGGAGAGAAATGGAGAAACAGACAGGGAAAGACTGATGGAGGGACAGAGAGAGAGACAGAGTGAAGCAGAGACAGAGATAGAAGGACAGAGACAGAGAGGGAAAGACAAATGGAGGAACAGAGAGAGAGACAGAGAGAGAGAGACAGAGATAGACGGACAGGGAGGGCAGGACAGATGGAGGGACAGACAGAGAGACAGTGATAGAAGGAGAGAAATGGAGAAACAGACAGGGAAAGACTGATGGAGGGACAGAGAGAGAGACAGAGTGAAGCAGATAGAAGGACAGAGACAGAGAGGGAAAGACAAATGGAGGAACAGAGAGAGAGACTGAGAGAGAGAGACAGAGATAGAAGGACAGGGAGGGCAGGACAGATGGAGGGACAGACAGAGAGACAGAGATAGAAGGAGAGAAATGGAGAAACAGACAGGGAAAGACTGATGGAGGGACAGAGAGAGAGACAGAGTGAAGCAGATAGAAGGACAGAGACAGAGAGGGAAAGACAAATGGAGGAACAGAGAGAGAGACTGAGAGAGAGAGACAGAGATAGAAGGACAGGGAGGGCAGGACAGATGGAGGGACAGACAGAGAGACAGAGAGAGAGAGACAGAGATAGAAGGAGAGAGAGGGAAGGACAGATGGAGGGACAGAGTGAGGGACAGAGAGAGAAGGAGAGAGATGGAGTGACAGGGATGGTCGGATAGATGGAGGGATAGAGCGACAGAGACAGAGATAGAAGGACAGAGAGGGAGAGACAGAGAGGGAGGCAGAGACAGGGAGAGAAGGAGAGAGAGGGAGAGACAGAAAGGGAAAGGCTGTTGGAGAGACAGAGAGAGCGAGACAGAGGGAGAGGCAGAGACAGAGATAGAAGGAGAGAGAGGGAGTGTCAGGGGGTGGGGAAGGCAGATGAAGAGACAGAGAGAGAGAGACAGAGAGAGAAGGAGAGAGAGGGAGCGACAAGGAGGGAAAGACAGATGGAGAGACAGAGATCGAGACAAAGAGAGAAGGAGAGAGATGGAGTGACAGGGAGGGAAGGATAGATGGAGGGATAGAACGAGAGAGAGAGATAGAAGGAGAGAGAGGGAGTGACAGGGAGGGAAAGACAGATGGAGGGACAGAGTGAGAGACAGAGAGAGAAGGAGAGAGATGGAGTGACAGGGAGGGAAGGACAGATGGAGGGATAGAGAGAGAGTGGCAGAGATAGAAGGAGAGAGAGGGAGTGATCCGGGGGAGACTGATGGAGAGATGGAGAGAGAGAGAGAGAAAGAGAGAGAAGGAAAGAGTGGGAGCGACATAGATCGAAAGAGAGATGGAGTGACAGAGATGGACGGAGAGAGAGCGAGTGACAGGGAGGGAAAGACAGATGGAGAGACAGAGAGAGATAGGAGAGAGAGGGAAAGACAGATGGAGATTCAGAGATAGAAGGAGAGAGAGGGAGTGACAGAGAGGGAAAGACAGAGAAAGAAGGAGAGAGTGGGACAGAGAGGGAGGGTTAAAGAAAGAAGGAAAAATGTTTGAAACCATTGCTATCCTGGGAGTGAGGGAGGAAGGGAGAGATGGTGTCATAGAGACACAGACAGAGTTATGGACAGAGGCAGAGAAAGAGAGGGAGAGAGGGAGAGAGAGAGAGATAGAATTAGAGAGAGACGGTGACAGGGAGGGAATGACAGATGGAGGGACAGAGAGAGAGAAGGAGAGAGAGGGAGAGACAGAGAGAAGGAGAGAGGGAGTGACAGAGAGGGAAAGACAGATGGAGGGACAGTGAGAGAGACAGAGATACAGAGTGAGGGAAAGGCAGAGATGGTGTGAGAGAGACACAGTAGAGTCATGGACAGAGGCACAGAGAGAGAGAGAGTAACAGAGAGAGAGACAGACAGACTGAAAGAGAGAAAGAGAGAGATAGAGACACAGAGAGAGAAACAGAGAGAGAGGGAGCGGCAGTGAGAGAGAGAGAGACAGAGACAATGATAGCGAAAGACAACGAGAGCGAGAGATGGGGAGAGAGAGATAGAGGGGGAGAGAGAGATAGAGGGGGTAAAGAGAGATAGAGGGGGTATAGAGAGATAGACGTGGAGAGAGAGAGAGGGGGGGAGAGAGAGAGAGAGGGGGGAGAGAGAGAGAGGGGGGGAGAGAGAGAGAGAGGGAGAGAGAGAGAGAGGGAGAGAGAGGGAGTGTGAGGGGGAGAGGGAGATAGAGGGGTGAGACAGATAGAGGGGGGAGAGTGAGATAGAGGGGAGAGAGTGAGATAGAGGGGGGAGAATGAGATAGAGGGGGGGAGAATGAGATAGAGGGGGAGAGTGAGATAGAGGGGGAGAGTGAGATAGAGGGGGTGTGTGAGATAGAGGGGGTGTGTGAGATAGAGGGGGTGTGTGAGATAGAGGGGAAGAGGGAGATAGAGGGGAAGAGGGAGATAGAGGGGAAGAGGGAGATAGAGGGGGTGTGTGAGATAGAGGGGGTGTGTGAGATAGAGGGGGAGAGTGAGAGAGGGGAAGAGTGAGAGAGGGGAAGAGTGAGAGAGGGGAAGAGTGAGATCGAGGGGAAGAGTGAGATCGAGGGGATGTGTGAGCGGGGGAGAGAGAGCGGAGAGGGAGAGAGAGCGGGAGATAGAGGGGGATTGGGAGATAGAGGGGGAGAGGGAGATAGAGGGTGGAGACGGAGATAGAGGGGGAGAGATGGATGGGGTAGAGGGTGGTGAACCTGTGGAATTCTCTACCGCAGAAGGCAGTGGAGGCCAAGTCATTAAATATATTCATGGAGGAGAGAGATATATTTCTAAATGTCAAAGGGATCAAGGGGTATGGGGAGAAAGTGGGAACAGGGTACTGAATTAGACCATCGGTCATGATCTTTATTGAATGACGGAGCAGGCCCAAAGGGCCGAATGGCCTACTCCTGCTCCTATTTTCTATGTTTCTATGAGAGAGGAGGATTGACAGAGGGAGAGAGAGGGAGAGGAGAAACAGAGAGACAAGGAGAGATAGAGATGGAGCGAGGTGACCCTGATATTCTCTCTCTCTCTCTCCCACACACATCCAGACACACACAGACACATACATAAAGGGACAGACACACACACACACACACACACAGACAGAGACACACACACACACACACACACACACAGACACACACAGACAGATTTTACAATCCACACTGATGTCAGTAAAAATGACCAACAGAACCTCAGTAACAATCCCCAGTGTCTGCCCAGTCCTGTAGAGAGACAGAGAGAGAGAGATAGGGCAGTGACAGAGAAAGACAGTGAAAGAGGGCGGCACAGTGGCGCAGTGGTTAGCACCGCAGCCTCACAGCTCCAGGGACCTGGGTTCAATTCTGGGTCCTGCCTGTGTGGAGTTTGCAAGTTCTCCCTGTGTCTGCGTGGGTTTTCTCCGGGTGCTCCGGTTTCGTCCCACAAGCCAAAAGACTTGCAGGTTGGTAGGTAAATTGGCCATTATAAATTGTCACTAGTATAGGTAGGTGGTCGGGAAATACAGGGGACAGGTGGGGATGTTTGGTAGGAATATGGGATGAGTGTAGGATGAGTATAAATGGGTGGTTGATGGTCGGCACAGACTCGGTGGGCCGAAGGGCCTGTTTCAGTGCTGTATATCTAATCTAAAACAGCTTGTAGGAGAAACTTTACATTTCTTTGTGTTCCACAGATTTTATTAAAAGTTGAAAGGGACTGGACACTGGAAAAGCTGTCAACACACAACAACAACACTGAGAGACTTTAGATGTGAGGGAAGGGGAGACACACTTTAAAATCCACACTGATGTCAGTAAAAATCCCCAAACACAACCTCAGTAACAATCCCCATTATCTGCCCAGTCCTGTATTGTGGGTATATGTCAAATATGTTCACACAAAGACAAACAGGGTGGGACTCCCAAATCTAGAGCCCCTTGGATGTCAAGGATCAAACCGGGTACGATAAGGCACAAGAGGGAAGCTGATGTCAGATACCGAGAGCTCAATACAACAGAAAGCTGAGATGAGTGTAGAAAGTACAAGGGTGAAATTAAAAATCAAATTAGGAGAGCAAAGAAATGGCCGGAAAATAATATTACCATTAAATCAAAGAAATCACAAAGATGTTTTATAAATACATGAAGAGCAAGAGGATAAATAAGGATAGAGTATTAGGGACCAAAAAGGGAATGTGTGTATGGAGGTGGGAGATGTGGGCATGGTTCTTAATGAATACTTTGTCTCCCTCTTTATAAAAGAGGGGGAACGATGCAGATATTGTAGTTAAAGAGGAGGAGTGTGAAATATTGGATGGGATAAACAGAGTGAGAGGGAAATATTAAGGTGTTTGGCAACTTTCAAAGTGGATAAATGGTCAGGCCTGGATGCATTGGAACCAGTTCAGAGAAGGTTCACTCGGCTGATTCCTGGGATGAAGGGGTTGTCTTATGAGGAATGGTTGAACAGGTTGGGCCTATACTCATTGGAGTTTAGAAGAATGAGAGGTGATCTTATTGAAACATACTAAATACTTAAAGGGATAGACAGGTTAGATGCAGGTAAGATGTCTCCTTTGGTTCGGGAGTCGAGAACCAGGGGACACAATTTCAAAATCAGGGGGAAGCCACTGAGGTCAGAGATGGGGAGAAATGTCTTTGCTCAGAGGGTTGTGAATCTTTGGAATTCTCTACTCCAGTGGGATGTGGAAACTCAGTCTGGGAAAAAGGCATTGAAGTGGATGATCAGCCATGATCGTATTGAATGGCAGAGCAGGCTCGATGGGCTGAATGGCCTACTCCTGTTCCTATGTTCCCAAGCTGCTGAAATAGTTTCTCCCAAACTACCCCATCAGTTCCCCTTAATATCTCAACATCTTTGAACAAATCACCTTGATCCTCCTAAATTCCAGGCAATAAATCCCTAGTTTGTGTAATATCACCTCGTAATTTAACCCTTGGAGTCCAGTTATCATTCTGGTAAATCTACACTGCACTCAAATGGACATGGACCCCCCAAAGTCTCTTTCAACCTCCAGTGTTTCTATCTTTTCACCATTTATAAAGTACTCTGTTCTGGACTTTTTTACTGACATTGAAATCTAACTACCACAGTTTTGCCCATTTATTTAAGATATTAATATCTCTTTGTAATTTGATGCTTCCAGCTACACTGCTTACAATGCTGCCTATTTTTGTGTCATTGGTAAACTTGGGTATGTTGCATTCTACCACATCATCTTAAATCATTAATAAATACAGCAAAACTGAGACACACACGGGCTTTGCACTAGTAGACAGGAGTGAATCATTCCAATCTCGAGGCTTTTTAACTCCAGATTTATGTTTTTTTAAAGAAAAAATAGAATTCAAATTCACAACAGCCCTGTGTGGGATTTGAACTCCTGCTTTTTCAATCATCAGCTCAGGCCTTCAAATTAAAACCCATAAAAAGAGATTCATTTTCCTACTGCTGTTGTCTGACGGTCTCAGGTTTTGTATATTGTTCCCTTCGCCTCTTCTTCCATGTGTTTGAAGACTTTGAAGTTTGTCAGACATTGGTAAACTACCTCATGTGGTGTTGTGTAAATACCTTCAATTCTGTGGATCTGCAAGGGACACAATTCAAATTCTCACCTTATTGCATCAACTAAAACCTGCAGGTCCATTCAAACAACTCTATTTCCTGTCTCTGCAAAGACAGCTCACACTTCCACAATGCAGGAATGTCTGAATGGAAACAGCTTTTGACACATTTCCAAACATGTTTGCTAACACTTTTCAGGATGAAGCTAAATTCAACTTAGAGATTGCAAGCCCCAAATTGAATCTTTTAGATGTAAAAAGTGACACAAATGAAATCCCAGATCTCTCTGTCCCTGCACCCATTTTAACATTGTACCATTTAGTTTATATCGCTTCTCCTCAGCCTTCCTTCCAAAATGCATCATTTGACATTTCTCAGCATTGAAGTTAACCTGCTATGTGTCTGACCATTTCACCAGACTGCCTCTATCCTCCTGAAGTCTACTCCTATTCCCTTGGTGGTGTAATGTTGAAGTTATGCCCTGTAAACCCAAGTCCAAGTCATTAATATATATCAAAAAGATCAGTGATCCTAATCCAAACCCCTGGGGAATACCACTGTACCACAATGTACACTGTATACAGTCAGTACAAAAGCAGGGAGGTTATGCTGAACATTTATAAAGCTCTAGTTAGGCCCCAACTGGAGAACTGTGTCCAGTTCTGGTCACCAGACTTTAGGAAGGATGTGAGGTTCCTTGAGAGGGTGCAGAGATTTACCAGAATGGTTTCAGAGATGGGGGATTTTAGCTACAAGGTTCGGTTGGAAAAGCTGGGTTTGATCTCCTGAGAACAAAGGAGATTGAGGGGAGATTGAATAGAAGTGTATAAGATTATGTCAGTCAAAGATACCGCCCTCCAGTCTGAAACAACCATTCACCAGTACTCTCTGTGTCCTGTCCCTTAGCCAATGTTGTATCCACTCTGTCCCTGTCCCGTTCATTCCATCAGCATTCCTTTCGTGAACTAGTCAGTTATGAGGCAGCATTCTGACCTCCCATTGAGGAAATTGTTCCCAGAGCACAGAAAAACACACACAGACAGGCAATGACCATCTGTAACAAGAGAGAATCCAACCACCTCCCCATGGCATTCAAAGCATTATCCCATCGCTGAATCCCCCAGCATCAACATCCTAGGGAGACATTGACCAGGAACTGAGCTGAAGTAATCACATCAGTACTGTGGCTACAAGTGACTCACCCCCCTGACTCCCCAAAGCCTTTCAACCACCTACAAGACACAAGTCAGGTGTGTGATGGTATCTCTCCACTTGTCTGGATGTGTGTAACATCTACAACACTCCAGAGGCTCGACACCATCCAGGACAAAGCACTCCACCTGATTGGTACCCCATCCACCACTTTAAACTTTGATCAGATCACCCCTTACCCTTCTAAATTCCAGGGATACAGAGTAAAGCTCCGTCTACACTGTCCCTTCAAATGCTGCCAAGCTATTAGTTAGCTATTGAGTAAATCTCTGTCTTCTCTGTTCTATAAAACACTCCCAGGGAAGGTACAGTGTGGGGTTAGATACAGAGTAAAGCTGCCTCTATATATGCCTCTCTTTCTGCTCCTCCATCCAGATGGAGAGAGTAACAGTGAGAAAGACAGGGATAGATATAGAGAGGGAAGAACAGGGAGAGGGAAGGATAGCAATGGGGAGATTACCAGAGAGAAAGAGGACGAGATTGGGATGGAGAGTGTCGGTCAGTGTTCCCGCAAAGCTGTGTGCAGCATCCTGGAAGGTATGACACAGTGAGAGATTGAAATTAAGAGGGTACAGAGGGGGATAGAGAGAGAAATAAACAAGGAGAAGGTAGCAGAGAGGGGAACTAGTGATTGAGTGAGTAAGAGAGAGGGGAAGACGGAGATGGAGAGAGATTACCATTAAGAGTAGCTCTCCACTTCTCTCTCCATGCATATCTCCCCCTTTCTCACTGTTACCCTCTCTCCATCTATATTTCTCCCTCTCTCCTGGTGTTTCACACTCTCCACCTATTTCTTGTACCTCTATGTACACAGGATTACATCAAACTATGATAACATTTGTCATTTGCACTTTTGATCTAACCTAACAACATGACTGTCTCCAACATTCTCTCTGTGTCTGTGAACAGTGGGACCTTGGAGTGAATGTTCACTGATTCCTGAGGCTGACAGGACAGGTGGATAAGCTGGTTAGGAAGGGATAAGGGAGACTTTCATTTCCCGACCAGCGGAAATGATCTCTCAGTGTCCACCCTATCCAGTCCCTTTAGAATCTGATATGTTTCAATGAGATCACCTCTCATTCTTCTAAACTCCAGAGAATACAGGTCCTATTTACTCAGCCTCTCATCATAGGACAATGGCAGAGAAGCTAAACAAATACTCTCTGTCTGTCTTTATGTTCTCTCTCATGCTCTGTAATCTTCCTTGAATCATTGAACACTGCAGTTTGTGGATCATTTCACTGTTTGCTGTTGAGCTGATGAAATTGTTTGATTGGCAGTGATAATATTTTTGGACCATTGTATTGAGTCCAATGGGTTGCAACTAGGATTACTGGGTGATTTCTCTCTGCAACTTTTAATCTTTAATCAAGCTTTTCTGGGCATTAACCTGCAATCTGTTTTTATATGTCTGACTCCACTCATTCTCCCAGGGATAAAGTTACTTTTGTCTGGTTGTGCACCCAATTAAATGACTGTTTGACATGGCGAGACTTTCTTTACTGTGAACGTGTGCTGATGTCTCTCTCTCTCTCTCACACACACACACACTATCTGCCTCTCTCTCTACCCAAAAATATCCCGGACTTTCCCTCTCTCTCTGACGGACACTCTATCTCTCATTCATTTTTCACACTTTCTGTACACCCTGTGTCTGCTCTTTTCCTCTAATTTTTCATTTTCCTTCCCACTCTCTCTCGCCATCTCTCTCTCTCTCTCTTCTGCTCTGTTACTCTCTCCTCACCTTTATCTTTCCATTTATCAGTTTCCTCACTCTCAAACTCTACCTCTCCCTCACTCTCCACCTTCCTTTCTCTTGGATCTCTCTTCACATCTCTCTATCACTCTGTCTCCATCTCTGTCCAATTGAGGAGATTCTCCCTCCATTTCTCACCATCTCTTGCTCTCTCACTCTCTCCCTCTCACCTATTTTCTCTCAGTCTCTCCATCTCTCTATCACTCTGTCTCCATCTCAGTCCAATTGAGGAGATTCTCCCTCCATTTCTCACCATCTCTTGCTCTCTCACTCTCTCCCTCTCACCTATTTTCTCTCAGTCTCTCCATCTTTCTATCACTCTCTCTCCATCTCTGTCCAATTGAGGAGATTCTCCCTCCATTTCTCTTGCTCTCTCACTCTCTCCCTCTCACCTATTTTCTCTCAGTCTCTCCATCACTCTCTCTCCATCTCTGTCCAATTGAGGAGATTCTCCCTACATTTCTCACCATCTCTTGCTCTCTCACTCTCTCCCTCTCACCTATTTTCTCTCAGTCTCTCCATCTCTCTATCACTCTCTCTCCATCTCTGTCCAATTGAGGAGATTCTCCCTCCATTTCTCACCATCTCTTGCTCTCTCACTCTCTCCCTCTCACCTATTTTCTCTCAGTCTCTCCATCACTCTCTCTCCATCTCTGTCCAATTGAGGAGATTCTCCCTCCATTTCTCACCATCTCTTGCTCTCTCACTCTCTCCCTCTCACCTATTTTCTCTCAGTCTCTCCATCTCTCTATCACTCTGTCTCCATCTCTGTCCAATTGAGGAGATTCTCCCTCCATTTCTCACCATCTCTTGCTCTCTCCCACTCACCTATTTTCTCTCAGTCTCTCCATCTCTCTATCACTCTCTCTCCATCTCTGTCCAATTGAGGAGATTCTCCCTCCATTTCTCTCCATCTCTTGCTCTCTCACTCTCTCCCTCTCACCTATTTTCTCTCGGTCTCTCCATCTCTCTATGATTCTTTCAAGCTCAGTTCTTCCTCTCTCTCTCCCCATCACTCTCTCTTTTCTATTTACCTCTCTTTTACTTGCTCTCCAACTCTCTTGCTCTTTCTGTCCATGTTGGGTCCCTTTAAGAGTTTGGGACAGTTCTGGTGGTGCAGGGTCCCTTTAAGAGTCTGGTGCTGACTCCCCCTCGCCCACCCCAGGGGCGGGGTTACAAGCCGCCCAAACCGCGGCTGCGCGGAGACAAGAGGCAGCTTTTGACCCCTTGACCTCCAGACACGTGGGGCGAGGCAGCCAATGAGACCTCACTGACGCCCTGGCGGGAGGGAGGTGTCATCAGCCGCCATGTTTGCGTGACGTCACCCGCCGGCCGCTTATTTCCGCAAACAGCAGCTGAAAGGAAAAGGAGAAGCGGCTTCAGCTGTCGATCTCAATGGAGGAAAGTTGAACGTCTGAGCCAGGGGGAGAATATAAAAAAGCGGCATTTAACGCTCTTGTGGGGATGCGCATGTGCGGAGCATCCTCCCAGAGTGCAGCGCGGCCTGTACCGCAGAAAGGGGCCTTTCCAACCCGCGGGGCATTGTGGGAGCCGCAGGACGCCATTGCCCCCTCATTAACTCAGTCAAAATTAACTCATTCCCTCTCAGCTCTCTCTCCCTCCTTTTCATATTGCAGGCTGAAATGGGGCTTTGTTGGCATCCATCACACCATCCCGGGTGTGATCAGATACTCTGTCCCTTCGTAAACGATTTCCCGTCCCTCCATCAGCTTGTGATTGTTATTGGCTTTTCTCCTCCTGAAATGGTTGCTGAATTTGTTGGTCTTTTTCTCCTGGCTTCATAACTAACCCCCTCTCCCTCTGTCTCTCTCCTCGTGTCAGAGATAGCAGGAGGGAGAGATAGAGAGAGGAAGACAGAGAACAACCCCAGCTTCTCCAATCTATCCACGCAACTCAAGTCCCTCATCCTGGAACCTTGCTCGTGAATCTTTTCTGCATCCTCTCTAATGCCTCCCCATCCTTCCTAAAGTACGGTGTCCAGAATTGGACACAATACTAGATGAGGATGAAGCAGTGTTTTATAAAGCTTCATCATAACCTCCTTGCTTTTATACTCTCAGCCTCCAGTTACAAAGCCTAGGATCCCATATGCCTTTTAATCACTTTCTTAACTAGCTCTGCCACCTTCAATTTGTGCACAGACATCCCCAGGTCTCTCTGTTCCTGCACCCACTTCCTTCTGTTCTTAGGTTCCCGTGACAGAGAGGGACAGAAGGACAGGGAGGTCCAGAAATAATGAGGGGGAGAGAGAGCAAACAAACAGAAAACACATATGGGAACACCACCACCTGCAAGTTTCCCTTCCAGTCTCACACCATCCTGACTTGGAACTATATCACCGTTCCTTCACTGTCACTAGGTCAAAATCCTGGATCTCACTTCCTAACAGCACTGTGGGTGTACCTACCCCACATGGACTGCTGCGGTTCAAGAAGGTTCAACGGCAATTGGTGATGGGCAATAAAATGCTGGCATAGCCAGTAATGAACACATCCAACAAATGAATAAAAAATAATAACAATTTGGCACCAAGTCACTAAAGGAGATATTGAACTGGACACAAGAACACAAGACGTAGGAGCAGGAGTAGGCCATTCAGCCCCTCGAGCCTGCCCTGCCATTCA
This sequence comes from Heterodontus francisci, assembly GCF_036365525.1. Taxonomy (NCBI): domain Eukaryota; kingdom Metazoa; phylum Chordata; class Chondrichthyes; order Heterodontiformes; family Heterodontidae; genus Heterodontus; species Heterodontus francisci. Next base: position 7,024,053 of record NC_090415.1, read on the forward strand.
ATAAGATCATGACTGATCTGTCCCAACACTCAACTCCTCTTTCAGGCCTGCTCTGCAGAACCCTCGACTCCCTGAGAGGGTTGAGAACAAATATTTTCCCACAAAGACAAACAGGGTGAGACTCCCAAATCTAGAGCCCCTTAGATAGCAAGAATCAAACCAGGTAGAATAAGGCACAAAAGGGAAGCTTATGCCAGATACCGAGAGCTCAATACCACAGAAAGCCGAGAGGAGTGAAGAAAGTGCAGGGGTGAAATTAAAAAGAAAATTAGGAAAGCAAAAAGATAGTTGGAAAATAATATTACCAAGTAAAATCAAGGAAAGCACAAAGATGTTTTATAAATACATGAAGAGCAAGAGGATAACTAAGGATAGAGTATTAGGGACCAAAAAGGGAATGTGTGTATGGAGGTGGGAGATGTGGGCATGGTTCTTAATGAATACTTTGTATCCGTCTTTATAAAAGAGGGGGAACTATGCAGACATTGTAGTTAAAGAGGAGGAGTGTGAAATATTGGATGGGATAAACAGAGTGAGAGGGAAATATTAAGGTGTTTAGCATCTTTGAAAGTGAATAAATGGTCAGGCCTGGATGCATTGGAATCAGTTCAGAGAAGGTTCACTCGGCTGATTCCTGGGATGAAGGGGTTATCTTATGAGGAATAGTTGAACAGGTTGGGCCTATACTCATTGGAGTTTAGAAGAATGAGAGGTGATCTTATTGAAACATACAAGATTCTGAGGGGACTTGACAGGGCGGAAGTTGGGAGGATGTTTCCCTTGTGGAGGAGTCTTGAACTAGGGGGCACCGTTTAAAAATAAAGGGTCTGCCATTTAAGACTGAGCTAAGGAAGACTTCTTTCTCCCAGAGGTTGGTTCGGCTTTGGAATTCTCTTCCCCAGAGAGCAGTGGAGGTTGGGTCAATGAATTTACAAGGGAGTCAAGGGTTATGGGGGGCAGGCAGGAAAATGGAGTTAAAGTCACTATCAGATCAATCATGATCATATTGACTGACAGAACAGGCTCAAGAGGGTGAATGGCCTACTCCTGCTCCTATTTCTTCGGATCTAGTGTATAAATTGGAGGGTTTGCTCTCCACTTTTTAAACCATTTTTATAGCAGAGACAGGTCCATGTGTAATATAAACAGAGACAGGGTCTAGTGCAGACCTAACTAGTGCATTGATAACTGAGACTAGTGTAAAAGGTATCAAGGATACAGAATTCTAAATATACATTCAGGGGAAGTATTTTAGGTCAGTACGTAGCAAGGTCAACAAGAGATGGGTCAGTTTGACACTTAGTTTTAGGGAATGAAGCTGGGCCGGTGGAAGGTGATTTAGAAAAGGTGGACTGGAAAACGCTACTTGAAGGTAAATCAGTGTCAGAGCAGTGAGATTGAATCATTTCATCCTGGAGGATTTATTATTCCAGAGTTATTTTTTATTTTCAGAGAAATTCAAATTCACAAGAGCCCAATGTGGGATTTGAACTCCGGCTTTTTCAGTCATTACCTCAGGCTTTCAGATTACAAACTGTAAAAGACATTCACCTTCCTCCTGTTGTGACCTGACTGTCTCAGCTTTTGTGTATTGTCTCCAATCTTGTTCTTTCATGTGTCTGAAGACTTTGATGTTATTCAGACATTGGTAAACCACTTCATTCTCTCAGGTCATCGGGCTTAAATACCTTCAGGGACACAATCCACAATCTAATTCACACCCTATTCAAGCAACCAAAATCTTCAACTCCATTCAGACACCCCGATATCCTGTCCCTGCACAGATAACTGACAGTTCCACAATGCAGAAATGTCTGAATGAGAAACCACATTTACCTGACACAATCCAAGCTCCAAATTGAATCATTAAGATATCGAAAATACCACAGAAATGTGACTTGTTCCTTGTAACAGTGAGACTGAAACATTTCAGGGTACTATCCAACCAAGAAGGATTCCGAGAAAAGTCAGGATCAGGATTGAAAGAGAGAGAGTAAAAAGGGGGGAGTGAGAGAGGGGGTGGAGAGAGAGAGAGAGAGAGACACTGTCAGCTCCTGGATGGGGAAGGATTCTCTGTTCCTTCACCCATTTTAACATTGTACCATTTAGTTTAGACAGAGAGACATAGTCTGACAGGGTGACTGACAGAGAAAGAAGGACATTTAACATCGGATATTGGAAGAGGAGGATGCAATTTAACCCCACAACTCTGTTCCTGCATTCAATGAGATCTTGGCTGATCTGTGATCAAACTTACACCATATATCCTGCCTTTGCCCCTTATCTCTTAATACCTTTGGTTAACAAGAATCTATCAATCACAGGTTTAAAAATTAACCAATAAGCCAGCATGAAATTTCCACAAACAGTATCATGAGGGTGTGATGGCTCCCACAGTGGAATAGCTTGCTGAATATTTAAAATAGAGCCAGAGAGAGAGAGACAGAGATAGGAGAGAGAGGGAGAGACAGAGAGGGAAAGACAGATGGAGGAACAGAGAGAGAGACAGAGATGGAAGGAGAGAGAGGGTGGGCAAGACAGATGGAGGGACAGAGAGAGAGAGATACAGGGATAGAAGGAGAGAGAGGGAGAGACAGAGAGGGAAAGACAGATGGAGGGATAGAGAGAGAGAGATACAGGGATAGGAGGAGAGAGAGGGAGAGGCAGAGAGGGAAAGACAGATGGAGAGAGAGAGAGAGAGAGAGTGCCAGAGATGGAAGGAGAGAGAGGGAGAGACAGGGAGGGAAGGACAGATGGAGGGATAGAGAGAGAAGGAGAGAGATGGAGTGACAGGGAGGGAAGGACAGATGGAGGGATAGAGACAGAGAGAGGCAGAGACAGAGAGAAAAGGAGAGAGTGGGAGAGACACAGAGGGAAAGGCAGTTGGAGAGACAGAGAGATAGACAGAGAGAGAAGGAGAGAGAGGGAGTGTCTGGGAGGACAGAACTGGACACAATACTAGTTGAGGATGAAGCAGTGTTTTATAAAGCTTCATCATAACCTCCTTGCTTTTATACTCTAAGCCTCTATTTACAAAGCCTAGGATCCCAAATGCCTTTTAACCACTTTCTCAACTAGCTCTGCCACCTTCAATTTGTGCACAGACATCCCCAGGTCTCTCTGTTCCTGCACCCACTTCCTTCTGTTCTTAGGTTCTCATAACACAGAGGGACAGGAGGACAGGGAGGTCTAGAAAGAAGGAGGGGGAGAGAGAGCAAACAAACAGGAAACACGTATGGGAACACCACCACCTGCAAGTTTCCCTTAAGTCACAAACCATCCTGACTTGGAACTATATCGCTGCTCCTTCACTGTGACTGGGTCAAAATCCTGGATCTCCCTTCCTAACAGCACTGTGGGTGTACCTACCCCACATGGACTGCAGCGGTTCAAGAAGGAGGCTCAACACCACCTTCTCAAGGGCAATTGTGAATGGGCAATAAATGCTGTCCTGGCCACTAACACACACATCCAACAAATGAATCAAGAAAATAAAAATTTGACACCGAGTCACTTCAGGAGATATTAGACCAGATGACCAAAAACTTGGTCAGAGGTTGGTTTGAGGGAGAATCCTCAAAGAGGAAAGAGAGTTAGTGAGATGGAGAGGTTTGGGAAAGGAATTCCAGAGTTAGGGCCTTGGCAGCTTGAAGGCACGGCCACCAGTGGTGGAACGATTCAAATTGGGGATGTTCAAGAGGCCAGAATTAGAGGATGGCAGATATTGGTGGATTGTGGAGCTGGAGGAGATTGCAGAGATAGGGAGGGGTTATTTGTGGAAGACAATTCCAAAATTCCACCATCCTTTGTGTGTAGAAGTGTTAATAAATTTCACCCTTGAAAGGGTCTTCGACTAATGTTCGATTTTTCGACTGTGCCCCTAGTCAGAGACTCCTCCAACCAGTGAGAAGAGTTTCTCTCTATCTACCCCATCAGTTTCCAGTATTGTCTTGTAAACTTTAATCAATTCACCCAGCACAGTGGCGCAGTGGTTAGCACCGCAGCCTCACAGCTCCAGCGACCCGGGTTCAATTCTGGGTACTGCCTGTGTGGAGTTTGCAAGTTCTCCCTGTGTCTGCGTGGGTTTCCTCCGGGTGCTCCGGTTTCCTTCCACATGCCAAAGACTTGCAGGTTGATCGGTAAATTGGCCATTAGCAATTGCCCCTAGTATAGGTAGGTGGTAGGGAAATATGGGGACAGGTGGGGATGCGGTAGGAATATGGAATTAGTGTAGGATTAGTAGAAATGGGTGGTTGATGGTCGGCACAGACCCGGTGGGCCGAAGGGCCTGTTTCAGTGCTGAATCTCTAAATTAAACTAAACTAAACACCCCTGACACTTCAAAATTCCAGGGATACAGAGTAAAGCTCCGTCTGAACTGTCCCTTCAAATGCTGCCAAGCCAAGTACAGAATGGAGTTATCTACAGAGCAAATCTCTGTCCTCTCTGTTCTATAAAACACTCGCAGGACAGGTACAGTGTGGGGTTAGATACCGAGTAAAGCTGCCTCTGTATATGCCTCTCTTTCTCCTCCTCCATCCAGATGGAGAGAGTAACAGTGAGAAAGACAGGGATAGATATAGAGAGGGAATAACAGAGAGAGGGAAGGATCGCAATGGGGAGAGATTACCAGAGAGGAAGAGATTGGGATGGAGAGTGTCGGTCAGTGTCCCTGCAAAGCTGTGTGCAGCAGCCTGGAAGGTGCCACGCAGGTCCTGTTCCCTGATAAATAACACACGTCTTCGAAGATTCTTAAAAATTTAAAGGGACTGCACGTGGGACAAAAAAAACTTGCCGTGCACAACAACTAAATTTTCTGGGAACATTGGAGCCAGCTGTAGCTCAGTGGGTAATAATCCTGCCTCTGAGTTATACGTTTGTGGGTTCAGGTCTGAACACAAAATCTAGACTGATGTCACCCAACAGAAAATCAGAACAGACCAGCGAGACACAGAAAAGGAAACTTGTGTTGAATTTGTGAGCCTCGCTTTCTGTAATGTTTTAGTGTTTGGTCAGAATGTTGACCCGGTCAAATTTTGCCCCTGTGGCATGAGAGTTATCTGAATAGAGATTATAACATCTTATTACAACATGAAGGTACCGTGCGCACTGAGTATAACAACATTTGCAGCGTCCCATCATGTAAAATACTTTACTGGGTGCGGGATCAGGGTTTGATATTTCCAAAACACTGAGGGAAACTCGAACTTTTAATCAGCCCTGGGAGGAAAGTAAACCTGGAGACTTTCAAACAGTAATCAATGTCAGATTTGATCAATTATTAGGGATTCATCAATTTAGTATACAAAGCAGACAGAATGTGCCGTTAAAGAGCGGGATATGGGTTTCCTACCAGCCTGCAGAAGGAAGTGCACCCTCTGCAGTTGTGGTATCACCAAAAGCAGCCAAATTAAAATAGCAAATTGATGTATGTGGAGTTTTACTGAGGTTCTGAGAGAGGAGAGAGAAACAGGCATAGACACAGACAGCCAGACACACACCCACACACAGAGAACCACACACACAGAGAAACACACATGCACACAGAGAAACACACACACAGAACCACACACACACACAGACCGACATGCACAGACACACAGAGACCGACATGCACAGACACACACACAAACAGACTGCCCAAGGGACAGAGAGTGACAGAAGAATATTTCAATTTCTATAATATTTCAATTTCAGTTTCTATAAGATCCCCCCTCATTCTTCTGAATTCCAATGAATATAATCCCAATCTACTCAGTCTCTCCTCATAAGCCAACCCCCTCAACTCTGGAATCAACCTAGTGAACCTCCTCTGCACCCTCTCCAGTGCCAGTACATCCTTTCTCAAGTAAGGAGACCAAAACTGCACACAGTACTCCAGGTGCGGCCTCACCAGTACCTTATACAGCTGCAACATAACCTCTCTGCTTTTAAACTCAATCCCTTTAGCAATGAAGGACAAAATTCCATTTGCCTTCCTAATTACTTGCTGTACCTGCAGACCAACCTTTTGCGATTCATGCACAAGGACACCCAGGTCCCTCTGCATAGCAGCATGCTGCAACTTTTTACCATTCAAGTAATAATCCTTTTTACTGTTACTCCTACCGAAATGAATAACTTCACATTTATTAACATTGTATTCCATCTGCCAGACCTTTGCCCACTCACTCAATGTATCTATGTTCCTCTGCAAAGTTTCACAGTCATCTGCACACTTTGCTCTGCCACTCATCTTAGTGTCATCTGCAAACTTTAACAGCCTACACGTGGTCCCCAACTCCAAATCATCGATATAAATTGTAAATAATTGGGGTCCCAACACCGATCCCTGAGGCACACCACTAGTGACTGATTGCCAACCAGAAGAGCACTCATTTATCCCCACTCTCTGCTTCCTGTTAGTCAACCAGAGAGGGAAAGGCAGTTGGAGAGACAGAGAGAGAGAGAGACGCAGAGATGGAAGGAGAGAGATGGAGTGACAGGGAGGGAAAGACAGATGGAGGGACAGAGTGAGAGACAGAGAGAGGAGAGAGATGGAGTGACAGGGAGGGAAGGACAGATGGAGGGACAGAGAGGGAGAGACAGAGATCGAAGGAGAGAGAGGGAGTGACAGGGAGGGAAAGACAGATGGAGGGACAGAGAGGGAGAGACAGAGATCGAAGGAGAGACAGGGAGTGATAGGGAGGGAAAGACAGATGGAGGGACAGAGAGGGAGAGACAGAGATCGAAGGAGAGAGAGGGAGTGACAGGGAGGGAAAGACAGATGGAGGGACAGAGAGAGAGAGAGACAGAGATAGAAGGAGAGAGAGGGGGAGTGACAGGGAGGGAAAGACAGATGGAGGGACAGAGTGAGAGACAGAGAGAAAAGGAGAGAGATTCAGTGACATAGATGGAAGGACAGATGGAGGGATAGAGAGAGGGACACAGAGATACAAGGTCAGAGAGGGAGTGACAGAGCGGGAAAGACAGATGGAGGGTCAGGGAGAGAGAGACAGAGAGAGAAGGAGAGAGAGGGAGTGACACGGAGGGAAAGACAGATGGAAAGAGAGAGAGAGATAGACAGAGATAGAAGGAGAGAGAGGGAGAGACAGCAAGGGAAAGACAGATGGAGGGACGGAGAGAGAGACAGAGAGAGAAGGAGAGAGAGGGAGTGTCAGGGAGGGAAAGACAGATGGAGGGACAGAGAGAGAGAGACAGAGAGAGAAGGAGAGAGATGGAATGACAGGGAGTGAAGGACAGATGGAGGGATAGAGAGAGAGACAGAGACAGAGATAGAAGGAGAGAATGGAGTTACATAGAGGGAAGGACAGATGGAGGGATAAAGAGAGAGACATAGAGAGAAGGAGAGAGAGGGAGAGACAGAGAGGGAAAGACTGATGGAGAGACAGAGAGAGAGAGACAGAGATAGAAGGAGAGAGAGGGAGAGACAGAGAGGGAAAGACTGATGGAGAGACAGAGAGAGAGAGAGAGAAAGAAGGAGAGAGAGGGAGAGACAGAGAGGGAAAGGCAGTTGGAGAGACAGAGAGACAGGCAGAGATGGAAGGAGAGAGAGGGTGTGACAGGGAGGGAAAGACAGATGGAAAGAGAGAGAGAGAGAGAGACAGAGGTAGAAGGAGAGAGAGGGAGAGACAGAGAGGGAAAGACAGATGGAGGGACAGAGAGAGAGAGGGACAGAGAAAGAAGGAGAGAGAGGGAGAGACAGAGAGGGAAAGGCAGTTGGAGAGACAGAGAGAGAGGCAGAGATGGAAGGAGAGAGAGGGAGAGACAGAGAGGGAAAGACAGATGGAAAGAGAGAGAGAGACAGCGTGGGAAAGACACATGGAGGGGCAGAGAGTGAGACAGAGAGAGAAGGAGAGAGAGGGAATAACGGAGTGAAGGACAGATGGAGGGACAGAGAGAGAGACAGAGAGAGAGGCAGAGACAGAGATAGAAGGAGAGAATGGAGTGACATAGAGGGAAGGACAGATGGAGGGATAAAGAGAGAGACATAGAGAGAAGGAGAGAGAGGGAGAGACAGACAGGGAAAGACAGATGGAGGGACAGAGAGAGAGACAGAGAAAGAAGGAGAGAGAGGGAGAGACAGAGAGGGAAAGGCAGTTGGAGAGACAGAGAGAGAGGCAGAGATGAAAGAAGAGAGAGGGTGTGACAGGGAGGGAAAGACAGATGGAAAGAGAGAGAGAGAGAGAGACAGAGGTAGAAGGAGAGAGAGGGAGAGACAGAGAGGGAAAGACAGATGGAGGGACAGAGAGAGAGAGAGACAGAGAAAGAAGGAGAGAGAGGGAGAGACAGAGAGGGAAAGGCAGTTGGAAAGAGAGAGAGAGAGAGACAGCGTGGGAAAGACACATGGAGGGGCAGAGAGTGAGACAGAGAGAGAAGGAGAGAGAGGGAGTGTCAGGGAGGGAAAGACAGATGGAGGGACAGAGAGAGAGAGAGAGACAGGGAGAGAGATGGAGTGACAGGGACTGAAGGAAAGATGGAGGGATAGAGAGAGAGACAGAGAGAGGCAGAGACAGAGATCAAAGGAGAGAGATCGAGTGACGGGGAGTGAGGTGGGGGGTAGACAGATGTAGGGACAGAGAGAGAGAGGCAGAGATGGAAGGAGAGACAGGGAGTGACAGAGAGAGAAAGGCAGATGGAGGGATAGAGAGAGAGACAGAGAGAGAGAGACAGAGACCGAGATAGAAGGAGAGAGATGGAGTGACGGTGTGGGGGAGGGGGGTGGGTAGTCAGCTTGCTGACTATTTAAAATGGAGGCTATTCCTTCTGGATCATCAAAAGTGTCCGCCTGGGCCCCAACTTCATCTCCATTTCTCCCCCTCCCGATGTTTTCTTTCTCTCCATCCATATCTCAAATAAGTTTGTGTGCACAGCAGTGAAGGATTACATCAAATTAATATATCTTACATTATCCTCTTCATCCACCTCAACAATCTCTCTCTCTCCAAGTTTGTCCCTCTCTACAGCTCTCTCTATGCCTTCATATCGAACCCTCCCTCCCTCTGTCTCTCTCCTAGTGTCAGTGATAGCAGAGAGAGAGACAGAGATAGAAGAAGAGAGAGGGAGTGACAGAAAGGGAAAGACAGATGGAGGGACAGAGAGAGAGACAGAGAGAGAGGCAGAGAGAGAGGCAGAGAGAGAGGCAGAGAGAGAGGCAGAGAGAGAGATAGAAGGAGAGAGAGGGAGTGACTGGGGGGCGGGGGGGAGACAGCTGGAGGGACAGAGAGAGAGAGAGAGAAGGAGAGAGAGGGACAGACAGAGAGAAGGAGAGAGGGAGTGACAGAGAGGGCAAGAGAAATGGAGGAACAGAGAGAGAAACAGAGATAGAAGGAAAGAGAGGGAGTGACAGAGAGGGAAAGACAGATGGAGGGACAGAGGGAGAGACAGAGAGAGAGGCAGAGACAGAGAGAGAAGGAGAGAGAGGGAGATACCGAGAGGGAAAGACTGATAGAGAGACAGAGAGAGAGACAGAGATAGAAGGAGAGAGAGGGAGAGGCAGAGAGGGAAAGTCAGATGGAGGGACAGAGAGAGAGACAGAGAGACAGGCAGAGACAGAGATAGACGGAGAAAGACGGAGAGACAGAGAGGGAAAGACAGCTGGAGGGACAGAGAGAGAGACAGAGAGAGAGGCAGAGAGAGAGATAGAAGGAGAGGGAGGGAGTAAGGGGTGGGTGAGGACAGATGGAGAGACAGAGAGAGAGAGAAGGAGAGACAGAGAGGGAAAGACAGATGGTGAGACAGACAGAGAGAGAGGCAGAGTTGGAAGGAGAGAGATGGAGTGACAGGGAGGTCGGACAGATGGAGGGATAGAGAGAGAGACAGAGAAAGAAGGAGAGAGAGGGAGTGACAGAGAGGGAAAGACAGATGGAGGACAGCGAGAGAGAGAGGCAGTGATACAGATAGAAGGAGAGAGAGGGAGTGTCAGGGAGGGAAAGACAGATGTAGGGACAGAGAGACAGAGAGACAGAGATAGAAGGAGAGAGAGGGAGTGTCAGGGAGGGAAAGACAGATGGAGGGACAGAGAGATAGAGAGACAGAGATAGAAGCAGAGAGAGGGAGTGACAGGGAGGGAAAGACAGATGGAGAGACAGAGATCTCTCCCGATGTTTCTGTCTCCATACCTAGCTCTTAAATGTTTGTGAAGGATTACATCAAATTAATTTCTCTTACATTCTCCCTTTCAATCGACCCCGCAATCTCTCTCTCTCCAACCTTGTCCCTCTCCACAACACTCTCTCTGTCTGCATATCTAACCCTCTCTCCCTCTGTCTCTCTCCTCGTGTCAGAGATAGCAGGAGGGAGAGACAGAGAGAGGAAGACAGAGAGAGAATGTTGAAGGAACTGTACTCTATTCCTAAGCTGTGCTGAAGCTGCTCTGGGAGTGTTTGATGGGCTACATTAATCGGCCATGTACAGTCCTGTATCAGGCTGTGAAGAAGCACAGTTTGCTCAGTGTACAACGGGTCAAAGGGGACGATTCACTCCTGTCTGCTACTGGGAAGAGAGACTGACCTTAACATCAAGGCAGCGTTTGACCGAGTGTGACATCGAGGAGTCCGAGTAAAACTGAAGTCAGTGGGAATCTGCTGGTTGGACTCATACCGAGCACAAAGGAAGATGGTTGTGGTTGTTGGAGGTCAATCATCGTAGTCTCAGGACATCACTGCAGGAGTTCCTCAGGTTAGTGTCCTCGGCCCATCCATCTTCAGCTGCTTCCTCAATGACCTGCCCTCCATCGTAAGGTCAGAAGTAGGGATGTTCACTGTTGATTGCACAGTGTTCAGTTCCATTCGCACCTCCTCAGATAATGAAATCCCAGCAGGAAGTGCTGGAAATACTGAGCAGGTCAGGCAGCATCTGTGGAGAGAGAAACAGAGTTAGTGATTCAGCTCGATGCTTTCCAGATTTCCAGCATCCACAGTATTTTGCCTCAGATAATGAAGCAATCCAGAGCCACATGCACCGAGACCCGGACAACATTCAGGTTTGGGCCGACCAGTGACAAGTAACACTCACGTCACACAAGTGCCAGACAATGACCATCTGCATCAAGAGAGAATCCAACCACCTCCCCTTGGCATTCAAGGCATTATCCCATCGCTGAATCCCCCAGCGTCAACATCCTGGGGAAACATTGACATCAAACTTAACTGAAGGAAACAAATCAATAGTTTCTTCACCATCTCTCTGGGACAGAGAGACACAGATAAAGAATGTGAGTAAGCTTTGACAGAACCTCAGTAAATTGTTCCAACCATTGTTAATGATAGAAATCAAGGATTATATTAGAGCAAAGGAAGAGGCAGAGAATGTTAGCCCCTTTATAACTATATCCTTTAGTTTAGATTGCCTCTCCTCCTTCTTCCTACCTGTGGAGGTGGGAGATGTGGGCATGGTTCTTAATGAATTCTCTGTGTCCGTCTTTACAAAAGAGTGGGAACGATACAGAGATTGTAGTTAAAGAGGAGGAGTGTGAAATATTGGATGGGATAAACAGAGTGAGAGGGGAAATATGAAGGTGTTTGGCAGCTTTGAAAGTGGATAAATGGTCAGGCCTGGATGCATTGGAATCAGTTCAGAGAAGGTTCACTCGGCTGATTCCTGGGATGAAGGGGTTATCTTTGAGGAATGGTGGAACAGGTTGGGCCTATACTCATTGGAGTTCAGAAGAATGAGAGGTGATCTTATTGAAACATACAAGATTCTGAGGGGACTTTACAGGGCGGATGCTGGGAGGATGTTCCCCTTGTGGGGAAGTCTAGAACTAGGGAGCAGGTACACTGTGGGGATTGATACAGAGTAAAGCTGCCTCTGTATATGCCTCTCTTTCTCCTCCTCCATCCAGATGGAGAGAGTAACAGTGAGAAAGAACAGGGATAGATATGGAGAATAAGAGAGAGAGGGAAGGATTGCAATGGGGAGAGAGTACCAGAGAGAAAGAGGAAGAGATTGGGATGGAGAGTGTTGGTCAATGTTCCTGCAAATCTGCGTGCAGCAGCCTCAAAGGTCCCACGCAGATCCTGTTCCACAATAAATAGCACACGTCTTCAAAGATTCTTCAAAGATTTCAAGGGACAGCTCACGTTAAAAAAACTGGGCACGCACAACATCTAAATTTTCACGGGAACATTGGAGCCAACTGCGGAATACATGTTTCTTACCAGCCTGCATAAGGAAGTGCAACCTCTGCAGATGCGGTGAAACCAAAAGCAGCTGACTTCAAATGGCAAACTGATGTATGTGGAGCTTTACAAAGGGTCTGAGAGAGGAGAGAGAAACAGACATAGACACACACACACAGAAACACACACACAGACAGAAACACACACACAGACAGAAACACACACACAGACAGAAACACACACACAAACACACACACACACACAGAAACACACACAGAAACACACAGACACAGAAACACACAGACACAGAAACACACACACAGAAACACACAGACACAGAAACACACACACAGAAACACACACACAGAAACACACACACAGAAACACACACACAGAAACACACACACACACACACAGAAACACACACACATAGACAGAAACACACACACACAGACAGAAACACACACACACAGAAACACACACACAGAAACAGAGTGACTCAGGGACAGAGAGCGAAAGAAGAATATTTCAATTTTCAAAAGGCATTTGATGAGATCAACCTTCGATTTAAAAATGACAATTGATTTTGCATCAATGTTTGCGTGCAGAAGACACGTTCCAAACTACTACCACCTTTAGCCTGGAGTGGCGGATTTTTACTCAGAGGGTTGTGAATCTTTGGAATTCTCTACCCCAGTGGGCTGTGGAAGCTCAGTCTGGGAAAAAGGCATTGAAGTGGATGATCAGCCATGATCGTATTGAATGGCGGAGCAGGCTCGATGGGCTGAATGGCCTACTCCTGTTCCTATGTTCCCAAGCTGCTGAAATAGTTTCTCCCAAACTACCCCATCAGTTCCCCTTAATATCTCTACATCTTGGAACAAATTACCTTGATCCTCCTAAATTCCAGGCAATAAATCCCTAGTTTGTGCAATATCACCTCGTAATTTAACCCTTGGAGTCCAGTTATCATTCTGGTAAATCTACACTGCACTCAAATGGACATGGACCCCCCAAAGTCTCTTTCAACCTCCAGTGTTTCTAGCTTTACACCATTTATAAAGTACTCTGTTCTAGTCTTTTTTTGCTGACATTGAAATCTAACGACCACAGTTTTGTCCATTTATTTAAGATATTAATATCTCTTTGCAACGTTCTGCTTCCAGCTACACTGCTTACAATGCTGCCTATTTTTGTGCCATTGGTAAACTTGGGTATGTTGCATTCTACCTCATCATCTTAAATCATTAATAAATACAGCAAAACTGAGACACACACAGGCTTTGCACTAGTAGACAGGAGTGAATCATTTCAACCTAGAGGCTTTTTAACTCCAGATTTATGTTTTTTGAAAGAAAATATAGAATTCAAATTCACAACAGCCCTGTGTGGGATTTGAACTCCTGCTTTTTCAATCATCAGCTCAGGCCTTCAAATTAAAACCCATAAAAAGAGATTCATTTTCCTACTGCTGTTTTCTGACTGACTGAGGTTTTGTATATTGTTCCCTTCTCCTCTTCTTCCATGTGTTTGAAGTCTTTGAAGTTTGTCAGACATTGGTAAACTACTTCATGTGGTGTTGTGTAAATACCTTCAATTCTGTGTATCTGGAAGGGACACAATTCAAATTCTCACCTTATTGCATCAACTAAAACCTGCAGGTCCATTCAAACAACTCTATTTCCTGTCTCTGCAAAGACAGCTCACACTTCCACAATGCAGGAATGTCTGAATGGAAACAGCTTTTGACACATTTCCCAACATGTTTGCTAACACTTTTCAGGATGAAGCTCAATTCAACTTAGAGATTGCAAGCCCCAAATTGAATCTTTTAGATGTAAAAAGTGACACAAATGAAATCCCAGTTCTCTCTGTCCCTGCACCCATTTTAACATTGTACCATTTAGTTTATATCGCTTCTCCTCAGTCTTCCTTCCAAAATGCATCATTTGACATTTCTCAGCATTGAAGTTAACCTGCTATGTGTCTGACCATTTCACCAGACTGCCTCTATCCTCCTGAAGTCTACTCCTATTCCCTTCACTGTTTATTACATTGCAAATGGCACAATGTTGAAGTTATTCCCTGTAAACCCAAGTCTAAGTCATTCATATATCAATAAGATCAGTGGTCCTAATCAAAACCCCTTGGGAATACCACAATTTACACTGTATACAGTGAGTACAAAAGCCGAGAGGGTGTGCTGAACATTTATAAAGCTCTGGTCAGGTAACAGAGAGGGAGAGACTGGGATTCAGAGGGTAACGGAGAGGGAGAGACTGGGACTCAGAGGGTAACAGAGAGGGAGAGACTGGGATTCAGAGGGTAACGGAGAGGGAGAGACTGGGATTCAGAGGGTAACAGAGAGGGAGAGACTGGGATTCAGAGGGTAAGAGAGAGGGAGAGACTGGGATTCAGAGGGTAACAGAGAGGGAGAGACTGGGACTCAGAGGGTAACAGAGAGGGAGAGACTGGGACTCAGAGGGTAACAGAGAGGGAGAGACTGGGATTCAGAGGGTAACGGAGAGGGAGAGACTGGGATTCAGACGGTAACGGAGAGGGAGAGACTGGGACTCAGAGGGTAACAGAGAGGGAGAGTCTGGGATTCAGAGGGTAAGAGAGAGGGAGAGTCTGGGATTCACAGGGTAACAGAGAGGGAGAGTCTGGGATTCAGAGGGAAACATAGAGGGAGAGACTGGGATTCAGAGGGTAACAGAGAGGGAGACTGGGATTCAGAGGGTAACAGAGAGGGAGAGTCTGGGATTCAGAGGGAAACAGAGAGGGAGAGACTGGGATTCAGATGGTAACAGAGAGGGAGAGTCTGGGATTCAGAGGGAAACAGAGAGGGAGAGACTGGGATTCAGATGGTAACAGAGAGGGAGAGTCTGGGATTCACAGGGTAACAGAGAGGGAGAGACTGGGATTCAGAGGGTAACAGAGAGGGAGAGTCTGGGACTCAGAGGGTAAGAGAGAGGGAGAGACTGGGATTCACAGGGCAACAGAGAGGGAGAGTCTGGGATTCAGAGGGAAACATGGAGGGAGAGACTGGGATTCAGAGAGTAACAGAGGGGGAGAGAATGGGATTCAGAAGGTAACGGAGAGGGAGAGACTGGGATTCAGAGGGTAAAGGTGACGGAGAGACTGGGATTCAGAGGGTAACAGAGAGGGAGAGACTGGGATTCAGAGGGTAACAGAGAGGGAGAGACTGATATTCAGAGTGTAACAGAGAGGGAGAGTCTGGGATTCAGAGGGTAACAGAGAGGGAGAGACTGGGATTCAGAGGGTAACAGAGAGGGAGAGACTGGGATTCAGAGGGTAACAGAGAGGGAGAGACTGGAATTCAGAGAGTAACAGAGGGAAAAATAGAGTTGGCGAGGGCAACATAGAAATTTTAAGGCACTGAAAGCGGCCACTTGGCCCATTCTCTCTGTGCCAGCCGAAAAACGATCAACCTATTCTCATCCCACCTTCCAGCATTTGGTCCGAGCACTGCAGCTTACCGCACTTGAGGTGCCTATCCAGACTCCTTCTGAATGAGTTGAGGGTCTCTGCCTCAACTACCCTTTCAGGCAGTGAGTTCCAGACCATCGCGACCCTCTGGGTGAAAAAGATTTTCCTCAACTCCCCTCTAATTTTTCGACCAATCACTTTAAATCTATGCCCCCTCGTCACTGACCTTTCTGCTATGGTTCTCTGCCCTTCACCTCCACTCTATCCAGGACCCTCAATATTTTGTACATTTCAATCAGATCTCCCCTCAGCCTTCTCTGTTCCAAGGACAACAACCCCTGCCTATCCTCATAGCTACAATTCTCCAGTCCTGGCAACATCCTAGAAAATGGGAGAGAGACAAAGTCCCGTGTTCATAACACATGGATAAAGAGGTTAATCATCTGAGCTGTAACTCTGAGACAGAGACAGAGAGGGAGGGAGAGAGGGAGAAAGAGAGAGAGAGGGGGAGGGGGAGGGAGAGAGGGAGGGAGAGATGGTGTGGGGGAGACACAAACTGAGACGTGGACAGAGGCAGTGAAAGAGAGAGAGAGGCAGAGAGAGAGAGGCAGAGAGAGAGAGAGGCAGAGAGAGAGAGGCAGAGAGAGAGAGGCAGAGAGAGAGATAGAGAGAGACAGAGAGAGAGGGAGCGATGGTGTGAGGGAGGCACAAATTGAGACATGGACAGAGGTTGAGAAAGAGAGAGAGGGAGAGATAGAGAGAGAGAGCTGGGGGAGAGACAGATAGAGAGTGAGAGAGGCACAGAGAGAGAAGGAGACACAGAGAGGCAGACATAGAGAGGCAGACAGAGAGCTAGAGAGAGACAGAGAGAGAGGGAGAGATGGTGTGAGGGAGGCACAAATTGAGACATGGACAGAGGTAGAGAGAGAGAGGGAGCGATAGAGCGAGAGAGAGAAAAAGACAGAGAGGGAGAGATAGCGAGAGAGAGACGGGGGTAAGACAGATAGCGAGGTACAGAGGCAGTGTGAGAGAGGCAGATTAGAAGGTAGCAAATGGAACCCCACTATTTACAAAATGAAGGAGAGAGAAAATGGGGAACTAAAGACCTGTTCGTCTAACATCAGTCATAGGGAAAATGTTCGAATCTATAATAAAGGATGTGATAACAGGACACTTAAAGAGAGATTGCAGGGGGTGGGGGGAGAGAGAAATGGGGGGAGAGAGAAATGGGGGGGAGTGAGATGGGGGAGAGTGCGTGAGTGAGACGGAGCAAAGGAGAGAGATACTAGGTTAGGTGGGACAATAAGCTGTGAGGAGAACACAAATAGATTACAAAGAGAGATGGTTTGGGATAGACAGCGATAAATGTCCCAGTGTTGTGGTAACATAAAATGGCCACTGAAAATGAACCTAAAATGGCTGACTGATGTGTGTGGATTTCCACAGATGAGAGGAGAGAGAGAGAGACAGACAGACAGACAGAAAGAGAGACAAAGAGGGAGACAGAGACCAAGATACAGAGAGTGATAGCAGGATATTTGTCGTAGGACAGAGGAAGAGGAGGAGGCCATTTGGCCCCTCAACCCTGTTCTGTCATTCAATGAGCTCATGGCTGATGTGTGATCTAACTCCATGTACCTATCTTTGTCCCTTAATACCTTTGGTTAACAAGAATCTATCAAACTCAGATTTAAAAATTAACAAGTGTCTCAGCATCAATTGCTGATTGTGGAAGAGAGTTTCAAACTGATACCACACCTGGTGTGTTGAAGTGTTTCTTCATTTCACTCCTGAAAGGTTTTTAGACGAGGTTTATATTTTTAGACTATGCCCCCATGTTCTAGACTCTGCAGCCAGTGGGAATTGTTACTCTCTGTCCACCCTATCAGTTTCCCTTATTATCTTGAAAACAATCATCAAATCACACCTGAGCCTTCAAAATTCCAGGGATACAGAGTAAATCTCCAGCTACACTGTCCCATTAAATATTCCCAAGCCAAGCACAATGTTGGGTTTGACACAGAGTAAATTTCCCTCTGCGCTGTCCCATCACACACTCCCAGGGCAGGAACATCATGGGGTGGATACAGAGTGAATCTCACTCTACACTGTCCGATAGAGACAGAGAGAGAGAGAGACAGAAAAAGAGAAACAGAGAGACATGGACTGACAGGGTGACTAAAAGAGATAGAAGGATACTTCACAGGGGATATTGGAAGAGGAAGATGCAATTCAACCACACAGCCCTGTTCCGGCATCAAATGAGATCTTGGCTGAGCTGTGATGTAACTTACACCATATATCCTGCCTTTGCCCCTTATCTCTTAATACCTTTGGTTAACAAGAATCTATCATTCTCAGATTTAAAAATTTACAAGTGTCTCAGCATCAATTGCTGATTGTGGAAGAGAGTTTCAAACTGATACCACACCTGGTGTGTTGAAGTGTTTCTTCATTTCACTCCTGAAAGGTTTTGAGACTACGTTTCGATTTTTAGACTCGGTCCACAAGTTCCTGACTCCGCAGCCAGTGGGAATAGTTACTCTCTGTCTACCCTATCAGAGTCTCCTTGTCTGAACTGCCCCATCGAACAATCTCAGAGAAGGTACAGCACGGATTAGATACAGAGTACAGTTCAGTTTAAACATTCCCTGGAGTGTCGGATTAACCCGGGTCACTCACTGTGCCCGGCTCAGCCTCAAGACTCACCTGCCTCAGTCACTGAGACGCTCCTGTATCACTTGCCTTAATGTAAGCAGATGCCGGGTTTGGGAGCAGGACAGGCACACGGGATTAGGACGACTGCTCATGTGGAGGATAAGCATCAGTAATCCCTCAGAGAATCAGAACAGACCAGCGAGACTCAGAAAAGGAAACTTGTGTTGAATTTGTGAGTCTTGCATTGTGGAATACTTTAGTATTTGGTGAGAATGTTGAACCAGTGACATTTTGCCCCAGTGGGATGAATAGACACTATATGACTTTATTACAACAGTAAGGTACCGTGTGTACTGTAAATATGGACTGAAATAACAATGTAACTGATCAATTTTCAGCTGAATACTATGACTACAGTTATACCTGCTATCCTGTTATATATGTGCTGCTATACCTGCTATATGTGAGAATGTACATACGACACGATGGGATGAAGTCAAAGTGGCCACTCTTTATATTTTAAGACTATCCCAAGTTCCTGACTCCGCAGCCAGTGGGAATATTTACTCTCAGTCCACCCTATCAGTTTCCCTTATTATTTTGTAAACCTTCATCAAATCACCCCAGAACCTTCAAAATTCCAGGGATACAGAGTAAATCTCCAGCTACACTGTCCCATTAAATATTCCCAAGCCAAGCACAATGTTGGGTTTGACACAGAGTAAATTTCCCTCTACACTGTCCCATCACACACTCCCAGGGCAGGAACATCATGGGGTGGATACAGAGTGAATCTCACTCCACACTGTCCGATAGAGACAGAGAGAGAGAGAAACAGAGAGACATATACTGACAGGGTGACTGTCAGAGAAAGAAGGATATTTAACAGGGGATATTGGAAGAGGAGGATGCAATTTAACACCAAAACTCTGTTCCTGCATTCAATGAGATCATGGCTGATCTGTGATCAAACTTACACCATATATCCTGCCTTTGCCCCTTATCTCTTTAACCTTTGGTTAACAAGATTCTATCAATCACAGGTTTAAAAATTAACCAATAAGCCAGCATGAAATTTCCACAAACAGTCTCATGAGGGTGTGATGGCTCCCACAGTGGAATAGCTTGCTGAATATTTAAAATAGAGACAGAGAGAGAGACAGAGATAGGAGAAAGAGGGAGAGACAGAGAGGGAAAGACAGATGGAGGAACATAGAGAGAGACAGAGATGGAAGGAGAGAGAGGGAGGGCAAGACAGATGGAGGGACAGAGAGAGAGAGATACAGGGATAGAAGGAGAGAGGGGGCAAGACAGAGAGGGAAAGACAGATGGTGGGATAGAGAGAGAGAGATACAGGGATAGAAGGAGAGAGAGGGAGAGGCAGAGAGGGAAAGACAGATGGAGGGATAGAGAGAGAAGGAGAGAGATGGAGTGACAGGGAGGGAAGGACAGATGGAGGGATAGAGACAGAGAGAGGCAGAGACAGAGAGAAAAGGAGAGAGTGGGAGAGACAAAGAGGGAAAGGCAGTTGGAGAGACAGAGAGATAGACAGAGAGAGAAGGAGAGAGAGGGAGTGACAGGGAGGGAAGGACAGATGGAAAGACAGAGAGTGAGAGACAGAGAGAGAAGGAGAGAGAGGGAGTGCCTGGGAGGAAAAGACAGATGGAGGGACAGAGTGAGAGACAGAGAGAGAAGGAGAGAGAGGGAGTGACAGGGAGGGAATGACAGATCGAGGGACAGAGTGAGAGACAGAGAGAGAAGGAGAGAGAGGGAGTGACGGAGGGAAGGACAGATGGAGGGATAGAGAGAGAAACAGAGAGAGAAAGACAGAGAGGGAGTGACAGAGAGGGAAAGGCAGTTGGAGAGACAGAGAGAGAGAGGCAGAGGTGGAAGGAGAGAGAGGGAGTCACAGGGAGGGAAAGACAGATGGAGGAACAGAGAGAGAGACAGAGAGTGAAGGAGAGAGATGGAATGACGGAGGGAAGGACAGATGGAGGGATAGAGAGAGAAACAGAGAGAGAAAGACAGAGAGGGAGTGACAGAGAGGGAAAGACAGTTGGAGAGACAGAGAGAGAGAGGCAGAGGTGGAAGGAGAGAGAGAGAGTGATGGGTGGGGAGACTGATGGAGAGACAGAGAGAGAGAGAGACAGAGAGAGAAGGAGAGAGTGGGAGTGACAGAGATGGAAAGACAGATGGAGAGACAGAGAGAGAAAGAGGCAGAGATGGGAGAAGAGAGAGGGAGCGACAGAGAGATTTCATAAAAATCTCTCAAACTCAGATTTAAAAATTAACAAGTGTCTCAGCATCAATTGCTGATTGTGGAAGAGAGTTTCAAACTGATACCACACCTGGTGTGTTGAAGTGTTTCTTCATTTCACTCCTGAAAGGTTTTTAGACTAGGTTTATATTTTTAGACTATGCCCCCATGTTCTAGACTCTGCAGCCAGTGGGAATTATTACTCTCTGTCCACCCTATCAGTTTCCCTTATTATCTTGAAAACAATCATCAAATCACACCTGAGCCTTCAAAATTCCAGGGATACACAGTAAATCTCCAGCTACACTGTCCCATTAAACATTCCCAAGCCAAGCACAATGTTGGGTTTGACACAGAGTAAATTTCCCTCTACACTGTCCCATCACACACTCCCAGGGCAGGAACATCATGGGGTGGATACAGAGTGAATCTCACTCTACACTGTCCGATAGAGACAGAGAGAGAGAGAGAGACAGAAAAAGAGAAACAGAGAGACATAGACTGACAGGGTGACTAAAAGAGATGGAAGGATACTTCACAGGGGATACTGGAAGAGGAAGATGCAATTCAACCCCACAACCCTGTTCCGGCATCCAATGTGATCTTGGCTGATCTGTGATGTAACTTACACCATATATCCTGCCTTTGCCCCTTATCTCTTAATACCTTTGGTTAACAAGAATCTATCAATCACAGACAGATTTAAAAATTAACCAATAAGCCAGCAAGAAATTTGCAGAACCAATGTCATGAGGGTATGATGGCTCCCACAGTGGAATAGCATGCTGGATGTTTAAAATGGAGGCTGTTCCTTCTGGATCATCAAACGTACCTGCCTGGGCCGCAACTTCATCTACATTTCCCCCTCTCCCGATGTTTTTTTATCTCCATATCTATCTCTTATATGTTTGTGTACACAGCAGTGAAGGATTACATCAAATTAATATATCTTACATTATCCTTTTCATCCACCGCAACGACCTCTCTCTCTCCAACTTAGTCCCTCTCTACAGCACTCTCTCTGCCTTCATATCTAACCCTCTCTCCCTCTGTCTCTCTCCTAATGTCAGAGATCGCAGGAGGGAGAGACAGCGAGAGAATGTTGAATGAACTGTACTCTGTTCCTAAGCTGTGCTGAACCTGCTCTGGGAGTGTTTGATGGGCTACATTAATCGGCCGTGTACAGTCCTGTATCAGGCTGTGAAGAAGCACAGCTTGTTCAGTATACAACGGGTCAAAGGGAACGATTCACTCCTGTCTGCTACTGGGAAGAGAGACTGACCTTAACATCAAGGCAGCGTTTGACCGAGTGTGACATCGAGGAGCCTGAGTAAAACTGAAGTCAGTGGGAATCCGCTGGTTGGAGTCATACAGAGCACAAAGGAAGATGGTTGTGGTTGTTGGAGGTCAATCATCTCAGTCCCAGGACATCACTGCAGGAGTTTATCAGGGTAGTGTCCAAGGCTCAACCATCTTCAGCTGAGATCCCAGGAGAGAATGCTGGAAATACTGAGCAGGTCAAGCAGCATCTGTGGAGAGAGAAACAGAGTTCGTGATTCAGCTCGATGCTTTCCAGATTTCCAACATCCACAGTATTTTGCCTCAGATAATGAAGCAATCCAGAGCCACATGCACCAAGACCCAGACAACATTCAGGTTTGGGCCGACAAGTGGGAAGTAACATTCACGTCACACAAGTGCCAGGCAATGACCATCTGCAACATGAGAGAATCCAAACACCTCCCCTTGGCATTCAAAGCATTATCCCATCGCTGAATCCCCCAGCGTCAACATCCTGGGCAAACATTGACATCAAACTTAACTGAACGAAACACATCAATAGTTTCTTCACCCAGTGGCTGGTGGATGTCTGGAACTCACTGCCTGAAAGGATTAGTATAAAATGGGTGGTTGATGGCCGGCACAGACTGGGCGGGCCGAAGGGCCTGTATAAGTGCTGTATCTCTCTATGACTCTAAAGGATGGTAGAGGCAGAAACCCTCATCACATTTAAAACAATCTCTTGGCTATTCACTTCTCCATGTTTAAAATAGGTAAGGAATAACTCTCCTCGTCTGCACTGCCCCATCGAACAATCTCAGAGAAGGTACAGCACGGGTTAGATACAGAGTAAAGCTCAGTTTAAACTGTCCCTGGAGTGTCGGATTAACCCGGGTCACTCACTGTCCCCGGCTCAGCCTCAAGACTCACCTGCCTCAGTCACTGAGACGCTCCTGTATCACTTGCCTTAATGTAAGCGGATGCCGGGTTTGGGAGCAGGACAGGCACACGGGATTAGGACGACTGCTCATGTGGAGGATAAGCATCAGTAATCCCTCAGAGAATCAGAACAGACCTGCGAGACTCAGAAAAGGAAACTTGTGTTGAATTTGAGAGTCTTGCATTGTGGAATGCTTTAGTATTTGGTGAGAATGTTGAGCCAGTGACATTTTGCCCCAGTGGGATGAATAGACACTATATGACTTTATCACAACAGTAAGGTACCGTGTGTACTGTAAATATGGACTGAAATAACAATGTAACTGATCAATTTTCAGCTGAATTTTATGACTACAGTTATACCTGCTATCCTGTTATATATGTGCTGCTATACCTGCTATATGTGAGAATGTACATACGACACGATGGGATGAAGTCAAAGTGGCCACTCTTTATATTTTTAGACTATGCCCCAAGTTCCTGACTTCACAGCCAGTGGGAATATTTACTCTCAGTCCACCCTATCAGTTTCCCTTGTTATTTTGTAAACCTTTATCAATTCACCCCATAACCTTCCGGGTGAAAAATCTTTTCCTCAAATCCCCTCTAAACCTCCTGCCCCTTACCTTCAATCTATGCCCCCTGGTTATTGCCCTCCGATAAGGGAAAAAGTTTCTTCCTATCTAACCTATCAATGCCCCTCATAATTTTGTACACCTCAATCAGGTCCCTCCTCAGCCTTCTCTGCTCTAAGGAAAACAACTCCAGCCTTTTCAGTCTGTCTTCATAGCTGAAATGCTCCAGCCCACGCAACATCCTGGTGAATCTCCTCTGCATCCTCTCCAGTGCAATCACATCCTTCCTATAGTGTGGTGCCCAGAACTGTACACAGTGCTCCAGCTGTGGCCTAACCAGTGTTTTATACAGCTCCATCATAACCTCCCTGTTCTTATATTCTATGCCTCAACTAATAAAGGCAAGTATCCCATATACCTTCCTAACCACCTTGTCTTCCTGCGCTGCAGCCTTCAGTGATCTATGGACAAGTACACCAAGATCCCTCTGACACTCTGTACTTCCTATGATCCTACCATTCATTGGATATTCCCTAGCCTTGTTAGTCCTTCCAAAATTCTATGTAACCTAACCTATGTATAATCTTTAATCTTGCAGTGCATGTGTAATGTTTAATTTCTGAAAGCCAGACAGAGTAAAGCTTAACGGACTCCAAAAAACTCCAGACTTTTGGCATTTATTACCTTATCGGGTCAAATCTGTCATTAAGTTGGACTCGACTTGTGAATAATTCTTTTTAAATTGTTTTTCCGACAGTACGAGTGTAAATCGATTTGCAGCATCCCATCATATAATATACACTCCTGTCTATATTGTCTGAATACAGACATAAAATAGCCACAAATTTTGCTATTTATTTCGGGGCAGACAGGTGAAGTGTTTATTTTGTCTGTGATTTAACTCAGCCCCCAATGATAACCAACATGGTGGGAGAGAGTGATAGACAGAGAGAGAGGAACAGAGGTAGAGTAACAGAGAGATAGGGAGAGATAGAAATGGAGAGAGAACAGAGAGATAGTGAGGGATAGAGACAGAAGCAGAGAGATAGAAAGTGCCAGGAGACCCTGAGACACTTTAGAAGCAGGGGGACGGGGAGACAGGCTGTGTGGAGACCCTGGGGTAACGTTACAGATAGACAGGGTAGATGTAGGTAAGATGTTTCTCCTGGTTGGGGAGTCGAGAACCAGGGGACACAATTTCAAAATAAGGGGGAAGCCTCTTGGGACAGAGATGAGGAGAAATGTCATTACTCAGAGGGTTGTGAATCTTAGGAATTCTCTATCCCAGAGGGCTGTGGAAGCTCAGTCATTGAGTATGTTTAAAGCAGAGATTGACAGATTGCTGAATTCCAATGACATAAAGGGATATGAGGATAGTCTGGGAAAAACACATTGAAGTGGATGATCAGCCATGATAGTATTGAATGGCGGAGCAGGCTCGATGGGCTGAATGGCCTACTCCTGTTCCGATATTCCAAAGCTGCCGAAATAGTTTCTCACAAACTACCCCATCAGTTCCCCTTAATATCTCAACAACTTTGATCAAATCACCTTGATCCTCCTAAATCCCAGGGAATAAATCCCCAGTTTGTGTAATATCACCTCGTAATTTAACCCTTGGAGTCCAGTTATCATTCTGGTAAATCTACACTGCACTCAAATGGACACAAACTCCTCAAGTCTCTTTGAACCTCCAGTGTTTCTATCTTTTCACCATTTATAAAGTACTCTGTTCTAGTCTTTTTTTGCTGACATTGAAATCGAACTACCACAGATTTGCCCATTTATTTAAGATATTAATATCTCTTTGTAATTTGATGCTTCCAGCTACACTGCTTACAATGCTGCCTATTTTTGTGTCATTGGCAAACTTGGGTATGTTGCATTCTACCACATCATCTTAAATCGTTAATAAATACAGCAAAACTGAGACACACACGGGCTTTGCACTAGTAGACAGGAGTGAATCATTCCATCCTCAATCTATTTTAATTCCAGATTTATGTTTTTGTTTCGTAAAAAGAGAATTCAAATTCACAACAGCCCTGTGTGGGATTTCAACTCCTACTTTTTCAATCATCAGCTCAGGCCTTCAAATTAAAACCCATAAAAAGAGATTCATTTTCCTCCTGCTGTTGTCTGACTGACTGAGGTTTTGTATATTGTTCCCTTCTCCTCTTCTTCCATGTGTTTGAAGTCTTTGAAGTTTGTCAGACATTGGTAAACTACTTCATGTGGTGTTCTGTAAATACCTTAAATTCTGTGTATCTGCAAGGGACACAATTCAAATTCTCACCTTATTGCATCAACTAAAACCTGCAGGTCCATTCAAACAACTCTATTTCCTGTCTCTGCAAAGACAGCTCACACTTCCACAATGCAGGAATGTCTGAATGGAAACAGCTTTTGACACATTTCCCAACACGTTTGCTGACACTTTTCAGGATGAAGCTCAATTCAACTGACAAGACTCGAAGCCCCAAATTGAATCTTTCAGATATAAAAACTGACGCAGATCTCTCCAGATTCCCGATCTCTCTGAACCAGCACCCATTTTAACATTGTACTATTTAGTTTATATCGCTTCTCCTCAGCCTTCCTTCCTAAATGCATCATTTGACATTTCTCAGCATTGAAGTTAACCTGCCATGTGTCTGACCATTTCACCAGACTGCCTCTATCCTCCTGAACCCCACACTGTACCTGCCCTGACAGTGTTTTATAGAACAGAGAAGACAGAGATTTACTACTACTATTCCCTTCTCTGTTTATTACATTGCAGATGGTGTAATGTTGAAGTTATGCCCTGTAAACCCAAGTCCAAGTCATTAATATATATCAAAAAGATCAGTGGTCCTAATCCAAACCCCTGGTGAATACCACTGTACCACAATGTACACTGTATACAGTCAGTACAAAAGCAGGGAGGTTATGCTGAACATTTATAAAGCTCTATTTCGGCCCCAACTGGAGAATTGTGTCCAGTTCTGGTCACCACACTTTAGGAAGGATGTGAGGTTCCTTGAGAGGGTGCAGAGATTTACCAGAATGGTTTCAGAGATGGGGGATTTTAGCTACAAGGTTAGGTTGGAAAAGCTGGGTTTGATCTCCTTAGAACAAAGTAGATAGAGGGGAGATTGAATAGAAGTGTATAAGATTATGTCAGTCAAAGAGACCACCCTCCGGTCTGAAACAACCATTCACCACTACTCTCTGTGTCCTGTCCCTTAGCCAATGTTGTATCCACTCTGTCCCTGTCCCGTTCATTCCATCAGCATTCCTTTCGTGAACTGGTCAGTGATGAGGCAGCATTATGACCTCCCATTGAGGAAATTGGTCCCAGAGCACAGAAAAACACACACAGACAGGCACTGACCATCTGTAACAAGAGAGAATCCAACCATCTCCCCATGGCATTCAAAGCATTATCCCATCGCTGAATCCCCCAGCATCAACATCCTAGGGAGACATTGACCAGGAACTGAGCTGAAGTAATCACATCAGTACTGTGGCTACAAGTGACTCACCCCCCTGACTCCCCAAAGCCTTTCAACCACCTACAAGACACAAGTCAGGTGTGTGATGGTATCTCTCCACTTGCCTGGATGAGTGTAACATCTACAACACTCCAGAGGCTCGACACCATCCAGGACAAAGCAGTCCACCTGATTGGTACCCCATCCACCACTTTAAACTTTGATCAGATCACCCCTTACCCTTCTAAATTCCAGGGATACAGAGTAAAGCTCCGTCTACACTGTCCCATCAAATGCTGCCAAGCTATTAGTTAGCTATTGAGTAAATCTCTGTCTTCTCTGTTCTATAAAACACTCCCAGGGAAGGTACAGAGTGGGGTTAGATACAGAGTAAAGCTGCCTCTATATATGCCTCGCTTTCTCCTCCTCCATCCAGATGGAGAGAGTAACAGTGAGAAAGACAGGGATAGATATAGAGAGGGAAGAACAGGGAGAGGGAAGGATAGCAATGGGGAGAGATTACCAGAGAGAAAGAGGACGAGATCGGGATGGAGAGTGTCGGTCAGCATTCCCGCAAAGCTGTGTGCAGCATCCTGGAAGGTATGACACAGTGAGAGATTGAAATTAAGAGGGTACAGAGAGAGAAATAAACAAGGAGAGAGTAGCAGAGAGGGGAACTAGTGATTGATTGAGTGAGTAAGAGAGAGGGGAAGACGGAGATGGAGAGAGATTACCAGTAAGAGTAGCTCTCCACTTCTCTCTCCATGCATATCTCTCCCTTTCTCACTGTTACCCTCTCTCCATCTATATTCCTCCCTCTCTCCTGGTGTTTCACACTCTACACCTATTTCTTGTACCTCTATGTACACAGGATTACATCAAACTATGAGAACATTTGTCATTTGCACTTTTGATCTAACCTAACAACATGACTGTCTCCAACATTATCTCTGTGTCTGTGAACAGCGGGACCTTGGAGTGAATGTTCACTGATTCCTGAGGCTGACAGGACAGGTGGATAAGCTGGTTAGGAAGGGATAAGGGAGACTTTCATTTCCCGACCAGCGGAAATAATCTCTCAGTATCCACCCTATCCAGTCCCTTTAGAATCTGATATGTTTCAATGAGATCACCTCTCATTCTTCTAAACTGCAGAGAATACAGGTCCTATTTACTCAGCCTCTCATCATCGGACAATGGCAGAGAAGCTAAACAAATACTCTCTGTCTGTCTTTATGTTCTCTCTCATGCTCTGTAATCTTCCTTGAATCATTGAACACTGCAGTTTGTGGATCATTTCACTGTTTGCTGTTGAGCTGATGAAATTGTTTGATTGGCAGTGATAATATTTTTGGACCATTGTATTGAGTCCAATGGGTTGCAACTAGGATTACTGGGTGATTTCTCTCTGCAACTTTTAATCTTTAATCAAGCTTATCTGGGCATTAACCTGCAATCTGTTTTTATATGTCTGACTCCACTCATTCTCCCGAGGATAAAGTTACTTTTGTCTGGTTGTGCACCCAATTAAATGACTGTTTGACATGGCGAGACTTTCTTTACTGTGAACGTGTGCTGATGTCTCTCTCTCTCTCTCACACACACACACTATCTGCCTCTCTCTCTGCCCACATATATCCCGGACTTTACCTCTCTCTCTGACGGACACTCTATCTCTCATTCATTTTTCACACTTTCTGTACACCCTGTGTCTGCTCTTTTCCTCGAATTTCTCATTTTCCATCCCACTCTCTCTCTCCATCTCTCTCTCTCTCTCTTCTGCTCTGTTACTCTCTCCTCACCTTTATCTTTCCATTTATCTGTTTCCTCACCCTCAAACTCTACCTCTCCCTCACTCTCCACCTTCCTTTCTCTTTGATCTCTCTTCACATCTCTCCATCACTCTCTCTCCATCTCTGTCCAATTGAGGAGATTCTCCCTCCATTTCTCACCATCTCTTGCTCTCTCACTCTCTCCCTCTCACCTATTTTCTCTCAGTCTCTCCATCACTCTCTCTCCATCTCTGTCCAATTGAGGAGATTCTCCCTCCATTTCTCACCATCTCTTGCTCTCTCACTCTCTCCCTCTCACCTATTTTCTCTCAGTCTCTCCATCTCTCTATCACTCTCTCTCCATCTCTGTCCAATTGAGGAGATTCTCCCTCCATTTCTCACCATCTCTTGCTCTCTCACTCTCTCCCTCTCACCTATTTTCTCTCAGTCTCTCCATCACTCTCTCTCCATCTCTGTCCAATTGAGGAGATTCTCCCTCCATTTCTCACCATCTCTTGCTCTCTCACTCTCTCCCTCTCATCTATTTTCTCTCAGTCTCTCCATCTCTCTATCACTCTCTCTCCATCTCTGTCCAATTGAGGAGATTCTCCCTCCATTTCTCACCATCTCTTGCTCTCTCACTCTCTCCCTCTCACCTATTTTCTCTCAGTCTCTCCATCACTCTCTCTCCATCTCTGTCCAATTGAGGAGATTCTCCCTCCATTTCTCACCATCTCTTGCTCTCTCACTCTCTCCCTCTCATCTATTTTCTCTCAGTCTCTCCATCTCTCTATCACTCTCTCTCCATCTCTGTCCAATTGAGGAGATTCTCCCTCCATTTCTCACCATCTCTTGCTCTCTCACTCTCTCCCTCTCATCTATTTTCTCTCAGTCTCTCCATCTCTCTATCACTCTCTCTCCATCTCTGTCCAATTGAGGAGATTCTCCCTCCATTTCTCACCATCTCTTGCTCTCTCACTCTCTCCCTCTCACCTATTTTCTCTCAGTCTCTCCATCACTCTCTCTCCATCTCTGTCCAATTGAGGAGATTCTCCCTCCATTTCTCACCATCTCTTGCTCTCTCACTCTCTCCCTCTCATCTATTTTCTCTCAGTCTCTCCATCTCTCTATCACTCTCTCTCCATCTCTGTCCAATTGAGGAGATTCTCCCTCCATTTCTCTTGCTCTCTCACTCTCTCCCTCTCACCTATTTTCTCTCAGTCTCTCCATCTCTCTATCACTCTCTCTCCATCTCTGTCCAATTGAGGAGATTCTCCCTCCATTTCTCACCATCTCTTGCTCTCTCACTCTCTCCCTCTCACCTATTTTCTCTCAGTCTCTCCATCACTCTCTCTCCATCTCTGTCCAATTGAGGAGATTCTCCCTCCATTTCTCACCATCTCTTGCTCTCTCACTCTCTCCCTCTCATCTATTTTCTCTCAGTCTCTCCATCTCTCTATCACTCTCTCTCCATCTCTGTCCAATTGAGGAGATTCTCCCTCCATTTCTCACCATCTCTTGCTCTCTCGCTCTCTCCCTCTCACCTATTTTCTCTCGGTCTCTCCATCTCTCTATCACTCTCTCTCCATCTCTGTCCAATTGAGGAGATTCTCCCTCCATTTCTCTTGCTCTCTCACTCTCTCCCTCTCACCTATTTTCTCTCGGACTCTCCATCTCTCTATGATTCTTTCAAGCTCAGTTCTTCCTCTCTCTCTCCCCATAACTCTCTCTTTTCTATTTCCCTCTATTTTACTTGCTCTCCAACTCTCTTGCTCTTTCTGTCCATGTTGGGTCCCTTTAAGAGTTTGGGACAGTTCTGGTGGTGCAGGGTCCCTTTAAGAGTCTGGTGCTGACCCCCTCCCCCACCCCAGGGGCGGGGTTACAAGTCGCCTAAACCGCGGCTGCGCGGAGGCAAGAGGCAGCTTTTGACCCCTTGACCTACAGACACGTGGGGCGAGGCAGCCAATGAGACCTCACTGACGCCCTGGCGGGAGGGAGGTGTCATCAGCCGCCATGTTTGCGTGACGTCTCCCGCCGGCCGCTTATTTCCGCAAACAGCAGCTGAAAGGAAAAGGAGAAGCGGCTTCAGCTGTCGATCTCAATGGAGGAAAGTTGAACGTCTGAGCCGGGGGACAATATAAAAAAGCGGCGGTTAACGCTCTTGTGGAGATGCGCATGTGCGGAGCATCCTCCCAGAGTGCAGCGCGGCCTGTACCGCAGAAAGGGGCCTTTCCCACCCGCGGGGCATTGTGGGAACCGCAGGACGCCATTGCCCCCTCATTAACTCAGTCAAAATTAACTCATTCCCTCTCAGCTCTCTCTCCCTCCTTTTCATATTGCAGGCTGAAATGGGGCTTTGTTGGCATCCATTACACCATCCCGGGTGTGATCAGATACTCTGTCCCTTCGTAAACGATTTCCCGTCCCTCCATCAGCTTGTGATTGTTATTGGCTTTTCTCCTACTGAAATGGTTGCTGAATTTGTTGGTCTTTTTCTCCTGGCTTCAGAGCTAACCCTCTCTCCCTCTGTCTCTCTCCTCGTGTCAGAGATAGCAGGAGGGAGAGATAGAGAGGAAGACAGAGAACAACCCCAGCTTCTCCAATCTATCCACGCAACTCAAGTCCCTCATCCTGGAACCTTGCTCGTGAATCTTTTCTGCATCCTCTCTAATGCCTCCACATCCTACCTAAAGCACGGTGTCCAGAATTGGACACAATACTAGATGAGGATGAAGCAGTGTTTTATAAAGCTTCATAACCTCCTTGCTTTTATACTCTAAGCCTCTATTTACAAAGCCTAGGATCCCATACGCCTTTTAACCACTTTCTCAACTAGCTCTGCCACCATCAATTTGTGCACAGACATCCCCAGGTCTCTCTGTTCCTGCACCCACTTCCTTCTGTTCTCAAGTTCCCATGACAGAGAGGGACAGGAGGACAGGGAGGTCTAGAAATAATGAGGGGGAGAGAGAGCAAACAAACAGGAAACACATATGGGAACACCACCACCTGCAAGTTTCCCTTCCAGTCTCACACCATCCTGACTTGGAACTATATCACCATTCCTTCACTGTCACGAGGTCAAAATCCTGGATCACACTTCCTAACAGCACTGTGGGTGTACCTACCCCACATGGACTGCAGCGGTTCAAGAAGCTTCAACGGCAATTGGTGATGGGCAATAAAATGCTGGCATAGCCAGTAATGCACACATCCAACAAATGAATAAAAAATAATAACAATTTGGCACCAAGTCACTAAAGGAGATATTGAACTGGACACAAGAACACAAGAAGTAGGAGCAGGAGTAGGCCATTCAGCCCCTCGAGCCTGCCCTGCCATTCAATAAGATCATGACTGATCTGTCCCAACACTCAACTCCTCTTTCAGGCCTGCTCTGCAGAACCCTCGACTCCCTGAGAGGGTTGAGAACAAATATTTTCCCACAAAGACAAACAGGGTGAGACTCCCAAATCTGGAGCCCCTTAGATAGCAAGAATCAAACCAGGTAGAATAAGGCACAAAAGGGAAGCTTACGCCAGATACCGAGAGCTCAATAACACAGAAAGCCGAGAGGAGTGAAGAAAGTGCAGGGGTGAAATTAAAAATCAAATTAGGAAAGCAAAAAGATAGTCAGAAAATAATATTACCAAGTAAAATCAAGGAAAGCACAAAGATGTTTTATAAATACATGAAGAGCAAGAGGAGAACTAAGGATAGAGTATTCGGGACCAAAAAGGGAATGTGTGTATGGAGGTGGGAGATGTGGGCACGGTTCTTAATGAATACTTTGTATCCGTCTTTATAAAAGAGGGGGAACTATGCAGACATTGTAGTTAAAGAGGAGGAGTGTGAAATATTGGATGGGATAAACACGGTGAGAGGGAAATATTAAGGTGTTTAGCATCTTTGAAAGTGAATAAATGGTCAGGCCTGGATGCATTGGAATCAGTTCAGAGAAGGCTCACTCGGCTGATTCCTGGGATGAAGGGGTTATCTTATGAGGAATAGTTGAACAGGTTGGGCCTATACTCATTGGAGTTCAGAAGAATGAGAGGTGATCTTATTGAAACATACAAGATTCTGAGGGGACTTGACAGGGCGGATGTTGGGAGGA
This sequence comes from Heterodontus francisci, assembly GCF_036365525.1. Taxonomy (NCBI): domain Eukaryota; kingdom Metazoa; phylum Chordata; class Chondrichthyes; order Heterodontiformes; family Heterodontidae; genus Heterodontus; species Heterodontus francisci. The sequence continues at coordinate 7,056,700 of NC_090415.1, forward strand.
TGTTTCCCTTGTGGAGGAGTCTTGAACTAGGGGGCACCGTTTAAAAATAAAGGGTCTGCCATTTAAGACTGAGCTAAGGAAGACTTCTTTCTCCCAGAGGTTGGTTAGGCTTTGGAATTCTCTTCCCCAGAGAGCAGTGGAGGTTGGGTCAATGAATTTACAAGGGAGTCAAGGGTTATGGGGGGCAGGCAGGAAAATGGAGTTAAAGTCACTATCAGATCAATCATGATCATATTGACTGACAGAACAGGCTCAAGAGGCTGAATGGCCTACTCCTGCTCCTATTTCTTCGGATCTAGTGTATAAATTGGAGGGTTTGCTCTCCACTTTTTAAACCATTTTTATAGCAGAGACAGGTCCATGTGTAATATAAACAGAGACAGGGTCTAGTGCAGACCTAACTAGTGCATTGATAACTGAGACTAGTGTAAAAGGTATCAAGGATACAGAATTCTAAATATACATTCAGGGGAAGTTTTTTCGGCCAGTACGTAGCAAGGTCAACAAGAGATGGGTCAGTTTGACACTTAGTTTTAGGGAATGAAGCTGGGCCGGTGGAAGGTGATTTAGAAAAGGTGGACTGGAAAACGCTACTTGAAGGTAAATCAGTGTCAGAGCAGTGAGATTGAATCATTTCATCCTGGAGGATTTATTATTCCAGAGTTATTTTTTATTTTCAGAGAAATTCAAATTGACAAGAGCCCAATGTGGGATTTGAACTCCGACTTTTTCAGTCATTAGCTCAGGCTTTCAGATTACAAACTGTAAAAGACATTCACCTTCCTCCTGTTGTGACCTGACTGTCTCAGCTTTTGTGTATTGTCCCCAATCTTGTTCTTTCATGTGTCTGAAGACTTTGATGTTATTCAGACATTGGTAAACCACTTCATTCTCTCAGGTCATCGGCTCAAATACCTTCAGGGACACAATCCACAATCTAATTCACACCCTATTCAAGCAACCAAAATCTTCAACTCCATTCAGACACCCCGATATCCTGTCCTTGCACAGATAACTGACAGTTCCACAATGCAGAAATGTCTGAATGAGAAACCACATTTACCTGACACAATCCAAGCTCCAAATTGAATCATTAAGATATCGAAAATACCACAGAAATGTGACTTGTTCCTTGTAACAGTGAGACTGAAACATTTCAGGGTACTATTCAACCAAGAAGGATTCCGAGAAAAGTCAGGATCAGGATTGAAAGAGAAAGAGAGAGAGGAAAAAGCGGGGAGTGAGAGAGGGGGTAGAGAGAGAGAGAGAGAGAGAGAGAGACACGGTCAGCTCCTGGATGGGGAAGGATTCTCTGTTCCTTCACCCATTTTAACATTGTACCATTTAGTTTAGACAGAGAGACATAGACTGACAGGGTGACTGACAGAGAAAGAAGGATATTTAACATCGGATATTGGATGTAATTTAACCCCACAACCCTGTTCCGGCATTCAATGAGATCAGGGCTGATCTGTGATCTATCTTACACCATATATCCTGCCTTTGCCCCTTATCTCTTACTATCTTTGCTTAACAAGAATCTATCAATCACAGGTTTAAAAATTAACCAATAATCCAGCATGAAATTTCCACAAACAATATCATGAGGGTGTGATGGCTCCTACAGTGGAATAGCTCACTGGATGTTTAAAATGGAGGCTATTTCCTCTGGATCATCAAAAGTATCTGCCTGGGCCCCAACTTCATCTACATTTCCCCCTCTCCCGATGTTTTTTTCTCTCCATATCTATCTCTTATATGTTTGTGTACACAGCAGTGAAGGATTACATCAAATTAATATATCTTACATTATCCTTTTCATCCACCTCAACAATCTCTCTCTCTCTCCAACTTTGTCCCTCTCTACAGCCCTCTCTCTGCCTTCATAACTAACCCTGCCTCCCTCTGTCTCTCTCCTAATGTCAGAGATAGCAGGAGGGAGAGACAGAGAGAGAATGTTGAAGGAACTGTACTCTGTTCCTAAGCTGTGCTGAACCTGCTCTGGGAGTGTTTGATGGGCTACATTAATCGGCCGTGTACAGTCCTGTATCAGGCTGTGAAGAAGCACAGCTTGTTCAGTGTACAACGGGTCAAAGGGAACGATTCACTCCTGTCTGCTACTGGGAAGAGAGACTGACCTGAACATCAAAGCAGCGTTTGACCCAGTGTGACATCGAGGAGCCCGAGTAAAACTGAAGTCAGTGGGAATCGGGGGAAATCTCTCCACTGGTTGGAATCATACCGAGCACAAAGGAAGATGGTTTTGGTTGTTGGAAGTCAATCATCTCAGTCCCAGGCCTTCACTGCAGGAGTTTATCAGGGTAGTGTCCTCAGCCCAGCCATCTTCAACTGAGATCCCAGCAGAAAGTGCTTTAAATACTGAGCAGGTCAAGCAGCATCTGTGGAGAGAGAAACAGAGTTAGTGATTCAGCTCGATGCTTTCCAGATTTCCAGCATTCACAGTATTTTGCCTCAGATAATGAAGCAATCCAGAGCCACAGACCCAGACAACATTCAGGTTTGGGCCGACCAGTGGCAAGTAACATTCACGTCACACAAGTGCCAGGCAATGACCATCTGCAACAAGAGAGAATCCAACCAACTCCCCTTGGCATTCAAAGCATTATCCCATCACTGAATCCCCCAGCGTCAACATCCTGGGGAAACATTGACATCAAACTAAACTGAGCGAAACACATCAATAGTTTCTTCACCCAGTGGCTGGTGGGTGTCTGGAACTCACTGCCTGAAAGGATGGTAGAGGCAGAAACCCTCATCACATTTTAAACAATCTCTTGGATATTCACTTCTCCATGTTTAAAATGGGTAAGGAATAACTCTCCTCGTCTACACTGCCTCATCGCACACTCTCAGAGAAGGTACAGCATATCTTCGATACAGAGTAAAGCTCCGTTTAAACATTCCCTGGAGTGTCGGATTAACCCGGCTGTGCCCGGCTCAGCCTCAAGACTCACCTGCCTCAGTCACTGAGACGCTCCTGTATCACTTGCCTTAATGTAAGTAGATGCTGGGTTTGGGAGCGGGACAGGCACACAGGATTAGGACGACTGCTCATGTGGAGGATAAGCATCAGTAATCCCTCAGAGAATCAGAACAGACCAGCGAGACTCAGAAAAGGAAACTTGTGTTGAATTTGAGAGTCTTGCATTGTGGAATGCTTTAGTATTTGGTGAGAATGTTGAACCAGTGACATTTTGCCCCAGTGGGATGAATAGACACTATATGACTTGATTACAACAGTAAGGTACCGTGTGTACTGTAAATATGGACTGAAATAACAATGTAACTGATCAATTTTCAGCTGAATTTTATGACTACAGTTATACCTGCTATCCTGTGAGAATGTACATAAGACACGATGGGATGAAGTCAAAGTGGCCACTGTTGAATTTGCTCGCTTGATCTTTGTGGGAACACAAGGGTTAAGTAAGTTAAAAATATCAAATGGTCAATTCGCTTGTTTAAGTAATCACTGAACAGAAATGGGTCTGGAATGTCCTATGTGCTGCATTCCTACTCCTACATCTACTCTGTCAGGACCCCTCATGATTTTGAACACCTCTATCAAATCTCATCTCAAGTTTCTCTTCTCTATGGAGAACAACACCAGTTTCTCCAATCTATCCAGGTAACTGAAGTCCCTCATCCCTGGAACCTTGCTCGTGAGTCTTTTCTGCATCCTCTCTAAAGCCCCCACATCCTTCCGAAAGTACGGTGTCCAGAATTGGACACAATACTAGTTGAGGATGAAGCAGTGTTTTATAAAGCTTCATCATAACCTCCTTGCTTTTATACTCTAAGCCTCTATTTACAAAGCCTAGGATCCCATATGCCTTTTAATCACTTTCTCAACTAGCTCTGCCACCTTCAATTTGTGCACACACATCCCCAGGTCTCTCTGTTCCTGCACCCACTTCCTTCTGTTCTTCGGTTCTCATAACACAGAGGGACAGGAGGACAGGGAGGTCTAGAAAGAAGGAGGGGGAGAGAGAGCAAACAAACAGGAAACACGTATGGGAACACCACCACCTGCAAGTTTCCCTTAAGTCACACACCATCCTGACTTGGAACTATATCGCTGCTCCTTCACTGTGACTGGGTCAAAATCCTGGATCTCCCTTCCTAACAGCACTGTGGGTGTACCTACCCCACATGGACTGCAGCGGTTCAAGAAGGAGGCTCAACACCACCTTCTCAAGGGCAATTGTGAATGGGCAATAAATGCTGTCCTGGCCACTAACGCACACATCCAACAAATGAATCAAGAAAATAAAAATTTGACACTGAGTCACTTCAGGAGATATTAGACCAGATGACCAAAAACTTGGTCAGAGGTTGGTTTGAGGGAGAATCCTCAAAGAGGAAAGAGAGTTAGTGAGACGGTGAGGTTTGGGAAAGGAATTCCAGAGTTAGGGCCTTGGCAGCTTGAAGGCACGGCCACCAATGGTGGAACGATTCAAATTGGGGATGTTCAAGAGGCCAGAATTAGAGGATGGCAGATATTGGTGGATTGTGGAGCTGGAGGTGATTGCAGAGATAGGGAGGGGTCATTTGTGGAAGACAATTCCAAAATTCCACCATCCTTTGTGTGTAGAAGTGTTAATAAATTTCACCCTTGAAAGGGTCTTCGACTAATGTTCGATTTTTCGACTGTGCCCCTAGTCAGAGACTCCTCCAACCAGTGAGAAGAGTTTCTCTCTATCTACCCCATCAGTTTCCAGTATTGTCTTGTAAACTTTGATCAATTCACCCAGCACAGTGGCGCAGTGGTTAGCACCGCAGCCTCACAGCTCCAGCGACCCGGGTTCAATTCTGGGTACTGCCTGTGTGGAGTTTGCAAGTTCTCCCTGTGTCTGCGTGGGTTTCCTCCGGGTGCTCCGGTTTCCTCCCACATGCCAAAGACTTGCAGGTTGATCGGTAAATTGGCCATTAGCAATTGCCCCTTGTATAGTTAGGTGGTGGGGAAATATGGGGACAGGTGGGGATGTGGTAGGAATATGGAATTAGTGTAGGATTAGTATTAATGGGTGGTTGATGGTCGGCACAGACTCGGTGGGCCGAAGGGCCTGCTTCAGTGCTGAATCTCTAAACTAAACTAAACACCCCTTACACTTCAAAATTCCAGGGATACAGAGTAAAGCTCCGTCTAAACTGTCCCTTCAAATGCTGCCAAGCCAAGTACAGAATGGAGTTATCTACAGAGCAAATCTCTGTCCTCTCTGTTCTATAAAACACTCGCAGGACAGGTACAGTGTGGGGTTAGATACCGAGTAAAGCTGCCTCTATATATGCCTCTCTTTCTCCTCCTCCATCCAGATGGAGAGAGTAACAGTGAGAAAGACAGGGATAGATATAGAGAGAGAATAACAGACAGAGGGAAGGATAGCAATGGGGAGAGATTACCAGAGAGGAAGAGATTGGGATGGAGAGTGTCGGTCAGTGTTCCTGCAAAGCTGTGTGCAGCAGCCTGGAAGGTACCACGCAGGTCCTGTTCCGTGATAAATAACACACGTCTTCGAAGATTCTTAAAAATATAAAGGGACTGCACGTGGGACAAAAAAAACTTGCCGTGCACAACAACTAAATTTTCTGGGAACATTGGAGCCAGCTGTAGCTCAGTGGGTAATAATCCTGCCTCTGAGTTATACGTTTGTGGGTTCAGGTCTGAACACAAAATCTAGACTGATGTCACCCAACAGAAAATTAGAACAGACCAGCGAGACACAGAAAAGGAAACTTGTGTTGAATTTGTGAGCCTCGCTTTCTGTAATGTTTTAGTGTTTGGTCAGAATGTTGACCCAGTGAAATTTTGCCCCTGTGGCATGAGAGTTATCTGAATAGAGATTATAACATCTTATTACAACATGAAGGTACCGTGCGCACTGAGTATAACAACATTTGCAGCGTCCCATCATGTAAAATACTTTACTGGGTGTGGGATCAGGGTTTGATATTTCCAAAACACTGAGGGAAACTCGAACTTTTAATCAGCCCTGGGAGGAAAGTAAACCTGGAGACTTTCAAACAGTAATCAATGTCAGATTTGATCAATTATTAGGGATTAATCAATTTAGTATACAAAGCAGACAGAATGTGCCGTTAAAGAGCGGGATATGGGTTTCCTACCAGCCTGCAGAAGGAAGTGCACCCTCTGCAGTTGTGGTATCACCAAAAGCAGCCAAATTAAAATAGCAAATTGATGTATGTGGAGTTTTACTGAGGTTCTGAGAGAGGAGAGAGAAACAGGCATAGACACAGACAGCCAGACACACACCCACACACAGAGAAACACACATGCACACAGAGAACCACACACACAGAGAACCACACACACACACAGAGAACCACACACACAGAGAACCACACATGCACACAGAGAAACACACACACAGAACCACACACACACACAGACCGACATGCACAGACACACAGAGACCGACATGCACAGACACACACACAAACAGACTGCCCAAGGGACAGAGAGTGACAGAAGAATATTTCAATTTCTATAATATTTCAATTTCAGTTTCTATAAGATCCCCCCTCATTCTTCTGAACTCCAATGAATATAATCCCAATCTACTCAGTCTCTCCTCATAAGCCAACCCCCTCAACTCTGGAATCAACCTAGTGAACCTCCTCTGCACCCTCTCCAGTGCCAGTACATCCTTTCTCAAGTAAGGAGACCAAAACTGCACACAGTACTCCAGGTGCGGCCTCACCAGTACCTTATACAGCTGCAACATAACCTCTCTGCTTTTAAACTCAATCCCTTTAGCAATGAAGGACAAAATTCCATTTGCCTTCCTAATTACTTGCTGTACCTGCAGACCAACCTTTTGCGATTCATGCACAAGGACACCCAGGTCCCTCTGCATAGCAGCATGCTGCAACTTTTTACCATTCAAGTAATAATCCTTTTTACTGTTACTCCTACCGAAATGAATAACTTCACATTTATTAACATTGTATTCCATCTGCCAGACCTTTGCCCACTCACTCAATGTATCTATGTTCCTCTGCAAAGTTTCACAGTCATCTGCACACTTTGATCTGCCACTCATCTTAGTGTCATCTGCAAACTTTAACAACCTACACGTGGTCCCCAACTCCAAATCATCGATATAAATTGTAAATAATTGTGGTCCCAACACCGATCCCTGAGGCACACCACTAGTGACTGATTGCCAGCTAGAATAGCACTCATTTATCCCCACTCTCTGCTTCCTGTTAGTCAACCAGAGAGGGAAAGGCAGTTGGAGAGACAGAGAGAGAGAGAGACGCAGAGATGGAAGGAGAGAGATGGAGTGACAGGGAGGGAAAGACAGATGGAGAGACAGAGAGAGAGAGAGACGCAGAGATGGAAGGAGAGAGATGCAGTGACAGGGAGGGAAAGACAGATGGAAAGACAGCGAGAGAGACAGAGATAGAAGGAGAGAGAGGGAGTGACAGGGAGGGAAAGACAGATGGAAAGACTGAGAGAGAGAGAGGCAGAGATGGAATTAGAGAGAGGGAGGGATAGGGAGGGAAAGACAGATGGAGAGACAGAGAGAGAGAGAGATAGAAGGAGAGAGAGGGAGAGACAGAGAGGGAAAGACAGATGGAGGGACAGAGGGAGTGGCAGAGACAGAGATAGAAAGAGAGAGAGGGAGAGTTAGGGAGGGAAAGACAGATGGAGGGACAAAGTGAGAGACAGAGAGAGCAGGAGAGAGATGGAGTGACAGGGAGGGAAAGACAGATGGAGGGACAGAGAGGGGGAAGAGAGATAGAGGGGGAGAGAGAGAGATTGAGGGGGAGAGAGAGAGATAGAGCGGGGAGAGAGAGATAGAGTGGGGAGAGAGAGATAGAGGGGTAGAGAGAGATAGTGGGGGGAGAGAGAGATAATGGTGGGAGAGAGAGATAGAGGGGGGAGAGAGAGAGAGAGGTGGGGAGAGAGAGATAGAGAGGGCAGAGAGAGATGGAGGGGGGAGAGAGAGCTGGAGGGGGGAGAGAGAGCTGGAGGGGGGAGAGAGAGCTGGACGGGGGAGAGAGAGATAGACGGGTTAGAGAGAGATAGAGGGGTTAGAGAGAGATAGAGGGGGGAGAGAGAGATAGAGCTCGGAGAGAGAGATACAGCTCGGAGAGAGAGATAGTGGGGGGAGAGAGAGATAGTGGGGGGAGAGAGAGACAGTGGGGGGAGAGAGAGACAGTGGGGGGAGAGAGAAACAGGGGGCAGAGAGCGATAGAGAGTTGAGAGAGACAGAGGGGGTAGAGAGAGATAGAGGGGGGAGAGGGAGATAGAGGGGGGATAGGGAGATAGAGTGGGGAGAGGGAGATAGAGGTTGAGAGGGAGATAGAGGGGGGAGAGGGAGATAGAGGGGGGATAGGGAGATAGAGGGGGGATAGGGAGATAGAGTGGGGAGAGGGACATAGAGGGGAAGAGGGAGATAGAGGGGGAGAGGGAGATAGAGGGGGAGAGGGAGATAGAGGGGGTTGAGGGAGATAGAGGGGGTTGAGGGAGATAGAGGGGGTTGAGGGAGATAGAGGGGGTTGAGGGAGATAGAGGGGGTTGAGGGAGATAGAGGTGAAGAGGGAGATAGAGGTGAAGAGGGAGATAGAGGGGGAGATAACAAACTTGGAGGAGATGTAAACAGTGTTGATGACATCAATCGACTACAACAGGACATCGATAGGTGAGCAGAATGGGCAGACAAGTGGCAGAAGGAATTTAATACAGGGAAATGTGAGATGGGCAGAAAGGATAGGGAGAGGGAATACAGACATAATGGCCCAGTTCTAGGGAGTGTGCAGGGACAGAGAGACCTGGGGATACATGTACATACATCTTTGAAGGTGGCAGGACATATTGAGAAAGTAGTCAGCAAAGCATATGGGATCTTGGGCTTCATAAATAGAGATTTTGAGTACAAAAGCATGAAGGTTATGCTGTATGTTTATAAACCTCTGGTTAGGCCACGACCAGAACACTGCATCCAATTCTGGTGACCACACTTTAGGAAGGATGTGAGAGTCCTTTGTAGGGAGCAGAGGGGATGGTGGATCCAGGGATGGGGGATTTTAGCAAAGTGGACTGGAAACAGCTACTTGAAGGTCAATCAGTGTCAGAGCAGTGACAGTTACTGAGGGTTGATATCAAATATGTTCACACAAAGACAAACAGGGTGGTACTCCCAAATCTAGAGCCCCTTGGATGTCAAGGATCAAACCGGGTACGATAAGGCACAAGAGGGAAGCTGATGTCAGATACCGAGAGCTCAATACAACAGAAAGCTGAGAGGAGTGTAGAAAGTACAAGGGTGAAATTAAAAAGCAAATTAGGAGAGCAAAGAAATGGCCGGAAAATAATATTACCATTAAAAGCAAAGAAATCACAAAGATGTTTTATAAATAAATGAAGAGCAAGAGGATAAATAAGGATAGAGTATTAGGGACCAAAAAGGGAATGTGTGTGTGGAGGTGGGAGATGTGGGCATGGTTCTTAATGAATACTTTGTCTCCCTCTTTATAAACGAGGGGGAACGATGCAGATATTGTAGTTAAAGAGGAGGAGTGTGAAATATTGGAGGGATAAACAGAGTGAGAGGGAAATATTAAGGTGTTTGGCAACTTTGAAAGTGGATAAATGGTCAGGCCTGGATGCATTGGAACCAGTTCAGAGAAGGTTCACTCGGCTGATTCCTGGGATGAAGAGGTTGTCTTATGAGGAATGGTTGAACAGGTTGGGCCTATACTCATTGGACTTTAGAAGAATGAGAGGTGATCTTATTGAAACATACTAAATACTTAAAGGGATAGACAGGTTAGATGCAGGTAAGATGTCTCCTTTGGTTCGGGAGTCTAGAACCAGGGGACACAATTTCAAAATCAGGGGGAAGCCACTGAGGTCAGAGATGGGGAGAAATGTCTTTGCTCAGAGGGTTGTGAATCTTTGGAATTCTCTGCTCCAGTGGGCTGTGGAAGCTCAGTCTGGGAAAAAGACATTGAAGTGGATGATCAGCCATGATCGTATTGAATGGCAGAGCAGGCTCGATGGGCTGAATGGCCTACTCCTGTTCCTATGTTCCCAAGCTGCTGAAATAGTTTCTCCCAAACTATGCCATCAGTTCCCCTTAATATCTCTACATCTTTGAACAAATCACCTTGATCCTCCTAAATTCCAGGCAATAAATCCCCAGTTTGTGTCATATCACCTCGTAATTTAACCCTTGGAGTCCAGTTATCATTCTGGTAAATCTACACTGCACTCAAATGGACATGGACCCCCCAAAGTCTCTTTGAACCTCCAGTGTTTCTATCTTTTCACCATTTATAAAGTACTCTGTTCTAGTCTTTTCTTGCTGACATTGAAATCTAACTACCACAGTTTTGCCCATTTATTTAAGATATTAATATCTCTTTGTAATTTGATGCTTCCAGCTACACTGCTTACAATGCTGCCTATTTTTGTGTCATTGGTAAACTTGGGTATGTTGCATTCTACCACATCATCTTAAATCATTAATAAATACAGCAAAACTGAGACACACACGGGCTTTGCACTAGTAGACAGGAGTGAATCATTCCAACCAAGAGGCTTTTTAATTCCAGATTTATGTTTTTTGAAAGAAAAAATAGAATTCAAATTCACAACTGCCCTGTGTGGGATTTGAACTCCTGCTTTTTCAATCATCAGATCAGGCCTTCAAATTAAAACCCATAAAAAGAGATTCATTTTCCTACTGCTGTTGTCTGACGGTCTCAGGTTTTGTATATTGTTCCCTTCGCCTCTTCTTGCATGTGTTTGAAGTCTTTGAAGTTTGTCAGACATTGGTAAACTACTTCATGTGGTGTTGTGTAAATACCTTCAATTCTGTGTATCTGCAAGGGACACAATTCAAATTCTCACCTTATTGCATCAACTAAAACCTGCAGGTCCATTCAAACAACTCTATTTCCTGTCTCTGCAAAGACAGCTCACACTTCCACAATGCAGGAATGTCTGAATGGAAACAGCTTTTGACACATTTCCAAACATGTTTGCTAACACATTTCAGGATGAAGCTAAATTCAATTTAGAGATTGCAAGCCCCAAATTGAATCTTTTAGATGTAAAAAGTGACACAAATGAAATTCCAGTTCTCTCTGTCCCTGCACCCATTTTAACATTGTACCATTTAGTTTATATCGCTTCTCCTCAGCCTTCCTTCCAAAATGCATCATTTTACATTTCTCAGCATTGAAGTGAACCTGCTATGTGTCTGACCATTTCACCAGACTGCCTCTATCCTCCTGAAGTCTACTCCTATTCCCTTCACTGTTTATTACATTGCAAATGGCACAATGTTGAAGTTATTCCCTGTATACCCAAGTCTAAGTCATTCATATATCAATAAGATCAGTGGTCCTAATCAAAACCCCTGGGGAATACCACAATTTACACTGTATACAGTGAGTACAAAAGCCGAGAGGGTGCGCTGAACATTTATAAAGCTCTGGTCAGGTAACAGAGAGGGAGAGACTGGGATTCAGAGGGTAACGGAGAGGGAGAGACTGGGATTCAGAGGGTAACAGAGAGGGAGAGACTGGGATTCAGAGGGTAACGGAGAGGGAGAGACTGGGGTCTCAGAGGGTAACATAGAGGGAGAGACTGGGATTCAGAGGGTAACAGAGAGGGAGAGACTGGGATTCAGAGGGTAAGAGAGAGGGAGAGACTGGGATTCAGAGGGTAACGGAGAGGGAGAGACTGGGATTCAGAGGGTAACGGAGAGGGAGAGACTGGGATTCAGAGGGTAAGAGAGAGGGAGAGACTGGGATTCAGAGGGTAACGGAGAGGGAGAGACTGGGACTCAGAGGGTAACATAGAGGGAGAGACTGGGATTCAGAGGGTAACATAAAGGGAGAGACTGGGACTCAGAGGGTAAGAGAGAGGGAGAGAGTGGGACTCAGAGGGTAACGGAGAGGAAGAGACTGGGATTCAGAGGGTAACAGAGAGGGAGAGACTGGGACTCAGAGGGCAAGAGAGAGGGAGAGACTGGGATTCAGAGGGTAACGGAGAGGGAGAGTCTGGGATTCAGAGGGTAACGGAGAGGGAGAGACTGGGATTCAGAGGGTAACGGAGAGGGAGAGACTGGGATTCAGAGGGTAACGGAGAGGGAGAGACTGGGATTCAGAGGGTAACAGAGAGGGAGAGACTGGGATTCAGATGGTAACAGAGAGGGAGAGACTGGGATTCAGAGGGTAACGGAGAGGGAGAGACTGGGATTCAGAGGGTAACGGAGAGGGAGAGACTGGGATTCAGAGGGTAACTGAGAGGGAGAGACAGGGATTCAGAGGGTAACAGAGAGGGAGAGACTGGGACTCAGAGGGTAACGGAGAGGGAGAGACTGGGATTCAGAGGGTAAGAGAGAGGGAGAGTCTGGGATTCAGAGGGTAACAGAGAGAGAGAGACTGGGATTCAGAGGGTAACAGAGAGGGAGAGACTGGGATTCAGAGGGTAACAGAGAGGGAGAGACTGGGATTCAGAGGGTAACAGAGAGGGAGAGACTGGGACTCAGAGGGTAAGAGAGAGGGAGAGACTGGGACTCAGAGGGTAAGAGAGAGGGAGAGACTGGGATTCAGAGAGTAACAGAGAGGGAGAGACTGGGATTCAGAGAGTAACAGAGGGAAAAATAGAGTTGGTGAGGGCAACATAGAAATTTTAAGGCACAGAAAGCGGCCACTTGGCCCATCCTCTCTGTGCCAGCCGAAAAACGATCAACCTATTCTAATCCCACCTTCCAGCATTTGGTCCGAGCACTGCAGCTTACCGCACCTGAGGTGCCTATCCAGACTCCTTCTGACTGAGTTGAGGGTCTCTGCCTCAACTACCCTTTCAGGCAGTGAGTTCCAGACCATCGCGACCCTCTGGGTGAAAAAGATTTTCCTCAATTCACCTCTAATTTTTCTACCAATCACTTTAAATCTATGCCCCCTCGTCACTGACCTTTCTGCTATGGTTCTCTGCCCTTCACCTCCACTCTATCCAGGACCCTCAACATTTTGTACATTTCAATCAGATCTCCCCTCAGCCTTCTCTGTTCCAAGGACAACAACCCCTGCCTATCCTCATAGCTACAATTCTCCAGTCCTGGCAACATCCTAGAAAATGGGAGAGAGACAAAGTCCCGTGTTCATAACACATGGATAAAGAGGTTAATCATCTGAGCTGTAACTCTGAGACAGAGACAGAGAGGGAGGGAGAGATGGAGAAAGAGAGAGAGAGAGGGAGAGAGAAGGGAGGGAGAGAGGGAGGGAGAGAGGGAGGGAGAGATGGTGTGGGGGAGACACAAACTGAGACGTGGACAGAAGCAGCGAAAGAGAGAGAGGGAGAGACAGAGAGAGAGAGACAGAGAGAGAGAGGCAGAGAGAGAGAGGCAGAGAGAGAGAGAGGCAGAGAGAGGGAAGCAGAGAGAAGGAGGCAGAGAGAGGGAGAGAGAGACAGAGAGAGAGGGAGCGATGGTGTGAGGGAGGCACAAATTGAGACATGGACAGAGGTTGAGAAAGAGAGAGAGGGAGAGACACAGAGAGAGAGCTGGGGGAGAGACAGATAGAGAGTGAGAGAGGCACAGAGAGAGAAGGAGACACAGAGAGGCAGACATAGAGAGGCAGACAGAGAGCTAGAGAGAGACAGAGAGAGAGGGAGAGATGGTGTGAGGGAGGCACAAATTGAGACGTGGACAGAGGTAGAGAGAGAGAGGGAGAGATAGAGCGAGAGAGAGGGGGGAAAGACAGATAGCGAGGGACAGAGGCAGTGTGAGAGAGGCAGAGTGAGAGAGGCAGATTAGAAGGTAGCAAATGTAACCCCACTATTTACAAAAGGAAGGAGAGAGAAAATGGGGAACTAAAGACCTGTTCGTCTAACATCAGTCATAGGGAAAATGTTCGAATCTGTAAGAAAGGATGTGATAACAGGACACTTAAAGAGAGATTGCGGGGGGTGGGGGGAGAGAGAAATGGGGGGAGAGAGAAATGGGGGGGGAGAGAGAGGGGGGAGAGTGCGTGAGTGAGACGGAGCAAAGGAGAGAGATACTAGGTTAGGTGGGACAATAAGCTGTGAGCAGAACACAAATAGACTACAAAGAGAGATGGTTTGGGATAGACAGCGATAAATGTCCCAGTGTTGTGGTAACATAAAATGGCCACTGAAAATGAACCTAAAATGGCTGACTGATGTGTGTGGATTTCCACAGATGAGAGGAGAGAGAGAGAGACAGACAGACAGACAGAAAGAGAGACAAAGAGGGAGACAGAGACCAAGACACAGAGAGTGATAGCAGGATATTTGTCGTAGGACAGAGGAAGAGGAGGAGGCCATTTGGCCCCTCAACCCTGTTCTGTCATTCAATGAGCTCATAGCTGATGTGTGATCTAACTCCATGTACCTATCTTTGTCCCTTAATACCTTTGGTTAACAAAAATCTATCAAACTCAGATTTAAAAATTAACAAGTGTCTCAGCATCAATTGCTGATTGTGGAAGAGAGTTTCAAACTGATACCACACCTGGTGTGTTGAAGTGTTTCTTCATTTCACTCCTGAAAGGTTTTTAGACGAGGTTTATATTTTTAGACTATGCCCCCATGTTCTAGACTCTGCAGCCAGTGGGAATTGTTACTCTCTGTCCACCCTATCAGTTTCCCTTATTATCTTGAAAACAATCATCAAATCACACCTGAGCCTTCAAAATTCCAGGGATACAGAGTAAATCTCCAGCTACACTGTCCCATTAAATATTCCCAAGCCAAACACAATGTTGGGTTTGACACAGAGTAAATTTCCCTCTACACTGTCCCATCACACACTCCCAGGGCAGGAACATCATGGGGTGGATACAGAGTGAATCTCACTCTACACTGTCTGATAGAGACAGAGAGAGAGACAGAAAGAGAGAAACAGAGAGACATGGACTGACAGGGTGACTAAAAGAGATAGAAGGATACTTCACAGGGGATATTGGAAGAGGAAGATGCAATTCAACCACACAGCCCTGTTCCGGCATCAAATGAGATCTTGGCTGATCTGTGATGTAACTTACACCATATATCCTGCCTTTGCCCCTTATCTCTTAATACCTTTGGTTAACAAGAATCTATCAATCACAGATTTAAAAAGTAACCAATATGCCAGCAAGAAATTTGCGCAACCAATATCATGAGGGTGCGATGGCTCCCACAGTGGAATAGCTTGCTGGATGTTTAAAATGGAGACTGTTCCTTCTGGATCATCAAACGTATCTGTCTGGGCCCCAACTTCAACTACATTTCCCCATCTCCCGATGTTTTTTTCTCTCCATATCTAACTCTTATATGTTTGTGTACACAGCAGTGAAGGATTACATCAAATTAATATATCTTACATTATCCTTTTCATCCACCTCAACAATCTCTCTCTCTCCAATTTTGTCCCTCTCTACAGCCCTCTCTCTGCCTTCATATCTAACCCTCTCTCCCTCTGTCTCTCTCCTAATGTCAGAGATAGCAGGAGGGAGAGACAGAGAGAGAATGTTGAAGGAACTGTACTCTGTTCCTAAGCTGTGCTGAACCTGCTCTGGGAGTGTTTGATGGGCTACATTAATCGGCCGTGTACAGTCCTGTATCAGGCTGTGAAAAAGCACAGCTTGTTCAGTGTACAACGGGTCAAAGGGAACGATTCACTCCTGTCTGCTACTGGGAAGAGAGACTGACCTTAACATCAAGGCAGCGTTTGACCGAGTGTGACATCGAGGAACCCGAGTAAAACTGAAGTCAGTGGGAATCCGCTGGTTGGACTCATACCGAGCACAAAGGAAGATGGTTGTGGTTGTTGGAGGTCAATCATCTCAGTCCCAGGACATCACTGCAGGAGTTCCTCAGGGTAGTGTCCGAGGCTCAACCATCTTCAGCTGAGATCCCAGGAGAGAATGCTGGAAATACTGAGCAGGTCAAGCAGCATCTGTGGAGAGAGAAACAGAGTTAGTGATTCAGCTCGATGCTTTCCAGATTTCCAGCATCCACAGTATTTTGCCTCAGATAATGAAGCAATCCAGAGCCACATGCACCAAGACCCGGACAACATTCAGGTTTGGGCCGACCAGTGACAAGTAACATTCACGTCACACAAGTGCCAGGCAATGACCATCTGCAACAAGAGAGAATCCAACCACCTCCCCTTGGCATTCAAAGCATTATCCCATCGCTGAATCCCCCAGCGTCAACATCCTGGGCAAACATTGACATCAAACTTAACAGAACGAAACAAATCAATAGTTTCTTCACCCAGTGGCTGGTGGATGTCTGGAACTCACTGCCTGAAAGGATTAGTATAAAATGGGTGGTTGATGGCCGGCACAGACTGTGCGGGCCGAAGGGCCTGTATAAGTGCTGTATCTCTCTATGACTCTAAAGGATGGCAGAGGCAGAAACCCTCATCACATTTAAAACAATCTCTTGGATATTCACTTCTCTATATTTAAAATGGGTAAGGAATAATTCTCCTCGTCTACACTGCCCCATCAAATACTCTCAGAGAAGGTACAGCACGGATTAGATACAGAGTACAGTTCAGTTTAAACTGTCCCTGGAGTGTCGGATTAACCCGGGTCACTCACTGTGCCCGGCTCAGCCTCAAGACTCACCTGCCTCAGTCACTGAGACGCTCCTGTATCACTTGCCTTAAAGTAAGCGGATGCCAGGTTTGGGAGCAGGACAGGCACACGGGATTAGGACGACTGCTCATGTGGAGGATAAGCATCAGTAATCCCTCAGAGAATCAGAACAGACCAGCGAGACTCAGAAAAGGAAACTTGTGTTGAATTTGTGAGTCTTGCATTGTGGAATGCTTTAGTATTTGGTGAGAATGTTGAACCAGTGACATTTTGCCCCAGTGGGATGAATAGACACTATATGACTTGATTACAACAGTAAGGTACCGTGTGTACTGTAAATATGGACTGAAATAACAATGTAACTGATCAATTTTCAGCTGAATACTATGACTACAGTTCTACCTGCTATCCTGTTATATATGTGCTGCTATACCTGCTATATGTGAGAATGTACATACGACACGATGGGATGAAGTCAAAGTGGCCACTCTTTATATTTTTAGACTATGCCCCAAATTCCTGACTCCGCAGCCAGTGGGAATATTTACTCTCAGTCCACCCTATCAGTTTCCCTTATTATTTTATAAACTTTCATCAAATCACCCCATAACCTTCTAAATTCCAGGGATACAGAGTAAATCTCCAGCTACACTGTCCCATTAAATATTCCCAAGCCAAGCACAATGTTGGGTTTGACACAGAGTAAATTTCCCTCTACACTGTCCCATCACACACTCCCAGGGCAGGAACATCATGGGGTGGATACAGAGTGAATCTCACTCTACACTGTCCGATAGAGACAGAGAGAGAGACAGAAAGAGAGAAACAGAGAGACATCGACTGACAGGGTGACTGACAGAGAAAGAAGGATATTTAACCGGGGATATTGGAAGAGGAGGATGCAATTTAACTCCACAACTCTGTTCCTGCATTCAATGAGATCATGGCTGATCTGTGATCAAACTTACTCCATATATCCTGCCTTTGCCCCTTATCTCTTAATACCTTTGGTTAACAAGAATCTATCAATCACAGGTTTAAAAATTAACCAATAAGCCAGCATGAAATTTCCACAAACAGTATCATGAGGGTGTGATGGCTCCCACAGTGGAATAGCTTGCTGAATATTTAAAATAGAGACAGAGAGAGAGACAGAAATAGGAGAGAGAGGGAGAGACAGAGAGGGAAAGACAGATGGAGGAACATAGAGAGAGACAGAGATGGAAGGAGAGAGAGGGAGGGCAAGACAGATGGAGGGACAGAGAGAGAGAGATACAGGGATAGAAGGAGACAGAGGGAGAGACAGAGAGGGAAAGACAGATAGTGGGATAGAGAGAGAGAGATACAGGGATAGAAGGAGACAGAGGGAGAGACAGGGAGGGAAAGACAGATAGTGGGATAGAGAGAGAGAGATACAGGGATAGAAGGAGAGAGAGGGAGAGGCAGAGAGGGAAAGACAGATACAGAGAGAGAGAGAGAGAGTGGCAGAGATGGAAGGAGAGAAAGGGAGAGACTGGGAGGGAAGGACAGATGGAGGGACAGAGAGGGAAGGAGAGAGATGGAGTGACAGGGAGGGAAGGACAGATGGAGGGATAGAGACAGAGAGAGGCAGAGACAGAGAGAGTAGAAGAGAGAGGG
Source organism: Heterodontus francisci (assembly GCF_036365525.1). Lineage (NCBI taxonomy): Eukaryota > Metazoa > Chordata > Chondrichthyes > Heterodontiformes > Heterodontidae > Heterodontus > Heterodontus francisci. The sequence goes on from NC_090415.1 coordinate 7,074,958, forward strand.
AGAGACAGGGAGGGAAAGACAGATGGAGGGACAGAGAGAGACACAGAGACGGAAGGAGAGGGAGGGAGAGACAGAGAGGGAAAGACAGATGGAGGGAAACAGTGAGAGACAGAGAGAGAAGGAGAGAGATGGAGTGACAGGGAGGGAAGGTCAGATGGAGGGATAGAGAGAGAGAGAGGGAGAGAGAGGGAGTGACGGGGGTGGCAAGACAGATGGAGGGACAGAGAGAGAGAGAAGGAGAGAGAGGGAGAGACAGAGAGAAGGAGAGAGGGAGTGACAGAGAGGGAAAGACCGATGGAGGTACAGAGAGTGAGACAGAAAGAGTGGCAGAGACAGAGAGAGAAGGAGAGAGAGGGAGTGTCAGAGAGGGAAAGACATATTTGCAGACAGAGATAGAAGGAAGGAGAGGCAGCGACAGAGAGGGAAAGACAGATGGAGGGACAAAGTGAGAGATGGAGAGAGAAGGAGAGAGATGGAGTGACAGGGAGGGAAGGTCAGATGGAGGGATAGAGAGAGAGAGAAGGAGAGAGAGGGAGAGAAAGAGAGAAGGAGAGAGGGAGTGACAGAGAGGGAAAGACCGATGGAGGGACAGAGAGAGAGACAGAGAGAGAAGGCGAGAGAGGGTGTGGCAGAGAGGGGAAGACAGATGGAAGGACAGAGTGAGAGATAAAAAGGAGAGAGATGGAGTGACAGGGAGGGAAGGACAGATGGAGGGATAAAGAGAGGCAGAGACAGAGAGAGAAGGAGAGAATGGGAGAGACAGAGAGGGAAAGGCAGTTGGAGAGACAGAGAGTGAGAGAGGCAGCGATGGAAGGAGAGAGAGGGAGTGACAGGAAGGGAAAGACTGATGGAAAGACAGAGAGCGAGAGAGACAGAGATAGAAGGAGAGTGTGGAGAGAAAGAGAGGGAAAGACAGATGGAGGGAAAGACAGAGAGAGACAGGGAGAGAGATGGAGCTACAGGGAGGGAAGGACAGATGGAGGGACAGACAGAGAGAGACAGGGAGAGAGATGGAGTTACAGGGAGGGAAGGACAGATGGAGGGACAGAGAGAGAGACAGAGAGAGAGGCAGAGAGAGAAGGAGAGAGAGGGAGAGACAGAGAGGGAAAGACAGATGGAGGGACAGAGAGAGAGAGACAGAGAGAGAGACAGAGAGAGAAGGAGACAGATGGAGAGACAGAGAGGGAAAGGCAGATGGAGAGGCAGAGATAGAAGGAGAGAGAGGGAGAGACAGAGAAGGAAAGACAGATGGAGGGACAGAGAGAGAGACAGAGAGAGGGCGGGAGTGACAGAGATAGAAGGAGTGAGACGGAGAGACAGAGAGGGAAAGACAGATGGAGGGACAGAGAGAGAGACAGAGAGAGTGGCAGAGACAGAGAGAGAAGGAGAGAGAGGGAGTGTTAGGAAGGGAAAGCCAGATGGAGGGACAAAGTGAGAGACAGAGAGAGGAGAGAGATGTAGTGACAGGGAGGGAAGGAAAGATGGAGGGACAGAGAGAGCGAGACAGAGATCGAAGGAGAGAGGAGGAGTGACAGAGAGGGAAAGACAGATGAAGGGACAGAGTGAAAGACAGAGAGAGTGTCAGAGACAGAGATAGTTGGAGAGAGAGGGAGTGACAGAGAGGGAAAGACAAATGAAGGGAAAGAGCGAGTGGCAGAGAGAGTGGCAGAGACAGAGAGAGCTGGAGCGAGAGGAAGTGATGGGGGGCGGAAGACAGATGGAGGGACAGAGTGAGAGAGGAGAGAGAGGGAGAGATAGAGAGAAGGAGAGAGGGAGTGACAGAGAGGGAAAGACCGATGGAGTGACAGAGAGAGAGACAGAGAGAAGGAGAGAGATGGAGTGACAGGGAGGGAAGGGCAGATGGAGGGATAGAGAGAGACAAAGAGAGAGAGAGAAGGAGAGAGTGGGAGAGACAGAGAGGGAAAGGCAGTTGGAGAGACAGAGAGAGAGGCAACGATGGAAGGAGAGAGAGGGAGTGACAGAGAGGGAAAGACAGATGGAGCGACAGGCAGAGAAAGACAGGGAGAGAGATGGAGTTACAGGGAGGGAAGGACAGATGGAGGGATAGAGAGAGAGAGACAGAGATAGGAGAGTGAGGGAGTGACAGAGATGGAAAGACAGACAGAGGGACAGACAGAGAGACAGAGACAGAGATAGAAGGAGAGAGAGGGAGTGACGGGGGGGAAAGACAGATGGAGGGACAGAGAGAGAGACAGAGATAGAAGGAGAGACAGGGAGTGACAGAGAGTGAAAGACAGATGGAGGGACAGAGATCGAAGGAGAGTGTGGGAGAGACAGAGGAGGAAAGACAGATGGAGGGACAGAGAGGGAGACAGAGAGAGTGGCAGAGACAGAGAGAGAAGGAGAGAGAGGGAGTGTCAGGAAGGGAAAGCCAGATGGAGGGACAAAGTGAGAGACAGAGAGAGCAGGAGAGAGATGGAGTGGCAGGGAGGGAAGGAAAGATGGAGGGACAGAGAGAGAGACAGAGAGAGTGGCAGAGACAGAGATAGTTGGAGAGAGAGGGAGTGACAGAGAGGGAAAGACAGATGGAGGGACAGAGAGAGAGACAGAGAGAGAGACAGAGAGAGAGACAGAGAGAGTGGGAGAGATGGTGTAAGGGAGGCACAAATGGAGTAATGGAAAGAGACAGAGAGAGAGAGAGGTAGGCAGAGACAGAGAATGAGAGAGATGTGGAGAGAGCCATGGACAGAGGGTGAGAAAGAGAGATAGGGAGAGACAAAGTAAAAGAAGGAGAGAGAGAGAGAGAGAGAGAGAGATGGAGAGGCAGAGAGAGGGAGAGACAGAGAGAGAAAGCAGATACAGAGAGGGAGAGGGAGAGACAGAGAGGAAGAGGGAGATACAGAGAGAGAGGGAGAGACAGAGTGAGTGGAAGAGATGGTGTAAGGGAGGCACAAATGGAGTCATGGAAAGAGACAGAGAGAGAGAGAGAGAGATGTAAACAGAGTCATGGACAGAGGGTGAGAAAGAGAGATAGGGCGAGAAAAAGTCAAAGAAGGAGAGAGAGAGAGATGGCGAGGCAGAGAGAGGGAGAGACAGAGAGAGGGAGGGCGAGATGGTGTGAGAGAGACAGAGGCATGGACAGAGGCAGAGAGAGAGAGAGGGAGAGACACTGAGAGACAGAGAGAGCCAGAGAGAGAGAAAGAAACAGAGAGGGAGGGAGAGAGAGACAGAGAGGGAGAGACTGGGATTCAGAGGGTAACAAAGAGGGAGAGACTGGGATTCAGAGTGTAACAGAGAGGGAGAGAATGGGATTCAGAGGGTAACAGAGAGGGAGAGACTGGGATTCAGAGGGTAACGGAGAGGGAGAGACTGTGATTCAGAGGGTAACGGAGAGGGAGAGACTGTGATTCAGAGGGTAACGGAGAGGGAGAGACTGTGATTCAGAGGGTAACGGAGAGGGAGAGACTGGGATTCAGAAGGTAACAGAGGGAGAAGTAGAGATGAAGATTGAAGATGGGAGAAAGACAAAGTCCAGTGTTTGTAACACATGGATAAAGAGGAACAGAGAGGTGAGACAGGGCTTGAGAGAGTAAAAGACAGAGGAAGGAGAGATAGAGATGGAGAGATTACCAGGAACATAAATCTCCACAGTCTCTTCATGCTGATCACTCCTTTTCTCTGGATGTGGCAGGATTGCAGAGCTTAGATCTGATCCGTTGGTTATGGGATCGCTTAGCTCTGTCTATCGCATGCTGCTTACGCAGTTTGGCACGCAGATAGTCCTGGGTTGTAGCTTCACCAGGTAGACACCTCATTTTGAGGTATGCCTGGTGCTGCTCCTGGCATGCCCTCCTGCACACTTCACTGAACCGGGGTTGGTCTCCTGGCTTGATGGTAATGGTAGAGTGGGGGATATGCCGGGCCATGAGGTTACAGATTGTGTTTCTTTCTGTCTGTCTGTCTATCTCTCGTTCCCTCCTCTCTCAGAACATCAGTCAGCCATTTTAGGTTTGTTCACGGTGGCCATTTTATGTTACAGCAGCACTGGGACATTTATTTCAGAGACTGACTCCTCACTAATGCAAGGTTAGTGCTTTAACCGTGACAGAGAAACGGGCCCTGGGGTTCAGTTGAATGTAGCTTCTCATCCCGAAAAGTGTGAGCAAACGTGTTTTTCAAATCAATTCCGCAACAACCTCAACAGGAGGAAAAACACCAACAAATGCAACAACAACCTCAACATGAGAAAAAACACCAACAAATGCAACAACAACCTCAACATGAGAAAAAAAACACCAACAAATGCAACAACAACCTCAACAGGAGGAAAAACACCAACAAATGCAACAACAACCTCAACATGAGAAAAAACACCAACAAATGCAACAACCACCTCAACAGGAGAAAAAAACACCAACAAATGCAACAACAACCTCAACATGAGAAAAAACACCAACAAATGCAACAACCACCTCAACAGGAGAAAAAACACCAACAAATGCAACAACAACCTCAACAGGAGAAAAAAACACCAACAAATGCAACATTTCAGCAGGAAAAGAACAGCTTCCCGAGGACTAAAAAAACCTAACAAATACAACAACTTCAGTCGGAGAAAAGCCACTAACAAATTCAACATCATCAGAAGGGGAAAACACACCGATAAATAGGGCAGTGGCACAAGCTGTTGGAGGGACAGGAAATGGTTTACGAAGGGACAGAGTATCTGATCACACCCGGGATGGTGGAATTGAGTATTTATTAAATGGTAAGAGATTAGAAAGCGTAGATGTACAAAGCGACCTGGGTGTCCCCGTCAATAAGTCACTGAAAACTAACATGCAGGTGCAGAATGCAATTCAGAAGGCTAATGGGATGTTAGTCTTTATCACAAGAGGATTTGAGTACAGGAGTAGTGAAGTCTTGCTTCAATCACATAGAACCTTGGTTAGACCACACCTGGAGTACTGTGTGCAGTTTTGGTCCCCTTACCTTCGGAAGGATATTATTGCCAGAGAGGGAGTGCAATGAAGGTTCACCAGACTTGTTCCCGGGATGACGGGACTGTCCTATGGTGAGAGATTGGGGAAACTGAGACACAGAGAGAGAGATAGAGACAGGGAGAGGCAGAGAGACAGAGGCAGAGAGAGAGAAATGGTGTGAGAGAGACACAAACAGAGTCATGGACAGAGAGAGAGAGGAGCGACAGAGAGAGAGAGCAACAGACAGAGAGACACAAAGAGAGAGAGAAACAGAGAGAGAGAGACAGGAAGAGGTAGAGAGAGAGAGGGAGCAATATTTTTGCTCAGAGGGTTGTGAATCTTTGGAATACTCTACTCCAGTGGGCTGTGGAAGCTCAGTCTGGGAAAAAGGCATTGAAGTGGATGATCAGCCATGATCGTATTGAATGGCGGAACAGGCTCGATGGGCTGAATGGCCTACTCCTGTTCCTATGTTCCCAAGCTGCTGAAATAGTTTCTCCCAAACTATGCCATCAGTTCCCCTTAATATCTCTACATCTTTGAACAAATTACCTTGATCCTCCTAAATTCCAGGCAATAAATCCCTAGTTTGTGTAATATCACCTCGTAATTTAACCCTTGGAGTCCAGTTATCATTCTGGTAAATCTACACTGCACTCAAATGGACATGGACCCCCCAAAGTCTCTTTCAAACTCCAGTGTTTCTATCTTTTCACCATTTATAAAGTACTCTGTTCTGGTCTTTTTTACTGACATTGAAATCTAACTACCACAGTTTTACCCATTTATTTAAGATATTAATACCTCTTTGTAATTTGATGCTTCCAGCTACACTGCTTACAATGCTGCCTATTTTTGTGTCATTGGTAAACTTGGGTATGTTGCATTCTGCCACATCATCTTAAATCATTAATAAATACAGCAAAACTGAGACACACACGGGCTTTGCACTCGTAGACAGGAGTGAATCATTCCAACCAAGAGGATTTTTAACTCCAGACTTACGTATTTTTAAAGAAAAAATAGAATTCAAATTCACAACAGCCCTGTGTGGGATTTGAACTCCTGCTTTTTCAATCATCAGCTCAGGCCTTCAAATTAAAACCCATAAAAAGAGATTCATTTTCCTACTGCTGATGTCTGACTGACTGAGGTTTTGTATATTGTTCCCTTCGCCTCTTCTTCCATGTGTTTGAAGTCTTTGAAGTTTGTCAGACATTGGTAAACTACTTCATGTGGTGTTGTGTAAATACCTTCAATTCTGTGTATCTGGAAGGGACACAATTCAAATTCTCACCTTATTGCATCAACTAAAACCTGCAGGTCCATTCAAACAACTCTATTTCCTGTCTCTGCAAAGACAGTTCACACTTCCACAATGCAGGAATGTCTGAATGGAAACAGCCTTTGACACATTTCCCAACATGTTTGCTAACACTTTTCAGGATGAAGCTCAATTCAACTTAGAGATTTCAACCCCCAAATTGAATCTTTCAGATTTAAAAAGTGACACAAATGAAATCCCAGTTCTCTCTGTCCCTGCACCCATTTTAACATTGGACCATTTAGTTTATATCGCTTCTCCTCAGCCTTCCTTCCAAAATGCATCATTTGACATTTCTCAGCATTGAAGTTAACCTGCTATGTGTCTGACCATTTCACCAGACTGCCTCTATCCTCCTGAAGTCTACTCCTATTCCCTTCACTGTTTATTACATTGCAAATGGCACAATGTTGAAGTTATGCCCTGTAAACCCAAGTCTAAGTCATTCATATATCAATAAGATCAGTGGTCCTAATCAAAACCCCTGGGGAATACCACAATTTACACTGTATACAGTGAGTACAAAAGCCGAGAGGGTGTGCTGAACATTTATAAAGCTCTGGTCAGGTAACAGAGAGGGAGAGACTGGGATTCAGAGGGTAACGGAGAGGGAGAGACTGGGACTCAGAGGGTAAGAGAGAGGGAGAGTCTGGGATTCAGAGTGTAACAGAGAGGGAGAGACTGGGATTCACAGGGTAACAGAGAGGGTGTGTCTGGGTTTCAAAGGGAAACAGAGAGGGAGAGACTGGGATTCAAAGGGTAACAGAGAGGGAGAGACTGGGATTCAGAGGTTAACAGAGAGGGAGAGACTGGGATTCAGAGGTTAACAGAGAGGGAGAGACTGGAATTCAGAGAGTAACAGAGAGGGAGAGACTGGGATTCAGAGAGTAACAGAGGGAAAAATAGAGTTGGCGAGGGCAACATAGAAATTTTAAGGCACAGAAAGTGGCCACTTGGCCCATTCTCTCTGTGCCAGCCGAAAAACGATCAACCTATTCTCATCCCACCTTCCAGCATTTGGTCCGAGCACTGCAGTTTACCGCACTTGAGGTGCCTATCCAGACTCCTTCTGAATGAGTTGAGGGTCTCTGCCTCAACTACCCTTTCAGGCAGTGAGTTCCAGACCATCGCGACTCTCTGGGTGAAAAAGATTTTCCTCAACTCCCCTCTAATTTTTCGACCAATCACTTTAAATCTATGCCCCCTCGTCACTGACCTTTCTGCTATGGTTCTCTGCCCTTCACCTCCACTCCAACCAGGACCCTCAAAATTTTGTACATTTCAATCAGATCTCCCCTCAGCCTTCTCTGTTCCAAGGACAACAACCCCTGCCTATCCTCATAGCTTCAATTCTCCAGTCCTGGCAACATCCTAGAAAATGGGAGAGAGACAAAGTCCCGTGTTCATAACACATGGATAAAGAGGTTAATCATCTGAGCTGTAACTCTGAGACAGAGACAGAGAGGGAGAAAGAGAGAGAGAGAGGGTGAGAGAGAGGGAGGGAGTGAGGGAGGGAGAGATGGTGTGGGGGAGACACAAACTGAGACGTGGACAGAGGCAGCGAGAGAGAGAGAGGGAGAGATAGAGAGGGAGAGGCAGAAGAGAGAGAGGCAGAGAGAGAGAGAGGCAGAGAGAGAGATAGAGAGAGACAGAGAGAGAGGGAGCGATGGTGTGAGGGAGGCAAAAATTGAGACATGGACAAAGGTTGAGAAAGAGAGAGAGGGAGAGACAGAGAGAGAGAGCTGGGGGAGAGACAGATAGAGAGTGAGAGAGGCACAGAGAGAGAAGGAGACACAGAGAGGCAAACATAGAGAGGCAGACAGAGAGCTAGAGAGAGACAGAGAGAGAGGGAGAGATGGTGTGAGGGAGGCACAAATTGAGACATGGACAGAGATAGAGAGAGAGAGGAAGCGATAGAGCGAGAGAGAGAAAAAGACAGAGAGGGAGAGATTGCGAGAGAGAGAGGGGGGTAAGACAGATAGCGAGGGACAGAGGCAGTGTGAGAGAGGCAGAGTGAGAGAGGCAGATTAGAAGGTAGCAAATGTAACCCCACTATTTACAAAAGGAAGGAGAGAGAAAATGGGGAACTAAAGACCTGTTCGTCTAACATCAGTCATAGGGAAAATGCTCGAATCTATAATAAAGGATGTGATAACAGGACACTTAAAGAGAGATTGCAGGGGGTGGGGGGAGAGAGAAATGGGGGGAGAGAGAAATGGGGGGGGGAGAGAGATGGGGGAGAGTGTGTGAGTGAGACGGAGCAAAGGAGAGAGATACTAGGTTAGGTGGGACAATAAGCTGTGAGGAGAACACAAATAGACTACAAAGAGAGATGGTTTGGGATAGACAGCGATAAATGTCCCAGTGTTGTGGTAACATAAAATGGCCACTGAAAATGAACCTAAAATGGCTGACTGATGTGTGTGGATTGCCACAGATGAGAGGAGAGAGAGAGAGACATACTGACAGACAGACAGAAAGAGAGACAAAGAGGGAGACAGAGACCAAGACACAGAGAGTGATCGCAGGATATTTGTCGTAGGACAGAGGAAGAGGAGGAGGCCATTTGGCCCCTCAACCCTCTTCTGTCATTCAATGAGCTCATGGCTGATGTGTGATCTAACTCCATGTACCTATCTTTGTCCCTGAATACCTTTGGTTAACAAAAATCTATCAAACTCAGATTTAAAAATTAACAAGTGTCTCAGCATCAATTGCTGATTGTGGAAGAGAGTTTCAAACTGATACCACACCTGGTGTGTTGAAGTGTTTCTTCATTTCACTCCTGAAAGGTTTTTAGACTAGGTTTATATTTTTAGACTATGCCCCCATGTTCTAGACTCTGCAGCCAGTGGGAATTGTTACTCTCTGTCCACCCTATCAGTTTCCCTTATTATCTTGAAAACAATCATCAAATCACACCTGAGCCTTCAAAATTCCAGGGATACAGAGTAAATCTCCAGCTACACTGTCCCATTAAATATTCCCAAGCCAAGCACAATGTTGGGTTTGACACAGAGTAAATTTCCCTCTACACTGTCCCATCACACACTCCCAGGGCAGGAACATCATGGGGTGGATACAGAGTGAATCTCACTCTACACTGTCCGATAGAGACAGAGAGAGAGAGAGAGACAGAAAAAGAGAAACAGAGAGACATGGACTGACAGGGTGACTGACAGAGAAAGAAGGATACTTCACAGGGGATATTGGAAGAGGAAGATGCAATTCAACCGCACAGCCCTGTTCCGGCATCAAATGAGATCTTGGCTGATCTGTGATGTAACTTACACCATATATCCTGCCTTTGCCCCATATCTCTTAATACCTTTGGTTAACAAGAATCTATCAATCACAGATTTAAAAATTAACCAATAAACCAGCATGAAATTTGTACAACCAATATCATTGTGCGGGTATTTCTGTGTGTGTGTGTGTGTGTGTGTGTCTATGTCTGTTTGGGTGTGATGGCTCCCACAGTGGAATAGCTTGCTGGATGTTTAAAATGGAGGCTATTCCTTCTGGATCATCAAAAGTATCTGCCTGGGCCCCAACTTTGTCTGCATTTCCCCCTCTCCCGATGTTTTTTTTCTCTCCATATCTATCTCTTATATGTTTGTGTACACAGCAGTGAAGGATTACATCAAATTAATATATCTTACATTATCCTTTTCATCCACCTCAACAACCTCTCTCTTTCCAGCTTTGTCCCTCTCCAGAGCCCTCTCTCTGCCTTCATATCTAACCCTCTCTCCCTCTGTCTCTCTCCTAATGTCAGAGATAGCAGGAGGGAGAGACAGAGAGAGAATGTTGAAGGAACTGTACTCTGTTCCTAAGCTGTGCTGAACCTGCTCTGGGAGTGTTTGATGGGCTACATTAATGGGCCGTGTACAGTCCTGTATCAGGCTGTGAAGAAGCACAGCTTGTTCAGTATACAACGGGTCAAAGGGAACGATTCACTCCTGTCTGCTACTGGGAAGAGAGACTGACCTTAACATCAAGGCAGCGTTTGACCGAGTGTGACATCGAGGAGGCGGAGTAAAACTGAAGTCAGTAGGAATCGGGGGAAATCTCTCCACTGGTTGGAATCATACCGAGCACAAAGGAAGATGGTTTTGGTTGTTGGAAGTCAATCATCTCAGTCCCAGGCCTTCACTGCAGGAGTTTATCAGGGTAGTGTCCTCAGCCCAGCCATCTTCAGCTGAGATCCCAGCAGAAAGTGCTTTAAATACTGAGCAGGTCAGGCAGCATCTGTGGAGAGAGAAACAGAGTTAGTGATTCAGCTCGATGCTTTCCAGATTTCCAGCATCCACAGTATTTTGCCTCAGATAATGAAGCAATCCAGAGCCACATGCACCAAGACCCGGACAACATTCAGGTTTGGGCCGACCAGTGACAAGTAACATTCACGTCACACAAGTGCCAGACAATGACCATCTGCAACAAGAGAGAATCCAACCACCTCCCCTTGGCATTCAAAGCATTATCCCATCACTGAATCCCCCAGCGTCAACATCCTGGGGAAACATTGACATCAAGCTTAACTGAACGAAACACATCAATAGTTTCTTCACCCAGTGGCTGGTGGGTGTCTGGAACTCACTGCCTGAAAGGGTGGTAGAGGCAGAAACCCTCATCACATTTAAAACAATCTCTTGGATATTCACTTCTCTATATTTAAAATGGGTAAGGAATAACTCTCCTCGTCTGCACTGCCCCATCGAACACTCTCAGAGAAGGTACAGCATGGCTCAGATACAGAGTAAAGCTCCGTTTAAACTGTCCCTGGAGTGTCGGATTAACCCGGGTCACTCACTGTGCCCGGCTCAGCCTCAAGACTCACCTGCCTCAGTCACTGAGACGCTCCTGTATCACTTGCCTTAATGTAAGCGGATGCTGGGTTTGGGAGCAGGACAGGCACACGGGATTAGGACGACTGCTCATGTGGAGGATAAACATCAGTAATCCCTCAGAGAATCAGAACAGACCAGCGAGACTCAGAAAAGGAAACTTGTGTTGAATTTGTGAGTCTTGCATTGTGGAATGCTTTAGTATTTGGTGAGAATGTTGAGCCAGTGACATTTTGCCCCAGTGGGATGAATAGACACTATATGACTTGATTACAACAGTCAGGTACCGTGTGTACTGTAAATATGGACTGAAATAACAATGTAACTGATCAATTTTCAGCTGAATACTATGACTACAGTTCTACCTGCTATCCTGTTATATATGTGCTGCTATACCTGCTATATGTGAGAATGTACATACGACACGATGGGATGAAGTCAAAGTGGCCACTCTTTATATTTTCAGACTATGCCCCAAGTTCCTGACTCCGCAGCCAGTGGGAATATTTACTCTCAGTCCACCCTATCAGTTTCCCTTATTATTTTGTAAACCTTCATCAAATCACCCCAGAACCTTCTAAATTCCAGGGATACAGAGTAAAGCTCCAGCTACACTGTCCCATTAAACATTTCCAAGCCAAGCACAATGTTGGGTTTGACACAGAGTAAATTTCCCTCTACGCTGTCCCATCACACACTCCCAGGGCAGGAACATCATGGGGTGGATACAGAGTGAATCTCACTCTACACTGTCCGATAGAGACAGACAGAGAGAAACAGAGAAACATGGACTGACAGGGTGACTGACAGAGAAAGAAGGATATTTAACAGGGGATATTGGAAGAGGAGGATGTAATTTAATTCCACAACTCTGTTCCTGCATTCAATGAGATCATGGCTGATCTGTGATCAATCTTACACCATATATCCTGCCTTTGCCCCTTATCTCTTTAACCTTTGGTTAACAAGATTCTATCAATCACAGGTTTAAAAATTAACCAATAAGCCAGCATGAAATTTCCACAAACAGTATCATGAGGGTGTGATGGCTCCCACAGTGGAATAGCTTGCTGAATATTTAAAATTGAGACAGAGAGAGAGAGAGACAGAGATAGGAGAGATAGGGAGAGACAGAGAGGGAAAGACAGATGGAGGAACAGAGTGACAGAGATGGAAGGAGAGAGAGGGAGAGACAGGGAGGGAAAGACAGATGGAGGGATAGAGAGAGAGAGATACAGTGATAGAAGGAGAGAGAGGGAGAGGCAGAGAGGGAAAGACAGATGGAGAGAGAGAGAGAGAGAGTGGCAGAGATGGAAGGAGAGAGAGGGAGAGACAGGGAGGGACGGACAGATGGAGGGATAGAGAGAGATGGAGTGACAGGGAGGGAAGGACAGATGGAGGGATAGAGACAGAGAGAGGCAGAGACAGAGAGAAAAGGAGAGAGTGGGAGATACACAGAGGGAAAGGCAGTTGGAAAGACAACGAGTGAGAGACAGAGAGAGAGAAGGAGAGAGAGGGAGTGTCTGGGAGGAAAAGACAGATGGAGGGACAGAGTGAGAGACAGAGAGAGAAGGAGAGAGAGGGAGTGACAGGGAGGGAAAGACAGATCGAGGGACAGAGTGAGAGACAGAGAGAGAAGGAGAGAGATGGAGTGACGGAGGGAAGGACAGATGGAGGGATAGAGAGAGAAACAGAGAGAGAAAGACAGAGAGGGAGTGACAGAGAGGGAAAGACAGATGGAGAGAGAGAGAGAGAGAGGCAGAGGTGGAAGGAGAGAGAGGGAGTGACAGAGAGGGAAAGACAGATGGAGGGACAGGGAGAGAGACAGAGAGAGAGGCAGAGACAGAGAGAGTAGAAGAGAGAGGGAGTGACAGGGAGGGAAAGACAGATGGAAAGACAGAGAGAGACACAGAGACAGAAGGAGAGAGAGGGAGAGACAGAGAGGGAAAGACAGATGGATGGACAGAGAGAGAGACAGAGAGAGAGAGAGTAGAAGAGAGAGGGAGTGTCAGGGAGGGAAAGACAGATGGAGGGATAGAGGGATAGAGAGAGAGACAGAGAGAGATGGAGAGAGAGGGTGTGACAGAGACACAGAGAGAGAGGCAGAGACGGAGAGAGAAGGGGAGAGTGGGAGAGAAACAGAGGCAAAGGCAGTTGGAGAGACAGAGAGAGAGAAGCAGAGATCGAAGGAGAGAGAGGGAGTGACAAGGAGGGAAAGACAGATGGAAAGACAGAGAGAGGGAGAGACAGAGAAAGAAGGAGAGAGAGGGAGAGACAGAGAGGGAAAGACAGATGGAGGAACAGAGAGAGAGACAGAAATGGAGGAGAGAGAGGGAGGGAAAGGGAGGGAAAGACAGATGGAGAGACAGAGAGAAAGAGAGAGATAGAAGGAGAGAGAGGGAGAGACAGGGAGGGAAGGACCGACGGAGGGATCGAGAGAGAGAGACAGAGATAGAAGGAGAGAGAGGGAGAGGCAGAGAGGGAAAGACAGATGGAGAGACATAGAGAGAGAGGCAGAGATGGAAGGAGAGAAAAGGAGTGATAAGGAGGGAAAGACAGATGGAGAGACAGAGAGAAAGAGAGAGAGAGGAGAGACAGGGAGGGAAGGACAGATGGAGGGATAGAGGGATAGAGAGAGAGACAGCAATAGAAGGAGAGAGAGGGAGTGACAGAGAGACAAAGAGAGAGGGAGAGACAGAGAGAGAAGGAGGGAGTGGGAGAGAAACAGAGGCAAAGGCAGTTGGAGAGACAGAGAGAGAGAGAAGCAGAAATGGAAGGAGAGAGAGGGAGTGACAAGGAGGGAAAGACTAATGGAAAGACAGAGAGAGAGACAGGGAGAGAAGGAGAGAGTGGGAGTGTCAGGGAGGGAAAGACAGATGGAGGAACAGAGACAGAGAGACAGAGATAGAAGGAGAGAGATGGAGAGACAGGGAGGGAAGGACAGATGGAGGGATAGAGGGATAGAGAGAGCAACAGAGATAGAAGGACAGAGAGGGAGTGTCAGGGAGGGAAAGACAGATGGAGGGACAGAGAGAGAGACAGAAATAGAAGGAGAGAGATGGAGAGACAGGGAGGGATAGAGGGATAGCGAGATAGACAGCAATAGAAGGAGAGAGAGAGAGTGACAGAGAGACAAAGAGAGAGGGAGAGACAGAGAGAGAAGGAGGGAGTGGGAGAGAAACAGAGGCAAAGGCAGTTGGAGAGACAGAGAGAGAGAGAAGCAGAGATGGACGGCGAGAGAGGGAGTGACAAGGAAGGAAAGACAGATGGAAAGACAGAGAGAGAGAGACAGAGAAAGAAGGAGAGAGAGGGAGAGACAGGAAGGGAAAGACAGATCGAGGGACAGAGTGAGAGACAGAGAGAGAAGAACAGAGAGGGAGTGACAGAGGGAATGACAGATGGAGAGACAGAGAGAGAGGCAGAGGTGGACGGAGAGAGAGGGAGTGACAGGGAGGGAAAGACAGATGGAGGAACAGAGAGAGAGACAGAGATGGAAGGAGAGAGAGGGAGTGACAGGGAGGGAAAGACAGATGGAAAGACAGAGAGAGAGAGACGGAGATAGAAGGAGAGAGAGGGAGAGACAGAGAGGGAAAGGCAGATGGAGAGACAGAGAGAGAGAGGCAGAGATGGAAGGAGAGAGAGGGAGAGACAGAGAAGGAAAGACAGAAGGAGGGACATAGAGAGAGACAGAGATAGAAGGAGAGAGAGAGTGTGTCAGGGAGGGAAAGACAGATGGAGAGACAGAGAGAGAGAGAGAGATAGAAGGAGAGAGAGGGAGAGACAGGGAGGGAAGGACCGACGGAGGGATCGAGAGAGAGAGACAGAGATAGAAGGAGAGAGAGGGAGAGGCAGAGAGGGAAAGACAGATGGAGAGACAGAGAGAGAGAGGCAGAGATGGAAGGAGAGAAAGGGAGAGACAGAGAGGGAAAGACAGATGGAGAGACAAAGTGAGAGACAGAGAGAGAAGGAGAGAGAGGGAGAGATAGAGGGAAAGACAGATGGAGGGACAGAGAGAGAGACAGAGAGAGAGGGAGAGACAGAGAGTAGGAGAAAGGGAGTGACAGAGAGGGAAAGACAGATGGAGGGACAGAGAGAGAGACAGAGATAGAAGGAGCGAAATGGAGAAACAGAGGGAAAGACTGATGGAGGGACTGAGAGAGAGACAGAGAGAAGCAGAGACAGAGATAGAAGAACAGAGACAGAGATGGAAAGACAAATGGAGGGACAGAGAGAGAGACAGATATAGGAGAGAAATGGAGAAACAGACAGGGAAAGACTGATGGAGGGACAGAGAGAGAGACAGAGTGAAGCAGATAGAAGGACAGAGACAGAGGGGGAAAGACAAATGGAGGAACAGAGAGAGAGACAGAGAGAGAGAGACAGAGATAGAAGGACAGGGAGGGCAAGACAGATGGAGGGACAGACAGAGAGACAGTGATAGAAGGAGAGAAATGGAGAAACAGACAGGGAAAAACTGATGGAGGGACAGAGAGAGAGACAGAGTGAAGCAGATAGAAGGACAGAGACAGAGAGGGAAAGACAAATGGAGGAACAGAGAGAGAGACTGAGAGAGAGAGACAGAGATAGAAGGACAGGGAGGGCAGGACAGATGGAGGGACAGACAGAGAGAGAGAGACAGAGATAGAAGGAGAGAGAGGGAAGGACAGATGGAGGGACAGAGTGAGGGACAGAGAGAGAAGGAGAGAGATGGAGTGACAGGGAGTGACAGGGAGGGTCGGATAGATGGAGGGATAGAGCGACAGAGACAGAGATAGAAGGACAGAGAGGGAGAGACAGAGAGGGAGGCAGAGACAGGGAAAGAAGGAGAGAGAGGGAGAGACAGAAAGGGAAAGGCTGTTGGAGAGACAGAGAGAGCGAGACAGAGTGAGACGCAGAGACAGAGATAGAAGGCGAGAGAGGAAGTGACAGGGAGGGAAGGACAGATGGAGGGATAGAACGAGAGAGAGAGATAGAAGGAGAGAGAGGGAATGACAAGGAGGGAAAGACAGATGGAAAGAGAGAGAGACAGAGATGGAAGGAGAGAGATGGTGAGACAGTGAGGGAAAGACAGATGGAGGGATAGAGGGATAGCGAGATAGACAGCAATAGAAGGAGAGAGAGGGAGTGACAGAGAGAGAAGGAGGGAGTGGGAGAGAAACAGAGGCAAAGGCAGTTGGAGAGACAGAGAGAGAGAGAAGCAGAGATGTACGGCGAGAGAGGGAGTGACAAGGAGGGAAAGACAGATGGAAAGACAGAGAGAGAGAGACAGAGAAAGAAGGAGAGAGAGGGAGGGACAGGAAGGGAACGACAGATCGAGGGACAGAGTGAGAGACAGAGAGAGAAGAACAGAGAGGGAGTGACAGAGGGAATGACAGATGGAGAGACAGAGATAGAAGGAGAGAGAGGGAGGGACAGAGAGGGAAAGACAGATGGAGGGACAAAGTGAGAGACAGAGAGAGAAGGAGAGAGATGGAGTGACAGGGAGGGAAGGTCAGATGGAGGGATGGAGAGAGAGAGACGGAGAGAGAGGGAGTGACGGGGGGAAGACAGATGGAGGGACAGAGAGAGAGAGAAGGAGAGAGAGGGAGAGACAGAGAGAAGGAGAGAGGTAGTGACAGAGAGGGAAAGACCGATGGAGGGACAGACAGAGACACAGAAAGAGTGGCAGAGACAGAGAAAGGAGGAGAGATTGGGAGTGTCAGAGAGGGAAAGACAGATGGAGGGACAGACAGAGAGAGACAGGGAGAGAGATGGAGTTACGGGGAGGGAAGGACAGATGGAGGGATAGAGAGAGAGACAGAGAGAGAGGCAGAGAGAGAAGGAGAGAGAGGGAGAGACAGAGAGGGAAAGACAGAGAGGGAAAGACAGAGAGGGAAAGACAGATGGAGAGGCAGAGATCGAAGGAGAGAGAGACAGAGATAGGAGAGTGAGGGAGTGACAGAGAGGGAAAGGCAGATGGAGGGACAGAGAGAGAGACAGATAGAGAGGCAGAGAGAGAGAGACACACACAGATAGAAGGAGACAGACGGAGAGACAGAGAGAGAGGCAGAGACAGAGAGAGAAGGAGAGAGAGGGAGAGACAGAAAGGGAACGACAGATGGAGAGACAGACAGAGAAGGAGAGAGAGGGAGAGACAGAGAGAGAGGCAGAGACAGAGAGAGAAGGAGAGAGAGGGAGGGACCGAAAGGGAAAGACAGATGGAGAGACAGAGAGAGAGATACACACAGATAGAAGGAGAGAGAGGGAGAGACAGAGAGGAAAAGGCAGATGGAGGGGCAGAGAGAGAGAAATTAAGAGAGAGAGATAGAAGGAGAAAGACATAGAGACAGAGAGGGAAAGACAGAAGGAGGGACAGAGAGAGAGACAGAGAGAGTGGCAGAGACAGAGATAGAAGGAGAGAGAGGGAGTGTCAGGGGGAGAGGGTGGAGACGGAGATAGAGGGTGGAGACGGAGATAGAGGGGGGAGAGGGAGATAGAGGGGGGAGAGGGAGATAGGGTGGGAGAGGGAGATAGGGTGGGAGAGGGAGATAGGGTGGGAGAGGGAGATAGAGGTGGGAGAGGGAGATAGAGGTGGGAGAGGGAGATAGAGGGGGGAGAGGGAGATAGAGGGGGGAGAGGGAGATAGAGGGGGGAGAGGGAGTTAGAGTGGGAGAGGGAGATAGAGTGGGAGAGGGAGATAGAGGGGGAGAGGGAGATAGAGTGGGGTGAGGGAGAGAGAGCGGGAGCCGGAGATAGAGGGGGATTGGGAGATAGAGGGTGGAGACGGAGATAGAGGGGGAGAGATGGATGGGGTAGAGGGTGGTGAACCTGTGGAATTCTCTACCGCAGAAGGCAGTGGAGGCCAAGTCATTAAATATATTCATGGAGGAGAGAGATATATTTCTTAATGTCAAAGGGATCAAGGGGTATGGGGAGAAAGTGGGAACAGGGTACTGAATTAGACCATCGATCATGATTTTTATTGAATGATGGAGCAGGCCCAAAGGGCCGAATGGCCTGCTCCTGCTCCTATTTTCTATGTTTCTATGAGAGAGGCGGATTGACAGAGGGAGAGAGAAGAAGAAACAGAGAGAGAAGGAGAGATAGAGATGGAGCGAGGTGACCCTGATATTCTCTCTCTCTCACACACACACGTCCAGACACACACAGACACATACAGAAAGGGACAGACAGAGACACACAGACAGACACACACACACACACACACACACACACACACAGACAAATTTTACAATCCACACTGATTAGATTAGATTAGAGAAACAGCACTGAAACAGGCCCTTCGGCCCACCGAGTCTGTGCCGAACATCAACCACCCATTTATACTAATCTTACACTAATCCCATATTCCTACCAAACATCCCCACCTGTTCCTATATTTCCCTACCACCTACACTAGTGACAATTTATAATGGCCAATTTACCTATCAACCTGCAAGTCTTTTGGCTTGTGGGAGGAAACCGGAGCACCCGGAGAAAACCCACGCAGACACAGGGAGAACTTGCAAACTCCACACAGGCAGTACCAGGAATCGAACCCGGATCCCTGGAGCTGTGAGGCTGCGGTGCTAACCACTGCGCCACTGTGCCGCCCTCTGTCAGTAAAAATGACCAACAGAACCTCAGTAACAATCCCCAGTGTCTGCCCAGTCCTGAGAGAGACAGAGAGAGAGATAGGGCAGTGACAGAGAAAGACAGTGAAAGAGGGAGGACAAAACAGCTTGTAGGAGAAACTTTACATTTATTTGTGTTCCACAGATTTTATTAAAAGTTGAAAGGGACTGGACACTGGAAAAGCTGTCAACACACAACAACAACACTGAGAGACTTTAGATGTGAGGGAAGGGGAGACACACTTTAAAATCCACACTGATGTCAGTAAAAATCCCCAAACACAACCTCAGTAACAATCCCCATTATCTGCCCAGTCCTGTATTGTGGGTATATGTCAAATATGTTCACACAAAGACAAACAGGGTGGTACTCCAAAATCTAGAGCTCCTTGGATGTCAAGGATCAAACCGGGTACGATAAGGCACAAGAGGGAAGCTTATGTCGGATACCAAGAGCTCAATACAACAGAAAGCTGAGAGGAGTGTAGAAAGTACAAGGGTGAAATTAAAAATCAAATTAGGAGAGCAAAGAAATGGCCGGAAAATAATATTACCATTGAATCAAAGAAATCACAAAGATGTTTTATAAATAAATGAAGAGCAAGAGGATAAATAAGGATAGAGTATTAGGGACCAAAAAGGGAATGTGTGTATGGAGGTGGGAGATGTGGGCATGGTTCTTAATGAATACTTTGTCTCCCTCTTTATAAAAGAGGGGGAACGATGCAGATATTGTAGTTAAAGAGGAGGAGTGTGAAATATTGGATGGGATAAACAGAGTGAGAGGGAAATATTAAGGTGTTTGGCAACTTTGAAAGTGGATAAATGGTCAGGCCTGGATGCATTGGAACCAGTTCAGAGAAGGTTCACTCGGCTGATTCCTGGGATGAAGGGGTTGTCTTATGAGGAATGGTTGAACAGGTTGGGCCTATACTCATTGGACTTTAGAAGAATGAGAGGTGATCTTATTGAAACATACTAAATACTTAAAGGGATAGACAGGTTAGATGCAGGTAAGATGTCTCCTTTGGTTCGGGGGTCTAGAACCAGGGGACACAATTTCAAAATCAGGGGGAAGCCACTGAGGTCAGAGATGGGGAGAAATGTCTTTGCTCAGAGGGTTGTGAATCTTTGGAATTCTCTACCCCAGTGGGCTGTGGAAGCTCAGTCTGGGAAAAAGGCATTGAAGTGGATGATCAGCCATGATCGTATTGAATGGCAGAGCAGGCTCGATGGGCTGAATGGCCTACTCCTGTTCCTATGTTCCCAAGCTGCTGAAATAGTTTCTCCCAAACTATGCCATCAGTTCCCCTTAATATCTCTACATCTTTGAACAAATCACCTTGATCCTCCTAAATTCCAGGCAATAAATCCCCAGTTTGTGTAATATCACCTCGTAATTTAACCCTTGGAGTCCAGTTATCATTCTGGTAAATCTACACTGCACTCAAATGGACATGGACCCCCCAAAGTCTCTTTGAACCTCCAGTGTTTCTATCTTTTCACCATTTATAAAGTACTCTGTTCTAGTCTTTTCTTGCTGACATTGAAATCTAACTACCACAGTTTTGCCCATTTATTTAAGATATTAATATCTCTTTGTAATTTGATGCTTCCAGCTACACTGCTTACAATGCTGCCTATTTTTGTGTCATTGGTAAACTTGGGTATATTGCATTCTACCACATCATCTTAAATCATTAATAAATACAGCAAAACTGAGACACACACGGGCTTTGCACTAGTAGACAGGAGTGAATCATTCCAACCAAGAGGCTTTTTAATTCCAGATTTATGTTTTTTGAAAGAAAAAATAGAATTCAAATTCACAACCGCCCTGTGTGGGATTTGAACTCCTGCTTTTTCAATCATCAGATCAGGCCTTCAAATTAAAACCCATAAAAAGAGATTCATTTTACTACTGCTGATGTCTGACTGTCTCAGGTTTTGTATATTGTTCCCTTCTCCTCTTCTTCCATGTGTTTGAAGTCTTTGAAGTTTGTCAGACATTGGTAAACTACTTCATGTGGTGTTGTGTAAATACCTTCAATTCTGTGTATCTGGAAGGGACACAATTCAAATTCTCACCTTATTGTATCAACCAAAACCTGCAGGTCCATTCAAACAACTCTATTTCCTGTCTCTGCAAAGACAGCTCACACTTCCACAATGCAGGAATGTCTGAATGGAAACAGCTTTTGACACATTTCCCAACACGTTTGCCAACACTTTTCAGGATGAAGCTCAATTCAACTGACAAGACTCGAAGCCCCAAATTGAATCTTTCAGATATAAAAACTGACGCAGATCTCTCCAGATTCCCGATCTCTCTGAACCAGCACCCATCTTAACATTGTACTATTTAGTTTATATCGCTTCTCCTCAGCCTTCCTTCCTAAATGCATCATTTGACATTTCTCAGCATTGAAGTTAACCTGCCATGTGTCTGACCATTTCCCCAGACTGCCTCTATCCTCCTGAACCCCACACTGTACCTGCCCTGACAGTGTTTTATAGAACAGAGAAGACAGAGATTTACTACTACTATTCCCTTCTCTGTTTATTACATTGCAGATGGTGTAATGTTGAAGTTATGCCCTGTAAAACCCAAGTCCAAGTCATTAACATATATCAAAAAGATCAGTGGTCCTAATCCAAACCCCTGGGGAATACCACTGTACCACAATGTACACTGTATACAGTCAGTACAAAAGCAGGGAGGTTATGCTGAACATTTATAAAGCTCTATTTCGGCCCCAACTGGAGAACTGTGTCCAGTTCTGGTCACCAGACTTTAGGAAGGATGTGAGGTTCCTTGAGAGGGTGCAGAGATTTACCAGAATGGTTTCAGAGATGGGGGATTTTAGCTACAAGGTTAGGTTGGAAAAGCTGGGTTTGGTCTCCTTAGAACAAAGTAGATAGAGGGGAGATTGAATAGAAGTGTATAAGATTATGTCAGTCAAAGATACCGCCCTCCAGTCTGAAGCAACCATTCACCACTACTCTCTGTGTCCTGTCCCTTAGCCAATGTTGTATCCACTCTGTCCCTGTCCCGTTCATTCCATCAGCATTCCTTTCGTGAACTAGTCAGTTATGAGGCAGCATTATGACCTCCCAATGAGGAAATTGGTCCCAGAGCACAGAAAAACAAACACAGACAGGCAATGACCATCTGTAACAAGAGAGAATCCAACCACCTCCCCATGGCATTCAAAGCATTATCCCATCGCTGAATCCCCCAGCATCAACATCCTAGGGAGACATTGACCAGGAACTGAGCTGAAGTAATCACATCAGTACTGTGGCTACAAGTGACTCACCCCCTGACTCCCCAAAGCCTTTCAACCACCTACAAGACACAGGTCAGGTGTGTGATGGTATCTCTCCACTTGCCTGGATGTGTGTAACATCTACAACACTCCAGAGGCTCGACACCATCCAGGACAAAGCAGTCCACCTGATTGGTACCCCATCCACCACTTTAAACTTTGATCAGATCACCCCTTACCCTTCTAAATTCCAGGGATACAGAGTAAAGCTCCGTCTACACTGTCCCATCAAATGCTGCCAAGCTATTAGTTAGCTATTGAGTAAATCTCTGTCTTCACTCTTCTAGAAAACACTCCCAGGGAAGGTACAGTGTGGGGTTAGATACAGAGTAAAGCTGCCTCTATATATGCCTCGCTTTCTCCTCCTCCATCCTGATGGAGAGAGTAACAGTGAGAAAGACAGGGATAGATATAGAGAGGGAAGAACAGGGAGAGGGAAGGATAGCAATGGGGAGAGATTACCAGAGAGAAAGAGGACGAGATTGGGATGGAGAGTGTCGGTCAGTGTACCCGCAAAGCTGTGTGCAGCATCCTGGAAGGTATGACACAGTGAGAGATTGAAATTAAGAGGGTACAGAGAGAGAAATGAACAAGGAGAGAGTAGCAGAGAGGGGAACTAGTGATTGATTGAGTGAGTAAGAGAGAGGGGAAGACGGAGATGGAGAGAGATTACCAGTAAGAGTAGCTCTCCACTTCTCTCTCCATGCATATCTCTCCCTTTCTCACTGTTACCCTCTCTCCATCTATATTCCTCCCTCTCTCCTGGTGTTTCACACTCTACACCTATTTCTTTTACCTCTGTGTACACAGAATTACATCAAACTATGATAACATTTGTCATTTGCACTTTTGATCTAACCTCACAACATGACTGTCTCCAACATTATCTCTGTGACTGTGAACAGCGGGACCTTGGAGTGAATGTTCACTGATTCCTGAGGCTGACAGGACAGGTGGATAAGCTGGTTAGGAAGGGATAAGGGAGACTTTCATTTCCCGACCAGTGGAAATAATCTCTCAGTGTCCACCCTATCCAGTCCCTTTAGAATCTGATATGTTTCAATGAGATCACCTCTCATTCTTCTAAACTCCAGAGAATACAGGTCCTCTTTACTCAGCCTCTCATCATAGGACAATGGCAGAGAAGCTAAACAAATACTCTCTGTCTGTCTTTATGTTCTCTCTCATGCTCTGTAATCTTCCTTGAATCATTGAACACTGCAGTTTGTGGATCATTTCACTGTTTGCTGTTGAGCTGATGAAATTGTTTGATTGGCAGTGATAATATTTTTGGACCATTGTATTGAGTCCAATGGGTTGCAACTAGGATTACTGGGTGATTTCTCTCTGCAACTTTTAATCTTTAATCAAGCTTATCTGGGCATTAACCTGCAATCTGTTTTTATATGTCTGACTCCACTCATTCTCCCGGGGATAAAGTTACTTTTGTCTGGTTGTGCACCCAATTAAATGACTGTTTGACATGGCGAGACTTTCTTTACTGTGAACGTGTGCTGATGTCTCTCTCTCTCTCTCTCACACACACACACTATCTGCCTCTCTCTCTACCCACAAATATCCCGGACTTTCCCTCTCTCTCTGACGGACACTCTATCTCTCATTCATTTTTCACACTTTCTGTACACCCGGTGTCTGCTCTTTCCCTCTAATTTCTCATTTTCCTTCCCACTCTCTCTCTCCATCTCTCTCTCTCTCTCTTCTGCTCTGTTACTCTCTCCTCACCTTTATCTTTCCATTTATCTGTTTCCTCACTCTCAAACTCTACCTCTCCCTCACTCTCCACCTTCCTTTCTCTTTGATCTCTCTTCACATCTCTCTATCACTCTCTCTCCATCTCTGTCCAATTGAGGAGATTCTCCCTCCATTTCTCACCATCTCTTGCTCTCTCACTCTCTCCCTCTCACCTATTTTCTCTCAGTCTCTCCATCTCTCTATCACTCTCTCTCCATCTCTGTCCAAATGAGGAGATTCTCCCTCCATTTCTCTCCATCTCTTGCTCTCTCACTCTCTCCCTCTCACCTATTTTCTCTCAGTCTCTCCATCTCTCTGTCACTCTCTCTCCATCTCTGTCCAATTGAGGAGATTCTCCCTCCATTTCTCACCATCTCTTGCTCTCTCACTCTCTCCCTCTCACCTATTTTCTCTCAGTCTCTCCATCTCTCCATGATTCTTTCAAGCTCAGTTCTTCCTCTCTCTCTCTCCCCATCACTCTCTCTTTTCTATTTCCCTCTTTTACTTGCTCTCCAACTCTCTTGCTCTTTCTGTCCATGTTGGGTCCCTTTAAGAGTTTGGGACAGTTCTGGTGGTGCAGGGTCCCTTTAAGAGTCTGGTGCTGACCCCCCCTCCCCCACCCCAGGGGCGGGGTTACAAGTCGCCCAAAGCGCGGCTGCGCGGAGGCAAGAGGCAGCTTTTGACCCCTTGACCTCCAGACACGTGGGGCGAGGCAGCCAATGAGACCTCACTGACGCCCTGGCGGGAGGGGGGTGTCATCAGCCGCCATGTTTGCGCGACGTCACCCGCCGGCCGCTTATTTCCGCAAACAGCAGCTGAAAGGAAAAGGAGAAGCGGCTTCAGCTGTCGATCTCAATGGAGGAAAGTTGAACGTCTGAGCCGGGGGACAATATAAAAAAGCGGCGGTTCACGCTCTTGTGGGGATGCGCATGTGCGAAGCATCCTCCCAGAGTGCAGCGCGGCCTGTACCGCAGATAGGGGCCGTTCCCACCCGCGGGGCATTGTGGGAGCCGCAGGACGCCATTGCCCCCTCATTAACTCAGTCAAAATTAACTCATTCCCTCTCAGCTCTCTCTCCCTCCTTTTCATATTGCAGGCTGAAATGGGGCTTTGTTGGCATCCATTACACCATCCCGGGTGTGATCAGATGCTCTGTCCCTTCGTAAATGATTTCCCGTCCCTCCAACAGCTTGTGATTAGATTAGATTAGATTAGAGATACAGCACTGAAACAGGCCCTTCGGCCCACCGAGTCTGTGCCGAACATCAACCACCCATTTATACTAATCCTACACTAATCCCATATTCCTACCAAACATCCCCACCTGTCCCTATATTTCCCTACCACCTACCTATACTAGTGACACTTTATAATGGCCAATTTACCTATCAACCTGCAAGTCTTTTGGCTTGTGGGAGGAAACCGGAGCACCCGGAGAAAACCCACGCAGACACAGGGAGAACTTGCAAACTCCACACAGGCAGTACCCGGAATCGAACCCGGGTTCCTGGAGCTGTGAGGCTGCGGTGCTAACCACTGTGCCACTGTGCCGCCCTGTGCCACTGTGCCACTGTGCCCCCCGTTATTGGCTTTTCTCCTACTGAAATGGTTGCTGAATCTGTTGGTCTTTTTCTACTCGCTTCATAACTCTCTCCCAGTGTCAGAGATAGCAGGAGGGAGAGATAGAGAGAGGAAGAAAGATACAGAGAACAACACCAGTTTCTCCAATCTATCCACACAACTGAAGTCCCTCATCCTGGAACCTTGCTCGTGAATCTTTTCTGCATCCTCTCTAATGCCTCCACATCCTACCTAAAGCACGGTGTCCAGAATTGGACACAATACTAGATGAGGATGAAGCAGTGTTTTATAAAGCTTCATCATAACCTCCTTGCTTTTATACTCTAAGCCTCTATTTACAAAGCCTAGGATCCCATCTGCCTTTTAACCACTTTCTCAACTAGCTCTGCCACCATCAATTTGTGCACAGACATCCCCAGGTCTCTCTGTTCCTGCACCCACTTCCTTCTGTTCTTAGGTTCCCATGACAGAGAGAGACAGGAGGACAGGGAGGTCTAGAAATAATGAGGGGGAGAGAGAGCAAACAAACAGGAAACACATATGGGAACACCACCACCTGCAAGTTTCCATTCCAGTCTCACACCATCCTGACTTGGAACTATATCACCATTCCTTCACTGTCACTAGGTCAAAATCCTGGATCTCCCTTCCTAACAGCACTGTGGGTGTACCTCCCCCACATGGACTGCAGCAGTTCAAGAAGGTTCAACGGCAATTGGTGATGGGCAATAAAATGCTGGCATTGCCAGTAATGAACACATCCAACAAATGAATAAAAAATAATAACAATTTGGCACCAAGTCACTAAAGGAGATATTGAACTGGACACAAGAACACAAGAAGTAGGAGCAGGAGTAGGCCATTCAGCCCCACGAGCCTGCCCTGCCATTCAATAAGATCATGACTGATCTGTCCCAACACTCAACTCCTCTTTCAGGCCTGCTCTGCAGAACCCTCGACTCCCTGAGAGGGTTGAGAACAAATATTTTCCCACAAAGACAAACAGGGTGAGACTCCCAAATCTAGAGCCCCTTAGATAGCAAGAATCAAACCAGGTAGAATAAGGCACAAAAGGGAAGCTTATGCCAGATACTGAGAGCTCAATCCCACAGAAAGCTGAGAGGAGTGAAGAAAGTGCAGGGGTGAAATTAAAAATCAAATTAGGAAAGCAAAAAGATAGTCGGAAAATAATATTACCAAGTAAAATCAAGGAAAGCACAAAGATGTTTTATAAATACATGAAGAGCAAGAGGATAAATAAGGATAGAGTATTCGGGACCAAAAAGGGAATGTGTGTATGGAGGTGGGAGATGTGGGCATGGTTCTTAATGAATTCTCTGTGTCCGTCTTTATAAAAGAGGGGCAGACATTGTAGTTAAAGAGGAGGAGTGTGAAATATTGGATGGGATAAACAGGGTGCGAGGGAAATATTAAGGTGTTTAGCATCTTTGAAAGTGAATAAATGGTCAGGCCTGGATGCATTGGAATCAGTTCAGAGAAGGTTCACTAGGCTGAATCCTGGGATGAAGGGGTTATCTTATGAGGAATAGTTGAACAGGTTGGGCCTATACTCATTGGAGTTTAGAAGAATGAGAGGTGATCTTATTGAAACGTACAAGATTCTGAGGGGACTTGACAGGGCGGATGTTGGGAGGATGTTTCCCTTGTGGAGGAGTCTTGAACTAGGGGGCACCGTTGAAAAATAAAGGGTCTGCCATTAAAGACTGAGCTAAGGAAGACTTCTTTCTCCCAGAGGTTGGTTAGGCTTTGGAATTCTCTTCCCCAGAGAGCAGTGGAGGTTGGGTCAATGAATTTACAAGGGAGTCAAGGGTTATGGGGGGCAGGCAGGAAAATGGAGTTAAAGTCACTATCAGATCAATCATGATCATATTGACTGACAGAACAGGCTCAAGAGGCTGAATGGCCTACTCCTGCTCCTATTTCTTCGGATCTAGTGTATAAATTGGAGGGTTTGCTCTCCACTTTTTAAACCATTTTTATAGCAGAGACAGGTCCATGTGTAATATAAACAGAGACAGGGTCTAGTGCAGACCTAACTAGTGCATTGATAACTGAGACTAGTGTAAAAGGTATCAAGGATACAGAATTCTAAATATACATTCAGGGGAAGTTTTTTCGGCCAGTACGTAGCAAGGTCAACAAGAGATGGGTCAGTTTGACACTTAGTTTTAGGGAATGAAGCTGGGCCGGTGGAAGGCGATTTAGAAAAGGTGGACTGGAAAACGCTACTTGAAGGTAAATCAGTGTCAGAGCAGTGAGATTGAATCATTTCATCCTGGAGGATTTATTATTCCAGAGTTATTTTTTATTTTCAGAGAAATTCAAATTGACAAGAGCCCAATGTGGGATTTGAACTCCGACTTTTTCAGTCATTAGCTCAGGCTATCAGATTACAAACTGTAAAAGACATTCACCTTCCTCCTGTTGTGACCTGACTGTCTCAGCTTTTGTGTATTGTCTCCAATCTTATTCTTTCATGTGTCTGAAGACTTTGATGTTATTCAGACATTGGTAAACCACTTCATTCTCTCAGGACATCGGCTTAAATACCTTCAGGGACACAATCCACAATCTAATTCACACCCTATTCAAGCAACCAAAATCTTCAACTCCATTCAGACACCCCGATATCCTGTCCCTGCACAGGTAACTGACAGTTCCACAATGCAGGAATGTCCGAATGAGAAACCACATTTACCTGACACAATCCAAGCTCCAAATTGAATCATTAAGATATCGAAAATACCACAGAAATGTGACTTGTTCCTTGTAACAGTGAGACTGAAACATTTCAGGGTACTATTCAACCAAGAAGGATTCCGAGAAAAGTCAGGATCAGGATTGAAAGAGAAAGAGAGACAGTAAAAAGGGGGGAGTGAGAGAGGGGGTAGAGAGAGAGAGAGAGACTGTCAGCTCCTGGATGGGGAAGGATTCTCTGTTCCTTCACCCATTTTAACATTGTACCATTTAGTTTAGACAGAGAGACATGGACTGACAGGGTGACTGACAGAGAAAGAAGGATATTTAACATCGGATATTGGATGTAATTTAACCCCACAACCCTGTTCCGGCATTCAATGAGATCAGGGCTGATCTGTGATCTATCTTACACCATATATCCTGCCTTTGCCCCTTATCTCTTACTATCTTTGCTTAACAAGAATCTATCAATCACAGGTTTAAAAATTAACCAATAATCCAGCATGAAATTTCCACAAACAATATCATGAGGGTGTGATGGCTCCCACAGTGGAATAGCTTACTGGATGTTTAAAATGGAGGCTATTTCTTCTGGATCATCAAAAGTATCTGCCTGGGCCCCAACATCATCGACATTTCCCCCTCTCCTGACGTTTTTTTCTCTCCATATCTATCTCTTATATGTTTGTGTCCACAGCAGTGAAGGATTACATCAAATTGATATATCTTACATTATCCTTTTCATCCACCTCAACAACCTCTCTCTCTCCAAATTTGTCCCTCTCTACAGCCCTCTCTCTGCCTTCATATCTAACCCTCTCTCCCTCTGTCTCTCTCCTAATGTCAGAGATAGCAGGAGGGAGAGACAGAGAGAGAATGTTGAAGGAACTGTACTCTGTTCCTAAGCTGTGCTGAACCTGCTCTGGGAGTGTTTGATGGGCTACATTAATCGGCCGTGTACAGTCCTGTATCAGGCTGTGAAGAAACACAGCTTGTTCAGTGTACACCGGGTCAAAGGGAACGATTCACTCCTGTCTGCTACTGGGAAGAGAGACTGACCTTAACATCAAAGCAGTGCTTGACCGAGTGTGACATCGAGGAGCCTGATGGACAGACAGAGGGACAGAGAGAGAGAGACAGAGACAGAAGGAGAGAGAGGGAGAGACAGAGAGGGAAAGACAGATGGAGAGACAGAGATAGAAGGAGAGAGATGGAGAGACAGAGAGAGATACAGAGATAGAAGGAGAGAGAGGGAGTGTCAGGGAGGCAAGGACAGATGGAGAGACAGAGATAGAAGGAGAGAGAGGGAGAGACAGAGAAGGAAAGACAGATCTAGGGATAGAGAGAGACAGAGATAGAAGGAGAGAGAGTGAGAGACAGAGAGGGAAAGACAGATGGAGGGACAGAGAGAGAGACAGAGATAGAAGGAGAGAGAGGGAGAGACAGAGAAGGAAAGACAGATTTAGGGACAGAGAGAGACAGAGATAGAAGGAGAGAGAGTGAGAGACAGAGAGGGAAAGACAGATGGAGCGACAGAGAGAGAGACAGAGAGAGAAGGAGAGAGAGTGAGAGACAGAGAGGGAAAGACAGATGGAGGGACAGAGAGAGAGAGAGAGGCAGAGATGGAAGGAGAGAGAGGGAGAAACAGACAGAGAAAGACAGATGGAGGGACAGAGAGAGAGACAGAGAGAGAGGCAGAGATAGAAGGGGATGGAGGGAGTGACAGGGAGGAAAAGACAGATGGAGAGACAGAGAGAGAGGCAGTGATAGAGATAGAAGGAGAGAGAGGGGGTGACAGGGGGTGGGGAAGATAGATGGAGAGACAGTGAGAGAGAGACAGAGAGAGAAGGAGAGAGAGTGAGAGACAGAGAGGGAACAACAGATGGAGGGACAGAGAGAGAGACAGAGAGGGAGAGAGACAGAGAGAGAGGCAATGATAGAAGGAGAGAGCTGGAGTGACAGGGAGGGAAGGACAGATTGAGGGATAGAGAGAGAGAGACAGAGATAGAAGGAGAGAGAGGGATTGACAGAGAGGGAAAGACAGATGGAGGGACAGAGAGAGAGACAGAGAGAGAGGTAGAGACAGAGAGCGAAGGAGAGATTGGGCGAGACAGAGAGGGAAAGGCAGTTGGAGAGACAGAGAGAGAGAGAGAGGCAGAGATGGAAGGAGAGAGAGGGAGTGACAGGGAGGGAAAGACAGATGGAGGGACAAAGAGAGAGAGAGGCAGAGATGGAAGGAGAGAGAGGGAGAAACAGACAGGGAAAGACAGATGGAGGGACAGAGAGAGAGAGACAGAGAGAGAGGCATAGATAGAAGGGGAGAGAGGGAGTGACAGGGAGGGAAAGGCAGAAGAGGGACAGAGAGAGAAGGAGAGAGACGGTGTGACAGGGAGGGAAGGACAGATGGAGAGACAGAGAGAGAGAGGCAGAGTGGGAAGGAGCGAGATGGAGAGGCAGGGAGTTAAGGACAGATGGAGGGATAGAGAGAGTGTGACAGAGACAGAAAGAGAGAGAGCGTGTGATGGGGTGACTGACGGAGAGACAGAGTGAGAAAGACAGAGAGAGAAGGAGAGTGTGGGAGAGACAGAGAGGGAGAGACAGATGGAGAGACAGAGAGAGAGAGGCAGAGATGGAAGGAGAGAGAGGGAGTGACAGGGAGGGAAAGTCAGATGGAGGGACAGAGAAAGAGAGACAGAGAGAGAAGGAGAGACAGGGAGTGACAGGGAGGGAAGGACAGATTGAGGGATAGAGAGAGAGAGACAGAGATAGAAGGAGAGAGAGGAAGAGACGGAGAGGGAAAGACAGATGGAGGGACAGAGAGAGAGACAGAGAGAGAAGGAGGGAGAGGGAGTGTCAGGGAGGGAAAGAGAGGGAGAGACAGGTAGAGAGATGGAGTGACATGGAGGGAAGGACAGATGGTGGGATAGAGAGAGAGGAACAGAGATAGGAGAGAGATGGAATGATGGGGGTGGGGGTGGGAAGACAGATGCAGGGACAGAGAGAGAGGCAGAGATGGAAGGAGAGAGAGGGATTGATAGGGAGGGAAGGACAGATGGAGAGACAGAGAGATAGAGACAGAGATAGAAGGAGAGAGAGGGAGAGACAGAGAGGGAAAGACAGATGGAGTGACAGAGAGCGAGACAGAGAGAGAGGCAGAGACAGAGATAGAAGGAGAGAGACGGAGAGACAGAGAGGGAAGGAGAGAGATGGAATTTAGAGGGTAACAGAGAGGGAGAGACTGGGATTCAGAGGGTAACAGAGAGGGAGAGACTGGAATTCAGAGGGTAACAGAGAGGGAAAGACTGGGATTCAGAGGGTAACAGAGAGGGAGAGACTGGAATTCAGAGGGTAACAGAGAGGGAGAGACTGGGATTCAGAGGGTAACAGAGAGGGAGAGACTGGAATTCAGAGGGTAACAGAGAGGGAGAGACTGGAATTCAGAGGGTAACAGAGAGGGAGAGACTGGAATTCAGAGGGTGACAGAGAGGGAGAGACTGGAATTCAGAGGGAAACAGAGAGGGAGAGACTGGAATTCAGAGGGTAACAGAGAGGGAGAGACAGGGATTCAGAGGGTAACAGAGAGGGAGAGACTGAGATTCAGAGGGTAACAGAGGGTAAAATAGAGTTGGCGAGGGCAACATAGAAATTTTAAGGCACAGAAAGCGGCCACTTCACCCATTCTCTCTGTGCCAGCCGAAAAACGATCAACCTATTCTCATCCCACCTTCCAGCATTTGGTCCGAGCACTGCAGCTTACCGCACTTGAGGTGCCTATGCAGACTCCTTCTGAATGAGTTGAGGGTCTCTGCCTCAACTACCCTTTCAGGCAGTGAGTTCCAGACCATTGCGACCCTCTGGGTGAAAAAGATTTTCCTCAACTCCCCTCTAATTTTTCTACCAATCACTTTAAATCTATGCCCCCTCGTCACTGACCTTTCTGCTATGGTTCTCTGCCCTTCACCTCCACTCTATCCAGGACCCTCAAAATTTTGTACATTTCAATCAGATCTCCCCTCAGCCTTCTCTGTTCCAAGGACAACAACCCCTGCCTATCCTCATAGCTACAATTCTCCAGTCCTGGCAACATCCTAGAAAATGGGAGAGAGACAAAGTCCCGTGTTCATAACACATGGATAAAGAGGTTAATCATCTGAGCTGTAACTCTGAGACAGAGACAGAGAGGGAGAAAGAGAGAGAGAGAGGCAGAGAGAGAGATAGAGAGACACAGAGAGAGAGGGAGCGATGGTGTGAGGGAGGCACAAATTGAGACATGGACAGAGGTTGCGAAAGAGAGAGAGGGAGAGATAGAGAGAGAGAGCTGGGGGAGAGACAGATAGAGAGTGAGAGAGGCACAGAGAGAGAAGGAGACACAGAGAGGCAGACATAGAGAGGCAGACAGAGAGCTAGAGAGAGACAGAGAGAGAGGGAGAGATGGTGTGAGGGAGGCACAAATTGAGACATGGACAGAGGTAGAGAGAGAGAGGGAGAGATAGAGCGAGAGAGAGGGGGGAAAGACAGATAGCGAGGTACAGAGGCAGTGTGAGAGAGGCAGAGTGAGAGAGGCAGATTAGAAGGTAGCAAATGTAACCCCACTATTTACAAAAGGAAGGAGAGAGAAAATGGGGAACTGAAGACATGTTCGTCTAACATCAGTCATTGGGAAAATGGTTGAATCTATAATAAAGGATGTGATAACAGGATACTTAAAGAGAGATTGCGGGGGGAGGGGGGGGGAAAGAGAGAAATGGGGTGAGAGAGAAATGGGGGGGGAGAGAGAGGGGGGAGAGTGTGTGAGTGAGACGGAGCAAAGGAGAGAGATACTAGGTTAGGTGGGACAATAAGCTGTGAGGAGAACACAAATAGACTACAAAGAGAGATGGTTTGGGATAGACAGCGATAAATGTCCCAGTGTTGTGGTAACATAAAATGGCCACTGAAAATGAACCTAAAATGGCTGACTGATGTGTGTGGATTTCCACAGATGAGAGGAGAGAGAGAGAGACAGACAGACAGACAGAAAGAGAGACAAAGAGGGAGACAGAGACCAAGACACAGAGAGTGAGAGCAGGATATTTGTCGTAGGAAAGAGGAAGAGGAGGAGGCCATTTAGCCCCTCAACCCTGTTCTGTCATTCAATGAGCTCATGGCTGATGTGTGATCTAACTCCATGTACCTATCTTTGCCCCTTAATGCCTTTGGTTAACAAAAATCTATCAAACTCAGATTTAAAAATTAACAAGTGTCTCAGCATCAATTGCTGATTGTGGAAGAGAGTTTCAAACTGATACCACACCTGGTGTGTTGAAGTGTTTCTTCATTTCACCCCTGAAAGGTTTTTAGACGAGGTTTATATTTTTAGACTATGCCCCCATGTTCTAGACTCTGCAGCCAGTGGGAATTGTTACTCTCTGTCCACCCTATCAGTTTCCCTTATTATCTTGAAAACAATCATCAAATCACACCTGAGCCTTCAAAATTCCAGGGATACAGAGTAAATCTCCAGCTACACTGTCCCATTAAATATTCCCAAGCCAAGCACTATGTTGGGTTTGACACAGAGTAAATTTCCCTCTACACTGTCCCATCACACACTCCCAGGGCAGGAACATCATGGGGTGGATACAGAGTGAATCTCACTCTACACTGTCTGATAGAGACAGAGAGAGAGACAGAAAAAGAGAAACAGAGAGACATGGACTGACAGGGTGACTAAAAGAGATAGAAGGATACTTCACAGGGGATATTGGAAGAGGAAGATGCAATTCCACCACACAATCCTGTTCCGGCATCAAATGAGATCTTGGCTGATCTGTGATGTAACTTACACCATATATCCTGCCTTTGCCCCTTATCTCTTAATACCTTTGGTTAACAAGAATCTATCAATCACAGATTTAAAAATTAACCAAAATGCCAGCAAGAAATTTGCACAACCATTATCATGAGGGTGTGATGGCTCCCACAGTGGAATAGCTTGCTGGATGTTTAAAATGGAGACTGTTCCTTCAGGATCATCAAACGTATCTGCCTGGGCCCCAACTTCATCTACATTTCCCCATCTCCCGATGTTTTTTTCTCTCCATATCTATCTCTTATATGTTTGTGTACACAGCAGTGAAGGATTACATCAAATTAATATATCTTACATTATCCTTTTCATCCACCTCAACAATCTCTCTCTCTCCAACTTAGTCCCTCTCTACAGCACTCTCTCTGCCTTCATATCTAACCCTCTCTCCCTCTGTCTCTCTCCTAATGTCAGAGATAGCAGGAGGGAGAGACAGAGAGAGAATGTTGAAGGAACTGTACTCTGTTCCTAAGCTGTGCTGAACCTGCTCTGGGAGTGTTTGATGGGCTACATTAATCGGCCGTGTACAGTCCTGTATCAGACTGTGAAAAAGCACAGCTTGTTCAGTGTACAACGGGTCAAAGGGAACGATTCACTCCTGTCTGCTACTGGGAAGAGAGACTGACCTTAACATCAAGGCAGCGTTTGACCGAGTGTGACATCGAGGAGCCCGTGTAAAACTGAAGTCAGTGGGAATCGGGGGAAATCTCTCCACTGGTTGGAATCATACCGAGCACAAAGGAAGATGGTTTTGGTTGTTGGAAGTCAATCATCTCAGTCCCAGGACATCACTGCAGGAGTTTATCAGGGTAGTGTCCTCAGCCCAGCCATCTTCAACTGAGATCCCAGCAGAAAGTGCTTTAAATACTGAGCAGGTCAAGCAGCATCTGTGGAGAGAGAAACAGAGTTAGTGATTCAGCTCGATGCTTTCCAGATTTCCAGCATCCACAGTATTTTGCCTCAGATAATGAAGCAATCCAGAGCCACATGCACCAAGACCCGGACAACATTCAGGTTTGGGCCGACCAGTGACAAGTAACATTCACGTCACACAAGTGCCAGGCAATGACCATCTGCAACAAGAGAGAATCCAACCACCTCCCCTTGGCATTCAAAGCATTATCCCATCGCTGAATCCCCCAGCGTCAACATCCTGGGGAAACATTGACATCAAACTGAACTGAACGAAACACATCAATAGTTTCTTCACCCAGTGGCTGGTGGGTGTCTGGAACTCACTGCCTGAAAAGATTAGTATAAAATGGGTGGTTGATGGCCGGCACCGACTGGGCGGGCCGAAGGGCCTGTATAAGTGCTGTATCTCTCTATGACTCTAAAGGATGGTAGAGGCAGAAACCCTCATCACATTTAAAACAATCTCTTGGATATTCACTTCTCCATGTTTAAAATGGGTAAGGAATAACTCTCCTCGTCTGCACTGCCCCATCGAACACTCTCAGAGAAGGTACAGCACGGATTAGATACAGAGTAAAGCTCCGTTTAAACTGTCCCTGGAGTGTCGGATTAACCCGGGTCACTCACTGTCCCCGGCTCAGCCTCAAGACTCACCTGCCTCAGTCACTGAGACGCTCCTGTATCACTTGCCTTAACATAAGCGGATGCCGGGTTTGGGAGCAGGACAGGCACACGGGATTAGGACGACTGCTCATGTGGAGGATAAGCATCAGTAATCCCTCAGAGAATCAGAACAGACCAGCGAGACTCAGAAAAGGAAACTTGTGTTGAATTTGTGAGTCTTGCATTGTGGAATGCTTTAGTATTTGGTGAGAATGTTGAGCCAGTGACATTTTGCCCCAGTGGGATGAATAGACACTATATG
The DNA here is from genome assembly GCF_036365525.1 of Heterodontus francisci. NCBI lineage: Eukaryota > Metazoa > Chordata > Chondrichthyes > Heterodontiformes > Heterodontidae > Heterodontus > Heterodontus francisci. The sequence goes on from NC_090415.1 coordinate 7,110,759, forward strand.
ACTTGATTACAACAGTAAGGTACCGTGTGTACTGTAAATATGGACTGAAATAACAATGTAACTGATCAATTTTCAGCTGAATACTATGACTACAGTTCTACCTGCTATCCTGTTATATATGTGCTGCTATACCTGCTATATGTGAGAATGTACATACGACACGATGGGATGACGTCAAAGTGGCCACTCTTTATATTTTCAGACTATGCCCCAAATTCCTGACTCCGCAGCCAGTGGGAATATTTACTCTCAGTCCACCCTATCAGTTTCCCTTATTATTTTATAAACTTTCATCAAATCACCCCATAACCTTCTAAATTCCAGGGATACAGAGTAAATCTCCAGCTACACTGTCCCATTAAATATTCCCAAGCCAAGCACAATGTTGGGTTTGACAGAGTAAATTTCCCTCTATGCTGTCACATCACACACTCCCAGGGCAGGAACATCATGGGGTGGATACAGAGTGAATCTCACTCTACACTGTCTGATAGAGACAAAGAGAGAGACAGAAAGAGAGAAACAGAGAGACATGGACTGACAGGGTGACTGACAGAGAAAGAAGGATATTTAACAGGAGATATTGGAAGAGGAGGATGCAATTTAACCCCACAACTCTGTTCCTGCATTCAATGAGATCTTGGCTGATCTGTGATCAAACTTACACCATATATCCTGCCTTTGCCCCTTATCTCTTAATACCTTTGGTTAACAAGAATCTATCAATCACAGGTTTAAAAATTAACCAATAAGCCAGCATGAAATTTCCACAAACAGTATCATGAGGGTGTGATGGCTCCCACAGTGGAATAGCTTGCTGAATATTTAAAATTGAGACAGAGAGAGAGAGACAGAGATAGGAGAGAGAGGGAGAGACAGAGAGGGAAAGACAGATGGAGGAACAGAGAGAGTGACAGAGATGGAAGGAGAGAGAGGGAGAGACAGGGAGGGAAAGACAGATGGAGGGATAGAGAGAGAGAGATACAGTGATAGAAGGAGAGAGAGGGAGAGGCAGAGAGGGAAAGACAGATGGAGAGAGAGAGAGAGAGAGTGGCAGAGATGGAAGGAGAGAGAGGGAGAGACAGGGAGGGACGGACAGATGGAGGGATAGAGAGAGAAGGAGAGAGATGGAGTGACAGGGAGGGAAGGACAGATGGAGGGATAGAGACAGAGAGAGGCAGAAACAGAGAGAAAAGGAGAGAGTGGGAGATACACAGAGGGAAAGGCAGTTGGAAAGACAGCGAGTGAGAGACAGAGAGAGAAGGAGAGAGAGGGAGTGTCTGGGAGGAAAAGACAGATGGAGGGACAGAGTGAGACAGAGAGAGAAGGAGAGAGAGGGAGTGACAGGGAGGGAAAGACAGATCGAGGGACAGAGTGAGAGACAGAGAGAGAAGGAGAGAGATGGAGTGACGGAGGGAAGGACAGATGGAGGGATAGAGAGAGAAACAGAGAGAGAAAGACAGAGAGGGAGTGACAGAGAGGGAAAGACAGATGGAGAGAGAGAGAGAGAGAGAGAGGCAGAGGTGGAAGGAGAGAGAGGGAGAGACAGGGAGGGAAAGACAGATGGAGGGACAGAAAGAGACACAGAGACAGAAGGAGAGAGAGGGAGAGACAGAGAGGGAAAGACAGATGGATGGACAGAGAGAGAGACAGAGAGAGAGAGAGTAGAAGAGAGAGGGAGTGTCAGGGAGGGAAAGACAGATGGAGGGATAGAGGGATAGAGAGAGAGACAGAGATAGATGGAGAGAGAGGGTGTGACAGAGACACAGAGAGAGAGGCAGAGACGGAGAGAGAAGGAGAGAGTGGGAGAGAAACAGAGGCAAAGGCAGTTGGAGAGACAGAGAGAGAGAAGCAGAGATCGAAGGAGAGAGAGGGAGTGACAAGGAGGGAAAGACAGATGGAGGAACAGAGAGAGAGACAGAAATGGAGGAGAGAGAGGGAGGGAAAGGGAGGGAAAGACAGATGGAGAGACAGAGTGAAAGAGAGAGATAGAAGGAGAGAGAGGGAGAGACAGGGAGGGAAGGACCGACGGAGGGATCGAGAGAGAGAGACAGAGATAGAAGGAGAGAGAGGGAGAGGCAGAGAGGGAAAGACAGATGGAGAGACAGAGAGAGAGAGGCAGAGATGGAAGGAGAGAAAGGGAGTGATAGGGAGGGAAAGACAGATGGAGAGACAGAGAGAAAGAGAGAGAGAGAAGGAGAGACAGGGAGGGAAGGACAGATGGAGGGATAGAGGGATAGAGAGAGAGACAGCAATAGAAGGAGAGAGAGGGAGTGACAGAGAGACAAAGAGAGAGGGAGAGACAGAGAGAGAAGGAGGGAGTGGGAGAGAAACAGAGGCAAAGGCAGTTGGAGAGACAGAGAGAGAGAGAAGCAGAAATGGAAGGAGAGAGAGGGAGTGACAAGGAGGGAAAGACTAATGGAAAGACAGAGAGAGAGACAGAGAGAGAAGGAGAGAGTGGGAGTGTCAGGGAGGGAAAGACAGATGGAGGGACAGAGACAGAGAGACAGAGATAGAAGGAGAGAGATGGAGAGACAGGGAGGGAAGGACAGATGGAGGGAGAGAGGGATAGAGAGAGCAACAGAGATAGAAGGACAGAGAGGGAGTGTCAGGGAGGGAAAGACAGATGGAGAGACAGAGAGACAGAGAGACAGAGATAGAAGGAGAGAGAGGGAGTGACAGAGAGGGAAAGACAGATGGAGGGACAGAGAGAGAGACAGAAATAGAAGGAGAGAGATGGAGAGACGGGAGGGAAGGACAGATGGAGGGATAGAGGGATAGAGAGATAGACAGCAATAGAAGGAGAGAGAGGGAGCGACAGAGAAGGAAAGACAGATGGAGGGAAAGAGAGAGAGACAGAGATGGAAGGAGAGAGATGGTGAGACAGGGAGGGAAGGACAGATGGAGGGATAGAGGGATAGCGAGATAGACAGCAATAGAAGGAGAGAGAGGGAGTGACAGAGAGACAAAGAGAGAGGGAGAGGGAGAGAGAGAAGGAGGGAGTGGGAGAGAAACAGAGGCAAAGGCAGTTGGAGAGACAGAGAGAGAGAGGCAGAGATGGAAGGAGAGAGAGGGAGAGACAGAGAAGGAAAGACAGAAGGAGGGACATAGAGAGAGACAGAGATAGAAGGAGAGAGAGAGTGTGTCAGGGAGGGAAAGACAGATGGAGAGACAGAGAGAAAGAGTGAGATAGAAGGAGAGAGAGGGAGAGACAGGGAGGGAAGGACCGACGGAGGGATCGAGAGAGAGAGACAGAGATAGAAGGAGAGAGAGGGAGAGGCAGAGAGGGAAAGACAGATGGAGAGACAGAGAGAGAGAGGCAGAGATGGAAGGAGAGAAAGGGAGAGACAGAGAGGGAAAGACAGATGGAGAGACAAAGTGAGAGACAGAGAGAGAAGGAGAGAGAGGGAGAGATAGAGGGAAAGACAGATGGAGGGACAGAGAGAGAGACAGAGATAGAAGGAGAGAAATGGAGAAACAGAGAGGGAAAGACTGATGGAGGGACAGAGAGAGAGACAGAGAGAAGCAGAGACAGAGATAGAAGAACAGAGACAGAGATGGAAAGACAAATGGAGGGACAGAGAGAGAGACAGATATAGGAGAGAAATGGAGAAACAGATAGGGAAAGACTGATGGAGGGACAGAGAGAGAGACAGAGTGAAGCAGATAGAAGGACAGAGACAGAGGGGGAAAGACAAATGGAGGAACAGAGAGAGAGACAGAGAGAGAGAGACAGAGCTAGAAGGACAGGGAGGGCAGGACAGATGGAGGGACAGACAGAGAGACAGAGATAGAAGGAGAGAAATGGAGAAACAGACAGGGAAAAACTGATGGAGGGACAGAGAGAGAGAGACAGAGTGAAGCAGATAGAAGGACAGAGACAGAGAGGGAAAGACAAATGGAGGAACAGAGAGAGAGACTGAGAGAGAGAGACAGAGATAGAAGGACAGGGAGGGCAGGACAGATGGAGGGACAGACATAGAGACAGAGAGAGAGAGACAGAGATAGAAGGAGAGAGAGGGAAGGACAGATGGAGGGACAGAGTGAGGGACAGAGAGAGAAGGAGAGAGATGGACTGACAGGGAGGGTCGGATAGATGGAGGGATAGAGCGACAGAGACAGAGATAGAAGGACAGAGAGGGAGAGACAGAGAGGGAGGCAGAGACAGGGAGAGAAGGAGAGAAGGAGAGAGAGGGAGAGACAGAAAGGGAAAGGCTGTTGGAGAGACAGAGAGAGCGAGACAGAGTGAGACGCAGAGACAGAGATAGAAGGCGAGAGAGGAAGTGACAGGGAGGGAAGGACAGATGGAGGGATAGAGAGAGAGACAAAGAGAGAAGGAGAGAGATGGAGTGACAGGGAGGGAAGGATAGATGGAGGGATAGAACGAGAGAGAGAGATAGAAGGAGAGAGAGGGAGTGACAAGGAGGGAAAGACAGATGGAAAGAGAGAGAGACAGAGATGGAAGGAGAGAGATGGTGAGACAGGGAGGGAAAGACAGATGGAGGGATAGAGGGATAGCGAGATAGACAGCAATAGAAGGAGAGAGAGGGAGTGACAGAGTGAGAAGGAGGGAGTGGGAGAGAAACAGAGGCAAAGGCAGTTGGAGAGACAGAGAGAGAGAGAAGCAGAGATGTACGGCGAGAGAGGGAGTGACAAGGAGGGAAAGACAGATGGAAAGACAGAGAGAGAGAGAGGGAGAGACAGAAAGGGAACGACAGATGGAGAGACAGAGAGAGAAGGAGAGAGAGGGAGAGACAGAGAGAGAGGCAGAGACAGAGAGAGAAGGAGAGAGAGGGAGGGACCGAAAGGGAAAGACAGATGGAGAGACAGAGAGAGAGATACACACAGATAGAAGGAGAGAGAGGGAGAGACAGAGAGGGAAAGGCAGATGGAGGGGCAGAGAGAGAGAAATTAAGAGAGAGAGATAGAAGAAGAAAGACATAGAGACAGAGAGGGAAAGACAGAGGGAGGGACAGAGAGAGAGACAGAGAGAGTGGCAGAGACAGAGATAGAAGGAGAGAGAGGGAGTGTCAGGAGGAGGGGGAGAGGGAGATAGAGGGGGGAGAGACAGATAGAGGGAGAGAGACAGATAGAGGGAGAGAGACAGATAGATAGAGGGGGAGACAGACAGAGGGGGAGACAGACAGATAGAGGGGGAGAGGGAGATAGAGGGGCAGAGGGAGATAGAGGGGCAGAGAGAGATAGAGGGGCAGAGAGAGATAGAGGGGGAGAGGGAGAGAGAGGGGGGGAGAGGGAGAGAGTGAGATAGAGGGCGAGAGACAGATCGATGGGGAGAGTGAGATAGAGGGGGAGAGGGAGATAGAGGGGGAGAGGGAGATAGAGGGTGGAGACGGAGATAGAGGGGGAGAGATGGATGGGGTAGAGGGTGGTGAACCTGTGGAATTCTCTACCGCAGAAGGCAGTGGAGGCCAAGTCATTAAATATATTCATGGAGGAGAAAGATATATTTCTTAATGTCAAAGGGATCAAGGGGTATGGGGAGAAAGTGGGAACAGGGTACTGAATTAGACCATCGGTCATGATCTTTATTGAATGACGGAGCAGGCCCAAAGGGCCGAATGGCCTGCTCCTGCTCCTATTTTCTATGTTTCTATGAGAGGTGGATTGAGAGAGGGAGAGATAGAGAGAGAAGGAGAAACAGAGAGAGGAGAGATAGAGATGGAGCGAGGTGACCCTGATATTCTCTCTCTCTCACACACACATCCAAACACACACAGACACATACATAAAGGGACAGACACACACACACACACACAGACACACACACACACACACACATCCAGACACACACAGACACATACATAAAGGGACAGACACACACACACAGACACACACAGACAGACAGACACACAGAGACACACACACACAGACACACAGACACACACACAGACACACACAGACACACACACAGACAGATGTTACAATCCACGCTGATGTCAGTAAAAATGACCAACAGAACCTCAGTAACAATCCCCAGTGTCTGCCCAGTCCTTTGTCTCCCTCTTTATAAAAGAGGGGGAACGATGCAGATATTGTAGTTAAAGAGGAGGAGTGTGAAATATTGGATGGGATAAACAGAGTGAGAGGGAAATATTAAGGTGTTTGGCAACTTTGAAAGTGGATAAATGGTCAGGCCTGGATGCATTGGAACCAGTTCAGAGAAGGTTCACTCGGCTGATTCATGGGATGAAGGGGTTGTCTTATGAGGAATGGTTGAACAGGTTGGGCCTATACACATTGGACTTTAGAAGAATGAGAGGTGATCTTATTGAAACATACTAAATACTTAAAGGGACAGACAGGTTAGATGCAGGTAAGATGTCTCCTTTGGTTCGGGAGTCTAGAACCAGGGGACACAATTTCAAAATAAGGGGGAAGCCACTTAGGTCAGAGATGGGGAGAAATGTATTTGCTCAGAGGGTTGTGAATCTTTGGAATTCTCTACCCCAGTGGGCTGTGGAAGCTCAGTCTGGGAAAAAGGCATTGAAGTGGATGATCAGCCATGATCGTATTGAATGGCAGAGCAGGCTCGATGGGCTGAATGGCCTACTCCTGTTCCTATGTTCCCAAGCTGCTGAAATAGTTTCTCCCAAACTACCCCATCAGTTCCCCTTAATATCTCAACATCTTTGAACAAATCACCTTGATCCTCCTAAATTCCAGGCAATAAATCCCTAGTTTGTGCAATATCACCTCGTAATTTAACCCTTGGAGTCCAGTTATCATTCTGGTAAATCTACACTGCACTCAAATGGACATGGACCCCCCAAAGTCTCTTTGAACCTCCAGTGTTTCTATCTTCTCACCATTTACAAAGTACTCTGTTCTGGTCTTTTTTACTGACATTGAAATCTAACTACCACAGTTTTGCCCATTTATTTAAGATATTAATATCTCTTTGTAATTTGATGCTTCCAGCTACACTGCTTACAATGCTGCCTATTTTTGTGTCATTGGTAAACTTGGGTATGTTGCATTCTACCACATCATCTTAAATCATTAATAAATACAGCAAAACTGAGACACACACGGGCTTTGCACTAGTAGACAGGAGTGAATCATTCCAACCAAGAGGATTTTTAACTCCAGATTTATGATTTTTAAAGAAAAAATAGAATTCAAATTCACAACAGCCCAGTGTGGGATTTGAACTCCTGCTTTTTCAATCATCAGCTCAGGCCTTCAAATTAAAACCCATAAAAAGAGATTCATTTTCCTACTGCTGATGTCTGACTGACTGAGGTTTTGTATATTGTTCCCTTCGCCTCTTCTTCCATGTGTTTGAAGTCTTTGAAGTTTGTCAGACATTGGTAAACTACTTCATGTGGTGTTTTGTAAATACCTTCAATTCTGTGTATCTGGAAGGGACACAATTCAAATTCTCACCTTATTGCATCAACTAAAACCTGCAGGTCCAATCAAACAACTCTATTTCCTGTCTCTGCAAAGACAGCTCACACTTCCACAATGCAGGAATGTCTGAATGGAAACAGCTTTTGACACATTTCCAAACATGTTTGCCAACACTTTTCAGGATAAAGCTAAATTCAACTTAGAGATTGCAAGCCCCAAATTGAATCTTTTAGATGTAAAAAGTGACACAAATGAAATCCCAGATCTCTCTGTCCCTGCACCCATTTTAACATTGTACCATTTAGTTTATATCGCTTCTCCTCAGCCTTCCTTCCAAAATGCATCATTTGACATTTCTCAGCATTGAAGTTAACCTGCTATGTGTCTGACCATTTCACCAGACTGCCTCTATCCTCCTGAAGTCTACTCCTATTCCCTTCACTGTTTATTACATTGCAAATGGCACAATGTTGAAGTTATTCCCTGTATACCCCAGTCTAAGTCATTCATATATCAATAAGATCAGTGGTCCTAATCAAAACCCCTGGGGAATACCACAATTTACACTGTATACAGTGAGTACAAAAGCCGAGAGGGTGTGCTGAACATTTATAAAGCTCTGGTCAGGTAACAGAGAGGGAGAGACTGGGATTCAGAGGGTAACAGAGAGGGAGAGTCTGGGATTCAGAGGGAAACAGAGAGGGAGAGACTGGGATTCAGACGGTAACAGAGAGGGAGAGTCTGGGATTCACAGGGTAACAGAGAGGGAGAGTCTGGGACTCAGAGGGTAAGAGAGAGGGAGAGACTGGGATTCACAGGGTAACAGAGAGGGAGATTCTGGGATTCAGAGGGAAACATGGAGGGAGAGACTGGGATTCAGAGAGTAACAGAGGGGGAGAGAATGGGATTCAGAGGGTAACGGAGAGGGAGAGACTGGGATTCAGAGGGTAACAGAGAGGGAGAGACTGGGATTCAGAGGGTAACAGAGAGCGAGAGACTGGGATTCAGAGGGTAACAGAGAGGGAGAGACTGGAATTCAGAGGGTAACAGAGAGCGAGAGACTGGGATTCAGAGGGTAACAGAGAGGGAGAGACTGGAATTCAGAGGGTAACAGAGAGGGAGAGTCTGGGATTCAGAGGGTAACAGAGAGGGAGAGACTGGGATTCAGAGGGTAACAGAGAGGGAGAGACTGGGATTCAGAGAGTAACAGAGAGGGAGAGACTGGGATTCAGAGGGTAACAGAGGGAAAAATAGAGTTGGCGAGGGCAACATAGAAATTTTAAGGCACAGAAAGCGGCCACTTGGCCCATCCTCTCTGTGCCAGCCGAAAACGATCAACCTATTCTAATCCCACCTTCCAGCATTTGGTCTGAGCTCTGCAGCTTACCGCACTTGAGGTGCCGATCCAGACTCCTTCTGAATGAGTTGAGGGTCTCTGCCTCAACTACCCTTTCAGGCAGTGAGTTCCAGACCATCGCGACCCTCTGGGTGAAAAAGATTTTCCTCAACTCCCCTCTAATTTTTCTGCCAATCACTTTAAATCTATGCCCCCTCGTCACTGACCTTTCTGCTATGGTTCTCTGCCCTTCACCTCCACTCTATCCAGGACCCTCAACATTTTGTACATTTCAATCAGATCTCCCCTCGGCCTTCGCTTTTCCAAGGACAACAACCCCTGCCTATCCTCATAGCTACAATTCTCCAGTCCTGGCAACATCCTAGAAAATGGGAGAGAGACAAAGTCCCGTGTTCATAACACATGGATAAAGAGGTTAATCATCTGAGCTGTAACTCTGAGATAGAGAAAGAGAGAGAGAGGGAGGGAGAGAGGGAGGGAGAGAGTGAGGGAGAGAGGGAGGGAGAGAGGGAGTGAGAGAGGGAGTGAGAGAGGGAGGGAGAGAGGGAGGGAGAGAGGGAGGGAGAGAGGGAGGGAGAATGAGAGAGAGAGAGGGAGGGAGAGAGGGAGGGAGAGAGGGAGTGAGAGAGGGAGGGAGAGAGGGAGGGAGAGAGGGAGGGAGAGAGGGAGGGAGAGATAGTGTGGGGGAGACACAAACTGAGACGTGGACAGAGGCAGCGAGAGAGAGGGAGAGATAGAGAGGGAGAGGCTGAAGAGAGAGAGGCAGAGAGAGAGAGGCAGAGAGAGAGATAGAGAGAGACAGAGAGAGGGAGCGATGGTGTGAGGGAGGCACAAATTGAGACATGGACAGAGGTTGAGAAAGAGAGAGAGGGAGAGACAGAGAGAGAGAGCTGGGGGAGAGACAGATAGAGAGTGAGAGAGGCACAGAGAGAGAAGGAGACACAGTGAGGCAGACATAGAGAGGCAGACAGAGAGCTAGAGAGAGACAGAGAGAGAGGGAGAGATGGTGTGAGGGAGGCACAAATTGAGACATGGACAGAGGTAGAGAGAGAGAGGGAGAGATAGAGCGAGAGAGAGAAAAAGACAGAGAGGGATAGATAGCGAGAGAGAGAGGGGGTAAGACAGATAGCGAGGGACAGAGGCAGTGTGGGAGAGGCAGTGTGAGAGAGGCAGATTAGAAGGTAGCAAATGTAACCCCACTATTTACAAAAGGAAGGAGAGAGAAAATGGGGAACTAAAGACCTGTTCGTCTAACATCAGTCATTGGGAAAATGCTCGAATCTGTAATAAAGGATGTGATAACAGGACACTTAAAGAGAGATTGCGGGGGGGTGGGGGGGAGAGAGAGAAATGGGGGGAGAGAGAAATGGGGGGGAGAGAGAGGTGGGAGAGTGCGTGAGTGAGACGGAGCAAAGGAGAGAGATACTAGGTTAGGTGGGACAATAAGCTGTGAGGAGAACACAAATAGACGACAAAGAGAGATGGTTTGGGATAGACAGCGATAAATGTCCTAGTGTTGTGGTAACATAAAATGGCCACTGAAAATGAACCTAAAATGGTTGTGGAATATTGATTGTGGAATATATACTGCTGATTGTGGAATATTGTTTCAAACTGATACCACACCTGGTGTGTTGAAGTGTTTCTTCATTTCACTCCTGAAAGGTTTTTAGACGAGGTTTATATTTTTAGACTATGCCCCCATGTTCTAGACTCTGCAGCCAGTGGGAATTGTTACTCTCTGTCCACCCTATCAGTTTCCCTTATTATCTTGAAAACAATCATCAAATCACACCTGAGCCTTCAAAATTCCAGGGATACAGAGTAAATCTCCAGCTACACTGTCCCATTAAATATTCCCAAGCCAAGCACAATGTTGGGTTTGACACAGAGTAAATTTCCCTCTGCGCTGTCCCATCACACACTCCCAGGGCAGGAACATCATGGGGTGGATACAGAGTGAATCTCACTCTACACTGTCTGATAGAGACAGAGAGAGAGACAGAAAAAGAGAAACAGAGAGACATGGACTGACAGGGTGACTAAAAGAGATAGAAGGATACTTCACAGGGGATATTGGAAGAGGAAGATGCAATTCCACCACACAATCCTGTTCCGGCATCAAATGAGATCTTGGCTGATCTGTGATGTAACTTACACCATATATCCTGCCTTTGCCCCTTATCTCTTAATACCTTTGGTTAACAAGAATCTATCAATCACAGATTTAAAAATTAACCAAAATGCCAGCAAGAAATTTGCACAACCATTATCATGAGGGTGTGATGGCTCCCACAGTGGAATAGCTTGCTGGATGTTTAAAATGGAGACTGTTCCTTCAGGATCATCAAACGTATCTGCCTGGGCCCCAACTTCATCTACATTTCCCCATCTCCCGATGTTTTTTTCTCTCCATATCTATCTCTTATATGTTTGTGTACACAGCAGTGAAGGATTACATCAAATTAATATATCTTACATTATCCTTTTCATCCACCTCAACAATCTCTCTCTCTCCAATTTTGTCCCTCTCTACAGCCCTCTCTCTGCCTTCATATCTAACCCTCTCTCCCTCTGTCTCTCTCCTAATGTCAGAGATAGCAGGAGGGAGAGACAGAGAGAGAATGTTGAAGGAACTGTACTCTGTTCCTAAGCTGTGCTGAACCTGCTCTGGGAGTGTTTGATGGGCTACATTAATCGGCCGTGTACAGTCCTGTATCAGGCTGTGAAAAAGCACAGCTTGTTCAGTGTACAACGGGTCAAAGGGAATGATTCACTCCTGTCTGCTACTGGGAAGAGAGACTGACCTTAACAACAAGGCAGCGTTTGACCGAGTGTGACATCGAGGAACCCGAGTAAAACTGAAGTCAGTGGGAATCGGGGCAAATCTCTCCACTGGTTGGAATCATACCGAGCACAAAGGAAGATGGTTTTGGTTGTTGGAAGTCAATCATCTCAGTCCCAGGCCTTCACTGCAGGAGTTTATCAGGGTAGTGACCTCAGCCCAGCCATCTTCAGCTGAGATCCCAGCAGAAAGTGCTTTAAATACTGAGCAGGTCAGGCAGCATCTGTGGAGAGAGAAACAGAGGTAGTGATTCAGCTCGATGCTTTCCAGATTTCCAGCATCCACAGTATTTTGCCTCAGATAATGAAGCAATCCAGAGCCACATGCACCAAGACCCGGACAACATTCAGGTTTGGGCCGACCAGTGACAAGTAACATTCACGTCACACAAGTGCCAGACAATGACCATCTGCAACAAGAGAGAATCCAACCACCTCCCCTTGGCATTCAAAGCATTATCCCATCGCTGAATCCCCCAGCGTCAACATCCTGGGGAAACATTGACATCAAACTTAACAGAACGAAACACATCAATAGTTTCTTCACCCAGTGGCTGGTGGGTGTCTGGAACTCACAGCCTGAAAGGGTGGTAGAGGCAGAAACCCTCATCACATTTAAAACAATCTCTTGGATATTCACTTCTCCATGTTTAAAATGGGTAAGGAATAACTCTCCTCGTCTACACTGCCCCATCAAACACTCTCAGAGAAGGTACAGCATGGCTCAGATACAGAGTAAAGCTCCGTTTAAACATTCCCTGGAGTGTCGGATTAACCCGGCTGTGCCCGGCTCAGCCTCAAGACTCACCTGCCTCAGTCACTGAGACGCTCCTGTATCACTTGCCTTAATGTAAGTAGATGCTGGGTTTGGGAGCAGGACAGGCACACGGGATTAGGACGACTGCTCATGTGGAGGATAAGCATCAGTAATCCCTCAGAGAATCAGAACAGACCAGCGAGACTCAGAAAAGGAAACTTGTGTTGAATTTGTGAGTCTTGCATTGTGGAATGCTTTAGTATTTGGTGAGAATGTTGAGCCAGTGACATTTTGCCCCAGTGGGATGAATAGACACTATATGACTTTATTACAACAGTAAGGTACCGTGTGTACTGTAAATATGGACTGAAATAACAATGTAACTGATCAATTTTCAGCTGAATTTTATGACTACAGTTATACCTGCAATCCTGTCAGAATGTACATAAGACACGATGGGATGAAGTCAAAGTGACCACTGTTGAATTTGCTAGCTTGATCTTTGTGGGAACACAAGGGTTAAGTAAGTTAAAAATATTAAATGGTCAATTCGCTTGTTTAAGTAATCACTCAACAGAAATGGGTCTGGAATGTCCTATGTGCTGCATTCCTACTCCTACATCTACTCTGTCAGGACCCCTCATGATTTTGAACACCTCTATCAAATCTCATCTCAAGTTTCTCTTCTCCATGGAGAACAACACCAGTTTCTCCAATCTATCCAGGTAACTGAAGTCCCTCATCCCTGGAACCTTGCTCGTGAGTCTTTTCTGCATCCTCTCTAAAGCCCCCACATCCTTCCGAAAGTACGGTGTCCAGAATTGGACACAATACTAGTTGAGGATGAAGCAGTGTTTTATAAAGCTTCATCATAACCTCCTTGCTTTTATACTCTAAGCCTCTATTTACAAAGCCTAGCATCCCATATGCCTTTTAACCACTTTCTCAACTAGCTCTGCCACCTTCAATTTGTGCACAGACATCCCCAGGTCTCTCTGTTCCTGCACCCACTTCCTTCTGTTCTTCGGTTCTCATAACACAGAGGGACAGGAGGACAGGGAGGTCTAGAAAGAAGGAGGGGGAGAGAGAGCAAACAAACAGGAAACACGTATGGGAACACCACCACCTGCAAGTTTCCCTTAAGTCACACACCATCCTGACTTGGAACTATATCGCTGCTCCTTCACTGTGACTGGGTCAAAATCCTGGATCTCCCTTCCTAACAGCACTGTGGGTGTACCTACCCCACATGGACTGCAGCGGTTCAAGAAGGAGGCTCAACACCACCTTCTCAAGGGCAATTGTGAATGGGCAATAAATGCTGTCCTGGCCACTAACGCACACATCCAACAAATGAATCAAGAAAATAAAAATTTGACACCGAGTCACTTCAGGAGATATTAGACCAGATGACCAAAAACTTGGTCAGAGGTTGGTTTGAGGGAGAATCTTCAAAGAGGAAAGAGAGTTAGTGAGATGGAGAGGTTTGGGAAAGGAATTCCAGAGTTAGGGCCTTGGCAGCTTGAAGGCACGGCCACCAATGGTGGAACGATTCAAATTGGGGATGTTCAAGAGACCAGAATTAGAGGATGGCAGATATTGGTGGATTGTGGAGCTGGAGGAGATTGCAGAACTAGGGAGGGGTCATTTGTGGAAGACAATTCCAAAATTCCACCATCCTTTGTGTGTAGAAGTGTTAATAAATTTCACCCTTGAAAGGGTCTTCGACTAATGTTCGATTTTTCGACTGTGCCCCTCGTCCGAGACTCCTCCAACCAGTGAGAAGAGTTTCTCTCTATCTACCCCATCACTTTCCAGTATTGTCTTGTAAACTTTGATCAATTCACCCAGCACAGTGGCACAGTGGTTAGCACCGCAGCCTCACAGCTCCAGCGACCCGGGTTCAATTCTGGGTACTGCCTGTGTGGAGTTTGCAAGTTCTCCCTGTGTCTGCGTGGGTTTCCTCCGGGTGCTCTGGTTTCCTTGCACATGCCAAAGACTTGCAGGTTGATCGGTAAATTGGCCATTAGCAATTGCCCCTAGTATAGGTAGGTGGTAGGGAAATATGGGGACAGGTGGGGATGTGGTAGGAATATGGAATTAGTCTAGGATTAGTATTAATGGGTGGTTGATGGTCGGCACAGACTCGGTGGGCCGAAGGGCCTGTTTCAGTGCTGAATCTCTAAACTAAACTAAACTAAACACCCCTTACACTTCAAAATTCCAGGGATACAGAGTAAAGCTCCGTCTACACTGTCCCTTCAAATGCTGCCAAGCCAAGTACAGAATGGAGTTATCTACAGAGCAAATCTCTGTCCTCTCTGTTCTATAAAACACTCGCAGGACAGGTACAGTGTGGGGTTAGATACCGAGTAAAGCTGCCTCTATATCTGCCTCTCTTTCTCCTCCTCCATCTAGATGGAGAGAGTAACAGTGAGAAAGACAGGGATAGATATAGAGAGGGAATAACAGAGAGAGGGAAGGATAGCAATGGGGAGAGATTACCAGAGAGGAAGAGATTGGGATGGAGAGTGTCGGTCAGTGTTCCTGCAAAGCTGTGTGCAGCAGCCTGGAAGGTACCACGCAGGTCCTGTTCCCTGATAAATAACACACGTCTTCGAAGATTCTTAAAAATTTAAAGGGACTGCACGTGGGACAAAAAAAACTTGCCGTGCACAACAACTAAATTTTCTGGGAACATTGGAGCCAGCTGTAGCTCAGTGGGTAATAATCCTGCCTCTGAGTTATACGTTTGTGGGTTCAGGTCTGTACACAAAATCTAGGCTGATGTCACCCAACAGAAAATCAGGACAGACCAGCGAGACACAGAAAAGGAAACTTGTGTTGAATTTGTGAGCCTCGCTTTCTGTAATGTTTTAGTGTTTGGTCAGAATGTTGACCCAGTGAAATTTTGCCCCTGTGGCATGAGAGTTATCTGAATAGAGATTATAACATCTTATTACAACATGAAGGTACCGTGCGCACTGAGTATAACAACATTTGCAGCGTCCCATCATGTAAAATACTTTACTGGGTGTGGGATCAGGGTTTGATATTTCCAAAACACTGAGGGAAACTCGAACTTTTAATCAGCCCTGGGAGGAAAGTAAACCTGGAGACTTTCAAACAGTAATCAATGTCAGATTTGATCAATTATTAGGGATTCATCAATTTAGGAAACAAAGCAGACAGAATATGCCGTTAAAGAGCGGGATATGGGTTTCCTACCAGCCTGCAGAAGGAAGTGCACCCTCTGCAGTTGTGGTATCACCAAAAGCAGCCAAATTAAAATAGCAAATTGATGTATGTGGAGTTTTACTGAGGTTCTGAGAGAGGAGAGAGAAACAGGCATAGACACAGACAGACACACACACCCACACACAGAGAAACACACATGCACACAGAGAAACACACACACAGAACCACACACACACAGAGACCGACATGCACAGACACACAGAGACCGACATGCACAGACACACACACAAACAGACTGCCCAAGGGACAGAGAGTGACAGAAGAATATTTCAATTTCTATAATATTTCAATTTCAGTTTCTATAAGATCCCCCCTCATTCTTCTGAATTCCAATGAATATAATCCCAATCTACTCAGTCTCTCCTCATAAGCCAACCCCCTCAACTCTGGAATCAACCTAGTGAACCTCCTCTGCACCCTCTCCAGTGCCAGTACATCCTTTCTCAAGTAAGGAGACCAAAACTGCACACAGTACTCCAGGTGCGGCCTCACCAGTACCTTATACAGCTGCAACATAACCTCTCTGCTTTTAAACTCAATCCCTTTAGCAATGAAGGACAAAATTCCATTTGCCTTCCTAATTACTTGCTGTACCTGCAGACCAACCTTTTGCGATTCATGCACAAGGACACCCAGGTCCCTCTGCATAGCAGCATGCTGCAACTTTATACCATTCAAGTAATAATCCTTTTTACTGTTACTCCTACCGAAATGAATAACTTCACATTTATTAACATTGTATTCCATCTGCCAGACCTTTGCCCACTCACTCAATGTATCTATGTTCCTCTGCAAAGTTTCACAGTCATCTGCACACTTTGCTCTGCCACTCATCTTAGTGTCATCTGCAAACTTTAACACCCTACACATGGTCCCCAACTCCAAATCATCGATATAAATTGTAAATAATTGGGGTCCCAACACCGATCCCTGAGGCACACCACTAGTGACTGATTGTCAACCAGAAGAGCACTCATTTATCCCCACTCTCTGCTTCCTGTTAGTCAACCAGAGAGGGAAAGGCAGTTGGAGAGACAGAGAGGGAGAGAGACGCAGAGATGGAAGGAGGGAGATGGAGTGACAGGGAGGGAAAGACAGATGGAGGGACAGAGTGAGAGACAGAGAGAGGAGAGAGATGGAGTGACAGGGAGGGAAGGACAGATGGAGAGACAGAGAGTGAGAGACTGAGATAGAAGGAGAGAGAGGGAGTGACAGGGAGGGAAAGACAGATGGAAAGACTGAGAGAGAGAGAGGCAGAGATGGAAGGAGGGAGAGTGAGACAGAGAGGGAAAGAAAGATGGAAAGACAGAGAGAGAGGCAGAGATGGAAGGAGAGAGAGGGAGTGTCTGGGAGGGAAAGACTGACAGAGGGACAGAGAGAGAGACAGAGAGAGAAGGAGAGAGAGGGGGAGTGACATAGATGGAAGGACAGATGGAGTGATAGAGAGAGGGAAACAGAGATACAAGGTCAGAGAGGGATAGACAGAGAGGGAAAGACAGATGGAGAGACAGAGAGAAAGAGACAGAGAGAGAGGGAGAGACAGAGAGGGAAAGACAGATGGAGGGACAGGGAGAGAGACAGAGATAGAAGGAGAGAGATGGAGAGACAGCGAGGGAAAGATGGAGGGACGGAGAGAGAGAGAGAGATAGAGGGGGAGACGGAGATAGAGGGGGAGACGGAGATAGAGGGGGGAGAGGGAGAGAGAGCGGAGAGGGAGAGAGAGCGGGAGATAGAGGGGGGAGAGGGAGAGAGAGCGGAGAGGGAGAGAGAGCGGGAGATAGACTGAGAGAGAGAGAGGCAGAGATGGAAGGAGGGAGAGTGAGACAGAGAGGGAAAGAAAGATGGAAAGACAGAGAGAGAGGCAGAGATGGAAGGAGAGAGAGGGAGTGTCTGGGAGGGAAAGACTGACAGAGGGACAGAGAGAGAGACAGAGAGAGAAGGAGAGAGAGGGGGAGTGACATAGATGGAAGGACAGATGGAGTGATAGAGAGAGGGAAACAGAGATACAAGGTCAGAGAGGGATAGACAGAGAGGGAAAGACAGATGGAGAGACAGAGAGAAAGAGACAGAGAGAGAGGGAGAGACAGAGAGGGAAAGACAGATGGAGGGACAGGGAGAGAGACAGAGATAGAAGGAGAGAGATGGAGAGACAGCGAGGGAAAGATGGAGGGACGGAGAGAGAGAGAGAGATAGAGGGGGAGACGGAGATAGAGGGGGAGACGGAGATAGAGGGGGAGACGGAGATAGAGGGGGAGACGGAGATAGAGGGGGGAGAGGGAGAGAGAGCGGAGAGGGAGAGAGAGCGGGAGATAGAGGGGGATTGGGAGATAGAGGGGGAGAGGGAGATAGAGGGTGGAGACGGAGATAGAGGGGGAGAGATGGATGGGGTAGAGGGTGGTGAACCTGTGGAATTCTCTACCGCAGAAGGCAGTGGAGGCCAAGTCATTAAATATATTCATGGAGGAGAGAGATATATTTCTAAATGTCAAAGGGATCAAGGGGTATGGGGAGAAAGTGGGAACAGGGTACTGAATTAGACCATCGATCATGATCTTTATTGAATGACGGAGCAGGCCCAAAGGGCCGAATGGCCTACTCCTGCTCCTATTTTCTATGTTTCTATGAGAGAGGTGGATTGACAGAGGGAGAGAGAGGGAGAGGAGAAACAGAGAGACAAGGAGAGATAGAGATGGAGCGAGGTGACCCTGATATTCTCTCTCTCTCTCTCACACACACATCCAGACACACACAGACACATACATAAAGGGACAGACACACACACACACACACACACAGACAGAGACACACACAGACACACAGACACACACAGACAGATTTTACAATCCACACTGATGTCAGTAAAAATGACCAACAGAACCTCAGTAACAATCCCCAGTGTCTGCCCAGTCCTGTAGAGAGACAGAGAGAGAGATAGGGCAGTGACAGAGAAAGACAGTGAAAGAGGGCGGCACAGTGGCGCAGTGGTTAGCACCGCAGCCTCACAGCTCCAGGGACCTGGGTTCAATTCTGGGTCCTGCCTGTGTGGAGTTTGCAAGTTCTCCCTGTGTCTGCGTGGGTTTTCTCCGGGTGCTCCGGTTTCGTCCCACAAGCCAAAAGACTTGCAGGTTGGTAGGTAAATTGGCCATTATAAATTGTCACTAGTATAGGTAGGTGGTCGGGAAATACAGGGGGCAGGTGGGGATGTTTGGTAGGAATATGGGATGAGTGTAGGATGAGTATAAATGGGTGGTTGATGGTCGGCACAGACTCGGTGGGCCGAAGGGCCTGTTTCAGTGCTGTATATCTAATCTAAAACAGCTTGTCGGAGAAACTTTACAGTTATTTGTGTTCCACAGATTTTATTAAAAGTTGAAAGGGACTGGACACTGGAAAAGCTGTCAACACACAACAACAACACTGAGAGACTTTAGATGTGAGGGAAGGGGAGACACACTTTAAAATCCACACTGATGTCAGTAAAAGTCCCCAAACACAACCTCAGTAACAATCCCCATTATCTGCCCAGTCCTGTATTGTGGGTATATGTCAAATATGTTCACACAAAGACAAACAGGGTGGTACTCCGAAATCTAGAGCCCCTTGGATGTCAAGGATCAAACCGGGTACGATAAGGCACAAGAGGGAAGCTGATGTCAGATACCGAGAGCTCAATACCACAGAAAGCTGAGAGGAGTGTAGAAAGTTCAATGGGGAAATTAAAAAGCAAATTAGGAGAGCAAAGAAATGGCCGGAAAATAATATTACCATTAAAAGCAAAGAAATCACAAAGATGTTTTATAAATACATTAACAGCAAGAGGATAAATAAGGATAGAGTATTAGGGACCAAAAAGGGAATGTGTGTATGGAGGTGGGAGATGTGGGCATGGTTCTTAATGAATACTTTGTCTCCCTCTTTATAAAAGAGGGGGAACGATGCAGATATTGTAGTTAAAGAGGAGGAGTGTGAAATATTGGATGGGATAAACAGAGTGAGAGGGAAATATTAAGGTGTTTGGCAACTTTGAAAGTGGATAAATGGTCAGGCCTGGATGCATTGGAACCAGTTCAGAGAAGGTTCACTCGGCTGATTCCTGGGATGAAGGGGTTGTCTTATGAGGAATGGTTGAACAGGTTGGGCCGATACTCATTGGACTTTAGAAGAATGAGAGGTGATCTTATTGAAACATACTAAATACTTAAAGGGATAGACAGGTTAGATGCAGGTAAGATGTCTCCTTTGGTTCGGGAGTCGAGAACCAGGGGACACAATTTCAAAATCAGGGGGAAGCCACTGAGGTCAGAGATGGGGAGAAATGTCTTTGCTCAGAGTGTTGTGAATCTTTGGAATTCTCCACTCCAGTGGGCTGTGGAAGCTCAGTCTGGGAAAAAGACATTGAAGTGGATGATCAGCCATGATCGTATTGAATGGCGGAACAGGCTCGATGGGCTGAATGGCCTACTCCTGTTCCTATGTTCCCAAGTTGCTGAAATAGTTTCTCCCAAACTACCCCATCAGTTCCCCTTAATATCTCAACATCTTTGAACAAATCACCTTGATCCTCCTAAATTCCAGGCAATAAATCCCTAGTTTGTGTAATATCACCTCGTAATTTAACCCTTGGAGTCCAGTTATCATTCTGGTAAATCTACACTGCACTCAAATGGACATGGACCCCCCAAAGTCTCTTTGAACCTCCAGTGTTTCTATCTTTACACCATTTATAAAGTACTCTGTTCTAGTCTTTTTTTGCTGACATGGAAATCTAACTGCCACAGTTTTGCCCATTTATTTAAGATATTAATATCTCTTTGTAATTTGATGCTTCCAGCTACACTGCTTACAATGCTGCCTATTTTTGTGTCATTGGTAAACTTGGGTATGTTGCATTCTACCACATCATCTTAAATCGTTAATAAATACAGCAAAACTGAGACACACACGGGCTTTGCACTAGTAGACAGGAGTGAATCATTCCAACCTAGAGGATTTTTAACTCCAGATTTATGTTTTTTGAAAGAAAAAATAGAATTCAAATTCACAACAGCCCTGTGTGGGATTTGAACTCCTACTTTTTCAATCATCAGCTCAGGCCTTCAAATTAAAACCCATAAAAAGAGATTCATTTTCCTACTGCTGTTGTCTGACGGTCTCAGGTTTTGTATATTGTTCCCTTCTCCTCTTCTTCCATGTGTTTGAAGTCTTTGAAGTTTGTCAGACATTGGTAAACTACTTCATGTGGTGTTGTGTAAATACCTTCAATTCTGTGGATCTGCAAGGGACACAATTCAAATTCTCACCTTATTGCATCAACTAAAACCTGCAGGTCCATTCAAACAACTCTATTTCCTGTCTCTGCAAAGACAGCTCACACTTCCACAATGCAGGAATGTCTGAATGGAAACAGCTTTTGACACATTTCCAAACATGTTTGCCAACACTTTTCAGGATGAAGCTAAATTCAACTTAGAGATTGCAAGCCCCAAATTGAATCTTTTAGATGTAAAAAGTGACACAAATGAAATCCCAGATCTCTCTGTCCCTGCACCCATTTTAACATTGTACCATTTAGTTTATATCGCTTCTCCTCAGCCTTCCTTCCAAAATGCATCATTTCACATTTCTCAGCATTGAAGTTAACCTGCTATGTGTCTGACCATTTCACCAGACTGCCTCTATCCTCCTGAAGTCTACTCCTATTCCCTTCACTGTTTATTACATTGCAAATGGCACAATGTTGAAGTTATGCCCTGTAAACCCAAGTCTAAGTCATTCATATATCAATAAGATCAGTGGTCCTAATCAAAACCCCTGGGGAATACCACAATTTACACTGGATACAGTGAGTACAAAAGCCGAGAGGGTGTGCTGAACATTTATAAAGCTCTGGTCAGGTAACAGAGAGGCAGAGACTGGGATTCAGAGGGTAACGGAAAGGGAGAGACTGGGACTCAGAGGGTAACAGAGAGGGAGAGACTGGGATTCAGAGGGTAACAGAGAGGGAGAGACTGCGATTCAGAGGGTAACAGAGAGGGAGAGACTGGGATTCAGAGGGTAAGGGAGAGGGAGAGACTGGGATTCAGAGGGTAACAGAGAGGGAGAGACTGGGATTCAGAGGGTAAGAGAGAGGGAGAGACTGGGATTCAGAGGGTAACGGAGAGGGAGAGACTGGGATTCAGAGGGTAACGGAGAGGGAGAGACTGGGACTCAGAGGGTAAGAGAGAGGGAGAGACTGGGACTCAGAGGGTAACAGAGAGGGAGAGACTGGGATTCAGAGGGTAACAGAGAGGGAGAGACTGGGATTC
The DNA here is from genome assembly GCF_036365525.1 of Heterodontus francisci. Lineage (NCBI taxonomy): Eukaryota > Metazoa > Chordata > Chondrichthyes > Heterodontiformes > Heterodontidae > Heterodontus > Heterodontus francisci. The sequence goes on from NC_090415.1 coordinate 7,132,654, forward strand.
AGAGGGTAACAGAGAGGGAGAGACTGGGATTCAGAGGGTAAGGGAGAGGGAGAGACTGGGATTCAGAGGGTAACAGAGAGGGAGAGACTGGGATTCAGAGGGTAACAGAGAGGGAGAGACTGGGATTCAGAGGGTAACAGAGAGGGAGAGACTGGGATTCAGAGGGTAACAGAGAGGGAGAGACGGGGATTCAGAGGGTAACAGAGAGGGAGAGACTGGGATTCAGAGGGTAAGGGAGAGGGAGAGACTGGGATTCAGAGGGTAACAGAGAGGGAGAGACTGGGATTCAGAGGGTAAAAGAGAGGGAGAGACTGGGATTCAGAGGGTAACAGAGAGGGAGAGACTGGGATTCAGAGGGTAACAGAGAGGGAGAGACTGGGATTCAGAGGGTAAGGGAGAGGGAGAGACTGGGATTCAGAGGGTAACAGAGAGGGAGAGACTGGGATTCAGAGGGTAAGAGAGAGGGAGAGACTGGGATTCAGAGGGTAACGGAGAGGGAGAGACTGGGATTCAGAGGGTAACGGAGAGGGAGAGACTGGGACTCAGTGGGTAAGAGAGAGGGAGAGACTGGGACTCAGAGGGTAACGGAGAGGGAGAGACTGGGATTCAGAGGGTAACAGAGAGGGAGAGACTGGGACTCAGAGGGCAAGAGAGAGGGAGAGACTGGGACTCAGAGGGTAACGGAGAGGGAGAGTCTGGGATTCAGAGGGTAACGGAGAGGGAGAGACTGGGATTCAGAGGGTAAGAGAGAGGGAGAGACTGGGATTCAGAGGGTAACGGAGAGGGAGAGTCTGGGATTCAGAGGGTAACAGAGAGGGAGAGACTGGGACTCAGAGGGTAACAGAGAGGGAGAGACTGGGACTCAGAGGGTAAGAGAGAGGGAGAGACTGGGACTCAGAGGGTAAGAGAGAGGGAGAGTCTGGGATTCGCAGGGTAACAGAGAGGGAGAGACTGGGACTCAGAGGGTAACGGAGAGGGAGAGACTGGGACTCAGAGGGTAACGGAGAGGGAGAGACTGGGATTCAGAGGGTAACAGAGAGGGAGAGACTGGGATTCAGAGGGTAACGGAGAGGGAGAGACTGGGATTCAGAGGGTAATGGAGAGGGAGAGACTGGGATTCAGAGGGTAACAGAGAGGGAGAGACAGGGATTCAGAGGGTAACAGAGAGGGAGAGACTGGGACTCAGAGGGTAACGGAGAGGGAGAGACTGGGATTCAGAGGGTAACAGAGAGGGAGAGACTGGGATTCAGAGGGTAACAGAGAGGGAGAGACTGGGATTCAGAGGGGAACGGAGAGGGAGAGACTGGGATTCAGAGGGTAACAGAGAGGGAGAGACTGGGATTCAGAGGGTAACAGAGAGGGAGAGACTGGGACTCAGAGGGTAACAGAGAGGGAGAGACTGGGACTCAGAGGGTAAGAGAGAGGGAGAGACTGGGACTCAGAGGGTAAGAGAGAGGGAGAGTCTGGGATTCGCAGGGTAACAGAGAGGGAGAGACTGGGATTCAGAGAGTAACAGAGGGAAAAATAGAGTTGGCGAGGGCAACATAGAAATTTTAAGGCACAGAAAGCGGCCACTTCACCCATCCTCTCTGTGCCAGCCGAAAAACGATCAACCTATTCTAATCCCACCTTCCAGCATTTGGTCCGAGCACTGCAGCTTGCCGCACTTGAGGTGCCTATCCAGACTCCTTCTGAATGAGTTGAGGTTCTCTGTCTCAACTACGCTTTTAGGCAGTGAGTTCCAGACCATCGCGACCCTCTGGGTGAAAAAGATTTTCCTCAACTCCCCTCTAATTTTTCTACCAACCACTTTAAATCTATGCCCCCTCGTCACTGACCTTTCTGCTATGGTTCTCTGCCCTTCACCTCCACTCCATCCAGGACCCTCAACATTTTGTACATTTCAATCAGATCTCCCCTCAGCCTTCTCTGTTCCAAGGACAACAACCCCTGCCTATCCTCATAGCTACAATTCTCCAGTCCTGGCAACATCCTAGAAAATGGGAGAGAGACAAAGTCCCGTGTTCATAACACATGGATAAAGAGGTTAATCATCTGAGCTGTAACTCTGAGACAGAGACAGAGAGGGAGGGAGAGAGAGAGAGAGGGAGAGAGAGAGGGAGGGAGAGAGGGAGGGAGAGATGGTGTGGGGGAGACACAAACTGAGACGTGGACAGAAGCAGCGAGAGAGAGAGAGGGAGAGATAGAGAGGGAGAGGCAGAAGAGAGAGAGGCAGAGAGAGAGCGAGGAAGAGAGAAAGATAGAGAGAGACAGAGAGAGAGGGAGCGATGGTGTGAGGGAGGCACAAATTGAGACATGGACAGAGGTTGATAAAGAGTGAGAGGGAGAGACAGAGAGAGAGAGCTGGGGGAGAGACAGATAGAGAGTGAGAGAGGCACAGAGAGAGAAGGAGACACAGAGAGGCAGACATAGAGAGGCAGACAGAGAGCTAGAGAGAGACAGAGAGAGAGGGAGAGATGGTGTGAGGGAGGCACAAATTGAGACATGGACAGAGATGGAGAGAGAGGGAGCGATAGAGCGAGAGAGAGAAAAAGAGAGAGAGGGAGATATAGCGAGAGAGAGAGGGGGGTAAGACAGCTAGCGAGGGACAGAGGCAGTGTGAGAGAGGCAGATTAGAAGGTAGCAAATGTAACCCCACTATCTACAAAAGGAAGGAGAGAGAAAATGGGGAACTAAAGACCTGTTCGTCTAACATCAGTCATTGGGAAAATGCTCGAATCCATAATAAAGGATGTGATAACAGGACACTTAAAGAGAGATTGCAGGGGGTGGGGGGAGAGAGAAATGGGGGGGGAGAGAGAAATGGGGGGGGGGAGAGAGAGGGGGGAGAGTGTGTGAGTGAGACGGAGCAAAGGAGAGAGATACTAGGTTAGGTGGGACAATAAGCTGTGAGGAGAACACAAATAGACTACAAAGAGAGATGGTTTGGGATAGACAGCGATAAATGTCCCAGTGTTGTGGTAACATAAAATGGCCACTGAAAATGAACCTAAAATGGCTGACTGATGTGTGTGGATTTCCACAGATGAGAGGAGAGAGACAGACAGACAGACAGACAGACAGAAAGAGAGACAAAGAGGGAGACAGAGACCAAGACACAGAGAGTGATAGCAGGATATTGGGCGTAGGACAGAGGAAGAGGAGGAGGCCATTTGGCCCCTCAACCCTGTTCTGTCATTCAATGAGCTCATGGCTGATGTGTGATCTAACTCCATGTACCTATCTTTGCCCCTTAATACCTTTGGTTAACAAAAATCTCTCAAACTCAGATTTAAAAATTAACAAGTGTCTCAGCATCAATTGCTGATTGTGTAAGAGAGTTTCAAACTGATACCACACCTGGTGTGTTGAAGTGTTTCTTCATTTCACTCCTGAAAGGTTTTTAGACTAGGTTTATATTTTTAGACTATGCCCCCATGTTCTAGACTCTGCAGCCAGTGGGAATTGTTACTCTCTGTCTACCCTATCAGTTTCCCTTATTATCTTGAAAACAATCATCAAATCACACCTGAGAATTCAAAATTCCATGGATACAGAGTAAATCTCCAGCTACACTGTCCCATTAAATATTCCCAAGCCAAGCACAATGTTGGGTTTGACACAGAGTAAATTTCCCTCTGCACTGTCCCATCACACACTCCCAGGGCAGGAACATCATGGGGTGGATACAGAGTGAATCTCACTCTACACTGTCTGATAGAGACTGAGAGAGAGAGAGACAGAAAGAGAGAAACAGAGAGACATGGACTGACAGGGTGACTAAAAGAGATGGAAGGATACTTCACAGGGATATTGGAAGAGGAAGATGCAATTCAACCACACAGCCCTGTTCCAGCATCCAATGTGATCTTGGCTGATCTGTGATGTAACTTACACCATATATCCTGCCTTTGCCCCTTATCTCTTAATACCTTTGGTTAACAGGAATCTATCAATCACAGATTTAAAAATTAACCAATAAACCAGCATGAAATTTGCACAACCAATATCATTGTGTGGGTGTTTGTGTGTGTTTGTGTGTGTGTGTCTATGTCTGTTTGGATGTGATCGCTCCCACAGTGGAATAGCTTGCTGGATGTTTAAAATGGAGGCTATTCCTTCTGGATCATCAAAAGTATCCGCCTGGGCCCCAACTTCATCTACATTTCCCCCTCTCCCGATGTTTTTTTCTCTCCATACCTATCTCTTATATGTTTGTGTCCACAGCAGTGAAGGATTACATCAAATTAATATATCTTACATTATCCTTTTCATCCACCTCAACAACCTCTCTCTCTCCAAATTTGTCCCTCTCTGCAGCACTCTCTCTGCCTTCATATCTAACCCTCTCTCCCTCTGTCTCTCTCCTAATGTCAGAGATCGCAGGAGGGAGAGACAGAGAGAGAATGTTGAAGGAACTGTACTCTGTTCCTAAGCTGTGCTGAACCTGCTCTGGGAGTGTTTGATGGGCTACATTAATCGGCCATGTACAGTCCTGTATCAGGCTGTGAAGAAGCACAGCTTGTTCAGTGTACAACGGGTCAAAGGGAACGATTCACTCCTGTCTGCTACTGGGAAGAGAGACTGACCTTAACATCAAGGCAGCGTTTGACCGAGTGTGACATCGAGGAGTCCGAGTAAAACTGAAGTCAGTGGGAATCGGGGGAAATCTCTCCACTGGTTGGAATCATACCGAGCACAAAGGAAGATGGTTTTGGTTGTTGGAAGTCAATCATCTCAGTCCCAGGACATCACTGCAGGAGTTTATCAGGGTAGTGTCCTCAGCCCAACCATCTTCAGCTGAGATCCCAGCAGAAAGTGCTTTAAATACTGAGCAGGTCAGGCAGCATCTGTGGAGAGAGAAACAGAGTTAGTGATTCAGCTCGATGCTTTCCAGATTTCCAGCATCCACAGTATTTTGCTTCAGATAATGAAGCAATCCAGAGCCACATGCACCGAGACCCAGACAACATTCAGGTTTGGGCCGACCAGTGACAAGTAACATTCACGTCACACAAGTGCCAGGCAATGACCATCTGCAACATGAGAGAATCCAACCACCTCCCCTTGGCATTCAAATCATTATCCCATTGCTGAATCACCCAGCGTCAACATCCTGGGGAAACATTGACATCAAACTGAATTGAACGAAACACATCAATAGTTTCTTCACCCAGTGGCTGGTGGGTGTCTGGAACTCACTGCCTGAAAGGGTGGTCGAGGCAGAAACCCTCATCACATTTAAAACAATCTCTTGGATATTCACTTCTCCATGTTTAAAATGGGTAAGGAATAACTCTGCTCCTCAACACTGCCCCATCGAACACTCTCAGAGAAGGTACAGCACGGATTAGATACAGAGTACAGTTCAGTTTAAACTGTCCCTGGAGTGTCGGATTAACCCGGCTGTGCCCGGCTCAGCCTCAAGACTCACCTGCCTCAGTCACTGAGACGCTCCTGTATCACTTGCCTTAATATAAGTGGATGCCGGGTTTGGGAGCAGGACAGGCACACGGGATTAGGACGACTGCTCATGTGGAGGATAAGCATCAGTAATCCCTCAGAGAATCAGAACAGACCAGCGAGACTCAGAAAAGGAAACTTGTGTTGAATTTGTGAGTCTTGCATTGTGGAATGCTTTAGTATTTGGTGAGAATGTTGAACCAGTGACATTTTGCCTCAGTGGGATGAATAGACACTATATGACTTGATTACAACAGTAAGGTACCGTGTGTACTGTAAATATGGACTGAAATAACAATATAACTGATCAATTTTCAGCTGAATTTTATGACTACAGTTATACCTGCAATCCTGTCAGAATGTACATAAGACACGATGGGATGAAGTCAAAGTGGCCACTGTTGAATTTGCTCGCTTGATCTTTGTGGGAACACAAGGGTTAAGTAAGTTAAAAATATTAAATGGTCAATTCGCTTGTTTAAGTAATCACTCAACAGAAATGGGTCTGGAATGTCCTATGTGCTGCATTCCGACTCCTACATCTACTCTGTCAGGATCCCTCATGATTTTGAACACCTCTATCAAATCTCATCTCAAGTTTCTCTTCTCGATGGAGAACACCACCAGTTTCTCCAATCTATCCAGGTAGCTGAAGTCCCTCATCCCGGGAACCTTGCTCGTGAGTCTTTTCTGCATCCTCTCTAAAGCCCCCACATCCTTCCGAAAGTACGGTGTCCAGAATTGGACACAATACTAGTTGAGGATGAAGCAGTGTTTTATAAAGCTTCATCATAACCTCCTTGCTTTTATACTCTAAGCCTCTATTTACAAAGCCTAGGATCCCATATGCCTTTTAACCACTTTCTCAACTAGCTCTGCCACCTTCAATTTGTGCACAGACATCCCCAGGTCTCTCTGTTCCTGCACCCACTTCCTTCTGTTCTTCGGTTCTCATAACACAGAGGGACAGGAGGACAGGGAGGTCTGGAAAGAAGGAGGGGGAGAGAGAGCAAACAAACAGGAAACACGTATGGGAACACCACCACCTGCAAGTTTCCCTTAAGTCACACACCATCCTGACTTGGAACTATATCGCTGCTCCTTCACTGTGACTGGGTCAAAATCCTGGATCTCCCTTCCTAACAGCACTGTGGGTGTACCTACCCCACATGGACTGCAGCGGTTCAAGAAGGAGGCTCAACACCACCTTCTCAAGGGCAATTGTGAATGGGCAATAAATGCTGTCCTGGCCACTAACGCACACATCCAACAAATGAATCAAGAAAATAAAAATTTGACACCGAGTCACTTCAGGAGATATTAGACCAGATGACCAAAAACTTGGTCAGAGGTTGGTTTGAGGGAGAATCTTCAAAGAGGAAAGAGAGTTAGTGAGATGGAGAGGTTTGGGAAAGGAATTCCAGAGTTAGGGCCTTGGCAGCTTGAAGGCACGGCCACCAATGCTGGAACGATTCAAATTGGGGATGTTCAAGAGGCCAGAATTAGTAAAAATTTGTAAAAATTTACAAGTGTCTCAGCATCAATTGCTGATTGTGGAAGAGAGTTCCAAACTGATACCACACCTGGTGTGTTGAAGTGTTTCTTCATTTCACTCCTGAATGGTTTTGAGACGACATTTAGATTTTTAGACTCGGCCCACAAGTTCCTGTCTCCGCAGCCAGTGGGAATAGTTACTCTCTGTCTACCCTATCAGAGTCTCCTTGTCTGCACTGCCCCATCGAACAATCTCAGAGAAGGTACAGCACGGATTAGATACAGAGCACAGTTCAGTTTAAACATTCCCTGGAGTGTCGGATTAACCCGGGTCACTCACTGTGCCCGGCTCAGCCTCAAGACTCACCTGCCTCAGTCACTGAGACGCTCCTGTATCACTTGCCTTAATGTAAGTGGATGCCGGGTTTGGGAGCAGGACAGGCAGACGGGATTAGGACGACTGCTCATGTGGAGGATAAGCATCAGTAATCCCTCAGAGAATCAGAACAGACCAGCGAGACTCAGAAAAGGAAACTTGTGTTGAATTTGTGAGACTTGCATTGTGGAATGCTTTAGTATTTGGTGAGAATGTTGAGCCAGTGACATTTTGCCCCAGTGGGATGAATAGACACTATATGACTTGATTACAACAGTAAGGTACCGTGTGTACTGTAAATATGGACTGAAATAACAATGTAACTGATCAATTTTCAGCTGAATACTATGACTACAGTTATACCTGCTATCCTGTTATATATGTGCTGCTATACCTGCTATATGTGAGAATGTACATACGACACGATGGGATGAAGTCAAAGTGGCCACTCTTTATATTTTCAGACTATCCCAAGTTCCTGACTCCGCAGCCAGTGGGAATATTTACTCTCAGTCCACCCTATCAGTTTCCCTTATTATTTTGTAAACCTTCATCAAATCACCCAATAACCTTCTAAATTCCAGGGATACACAGTAAATCTCCAGCTGCACTGTCCCATTAAATATTCCCAAGCCAAGCACAATGTTGGGTTTGACACAGAGTAAATTTCCCTCTACGCTGTCACATCACACACTCCCAGGGCAGGAACATCATGGGGTGGATACAGAGTGAATCTCACTCTACACTGTCTGATAGAGACAGAGAGAGAGACAGAAAGAGAGAAACAGAGAGACATCGACTAACAGGGTGACTGACAGAGAAAGAAGGATATTTAACAGGGGATATTGGAAGAGGAGGATGCAATTTAACCCCACAACTCTTTTCCGGCATTCAATGAGATCATGGCTGATCTGTGATCAAACTTACACCATATATCCTGCCTTTGCCCCTTATCTCTTAATACATTTGGTTAACAAGAATCTATCAATCACAGGTTTAAAAATTAACCAATAAGCCAGCATGAAATTTGTACAAACAATATCATGAGGGTGTGATGGTTCCCACAGTGGAATAGCTGGCTGAATATTTAAAATGGAGGCTATTCCTTCTGGATCATCAAAAGTGTCTGCCTGGGCCCCAACTTCATCTGCATTCCTCCCTCTCCCAATGTTTTTTTTCGCTCCATACCGATCTCAAATATGTTTGTGTACACAGCAGTGAAGGATTAAATCATTTTAATATATCTTACATTATCCTCTTCATCCAACTCAACAATCTCTCTCTCTCTCCAAGTTTGTCCCTCTCCACAGCCCTCTCTATGCCTTCATATCTAACCCTCCGTCCCTCTGTCTCTCTCCTAGTGTCAGTGATAGCAGAGAGAGAGACAGAGATAGAAGGAGAGGGAGGGAGTGACAGAGAGGGAAAGACAGATGGAGGGACAGAGAGAGAGAGAAGGAGAGATTGGGAGAGATAGAGAGGGAAAGGCAGTTGGAGAGACAGAGAGAGAGAGAGGCAGAGATGGAAGGAGATAGAGGGAGAGACAGGGAGGGAAATACAGATGGAAAGACAGAGAGAGAGACAGAGAGAGAAGGAGAGAGAGGGAGTGTCAGGGAGGGAAAGACTAATGGAGGGACAGAGAGAGAGAGACAGGGAGAGAGATGGAGTGACAGGCAGGGAAGGACAGATGGAGGGATAGAGAGAGAGAGACAGAGATAGAAGGAGAGAGAGGGAGTGACTGGAGGGAAAGACAGATGGAGAGAGTGAGAGAGAGGGACAGAGATAGAAGGAGACTGAGGGAGAGACAGAGAAGGAACGACCGATGGAAAGACTGAGAGAGAGAGAGAGATAAGGAAACAGAGGAAGAGACAGAGAGGGAAAGACAGATGGAGGGACAGAGAGAGAGAGAGGCAGAGATTAGAATTAGAATTAGAACATTACAGCGCAGTACAGGCCCTTCGGCCCTCGATGTTGCAGAGATGGAAGGAGAGAGATGGAGAAACAGACAGGGAAAGACAGATGGAGGGACAGAGAGAGAGAGAGAGAGAGAGACAGAGAGACAGAGAGAGAGGCAGAGATAGAAGGGGAGAGAGGGAGTGACAGGGAGGGAAAGACAGATGGAGAGACAGAGAGAGAGAGACAGAGACAGAGATAGAAGGAGAGAGAGGGAGAAACAGACAGGGAAAGACAGATGGAGGGACAGAGAGAGAGAGAGACAGAGAGAGAGAGACAGAGAGAGAAGGAGGGAGAGTGAGAGACAGAGATGGAAAGACAGATGGAGGGACAGAGAGAGAGAGAGACAGAGACAGAGATAGAAGGAGTGAGAGGGAGTGACAGAGAGGGAAAGACAGATGGAGAGACAGAGATAGAGGAGAGAGAGATAGGAGAGAGATGGAGAGACTGAGAAGGAAAGACAGATGGAGGGACATAGAAAGAGACAGAGATAGAAGGAGAGAGTGGGAGAGACAGGGAAGGAAGGACAGACAGAGGGACAGAGAGAGAGAGAGAGAGAGACAGAGATAGAAGGAGAGAGAGGGAGAGACAGAGAGGGAAAGACAGATGGAGAGACAGAGAGAGAGAGACAGAGATAGAAGGACAGAGAAGGGAGTGACAGAGAGGGAAAGACAGATGGAGGGACAGAGTGAGAGACACGGAGGAGAGAGATGGAGTGACAGTGAGGGAAGGACAGATGGAGAGAGAGAGAGAGAGGCAGAGATGGAAGGAGAGAGATGGAGTGACAGGGAGGGAAGAACAGATGGAGGGATAGAAAGAGAGAGACAAATAGAAGGAGAGAGGGAGTGACATAAAGGGAAAGACAGATGGAGGAACAAAGAGAGAAACAGAGAGAGAGGCAGAGAGAGAAAGAGAAGGAGAGAGAGGGAGAGACAGAGAAGGAGAGAGAGGGAGAGACAGAGAAGGAGAGACAGATGGAGAGACAGAGAGAGAGAGACAGAGATAGAAGGACAGAGAAGGGAGTGACAGAGAGGGAAAGACAGATGGAGGGACAGAGTGAGAGACAGAGAGGAGAGAGATGGAGTGACAGGGAGGGAACAACAGATGGAGGGATAGAAAGAGAGAGACAAATAGAAGGAGAGAGGGAGTGACAGAAAGGGAAAGACAGATGGAGGGACAGAGAGAGAGACAGAGAGAGAGGCAGAGACAGAGAGAGAAGGAGAGATTGGGAGAGACAGAGAGGGAAAGGCAGTTGGAGAGACAGAGAGAGAGAGAGGCAGAGATGGAAGGAGAGAGAGGGTGTGACAGGGAGGGAAAGACAGATGGAAAGACAGAGATAGAGGGAGAGACAGAGAGAGCGAATGGCAGAGATGGAAGGAGAGAGAGGGAGAGACAGGGATGGAAATACAGATGGAAAGACAGAGAGACAGACTGAGAGAGAAGCAGAGAGAGGGAGTGTCAGGGAGGGAAAGACAAATGGAGGGACAGACAGAGGGAGGGAAAGACAGATGGAGTGACTGAGATAGAGAGAGGCAGAGATGGACGGAGAGAGAGGGAGTGGCAGGGAGAGAAAGACAGATGGAAAGACAGAGAGAGAGAAAGGGAGAGAAGGAGAGAGATGGAGTGACAGAGAGGGAAGGATAGATGGAGGGATAGAGAGCGAGAGACATAGATAGAAGGAGAGAGAGGGAGTGACGTGGTGGGGTTGGGGGGGTATACAGATGGAGGGACCGAGAGAGAGAGAAGGAGAGAGAGGCAGAGACAGAGAGAAGGAGAGAGGGATTGGCAGAGAGGGAAAGACATTTGGAGGAACAGAGAGCGAGACAGCGATAGAAGGAGAGAGAGGGAGTAACCGAGAGGGAAAGACAGATGGAGGGACAGAGAGAGAAGGAGAGAGAGGGAGAGACAGAGAGAGAGGCAGAGACAGAGAGAGAAGGAGAGAGAGAGGGAGAGACAGAAAGGGAAAGACAGATGGAGAGACAGAGAGAGAGACACACACAGAGATAGAAGGAGAGAGAGGGAGAGACAGAGAGGAAAAGGCAGATGGAGGGGCAGAGAGAGAGAGATTAAGACAGAGAGATAGAAGGAGAAAGACATAGAGACAGAGAACGAAAGACAGAAGGAGGGACAGAGAGAAGACAGAGAGAGTGGCAGAGACAGAGATAGAAGGAGAGAGAGGGTGTGTCAGGAGGAAGGGGAGAGGGAGGTAGAGGGGGAGAGACAGATAGAGGGAGAGAGACAGATAGAGGGAGAGAGACAGACAGAGAGGCAGAGACAGAGAGAGAAGGAGAGAGAGGGAGAGACAGAGAGAGAGGCAGAGACAGAGAGAGAAGGAGAGAGAGGGAGAGACAGAAAGGGAAAGACAGATGGAGAGACAGAGAGAGAGAGACACACAGATAGAAGGAGAGAGAGGGAGAGACAGAGAGGAAAAGGCAGATGGAGGGGCAGAGAGATTAAGACAGAGAGATAGAAGGAGAAAGACATAGAGACAGAGAACGAAAGACAGAAGGAGGGACAGAGAGGGAGACAGAGAGAGTGGCAGAGACAGAGATAGAAGGAGAGAGAGGGTGTGTCAGGAGGAAGGGGAGAGGGAGGTAGAGGGGGGAGAGACAGATAGAGGGAGACAGACAGATAGAGGGGGAGAGTGAGATAGAGGGTGAGAGGGAGATAGAGGGGGAGAGGGAGAAAGAGGGGGAGAGGGAGAAAGAGGGGGAGAGGGAGAAAGAGGGGGAGAGGGAGAAAGAGGGGGAGAGGGAGAAAGAGGGGGAGAGGGAGAGAGGGGGGAGAGACTGATCGAGGGAGAGAGTGAGATCGAGGGCGAGAGACAGATAGAGGGGGAGAGTGAGATAGAGGGGGAGAGTGAGATAGAGGGGGTGTGTGAGATAGAGGGGGAGAGTGAGATAGAGGGGAAGAGTGAGATAGAGGGGAAGAGTGAGATAGAGGGGAAGAGTGAGATAGAAGGTGTGTGTGAGATAGAGGGGGTGTGTGAGATAGAGGGGGTGTGTGAGAGAGAGGGGGTGTGTGAGAGAGAGGGGGAGAGAGAGATAGAGGGGGAGAGAGAGATAGAGGGTGAGAGAGAGATAGAGGGGGAGAGAGATAGAGGGGGAGAGAGAGATAGAGGGGGAGAGAGATAGAGGGTGAGAGAGAGATAGAGGGGGAGAGAGATAGAGGGGGAGAGAGATAGAGGGGGAGAGAGATAGAGGGGGAGAGAGATAGAGGGAGAGAGAGATAGAGGGAGAGAGTGAGATCGAGGGGATGTGTGAGATAGAGTGGGAGAGAGAGATAGAGCGGGAGAGGGAGATAGAGGGGGAGAGAGAGATAGAGGGTGAGAGAGAGATAGAGGGTGAGAGAGAGATAGAGGGTGAGAGAGAGATAGAGGGGGAGAGAGATAGAGGGAGAGAGTGAGATCGAGGGGATGTGTGAGATAGAGTGGGAGAGGGAGATAGAGTGGGAGAGGGAGATAGAGTGGGAGAGGGAGATAGAGGGGCAGAGGGAGATAGAGGGGGATAGGGAGATAGAGGGGGGAGAGGGAGATAGAGCGGGAGAGGGAGATAGAGGGGGAGAGGGAGATAGAAGGTGTGTGTGAGATAGAGGGGGTGTGTGAGAGAGAGGGGGAGAGAGAGATAGAGGGGGAGAGAGAGATAGAGGGGGAGAGAGAGATAGAGGGTGAGAGAGAGATAGAGGGTGAGAGAGAGATAGAGGGTGAGAGAGAGATAGAGGGTGAGAGAGAGATAGAGGGGGAGAGAGATAGAGGGGGAGAGAGATAGAGGGAGAGAGTGAGATCGAGGGGATGTGTGAGATAGAGTGGGAGAGGGAGATAGAGTGGGAGAGGGAGATAGAGGGGCAGAGGGAGATAGAGGGGGATAGGGAGATAGAGGGGGGAGAGGGAGATAGAGTGTGGGTGAGGGAGAGACAGCAGGAGAGGGAGATAGAGGGTGGAGACGGAGATAGAGGGGGGAGAGGGAGATAGAGGGGGGAGAGGGAGATAGAGGGGGGAGAGGGAGATAGAGGGGGGAGAGGGAGATAGAAGGGGAGAGGGAGATAGAGTGGGGTGAGGGAGATAGAGTGGGGTGAGGGAGATAGAGTGGGGTGAGGGAGATAGAGTGGGGTGAGGGAGATAGAGGGGGAGAGGGAGATCGAGTGGGGTGAGGGAGAGAGAGCGGGAGCCGGAGATAGAGGGGGATTGGGAGATAGAGGGTGGAGACGGAGATAGAGGGGGAGAGATGGATGGGGTAGAGGGTGGTGAACCTGTGGAATTCTCTACCGCAGAAGGCAGTGGAGGCCAAGTCATTAAATATATTCATGGAGGAGAGAGATATATTTCTAAATGTCAAAGGGATCAAGGGGTATGGGGAGAAAGTGGGAACAGGGTACTGAATTAGACCATCGATCATGATCTTTATTGAATGACGGAGCAGGCCCGAAGGGCCGAATGGCCTGCTCCTGCTCCTATTTTCTATGTTTCTATGAGAGAGGTGGATTGAGAGAGGGAGAGATAGAGAGAGGAGAAAGAGAAGGAGAGATAGAGATGGAGCGAGGTGACCCTGATATTCTCTCTCTCTCTCTCACACACATCCAGACACACACAGACACATACATAAAGGGACACACAGACAGACAGACACAGAGACAGATTTTACAATCCACACTGATGTCAGTAAAAATGACCAACAGAACCTCAGTAACAATCCCCAGTGTCTGCCCAGTCCTGAGAGAGACAGAGAGAGAGAGATAGGGCAGTGACAGAGAAAGACAGTGAAAGAGGTAGGACAAAACAGCTTGTAGGAGAAACTTTACATTTATTTGTGTTCCACAGATTTTATTAAAAGTTGAAAGGGACTGGACACTGGAAAAGCTGTCAACACACAACAACAACACTGAGAGAAAGAGAGAGAGAGAAGGAGAGAGAGGGATCGAGAGAGAGACAGAGAGAGATGGAGAGAGAGGGTGTGACAGAGACACAGAGAGAGAGGCAGAGACGGAGAGAGAAGGAGAGAGTGGGAGAGAAACAGAGGCAAAGGCAGTTGGAGAGACAGAGAGAGAGAAGCAGAGATCGAAGGAGAGAGAGGGAGTGACAAGGAGGGAAAGACAGATGGAAAGACAGAGAGAGGGAGAGACAGAGAAAGAAGGAGAGAGAGGGAGAGACAGAGAGGGAAAGACAGATGGAGGAACAGAGAGAGAGACAGAAATGGAGGAGAGAGAGGGAGGGAAAGGGAGGGAAAGACAGATGGAGAGACAGAGAGAAAGAGAGAGAAAGAAGGAGAGAGAGGGAGAGACAGGGAGGGAAGGACCGACGGAGGGATCGAGAGAGAGAGACAGAGATAGAAGGAGAGAGAGGGAGAGGCAGAGAGGGAAAGACAGATGGAGAGACAGAGAGAGAGAGGCAGAGATGGAAGGAGAGAAAGGGAGTGATCGGGAGGGAAAGACAGATGGAGAGACAGAGAGAAAGAGAGAGAGAGAAGGAGAGACAGGGAGGGAAGGACAGATGGAGGGATAGAGGGATAGAGAGAGAGACAGCAATAGAAGGAGAGAGAGGGAGTGACAGAGAGACAAAGAGAGAGGGAGAGACAGAGAGAGAAGGAGGGAGTGGGAGAGAAACAGAGGCAAAGGCAGTTGGAGAGACAGAGAGAGAGAAGCAGAAATGGAAGGAGAGAGAGGGAGTGACAAGGAGGGAAAGACTAATGGAAAGACAGAGAGAGAGACAGAGAGAGAAGGAGAGAGTGGGAATGTCAGGGAGGGAAAGACAGATGGAGGGACAGAAACAGAGAGACAGAGATAGAAGGAGAGAGATGGAGAGACAGGGAGGGAAGGACAGATGGAGGGATAGAGGGATAGAGAGAGCAACAGAGATAGAAGGACAGAGAGGGAGTGTCAGGGAGGGAAAGACAGATGGAGAGACAGAGAGACAGAGATAGAAGGAAAGAGAGGGAGTGACAGAGAGGGAAAGACAGATGGAGGGACAGAGAGAGAGACAGAAATAGAAGGAGAGAGATGGAGAGACAGGGAGGGAAAGACAGAAGGAGGGACATAGAGAGAGACAGAGATAGAAGGAGAGAGAGAGTGTGTCAGGGAGGGAAAGACAGATGGAGAGACAGAGAGAGAGAGAGAGATAGAAGGAGAGAGAGGGAGAGACAGGGAGGGAAGGACCGACGGAGGGATCGAGAGAGAGAGACAGAGATAGAAGGAGAGAGAGGGAGAGGCAGAGAGGGAAAGACAGATGGAGAGACAGAGAGAGAGAGGCAGAGATGGAAGGAGAGAAAGGGAGAGACAGAGAGGGAAAGACAGATGGAGAGACAAAGTGAGAGACAGAGAGAGAAGGAGAGAGAGGGAGAGATAGAGGGAAAGACAGATGGAGGGACAGAGAGAGAGACAGAGAGAGAGGGAGAGACAGAGAGTAGGAGAAAGGGAGTGACAGAGAGGGAAAGACAGATGGAGGGACAGAGAGAGAGACAGAGATAGAAGGAGAGAAATGGAGAAACAGAGAGGGAAAGACTGATGGAGGGACAGAGAGAGAGACAGAGAGAAGCAGAGACAGAGATAGAAGAACAGAGACAGAGATGGAAAGACAAATGGAGGGACAGAGAGAGAGACAGATATAGGAGAGAAATGGAGAAACAGACAGGGAAAGACTGATGGAGGGACAGAGAGAGAGACAGAGTGAAGCAGATAGAAGGACAGAGACAGAGGGGGAAAGACAAATGGAGGAACAGAGAGAGAGACAGAGAGAGAGAGACAGAGATAGAAGGACAGGGAGGGCAGGACAGATGGAGGGACAGACAGAGAGACAGTGATAGAAGGAGAGAAATGGAGAAACAGACAGGGAAAAACTGATGGAGGGACAGAGAGAGAGACAGAGTGAAGCAGATAGAAGGACAGAGACAGAGAGGGAAAGACAAATGGAGGAACAGAGAGAGAGACTGAGAGAGAGAGACAGAGATAGAAGGACAGGGAGGGCAGGACAGATGGAGGGACAGACAGAGAGACAGAGAGAGAGAGACAGAGATAGAAGGAGAGAGAGGGAAGGACAGATGGAGGGACAGAGTGAGGGACAGAGAGAGAAGGAGAGAGATGGAGTGACAGGGAGTGACAGGGAGGGTCGGATAGATGGAGGGATAGAGCGACAGAGACAGAGATAGAAGGACAGAGAGGGAGAGACAGAGAGGGAGGCAGAGACAGGGAGAGAAGGAGAGAGAGGGAGAGACAGAAAGGGAAAGGCTGTTGGAGAGACAGAGAGAGCGAGACAGAGTGAGACGCAGAGACAGAGATAGAAGGCGAGAGAGGAAGTGACAGGGAGGGAAGGACAGATGGAGGGATAGAGAGAGCGACAAAGAGAGAAGGAGAGAGATGGAGTGACAGGGAGGGAAGGATAGATGGAGGGATAGAACGAGAGAGAGAGATAGAAGGAGAGAGAGGGAATGACAAGGAGGGAAAGACAGATGGAAAGAGAGAGAGACAGAGATGGAAGGAGAGACAGGGAGGGAAAGACAGATGGAGGGATAGAGGGATAGCGAGATAGACAGCAATAGAAGGAGAGAGAGGGAGTGACAGAGAGAGAAGGAGGGAGTGGGAGAGAAACAGAGGCAAAGGCAGTTGGAGAGACAGAGAGAGAGAGAAGCAGAGATGTACGGCGAGAGAGGGAGTGACAAGGAGGGAAAGACAGTTGGAAAGACAGAGAGAGAGAGACAGAGAAAGAAGGAGAGAGAGGGAGAGACAGGAAGGGAAAGACAGATCGAGGGACAGAGTGAGAGACAGAGAGAGAAGAACAGAGAGGGAGTGACAGAGGGAATGACAGATGGAGAGACAGAGATAGAAGGAGAGGGAGGGACAGAGAGGGAAAGACAGATGGAGGGACAAAGTGAGAGACAGAGAGAGAAGGAGAGAGATGGAGTGACAGGGAGGGAAGGTCAGATGGAGGGATGGAGAGAGAGAGACGGAGAGAGAGGGAGTGACGGGGAGAAGACAGATGGAGGGACAGAGAGAGAGAGAAGGAGAGAGAGGGAGAGACAGAGAGAAGGAGAGAGGTAGTGACAGAGAGGGAAAGACCGATGGAGGGACAGACAGAGACACAGAAAGAGTGGCAGAGACAGAGAAAGAAGGAGAGATTGGGAGTGTCAGAGAGGGAAAGACAGATGGAGGGACAGACAGAGAGAGACAGGGAGAGAGATGGAGTTACGGGGAGGGAAGGACAAATGGAGGGCTAGAGAGAGAGACAGAGAGAGAGGCAGAGAGAGAAGGAGAGAGAGGGAGAGACAGAGAGGGAAAGACAGAGAGGGAAAGACAGAGAGGGAAAGACAGAGAGGGAAAGACAGATGGAGAGGCAGAGATCGAAGGAGAGAGAGACAGAGATAGGAGAGTGAGGGAGTGACAGAGAGGGAAAGGCAGATGGAGGGACAGAGAGAGAGACAGATAGAGAGTTAGAGAGAGAGAGACACACACAGATAGAAGGAGACAGACGGAGAGACAGAGAGAGAGGCAGAGACAGAGAGAGAAGGAGAGAGAGGGAGAGACAGAAAGGGAACAACAGATGGAGAGACAGAGAGAGAAGGAGAGAGAGGGAGAGACAGAGAGAGAGGCAGAGACAGAGAGAGAAGGAGAGAGAGGGAGGGACCGAAAGGGAAAGACAGATGGAGAGACAGAGAGAGAGATACACACAGATAGAAGGAGAGAGAGGGAGAGACAGAGAGGAAAAGGCAGATGGAGGGGCAGAGAGAGAGAAATTAAGAGAGAGAGATAGAAGGAGAAAGACACAGAGACAGAGAGGGAAAGACAGAAGGAGGGACAGAGAGAGAGAGACAGAGAGAGTGGCAGAGACAGAGATAGAAGGAGAGAGAGGGAGTGTCAGGAGGAGGGGGAGAGGGAGATAGAGGGGGGAGAGACAGATAGAGGGAGAGAGACAGATAGAGGGAGAGAGACAGATAGATAGAGGGGGAGACAGACAGAGGGGGAGACAGACAGAGGGGGAGACAGACAGATAGAGGGGGAGACAGACAGATAGAGGGGGAGAGGGAGATAGAGGGGCAGAGGGAGATAGAGGGGCAGAGGGAGATAGAGGGGGAGAGGGAGAGAGAGGGCGAGAGACAGATCGATGGGGAGAGTGAGATAGAGGGGGGATAGGGAGATAGAGGGCGAGAGACAGATCGATGGGGAGAGGGAGATAGAGGGGGAGAGGTAGATAGAGGGTGGAGATGGAGATAGAGAGGCAGAGATAGAAGGGGAGGGAGGGAGTCACAGGGAGGGAAAGACAGATGGAAAGACAGAGAGAGAGAGACAGAGAGAGAGGCAGAGATAGAATGAGAGAGAGGGAGTGTCAGGGAGGGAAAGGCAGATGGAAAGACAGAGAGAGAGAGACAGAGAGAGAGGCAGAGATTGAATGAGAGAGAGGGAGTGTCAGGGAGGGAAAGGCAGAAGAAGGGACAGAGAGAGAGAGACAGCGAGAGAAGGAGAGAGACGGTGTGACAGGGAGAGAAGGACAGATGGAGAGACAGAGAGAGAGAGACAGAGTGTGAAGGAGAGAGAGGGAGTGTCAGGGAGGAAAAGACAGATGGAGGGATAGAGAGAGTGCGACAGAGACAGAAAGAGAGAGAGCGTGTGACGGGGTGGGGGGGGGAGACAGATGGAGAGACAGAGAGAGAAAGACAGAGAGAGAAAGACAGAGAGAGAAGGAGAGAGTGGGAGAGACAGACAGGGAAAGACAGATGGAGGGACAGCGGGAGAGAGAGACAGAGATAGAAGGAGAGTGAGGGAGGGTCAGGGAGGGAAAGGCAGAACAAGGGACAGAGAGAGAGACAGAGAGAGAAGGAGAGAGACGGTGTGATAGGGAGAGAAGGACAGATGGAGAGACAGAGAGAGAGAGACAGAGTGAGAAGGAGAGAGAGGGAGTGTCAGGGAGGAAAAGACAGATGGAGGGATAGAGAGAGTGCGACAGAGACAGAAAGAGAGACAGCGTGTGACGGGGTTGGGGGGGGAGACAGATGGTGAGACAGAGAGAAGGACAGAGAGAGAAGGAGAGAGTGGGAGAGACAGACAGGGAAAGACAGATGGAGGGACAGAGGTAGAGAGACAGAGATAAAAGGAGAGAGAGGGAGTGACAGAGAGGGAAAGGCAGATGGAGAGACAGAGAGAGAGACAGAGAGAGAAGGAGAGAGACGGAGAGACAGAGAGGCAAAGACAGATGGAGGGACAGAGAGAGAGACAGAGACAGAGCGAGAAGGAGAGAGAGGGAGAGACAGAGAGGGAAAGACAGATGGAGGGACAGAGAGAGAGACAGAGACAGAGCGAGAAGGAGAGAGAGGGAGAGACAGAGAGGGAAAGACAGATGGAGGGTCAGAGAGAGAGACAGAGACAGAGCGAGAAGGAGAGAGAGGGAGAGACAGAGAGGGAAAGACAGATGGCGGGACAACCGAGAAAGACAGAGAGAGTGGCAGAGATAGAGATAGAAGTAGTGAGAGGGAGTGTCAGGAAGGGAAAGACAGATGGAGGGACAAAGTGAGAGACAGAGAGAGGCAGAGAGAGAGATAGAAGGAGATAGAGGGAGTGACAGGGGGTGGGCAAGATAAATGGTGTGACAGAGAGAGAGAGAGAGAGACAGAGAGGGAAGGAGAGAGAGGGAGAGACAGAGAAGGAACGACAGATGGAGGGACAGAGAGAGAGAGGCAGAGAGAGAGGCAGAGATAGAAGGGGAGAGAGGGAGTGACAGGGAGGGAAAGACAGATGGAGAGACAGAGAGAGAGAGACAGAGAGAGGCAGAGATAGAATGAGAGAGAGGGAGTGTCAGGGAGGGAAATACAGATGGAGGGACAGAGAGAGAGAGAGACAGAGAGAGAGACAAGAGATAGAAGGAGAGTGAGGGTGTGTCAGGGAGGAAAAGGCAGAAGGCGTCACAGTGGCGCAGTGGTTAGCACCGCAGCCTCACAGCTCCAGTGACCCGGGTTCAATTCTGGGTACTGCCTGTGTGGAGTTTGCAAGTTCTCCCTGTGTCTGCGTGGGTTTCCTCCGGGTGCTCCGGTTTCCTCCCACATGCCAAAGACTTGCAGGTTGATAGGTTAATTGGCCATTATAAATTGCCCCTTGTATAGGTAGGTGGTAGGGAAATATAGGGACAGGTAGGGATGTGGTAGGAATATAGAATTAGTGTTGGATTAGTATAAATGGGTGGTTGATGGTCGGCACAGACTCGGTGGGCCGAAGGGCCTGTTTCAGTGCCGTATCTCTAAACTAAACTAAGGGACAGAGAGAGAGAGACAGAGAGACAGAGAGAGAAGGAGAGAGATGGTGTGACAGGGAGAGAAAGACAGATGGAGAGACAGGGAGAGAGAGACAGCGAGAAGGAGAGAGATGGAGAGACAGGGAGGGAAAGACAGATGTAGGGATAGAGAGAGTGTGACAGAGACAGAGAGAGAGCGTGTGACGTGGGTGGGGGTGGCAGACAGATGGAGAGACAGAGAGAGAAAGAAGGAGAGAGTGGGAGAGACAGAGAGGGAAAGACAGATGGAGGGACAGAGAGAGAGAGAGAGAGAGAAGCAGAGAGTGGGAGACACAGAGAGGGAAAGACAGATGAAGAGACAGAGAGAGAGAGAGAGGCAGAGATGGAAGGAGAGAGAGGTAGAGACAGAGGGGGAAAGACAGATGGAGGCACAGGGAGAGAGAGACAGAGATAGGAGAGACAGGGAGTGACAGGGAGGGAAATACAGATGGAGGGACAGAGAGAGAGACAAAGATAGGAGAGAGAGGGAAAGACAGATGGAGGGACAAAGAGAGAGACAGAGAGAGATGGAGAGAGTGGGAGAGACACAGAGAGGGAAAGACAGATGGAGGGAGAGAGAGAGAGACAGAGAGAGGTGGAGAGAGTGGGAGAGACAGAGAGGGAAAGACAAATGGAGAGACAGAGAGAGAGACAGAGATCTCTCCTGATGTTTCTGTCTCCATACCTATCTCTTAAATGGTTATGCACACAGCAGTGAAGGATTACATCAAATAAATTTCTGTTACATTCTCCCTTTCAATCGACCCCACAATCTCTCTCTCTCCAACCTTGTCCCTCTCCACAACACTCTCTCTGTCTCCATATCTAACCCTCTCTCCCTCTGTCTCTCTCCTCGTGTCAGAGATAGCAGGAAGGAGAGACAGAGAGAGGAAGACAGAGAGAGAATGTTGAAGGAACTGTACTCTGTTCCTAAGCTGTGCTGAACCTGCTCTGGGAGTGTTTGATGGGCTACATTAATCGGCCGTGTACAGTCCTGTATCAGGCTGTGAAGAAGCACAGCTTGTTCAGTGTACAACGGGTCAAAGGGAACGATTCACTCCTGTCTGCTACTGGGAAAGCTTAACGTACTCCAAAAAACTCCAGACTTTTGGCATTTATTACCTTATCGGGCAGATCTGTCGTTAAGTTGGACTAGACTTGTGAATAATTCTTTTGAAGTTGTTTTTCCGGCATTACTAGTGTAAATCGATTTGCAGCATCCCATCATCTAATATACACTCCTGTCTATATTGTCTGAATACAAACATAAAATATCCACAGATTTTGCTATTTATTCCGGGGCAGACAGGTGAAGTGTTTATTTTGTCTGTGATTTAACTCGACCCCCAATGATAACCAACATGGTGGGAGAGAGTGATAGACAGAGAGAGAGGAACAGAGGTAGAGTAACAGAGGGAAAGGGAGAGATAGAAATGGAGAGAGAACAGAGAGATAGTGAGGGATAGAGACAGAAGCAGAGAGATAGAAAGTGCCAGGAGACCCTGAGACACTTTAGAAGCAGTGGGACGGGGAGACAGGCTGTGTGGGGACCCTGGGGGAACATTACAGATAGACAGGGTAGATGTAGGTAAGATGTTTCTCCTGGTTGGGGAGTCGAGAACCAGGGGACACAATTTCAAAATAAGGGGGAAGCCACTTGGGACAGAGATGAGGAGAAATGTCATTACTCAGAGGGTTGTGAATCTTAGGAATTCTCTATCCCAGAGGGCTGTGGAAGCTCAGTCATTGAGTATGTTTAAAGCAGAGATTGACAGATTGCTGAATACCAATGACATAAAGGGTATGAGGATAGTCTGGGAAAAACACATTGAAGTGGATGATCAGCCATGATAGTATTGAATGGCAGAGCAGGCTCGATGGGCTGAATGGCCTACTCCTGTTCCTATATTCCAAAGCTGCCGAAATAGTTTCTCTCAAACTACCCCATCAGTTCCCCTTAATATCTCAACATCTTTGAACAAATCACCTTGTTCCTCCTAAATTCCAGGCAATAAATCCCTAGTTTGTGTAATATCACCTCGTAATTTAACCCTTGGAGTCCAGTTATCATTCTGGTAAATCTACACTGCACTCAAATGGACATGGACCCCTCAAGTCTCTTTGGACCTCCAGTGTTTCTATCTTTTCACCATTTATAAAGTACTCTGTTCTAGTCTTTTTTGCTGACATGGAAATCTAACTACCACAGTTTTGCCCATTTATTTAAGATATTAATACCTCTTTGTAATTTGATGCTTCCAGCTACACTGCTTACAATGCTGCCTATTTTTGTGTCATTGGTAAACTTGGGTATGTTGCATTCTACCTCATCATCTTAAATCATTAATAAATACAGCAAAACTGAGACACACACGGGCTTTGCACTAGTAGACAGGAGTGAATCATTCCATCCTAGAGGCTTTTTAATTCCAGATTTATGTTTATTTTTAGAAAAAACAAAATTCAAATTCACAACAGCCCAGCGTGGGATTTGAACTCCTACTTTTTCAATCATCAGCTCAGGCCTTCAAATTAAAACCCATAAAAAGAGATTCATTTTCCTACTGCTGTTTTCTGACTGACTGAGGTTTTGTATATTGTTCCCTTCTCCTCTTCTTCCATGTGTTTGAAGTCTTTGAAGTTTGTCAGACATTGGTAAACTACTTCATGTGGTGTTTTGTAAATCCCTTCAATTCTGTGTATCTGGAAGGGACACAATTCAAATTCTCACCTTATTGCATCAACTAAAACCTGCAGGTCCATTCAAACAACTCTATTTCCTGTCTCTGCAAAGACAGCTCACACTTCCACAATGCAGGAATGTCTGAATGGAAACAGCTTTTGACACATTTCCAAACATGTTTGCTAACACTTTTCAGGATGAAGCTCAATTCAACTGACAAGACTCGAAGCCCCAAATTGAATCTTTCAGATATAAAAACTGACGCAGATCTCTCCAGATTCCAGATCTCTCTGAACCAGCACCCATTTTAACATTGTGCTATTTAGTTTATATCGCTTCTCCTCAGCCTTCCTTCCTAAATGCATCATTTTACATTTCTCAGCATTGAAGTTAACCTGCCATGTGTCTGACCATTTCACCAGACTGCCTCTATCCTCCTGAACCCCACACTGTACCTGCTCTGACAGTGTTTTATAGAACAGAGAAGACAGAGATTTACTACTACTATTCCCTTCTCTGTTTATTACATTGCAGATGGTGTAATGTTGAAGTTATGCCCTGTAAACCCAAGTCCAAGTCATTAATATATATCAAAAAGATCAGTGGTCCTAATCCAAACCCCTGGGGAATACCACTGTACCACAATGTACACTGTATACAGTCAGTACAAAAGCAGGGAGGTTATGCTGAACATTTATAAAGCTCTATTTCGGCCCCGACTGGAGAACTGTGTCCAGTTCTGGTCACCAGACTTTAGGAAGGATGTGAGGTTCCTTGAGAGGGTGCAGAGATTTACCAGAATGGTTTCAGAGATGGGGGATTTTAGCTACAAGGTTAGGTTGGAAAAGCTGGGTTTGATCTCCTTAGAACAAAGTAGATAGAGGGGAGATTGAATAGAAGTGTATAAGATTATGTCAGGCAAAGATACCGCCCTCCAGTCTGAAGCAACCATTCACCACTACTCTCTGTGTCCTGTCCCTTAGCCAATGTTGTATCCACTCTGTCCCTGTCCCGTTCATTCCATCAGCATTCCTTTCGTGAACTAGTCAGTTATGAGGCAGCATTCTGACCTCCCATTGAGGAAATTGTTCCCAGAGCACAGAAAAACACACACAGACAGGCAATGACCATCTGTAACAAGAGAGAATCCAACCACCTCCCCATGGCATTCAAAGCATTATCCCATCGCTGAATCCCCCAGCATCAACATCCTAGGGAGACATTGACCAGGAACTGAGCTGAAGTAATCACATCAGTACTGTGGCTACAAGTGACTCACCCCCTGACTCCCCAAAGCCTTTCAACCACCTACAAGACACAAGTCAGGTGTGTGATGGTATCTCTCCACTTGCCTGGATGAGTGTAACATCTACAACACTCCAGAGGCTCGACACCATCCAGGACAAAGCAGTCCACCTGATTGGTACCCCATCCACCACTTTAAACTTTGATCAGATCACCCCTTACCCTTCTAAATTCCAGGGATACAGAGTAAAGCTCCGTCTACACTGTCCCATCAAATGCTGCCAAGCTATTAGTTAGCTATTGAGTAAATCTCTGTCTTCTCTGTTCTAGAAAACACTCCCAGGGAAGGTACAGAGTGGGGTTAGATACAGAGTAAAGCTGCCTCTATATATGCCTCGCTTTCTCCTCCTCCATCCAGATGGAGAGAGTAACAGTGAGAAAGACAGGGATAGATATCGAGAGGGAAGAACAGGGAGAGGGAAGGATAGCAATGGGGAGAGATTACCAGAGAGAAAGAGGACAAGATCGGGATGGAGAGTGTCGGTCAGCATTCCCGCAAAGCTGTGTGCAGCATCCTGGAAGGTATGACACAGTGAGAGATTGAGATTAAGAGGGTACAGAGAGAGAAATAAACAAGGAGAGAGTAGCAGAGAGGGGAACTAGTGATTGATTGAGTGAGTAAGAGAGAGGGGAAGACGGAGATGGAGAGAGATTACCAGTAAGAGTAGCTCTCCACTTCTCTCTCCATGCATATCTCTCCCTTTCTCACTGTTACCCTCTCTCCATCTATATTCCTCCCTCTCTCCTGGTGTTTCACACTCTACACCTATTTCTTGTACCTCTGTGTACACAGAATTACATCAAACTATGATAACATTTGTCATTTGCACTTTTGATCTAACCTAACAACATGACTGTCTCCAACATTATCTCTGTGTCTGTGAACAGCAGGACCTTGGAGTGAATGTTCACTGATTCCTGAGGCTGACAGGACAGGTGGATAAGCTGGTTAGGAAGGGATAAGGGAGACTTTCATTTCCCGACCAGTGGAAATAATCTCTCAGTGTCCACCCTATCCAGTCCCTTTAGAATCTGATATGTTTCAATGAGATCACCTCTCATTCTTCTAAACTCCAGAGAATACAGGTCCTATTTACTCAGCCTCTCATCATAGGACAATGGCAGAGAAGCTAAACAAATACTCTCTGTCTGTCTTTATGTTCTCTCTCATGCTCTGTAATCTTCCTTGAATCATTGAACACTGCAGTTTGTGGATCATTTCACTGTTTGCTGTTGAGCTGATGAAATTGTTTGATTGGCAGTGATAATATTTTTGGACCATTGTATTGAGTCCAATGGGTTGCAACGAGGATTACTGGGTGATTTCTCTCTGCAACTTTTAATCTTTAATCAAGCTTATCTGGGCATTAACCTGCAATCTGTTTTTATATGTCTGACTCCACTCATTCTCCCGAGGATAAAGTTACTTTTGTCTGGTTGTGTACCCAATGAAATGACTGTTTGACATGGCGAGACTTTCTTTACTGTGAACGTGTGCTGATGTCTCTCTCTCTCTCACACACACACACTATCTGCCTCTCTCTCTGCCCACATATATCCCGGACTTTCCCTCTCTCTCTGACAGACACTCTATCTCTCATTCATTTTTCACACTTTCTGTACACCCTGTGTCTGCTCTTTTCCTCTAATTTCTCATTTTCCTTCCCACTCTCTCTCTCCATCTCTCTCTCTCTCTCTTCTGCTCTGTTACTCTCTCCTCACCTTTATCTTTCCATTTATCTGTTTCCTCACTCTCAAACTCTACCTCTCCCTCACTCTCCACCTTCCTTTCTCTTTGATCTCTCTTCACATCTCTCTATCACTCTGTCTCCATCTCTGTCCAATTGAGGAGATTCTCCCTCCATTTCTCACCATCTCTTGCTCTCACTCTCTCCCTCTCACCTATTTTCTCTCAGTCTCTCCATCACTCTCTCTCCATCTCTGTCCAATTGAGGAGATTCTCCCTCCATTTCTCACCATCTCTTGCTCTCTCACTCTCTCCCTCTCACCTATTTTCTCTCAGTCTCTCCATCTCTCTATCACTCTGTCTCCATCTCTGTCCAATTGAGGAGATTCTCCCTCCATTTCTCTTGCTCTCTCACTCTCTCCCTCTCACCTATTTTCTCTCAGTCTCTCCATCACTCTCTCTCCATCTCTGTCCAATTGAGGAGATTCTCCCTCCATTTCTCACCATCTCTTGCTCTCTCACTCTCTCCCTCTCACCTATTTTCTCTCAGTCTCTCCATCACTCTCTCTCCATCTCTGTCCAATTGAGGAGATTCTCCCTCCATTTCTCACCATCTCTTGCTCTCTCACTCTCTCCCTCTCACCTATTTTCTCTCAGTCTCTCCATCTCTCTATCACTCTCTCTCCATCTCTGTCCAATTGAGGAGATTCTCCCTCCATTTCTCACCATCTCTTGCTCTCTCACTCTCTCCCTCTCACCTATTTTCTCTCAGTCTCTCCATCACTCTCTCTCCATCTCTGTCCAATTGAGGAGATTCTCCCTCCATTTCTCACCATCTCTTGCTCTCTCACTCTCTCCCTCTCATCTATTTTCTCTCAGTCTCTCCATCTCTCTATCACTCTCTCTCCATCTCTGTCCAATTGAGGAGATTCTCCCTCCATTTCTCACCATCTCTTGCTCTCTCACTCTCTCCCTCTCACCTATTTTCTCTCAGTCTCTCCATCACTCTCTCTCCATCTCTGTCCAATTGAGGAGATTCTCCCTCCATTTCTCACCATCTCTTGCTCTCTCGCTCTCTCCCTCTCACCTATTTTCTCTCAGTCTCTCCATCTCTCTATGATTCTTTCAAGCTCAGTTCTTCCTCTCTCTCTCTCCCCATCACTCTCTCTTTTCTATTTCCCTCTCTATTACTTGCTCTCCAACTCTCTTGCTCTTTCTGTCCATGTTGGGTCCCTTTAAGAGTTTGGGACAGTTCTGGTGGTGCAGGGTCCCTTTAAGAGTCTGGTGCTGACCCCCCCCTCCCCCAGCCCAGGGGCGGGGTTACAAGTCGCCCAAACCGCGGCTGCGCGGAGGCAAGAGGCAGCTTTTGACCCCTTGACCTCCAGACACGTGGGGCGAGGCAGCCAATGAGACCTCACTGACGCCCTGGCGGGAGAGGGGGTGTCATCAGCCGCCATGTTTGCGCGACGTCACCCGCCGGCCGCTCATTTCCGCAAACAGCAGCTGAAAGGAAAAGGAGAAGCGGCTTCAGCTGTCGATCTCAATGGAGGAAAGTTGAACGTCTGAGCCGGGGGACAATATAAAAAAGCGGCGGTTGACGCTCTTGTGGGGATGCGCATGTGCGGAGCATCCTCCCAGAGTGCAGCGCGGCCTGTACCGCAGAAAGGGGCCGTTCCCACCCGCGGGGCATTGTGGGAGCCGCAGGACGCCATTGCCCCCTCATTAACTCAGTCAAAATTAACTCATTCCCTCTCAGCTCTCTCTCCCTCCTTTTCATATTGCAGGCTGAAATGGGGCTTTGTTGGCATCCATTACACCATCCCGGGTGTGATCAGATACTCTGTCCCTTCATAAACGATTTCCCGTCCCTCCATCAGCTTGTGATTGTTATTGGCTTTTCTCCTACTGAAATGGTTGCTGAATTTGTTGGTCTTTTTCTCCTGGCTTCATAACCAACCCTCTCTCCCTCTGTCTCTCTCCTCGTGTCAGAGATAGCAGGAGGGAGAGATAGAGAGAGGAAGACAGAGAACAACCCCAGCTTCTCCAATCTATCCACGCAACTCAAGTCCCTCATCCTGGAACCTTGCTCGTGAATCTTTTCTGCATCCTCTCTAATGCCTCCACATCCTACCTAAAGCACGGTGTCCAGAATTGGACACAATACTAGATGAGGATGAAGCAGTGTTTTATAAAGCTTCATCATAACCTCCTTGCTTTTATACTCTAAGCCTCTATTTACAAAGCCTAGGATCCCATACGCCTTTTAACCACTTTCTCAACTAGCTCTGCCACCATCAATTTGTGCACAGACATCCCCAGGTCTCTCTGTTCCTGCAGACACTTCCTTCTGTTCTTAAGTTCCCATGACAGAGAGGGACATAAGGACAGGGAGGTCTAGAAATAATGAGGGGGAGAGAGAGCAAACAAACAGGAAACACATATGGGAACACCACCACCTGCAAGTTTCCCTTCCAGTCTCACACCATCCTGACTTGGAACTATATCACCATTCCTTCACTGTCACTAGGTCAAAATCCTGGATCTCACTTCCTAACAGCACTGTGGGTGTACCTCCCCCACATGGACTGCAGTGGTTCAAGAAGCTTCAACGGCAATTGGTGATGGGCAATAAAATGCTGGCATAGCCAGTAATGCACACATCCAACAAATGAATGAAAAATAATAACAATTTGGCACCAAGTCACTAAAGGAGATATTGAACTGGACACAGGAACACAAGAAGTAGGAGCAGGAGTAGGCCATTCAGCCCCTCGAGCCTGCCCTGCCATTCAATAAGATCATGACTGATCTGTCCCAACACTCAACTCCTCTTTCAGGCCTGCTCTGCAGAACCCTCGACTCCCTGAGAGGGTTGAGAACAAATATTTTCCCACAAAGACAAACAGGGTGAGACTCCCAAATCTAGAGCCCCTTAGATAGCAAGAATCAAACCAGGTAGAATAAGGCACAAAAGGGAAGCTTATGCCAGATACCGAGAGCTCAATACCACAGAAAGCCGAGAGGAGTGAAGAAAGTGCAGGGGTGAAATTAAAAAGAAAATTAGGAAAGCAAAAAGATAGTCGGAAAATAATATTACCAAGTAAAATCAAGGAAAGCGCAAAGATGTTTTATAAATACATGAAGAGCAAGAGGATAACTAAGGATAGAGTATTAAGGACCAAAAAGGGAATGTGTGTATGGAGGTGGGAGATGTGGGCATGGTTCTTAATGAACACTTTGTATCCGTCTTTATAAAAGAGGGGGAACTATGCAGACATTGTCGTTAAAGAGGAGGAGTGTGAAATATTGGATGGGATAAACAGGGTGCGAGGGAAATATTAAGGTGTTTAGCATCTTTGAAAGTGAATAAATGGTCAGGCCTGGATGCATTGGAATCAGTTCAGAGAAGGTTCACTCGGCTGATTCCTGGGATGAAGGGGTTATCTTATGAGGAATAGTTGAACAGGTTGGGCCTATACTCATTGGAGTTTAGAAGAATGAGAGGTGATCTTATTGAAACATACAAGATTCTGAGGGGACTTGACAGGGCGGATGTTGGGAGGATGTTTCCCTTGTGGAGGAGTCTTGAACTAGGGGGCACCGTTTAAAAATAAAGGGTCTGCCATTTAAGACTGAGCTAAGGAAGACTTCTTTCTCCCAGAGGTTGGTTAGGCTTTGGAATTCTCTTCCCCAGAGAGCAGTGGAGGTTGGGTCAATGAATTTACAAGGGAGTCAAGGGTTATGGGGGGCAGGCAGGAAAATGGAGTTAAAGTCACTATCAGATCAATCATGATCATATTGACTGACAGAACAGGCTCAAGAGGCTGAATGGCCTACTCCTGCTCCTATTTCTTCGGATCTAGTGTATAAATTGGAGGGTTTGCTCTCCACTTTTTAAACCATTTTTATAGCAGAGACAGGTCCATGTGTAATATAAACAGAGACAGGGTCTAGTGCAGACCTAACTAGTGCATTGATAACTGAGACTAGTGTAAAAGGTATCAAGGATACAGAATTCTAAATATACATTCAGGGGAAGTCTTTTAGGCCAGTACGTAGCAAGGTCAACAAGAGATGGGTCAGTTTGACACTTAGTTTTAGGGAATGAAGCTGGGCCGGTGGAAGGCGATTTAGAAAAGGTGGATTGGAAAACGCGACTTGAAGGTAAATCAGTGTCAGAGCAGTGAGATTGAATCATTTCATCCTGGAGGATTTATTATTCCAGAGTTATTTTTTATCTTCAGAGAAATTCAAATTCACAAGAGCCCAATGTGGGATTTGAACTCCGACTTTTTCAGTCATTACCTCAGGCTTTCAGATTACAAACTGTAAAAGACATTCACCTTCCTCCTGTTGTGACCTGACTGTCTCAGCTTTTGTGTAGTGTCTCCAATCTTGTTCTTTCATGTGTCTGAAGACTTTGATGTTATTCAGACATTGGTAAACCACTTCATTCTCTCAGGTCATCGGCTCAAATACCTTCAGGGACACAATCCACAATCTAATTCACACCCTATTCAAGCAACCAAAATCTTCAACTCCATTCAGACACCCCGATATCCTGTCCTTGCACTGATAACTGACAGCTCCACAATGCAGAAATGTCTGAATGAGAAACCACATTTACCTGACACAATCCAAGCTCCAAATTGAATCATTAAGATATCGAAAATACCACAGAAATGTGACTTGTTCCTTGTAACAGTGAGACTGAAACATTTCAGGGTACTATTCAACCAAGAAGGATTCCGAGAAAAGTCAGGATCAGGATTGAAAGAGAAAGAGAGAGAGTAAAAAGGGGGGAGTGAGAGAGGGGGTAGAGAGAGAGAGAGAGAGAGACACGGTCAGCTCCTGGATGGGGAAGGATTCTCTGTTCCTTCACCCATTTTAACATTGTACCATTTAGTTTAGACAGAGAGACATAGACTGACAGGGTGACTGACAGAGAAAGAAGGATATTTAACATCGGATATTGGATGTAATTTAACCCCACAACCCTGTTCCGGCATTCAATGAGATCAGGGCTGATCTGTGATCTATCTTACACCATATATCCTGCCTTTGCCCCTTATCTCTTACTATCTTTGGTTAACAAGAATCTATCAATCACAGGTTTAAAAATTAACCAATAATCCAGCATGAAATTTCCACAAACAATATCATGAGGGTGTGATGGCTCCTACAGTGGAATAGCTCACTGGATGTTTAAAATGGAGGCTATTTCCTCTGGATCATCAAAAGTATCTGCCTGGGCCCCAACATCATCGACATTTCCCCCTCTCCCGACGTTTTTTTTCTCTCCATATCTATCTCTTATATGTTTGTGTCCACAGCAGTGAAGGATTACATCAAATTAATAGATCTTACATTATCCTTTTCATCCACCTCAACAATCTCTCTCTCTCCAACGTTGTCCCTCTCTACAGCCCTCTCTCTGCCTTCATAACTAACCCTGCCTCCCTCTGTCTCTCTCCTAATGTCAGAGATAGCAGGAGGGAGAGACAGAGAGAGAATGTTGAAGGAACTGTACTCTGTTCCTAAGCTGTGCTGAACCTGCTCTGGGAGTGTTTGATGGGCTACATTAATCGGCCGTGTACAGTCCTGTATCAGGCTGTGAAGAAACACAGCTTGTTCAGTGTACAACGGGTCAAAGGGAACGATTCACTCCTGTCTGCTACTGGGAAGAGAGACTGACCTTAACATCAAGGCAGCGTTTGACCGAGTGTGACATCGAGGAGCCCGAGTAAAACTGAAGTCAGTGGGAATCGGGGGAAATCTCTCCACTGGTTGGAATCATACCGAGCACAAAGGAAGATGGTTTTGGTTGTTGGAAGTCAATCATCTCAGTCCCAGGCCTTCACTGCAGGAGTTTATCAGGGTAGTGTCCTCAGCCCAGCCATCTTCAGCTGAGATCCCAGCAGAAAGTGCTTTAAATACTGAGCAGGTCAAGCAGCATCTGTGGAGAGAGAAACAGAGTTAGTGATTCAGCTCGATGCTTTCCAGATTTCCAGCATCCACAGTATTTTGCCTCAGATAATGAAGCAATCCAGAGCCACAGACCCAGACAACATTCAGGTTTGGGCCGACCAGTGGCAAGTAACATTCACGTCACACAAGTGCCAGGCAATGACCATCTGCAACAAGAGAGAATCCAACCACCTCCCCTTGGCATTCAAAGCATTATCCCATCACTGAATCCCCCAGCGTCAACATCCTGGGGAAACATTGACATCAGGCTTAACTGAACGAAACACATCAATAGTTTCTTCACCCAGTGGCTGGTGGGTGTCTGGAACTCACTGCCTGAAAGGATGGTAGAGGCAGAAACCCTCATCACATTTAAAACAATCTCTTGGATATTCACTTCTCCATGTTTAAAATGGGTAAGGAATAACTCTCCTCGTCTACACTGCCTCATCGCACACTCTCAGAGAAGGTACAGCATATCTTCGAGACAGAGTAAAGCTCCGTTTAAACATTCCCTGGAGTGTCGGATTAACCCGGCTGTGCCCGGCTCAGCCTCAAGACTCACCTGCCTCAGTCACTGAGACGCTCCTGTATCACTTGCCTTAACATAAGTGGATGCTGGGTTTGGGAGTGGGACAGGCACACGGGATTAGGACGACTGCTCATGTGGAGGATAAGCATCAGTAATCCCTCAGAGAATCAGAACAGACCAGCGAGACTCAGAAATGGAAACTTGTGTTGAATTTGAGAGTCTTGCATTGTGGAATGCTTTAGTATTTGGTGAGAATGTTGAGCCAGTGACATTTTGCCCCAGTGGGATGAATAGACACTATATGACTTGATTACAACAGTAAGGTACCGTGTGTACTGTAAATATGGACTGAAATAACAATGTAACTGATCAATTTTCAGCTGAATTTTATGACGACAGTTATACCTGCTATCCTGTCAGAATGTACATAAGACACGATGGGATGAAGTCAAAGTGGCCACTGTTGAATTTGCTCGCTTGATCTTTGTGGGAACACAAGGGTTAAGTAAGTTAAAAATATCAAATGGTCAATTCACTTGTTTAAGTAAACACTGAACAGAAATGGGTCTGGAATGTCCTATGTGCTGCATTCCTACTCCTACATCTACTCTGTCAGGACCCCTCATGATTTTGAACACCTCGATCAAATCTCATCTCAAGTTTCTCTTCTCTATGGAGAACAACACCAGTTTCTCCAATCTATCCAGGTAACTGAAGTCCCTCATCCCTGGAACCTTGCTCGTGAGTCTTTTCTGCATCCTCTCTAAAGCCCCCACATCCTTCCGAAAGTACGGTGTCCAGAATTGGACACAATACTAGTTGAGGATGAAGCAGTGTTTTATAAAGCTTCATCATAACCTCCTTGCTTTTATACTCTGAGCCTCTATTTACAAAGCCTAGGATCCCAAATGCCTTTTAACCACTTTCTCAACTAGCTCTGCCACCTTCAATTTGTGCACACACATCCCCAGGTCTCTCTGTTCCTGCACCCACTTCCTTCTGTTCTTAGGTTCTCATAACACAGAGGGACAGGAGGACAGGGAGGTCTGGAAAGAAGGAGGGGGAGAGAGAGCAAACAAACAGGAAACACGTATGGGAACACCACCACCTGCAAGTTTCCCTTAAGTCACAAACCATCCTGACTTGGAACTATATCGCTGCTCCTTCACTGTGACTGGGTCAAAATCCTGGATCTCACTTCCTAACAGCACTGTGGGTGTACCTACCCCACATGGACTGCAGCGGTTCAAGAAGGAGGCTCAACACCACCTTCTCAAGGGCAATTGTGAATGGGCAATAAATGCTGTCCTGGCCACTAACGCACACATCCAACAAATTAATCAAGAAAATAAAAATTTGACACCGAGTCACTTCAGGAGATATTAGACCAGATGACCAAAAACTTGGTCAGAGGTTGGTTTGAGGGAGAATCCTCAAAGAGGAAAGAGAGTTAGTGAGATGGAGAGGTTTCGGAAAGGAATTCCAGAGTTAGGGCCTTGGCAGCTTGAAGGCACGGCCACCAATGGTGGAACGATTCAAATTGGGGATGTTCAAGAGGCCAGAATTAGAGGATGGCAGATATTGGTGGATTGTGGAGCTGGAGGAGATTGCAGAGATAGGGAGGGGTCATTTGTGGAAGACAATTCCAAAATTCCACCATCCTTTGTGTGTAGAAGTGTTAATAAATTTCACCCTTGAAAGGGTCTTCGACTAATGTTCGATTTTTCGACTGTGCGCCTCGTCCGAGACTCCTCCAACCAGTGAGAAGAGTTTCTCTCTATCTACCCCATCAGTTTCCAGTATTGTCTTGTAAACTTTGATCAATTCACCCAGCACAGTGGCACAGTGGTTAGCACCGCAGCCTCACAGCTCCAGCGACCCGGGTTCAATTCTGGGTACTGCCTGTGTGGAGTTTGCAAGTTCTCCCTGTGTCTGCGTGGGTTTCCTCCGGGTGCTCCGGTTTCCTCCCACATGCCAAAGACTTGCAGGTTGATCGGTAAATTGGCCATTAGCAATTGCCCCTAGTATAGGTAGGTGGTAGGGAAATATGGGGACAGGTGGGGATGTGGTAGGAATATGGAATTAGTGTAGGATTAGTAGAAATGGGTGGTTGATGGTCGGCACAGACCCGGTGGGCCGAAGGGCCTGTTTCAGTGCTGAATCTCTAAATTAAACTAAACTAAACACCCCTGACACTTCAAAATTCCAGGGATACAGAGTAAAGCTCCGTCTAAACTGTCCCTTCAAATGCTGCCAAGCCAAGTACAGAATGGAGTTATCTACAGAGCAAATCTCTGTCCTCTCTGTTCTATAAAACACTCGCAGGACAGGTACAGTGTGGGGTTAGATACCGAGTAAAGCTGCCTCTGTATATGCCTCTCTTTCTCCTCCTCCATCCAGATGGAGAGAGTAACAGTGAGAAAGACAGGGATAGATATAGAGAGGGAATAACAGAGAGAGGGAAGGATCGCAATGGGGAGAGATTACCAGAGAGGAAGAGATTGGGATGGAGAGTGTCGGTCAGTGTCCCTGCAAAGCTGTGTGCAGCAGCCTGGAAGGTGCCACGCAGGTCCTGTTCCCTGATAAATAACACACGTCTTCGAAGATTCTTAAAAATTTAAAGGGACTGCACGTGGGACAAAAAAAACTTGCCGTGCACAACAACTAAATTTTCTGGGAACATTGGAGCCAGCTGTAGCTCAGTGGGTAATAATCCTGCCTCTGAGTTATACGTTTGTGGGTTCAGGTCTGAACACAAAATCTAGACTGATGTCACCCAACAGAAAATCAGAACAGACCAGCGAGACACAGAAAAGGAAACTTGTGTTGAATTTGTGAGCTTCGCTTTCTGTAATGTTTTAGTGTTTGGTCAGAATGTTGACCCAGTGAAATTTTGCCCCTGTGGCATGAGAGTTATCTGAATAGAGATTATAACATCTTATTACAACATGAAGGTACCGTGCGCACTGAGTATAACAACATTTGCAGCGTCCCATCATGTAAAATACTTTACTGGGTGCGGGATCAGGGTTTGATATTTCCAACACACTGAGGGAAACTCGAACTTTTAATCAGCCCTGGGAGGAAAGTAAACCTGGAGACTTTCAAACAGTAATCAATGTCAGATTTGATCAATTATTAGGGATTCATCAATTTAGTATACAAAGCAGACAGAATGTGCCGTTAAAGAGCGGGATATGGGTTTCCTACCAGCCTGCAGAAGGAAGTGCACCCTCTGCAGTTGTGGTATCACCAAAAGCAGCCAAATTAAAATAGCAGATTGATGTATGTGGAGTTTTACTGAGGTTCTGAGAGAGGAGAGAGAAACAGGCATAGACACAGACAGGCAGACACACACACCCACACACAGAGAACCACACATGCACACACAGAACCACACACACACACACAGACCGACATGCACAGACACACAGAGACCGACATGCACAGACACACACACAAACAGACTGCCCAAGGGACAGAGAGTGACAGAAGAATATTTCAATTTCTATAATATTTCAATTTCAGTTTCTATAAGATCCCCCCTCATTCTTCTGAATTCCAATGAATATAATCCCAATCTACTCAGTCTCTCCTCATAAGCCAACCCCCTCAACTCTGGAATCAACCTAGTGAATCTCCTCTGCACCCTCTCCAGTGCCAGTACATCCTTTCTCAAGTAAGGAGACCAAAACTGCACACAGTACTCCAGGTGCGGCCTCACCAGTACCTTATACAGCTGCAACATAACCTCTCTGCTTTTAAACTCAATCCCTTTAGCAATGAAGGACAAAATTCCATTTGCCTTCCTAATTACTTGCTGTACCTGCAGACCAACCTTTTGCGATTCATGCACAAGGACACCCAGGTCCCTCTGCATAGCAGCATGCTGCAACTTTTTACCATTCAAGTAATAATCCTTTTTACTGTTACTCCTACCGAAATGAATAACTTCACATTTATTAACATTGTATTCCATCTGCCAGACCTTTGCCCACTCACTCAATGTATCTATGTTCCTCTGCAAAGTTTCACAGTCATCTGCACACTTTGCTCTGCCACTCATCTTAGTGTCATCTGCAAACTTTAACAACCTACACGTGGTCCCCAACTCCAAATCATCGATATAAATTGTAAATAATTGGGGTCCCAACACCGATCCCTGAGGCACACCACTAGTGACTGATTGCCAACCAGAATAGCGCTCATTTATCCCCACTCTCTGCTTCCTGTTAGTCAACCAGAGAGGGAAAGGCAGTTGGAGAGACAGAGAGAGAGAGAGACGCAGAGATGGAAGGAGAGAGATGGAGTGACAGGGAGGGAAAGACAGATGGAGGGACAGAGTGAGAGACAGAGAGAGGAGAGAGATGGAGTAACAGGGAGGGAAGGACAGATGGAGAGACAGAGAGTGAGAGACAGAGATAGAAGGAGAGAGAGGGAGTGACAGGGAGGGAAAGACAGATGGAAAGACTGAGAGAGAGAGAGGCAGAGATGGGATTAGAGAGAGGGAGGGATAGGGAGGGAAAGACAGATGGAGAGACAGAGAGAGAGAGAGATAGAAGGAGAGAGAGGGAGAGACAGAGAGGGAAAGACAGATGGAGGGACAGAGAGGGAGACAGAGGGAGTGGCAGAGACAGAGATAGAAAGAGAGAGAGGGAGAGTTAGGGAGGGAAAGACAGATGGAGGGACAAAGTGAGAGACAGAGAGAGCAGGAGAGAGATGGAGTGACAGGGAGGGAAAGACAGATGGAGGGACAGAGAGGGGGAAGAGAGATAGAGGGGGAGAGAGAGAGATTGAGGGGGAGAGAGAGAGATAGAGCGGGGAGAGAGAGATAGAGTGGGGAGAGAGAGATAGAGGGGTAGAGAGAGATAGTGGGGGGAGAGAGAGATAATGGTGGGAGAGAGAGATAGAGGGGGGAGAGAGAGAGAGAGGTGGGGAGAGAGAGATAGAGAGGGCAGAGAGAGATGGAGGGGGGAGAGAGAGCTGGAGGGGGGAGAGAGAGCTGGAAGGGGGAGAGAGAGCTGGACGGGGGAGAGAGAGATAGACGGGTTAGAGAGAGATAGAGGGGAGAGAGGGAGATAGAGGGGGAGATAACAAACTTGGAGGAGATGTAAACAGTGTTGATGACATCAATCGACTACAACAGGACATCGATAGGTGAGCAGAATGGGCAGACAAGTGGCAGAAGGAATTTAATACAGGGAAATGTGAGATGGGCAGAAAGGATAGGGAGAGGGAATACAGACATAATGGCCCAGTTCTAGGGAGTGTGCAGGGACAGAGAGACCTGGGGATACATGTACATACATCTTTGAAGGTGGCAGGACATATTGAGAAAGTAGTCAGCAAAGCATATGGGATCTTGGGCTTCATAAATAGAGATTTTGAGTACAAAAGCATGAAAGTTATGCTGTATGTTTATAAACCTCTGGTTAGGCCACGACCAGAACACTGCATCCAATTCTGGTGACCACACTTTAGGAAGGATGTGAGAGTCCTTTGTAGGGAGCAGAGGGGATGGTGGATCCAGGGATGGGGGATTTTAGCAAAGTGGACTGGAAACAGCTACTTGAAGGTCAATCAGTGTCAGAGCAGTGAGAGTTACTGAGGGTTGATATCAAATATGTTCACACAAAGACAAACAGGGTGGGACTCCCAAATCTAGAGCCCCTTGGATGTCAAGGATCAAACCGGGTACGATAAGGCACAAGAGGGAAGCTGATGTCAGATACCGAGAGCTCAATACAACAGAAAGCTGAGAGGAGTGTAGAAAGTTCAAGGGTGAAATTAAAAAGCAAATTAGGAGAGCAAAGAAATGGCCGGAAAATAATATTACCATTAAAAGCAAAGAAATCACAAAGATGTTTTATAAATACATGAAGAGCAAGAGGATAAATAAGGATAGAGTATTAGGGACCAAAAAGGGAATGTGTGTATGGAGGTGGGAGATGTGGGCATGGTTCTTAATGAATACTTTGTCTCCCTCTTTATAAAAGAGGGGGAACGATGCAGATATTGTAGTTAAAGAGGAGGAGTGTGAAATATTGGATGGGATAAACAGAGTGAGAGGGAAATATTAAGGTGTTTGGCAACTTTCAAAGTGGATAAATGGTCAGGCCTGGATGCATTGGAACCAGTTCAGAGAAGGTTCACTCGGCTGATTCCTGGGATGAAGGGGTTGTCTTCTGAGGAATGGTTGAACAGGTTGGGCCTAAACTCATTGGACTTTAGAAGAATGAGAGGTGATCTTATTGAAACATACTAAATACTTAAAGGGATAGACAGGTTAGATGCAGGTAAGATGTCTCCTTTGGTTCGGGAGTTTAGAACCAGGGGACACAATTTCAAAATAAGGGGGAAGCCACTTAGGTCAGAGATGGGGAGAAATGTCTTTGCTCAGAGGGTTGTGAATCTTTGGAATTCTCTACTCCAGTGGGCTGTGGAAGCTCAGTCTGGGAAAAAGGCATTGAAGTGGATGATCAGCCATGATCGTATTGAATGGCAGAGCAGGCTCGATGGGCTGAATGGCCTACTCCTGTTCCTATGTTCCCAAGCTGCTGAAATAGTTTCTCCCAAACTATGCCATCAGTTCCCCTTAATATCTCTACATCTTGGAACAAATTACCTTGATCCTCCTAAATTCCAGGCAATAAATCCCTAGTTTGTGTAATATCACCTCGTAATTTAACCCTTGGAGTCCAGTTATCATTCTGGTAAATCTACACTGCACTCAAATGGACATGGACCCCCCAAAGTCTCTTTCAACCTCCAGTGTTTCTAGCTTTACACCATTTATAAAGTACTCTGTTCCAGTCTTTTTTTGCTGACATTGAAATCTAACGACCACAGTTTTGTCCATTTATTTAAGATATTAATATCTCTTTGCAATGTTCTGCTTCCAGCTACACTGCTTACAATGCTGCCTATTTTTGTGTCATTGGTAAACTTGGGTATGTTGCATTCTACCTCATCATCTTAAATCATTAATAAATACAGCAAAACTGAGACACACACGGGCTTTGCACTAGTAGACAGGAGTGAATCATTCCAACCCAGAGGCTTTTTAACTCCAGATTTATGTTTTTTGAAAGAAAATATAGAATTCAATTTCACAACAGCCCTGTGTGGGATTTGAACTCCTGCTTTTTCAATCATCAGCTCAGGCCTTCAAATTAAAACCCATAAAAAGAGATTCATTTTCCTACTGCTGTTGTCTGACGGTCTCAGGTTTTGTATATTGTTCCCTTCTCCTCTTCTTCCATGTGTTTGAAGTCTTTGAAGTTTGTCAGACATTGGTAAACTACTTCATGTGGTGTTGTGTAAATACCTTCAATTCTGTGTATCTGGAAGGGACACAATTCAAATTCTCACCTTATTGCATCAACTAAAACCTGCAGGTCCATTCAAACAACTCTATTTCCTGTCTCTGCAAAGACAGCTCACACTTCCACAATGCAGGAATGTCTGAATGGAAACAGCTTTTGACACATTTCCCAACATGTTTGCTGACACTTTTCAGGATGAAGCTAAATTCAACTTAGAGATTGCAAGCCCCAAATTGAATCTTTTAGATGTAAAAAGTGACACAAATGAAATCCCAGATCTCTCTGTCCCTGCACCCATTTTAACATTGTACCATTTAGTTTATATCGCTTCTCCTCAGCCTTCCTTCCAAAATGCATCATTTGACATTTCTCAGCATTGAAGTTAACCTGCTATGTGTCTG
The DNA here is from genome assembly GCF_036365525.1 of Heterodontus francisci. NCBI lineage: Eukaryota > Metazoa > Chordata > Chondrichthyes > Heterodontiformes > Heterodontidae > Heterodontus > Heterodontus francisci. The sequence goes on from NC_090415.1 coordinate 7,173,079, forward strand.
ACCATTTCACCAGACTGCCTCTATCCTCCTGAAGTCTACTCCTATTCCCTTCACTGTTTATTACATTGCAAATGGCACAATGTTGAAGTTATGCCCTGTAAACCCCAGTCTAAGTCATTCATATATCAATAAGATCAGTGGTCCTAATCAAAACCCCTGGGGAATACCACAATTTACACTGTATACAGTGAGTACAAAAGCCGAGAGGGTGCGCTGAACATTTATAAAGCTCTGGTCAGGTAACAGAGAGGGAGAGACTGGGATTCAGAGGGTAACGGAGAGGGAGAGACTGGGATTCAGAGGGTAACAGAGAGGGAGAGACTGGGATTCAGAGGGTAAGAGAGAGGGAGAGTCTGGGATTCACAGGGTAAAAGAGAGGGAGAGTCTGGGATTCAGACGGAAACATAGAGGGAGAGACTGGGATTCAGACGGTAACAGAGAGGGAGAGTCTGGGATTCAGAGGGTAACCGAGAGGGAGAGACTGGGATTCAGAGGGTAACAGAGAGGGAGAGACTGGGATTCAGAGGGTAACAGAGAGGGAGAGACTGGAATTCAGAGGGTAACAGAGAGGGAGAGACTGGGATTCAGAGGGTAACAGAGAGGGAGAGACTGGGATTCAGAGGGTAACAGAGAGGGAGAGACTGGAATTCAGAGGGTAACAGAGAGGGAGAGACTGGGATTCAGAGGGTAACAGAGAGGGAGAGACTGGGATTCAGAGGGTAACAGAGAGGGAGAGACTGGAATTCAGAGGGTAACAGAGAGGGAGAGACTGGGATTCAGAGGGTAACAGAGAGGGAGAGACTGGGATTCAGAGGGTAACAGAGAGGGAGAGACTGGAATTCAGAGGGTAACAGAGAGGGAGAGACTGGAATTCAGAGGGTAACAGAGAGGGAGAGTCTGGGATTCAGAGGGTAACAGAGAGGGAGAGTCTGGGATTCAGAGGGTAACAGAGAGGGAGAGACTGGAATTCAGAGGGTAACAGAGAGGGAGAGTCTGGGATTCAGAGGGTAACAGAGAGGGAGTGTCTGGGATTCAGAGGGTAACAGAGAGGGAGAGATTGGGATTCAGAGGGTAACAGAGAGGGAGAGTCTGGGACTCAGAGGGTAACAGAGAGGGAGAGACTGGGACTCAGAGGGTAAGAGAGAGGGAGAGACTGGGATTCACAGGGTAACAGAGAGGGAGAGACTGGGATTCAGAGGGTAACAGAGAGGGAGAGACTGGGATTCAGAGGGTAACAGAGAGGGAGAGACTGGAATTCAGAGGGTAACAGAGAGGGAGAGACTGGAATTCAGAGGGTAACAGAGAGGGAGAGTCTGGGATTCAGAGGGTAACAGAGAGGGAGAGTCTGGGACTCAGAGGGTAACGGAGAGGGAGAGTCTGGGATTCAGAGGGTAACTGAGAGGGAGAGACTGGGACTCAGAGGGTAAGAGAGAGGGAGAGACTGGGATTCAGAGGGTAACAGAGAGGGAGAGACTGGGACTCAGAGGGTAACATAGAGGGAGAGACTGGGATTCAGAGGGTAACATAAAGGGAGAGACTGGGACTCAGAGGGTAAGAGAGAGGGAGAGACTGGGACTCAGAGGGTAAGAGAGAGGGAGAGACTGGGATTCAGAGGGTAACAGAGAGGGAGAGACTGGGATTCAGAGGGTAACAGTGACGGAGAGACTGGGATTCAGAGGGTAACAGAGAGGGAGAGACTGGAATTCAGAGAGTAACAGAGGGAAAATAGAGTTGGCGAGGGCAACATAGAAATTTTAAGGAACAGAAAGTGGCCACTTGGCCCATTCTCTCTGTGCCAGCCGAAAAACGATCAACCTATTCTAATCCCACCTTCCAGCATTTGGTCCGAGCTCTGCAGCTTCCCGCACTTGAGGTGCCTATCCAGACTCCTTCTGAATGAGTTGAGGGTCTCTGCCTCAACTACCCTTTCAGGCAGTGAGTTCCAGACCATCGCGACCCTCTGGGTGAAAAAGATTTTCCTCAACTCCCCTCTAATTTTTCTACCAATCACTTTAAATCTATGCCCCCTCGTCACTGACCTTTCTGCTATGGTTCTCTGCCCTTCACCTCCACTCTATCCAGGACCCTCAACATTTTGTACATTTCAATCAGATCTCCCCTCAGCCTTCTCTGTTCCAAGGACAACAACCCCTGCCTATCCTCATAGCTACAATTCTCCAGTCCTGGCAACATCCTAGAAAATGGGAGAGAGACAAAGTCCCGTGTTCATAACACATGGATAAAGAGGTTAATCATCTGAGCTGTAACTCTGAGACAGAGACAGAGAGGGAGAAAGAGAGAGAGAGAGGGAGAGAGAGAGGGAGGGAGAGAGGGAGGGAGAGATGGTGTGGGGGAGACACAAACTGACACGTGGACAGAGGCAGCGAGAGAGAGAGGCAGAGAGAGAGCGAGGCAGAGAGAGAGATAGAGAGAGACAGAGAGAGAGGGAGCGATGGTGTGAGGGAGGCACAAATTGAGACATGGACAGAGGTTGATAAAGAGTGAGAGGGAGAGACAGAGAGAGAGAGCTGGGGGAGAGACAGATAGAGAGTGAGAGAGGCACAGAGAGAGAAGACGACACAGAGAGGCAGACACAGAGAGGCAGACAGAGAGCTAGAGAGAGACAGAGTGAGGGAGAGATGGTGTGAGGGAGGCACAAATTGAGACGTGGACAGAGGTAGAGAGAGAGAGGGAGAGATCGAGCGAGAGAGAGAAAAAGAGAGAGAGGGAGAGATAGAGAGAGAAGGAGAGAGATGGAATTCAGAGGGTAACAGAGAGGGAAAGTCTGGGATTCAGAGGGTAACAGAGAGGGAGAGACTGGAATTCAGAGGGTAACAGAGAGGGAAAGTCTGGGATTCAGAGGGTAACAGAGAGGGAAAGTCTGGGATTCAGAGGGTAACAGAGAGGGAAAGTCTGGGATTCAGAGGGTAACAGAGAGGGAGAGACTGGGATTCAGAGGGTAACAGAGAGGGAAAGTCTGGGATTCAGAGGGTAACAGAGAGGGAGAGACTGGGATTCAGAGGGTAACAGAGAGGGAGAGACTGGAATTCAGAGGGTAACAGAGAGGGAGAGACTGAGATTCAGAGGGTAACAGAGGGTAAAATAGAGTTGGCGAGGGCAACATAGAAATTTTAAGGCACAGAAAGAGGCCACTTGGCCCATCCTCTCTGTGCCAGCCGAAAAACGATCAACCTATTCTCATCCCACCTTCCAGCATTTGGTCCGAGCACTGCAGCTTACCGCACTTGAGGTGCCTATCCAGACTCCTTCTGAATGAGTTGAGGGTCTCTGCCTCAACTACCCTTTCAGGCAGTGAGTTCCAGACCATCGCGACCCTCTGGGTGAAAATGATTTTCCTCAACTCCCCTCTAATTTTTCTACCAATCACTTTAAATCTCTGCCCCCTCGTCACTGACCTTTCTGCTATGGTTCTCTGCCCTTCACCTCCACTCCATCCAGGACCCTCAACATTTTGTACATTTCAATCAGATCTCCCCTCAGCCTTCTCTGTTCCAAGGACAACAACCCCTGCCTATCCTCATAGCTACAATTCTCCAGTCCTGGCAACATCCTAGAAAATGGGAGAGAGACAATGTCCCGTGTTCATAACACATGGATAAAGAGGTTAATCATCTGAGCTGTTACTCTGAGACAGAGACAGAGAGGGAGGGAGAGAGGGAGAAAGAGAGAGAGGGAGAGAGGGAGGGAGAGATGGTGTGGGGGAGACACAAACTGAGACGTGGACAGAGGCAGCGAAAGAAAGAGAGGGCGTGACAGAGAGAGAGAGAGAGAGAGGCAGAGAGAGAGAGAGGCAGAAAGAGAGAGGCAGAGAGAGAGAGGCAGAGAGAGAGATAGAGAGAGACAGAGAGAGAGGGAGCGATGGTGTGAGGGAGGCACAAATTGAGACATGGACAGAGGATGAGAAAGAGAGAGAGGGAGAGATAGAAGGAGAGAGCTGGGGGAGAGACAGATAGAGAGTGAGAGAGGCACAGAGAGAGAAGGAGACACAGAGAGGCAGACAGAGAGAGAGGGAGAGATGGTGTGAGGGAGGCACAAATTGAGACGTGGCAGAGGTAGAGAGAGAGAGGGGGGAAAGACAGATAGCGAGGGACAGAGGCAGTGTGAGAGAGGCAGATTAGAAGGTAGCAAATGTAACCCCACTATTTACAAAAGGAAGGAGAGAGAAAATGGGGAACTAAAGACCTGTTCGTCTAACATCAGTCATTGGGAAAATGCTCGAATCTATCATAAAGGATGTGATAACAGGACACTTAAAGAGAGATTGCAGGGGGGGGCGGGGAGAGAGAAATGGGGAGAGAGAGAAATGGGGGGGGAGAGAGATGGGGGAGAGTGTGTGAGTGAGACGGAGCAAAGGAGAGAGATACTAGGTTAGGTGGGACAATAAGCTGTGAGGAGAACACAAATAGACTACAAAGAGAGATGGTTTGGGATAGACAGCGATAAATGTCCTAGTGTTGTGGTAACATAAAATGGCCACTGAAAATGAACCTAAAATGGCTGACTGATGTGTGTGGATTTCCACAGATGAGAGGAGAGAGAGAGAGACAGACAGACAGAAAGAGAGACAAAGAGGGAGACAGGGACCAAGACACAGAGAGTGATAGCAGGATATTTGTCGGAGGACAGAGGAAGAGGAGGAGGCCATTTGGCCCCTCAACCCTGTTCTGTCATTCAATGAGCTCATGGCTGATGTGTGATCTAACTCCATGTACCTATCTTTGTCCCTTAATACCTTTGGTTAACAAAAATCTATCAAACTCAGATTTAAAAATTTACAAGTGTCTCAGCATCAATTGCTGATTGTGGAAGAGAGTTTCAAACTGATACCACACCTGGTGTGTTGAAGTGTTTCTTCATTTCACTCCTGAAAGGTTTTTAGACTAGGTTTATATTTTTAGACTATGCCCCCATGTTCTAGACTCTGCAGCCAGTGGGAATTGTTACTCTCTGTCCACCCTATCAGTTTCCCTTATTATCTTGAAAACAATCATCAAATCACACCTGAGCCTTCAAAATTCCAGGGATACAGAGTAAATCTCCAGCTACACTGTCCCATTAAATATTCCCAAGCCAAGCACAAGGTTGGGTTTGACACAGAGTAAATTTCCCTCTACACTGTCCCATCACACACTCCCAGGGCAGGAACATCATGGGGTGGATACAGAGTGAATCTCACTCTACACTGTCTGATAGAGACAGACAGAGAGAGAGACAGAAAAAGAGAAACAGAGAGACATGGACTGACAGGGTGACTAAAAGAGATAGAAGGATACTTCACAGGGGATACTGGAAGAGGAAGATGCAATTCAACCCCACACTCCTGTTCCGGCATCAGATGAGATCTTGGCTGATCTGTGATGTAACTTACACCATATATCCTGTCTTTGCCAGCATGAAATTTCCACAAACAATATCATGAGGGTGTGATGGCTCCCACAGTGGAATAGCTTGCTGAATATTTAAAATGGAGACAGAGAGAGAGGGACAGAGATAGGAGAGATAGGGAAAGACAGAGAGGGAAAGACAGATGGAGGAACAGAGAGACAGAGATGGAAGGAGAGAGAGGGAGAGACAGAGAGGGAAAGACAGACGGAGAGACAGAGAGAGAGAGACGGAGATAGAAGGAGAGAGAGGGAGAGACAGAGAGGGAAAGACAGACGGAGAGACAGAGAGAGAGAGACGGAGATAGAAGGAGAGAGAGGGAGAGACAGGGAGGGAAAGACAGACGGAGAGACAGAGAGAGAGAGACGGAGATAGAAGGAGAGAGAGGGAGAGACAGAGAGGGAAAGACAGACGGAGAGACAGAGAGAGACAGGGGAAGATGGAAGGAGAGAGAGGGAGTGTTAGGGAGGGAAAGACAGATGGAGGGACAGAGAAAGAGAGACAGGGAGAGAGATGGAGTGACAGGGAGGGAAGGACAGATGGAGGGACAGCGAGAGAGAGAGAGACAGAGATAGAAGGAGAGACAGGGAGAGACAGAGAGGGAAAGCCAGATGGAGAGACAGAGAGAGAGAGACAGAGATAGAAGGACCGAGAGGGAGTGACAGGGAGGGAAAGACAGTCAGAGGGACAGAGAGAGAGACAGAGAGAGAAGGAGAGAGAGGGAGTGTCAGGGAGAGAAGGAGAGAGAGGGAGAGACAGAGAGGGAAAGGCAATTGGAGAGAGAGAGAGAGAGCGAGACAGAGAGAGAGGCAGAGACAGAGATAGAAGGAGAGAGAGGGAGAGACAGAAAGGGAAGGACAGATGGAGGGACACAGAGAGAGGCAGAGACAGAGATAGAAGGAGAGAGACGGAGAGACAGAGAGGGAAAGACAGATGGAGAGACAGAGAGAGAGACAGAGAGAGTGGCAGAGACAGAGATAGAAGGAGAGAGAGGGAGTGACGGGGGGTGGAGACACATGGAGAGACAGAGAGAGAGAGAAGGAGAGAGATGGAGAGACAGAGAGGGAAAGACAGATGGTGAGCCAGAGAGAGAGAGTCAGAGATGGAAGGAGAGAGATGGAGTGACAGGGAGGGAAGGACAGATGGAGGGATAGAGAGAGAAAGACAAAGATAGAAGGAGAGAGTGGTAGTGACAGAGAGGGAAAGACAAATGGAGGGACAGAGAGAGAGACAGAGATAGAAGGAGAGAGAAGGAATGACAGGGAGAGAAGGACAGATGGAGGGATAGTGAGAGAGACAGAGATAGAAGGAGAGAGAGGGAGTGACAGGGAGGGAAAGACAGATGGAGAGAGAGAGACAGCGATAGAAGGAAAGAGAAATAGTGACATGGAGGGAAAAACAGATGGAGGGACAGAGAGAGAGACAGAGGGAGAAGGAGAGAGAGGGTGTTGCAGAGAGGGAAAGACAGATGGAGGGACAGAGTGAGAGACAGAGAGAGAGAGAAGTAGAGAGAGGGATAGACCGAGAGGGAAAGACAGATGGAGAGAGAGAGAAAGACAGTGATAGAAGGAGAGAGAGGGAGAGACAGAGAGGGAAAGACAGATGGAGAGACAGAGTGAGAGGCAGAGATGGAAGGAGAGAGAGGGAGTGACACGAGAGGGAAAGACAAAATGGATACAGAACTGGCTGCAAGATGGATACAGAACTGGCTCAGTCATAGAAGACAGAGGGTAGCAGTGGAAGGGTGTTTTTCTGAATGGAGGGATGTGACTAGTGGTGTTCCGCAGGGATCAGTGCTGGGACCTTTGCTGTTTGTAGGATATATAAATGATTTGGAGGAAAATGTAGCTGGTCTGATTAGTCAGTTTGCGGACGACACAAAGGTTGGTGGAGTTGCGGATAGTGATGAGGATTGTCAGAGGATACAGCAGGATATAGATCGGTTGGAGACTTGGGCGGAGAAATGGCAGATGGAGTTTAATTCGGACAAATGTGAGGTAATGCATTTTGGAAGGTCTAATGCAGGTGGGAAGTATACAGTAAATGGCAGAACCCTTCGGAGTATTGACAGGCAGAGAGATCTGGGCGTACAGGTCCACAGGTCACTGAAAGTGGCAACGCAGGTGGATAAGGTAGTCAAGAAGGCATACGGCATGCTTGCCTTCATCGATCGGGGCACAGAGTATAAAAATAGGCAAGTCATGCTGCAGCTGTACAGAACCTTAGTTAGGCCTCACTTAGAATATTGTGTGCAACTCTGGTCGCCACACTACCAGAAGGACGTGGAGGCTTTGGAGAGGGTACAGAAGAGGTTTACCAGGATGTTGCCTGGTCTGGAGGGCATTAGCTATGAGGAGAGGTTGGATAAACTCGGATTGTTTTCACTGGAACGACGGAGGTGGAGGGGCGACATGATAGAGGTTTACAAAGTTATAAGTGGCATGGACAGAGTGGATAGTCAGAAGCTTTTTCCCAGGGTGGAAGAGTCAGTTAGTAGGGGACAGAGGTTTAAGGTGCGAGGGGCAAAGTTTAGAGGGGATGTGCGAGGCAAGTTCCTTACACAGAGGGTGGTGAGTGCCTGGAACGTGTTGCTGGGGAGGTGGTGGAAGCAGGTACCATGGAGACGTTTAAGAGACATCTTGACAAATACATGAATAGGATGGGAATAGAGGGATACGGACCCCGGAAGTGCAGAAGGTTTTAGTTTGGGCAGGCATCAAGATCGGCGCAGGCCTGGAGGGCCGAATGGCCTGTTCCTGTGCTGTACTGTTCTTTGTTCTTTGACAGATGGAGGGACAGAGAGAGAAGGAGAGAGAGGGAGAGACAGAGAGGGAAAGACAGATGGAGGGACAGAGAGAGAGACAGAGAGAGAAGGAGAGAGAGGGAGTGACAGGGAGGGACGGACAGATGGAGGGATAGAGAGAGAGAGGCAGAGATAGAAGGAGAGAGAGAGAGAGTGATGTGTGGGGAGACTGATGGAGAGACAGAGAGAGAGAGAGACAGAGAGAGAAGGAGAGAGTGGGAGTGACAGAGATGGAAAGACAGATGGAGAGACAGAGAGAGAAAGAGGCAGAGATGGGAGAAGAGAGAGGGAGCGACAGAGAGGTTTCATAAAAATCTATCAAACTCAGATTTAAAAATTAACAAGTGTCTCAGCATCAATTGCTGATTGTGGAAGAGAGTTCCAAACTGATACCACACCTGGTGTGTTGAAGTGTTTCTTCATTTCACTCCTGAAAGGTTTTTAGACGAGGTTCATATTTTTAGACTATGCCCCCATGTTCTAGACTCTGCAGCCAGTGGGAATTGTTACTCTCTGTCCACCCTATCAGTTTCCCTTATTATCTTGAAAACAATCATCAAATCACACCTGAGCCTTCAAAATTCCAGGGATACAGAGTAAATCTCCAGCTACACTGTCCCATTAAATATTCCCAAGCCAAGCACAATGTTGGGTTTGACACAGAGTAAATTTCCCTCTACACTGTCCCATCACACACTCCCAGGGCAGGAACATCATGGGGTGGATACAGAGTGAATCTCACTCTACACTGTCTGATAGAGACAGAGAGAGAGACAGAAAAAGAGAAACAGAGAGACATGGACTGACAGGGTGACTAAAAGAGATAGAAGGATACTTCACAGGGGATATTGGAAGGGGAGGATGCAATTCAACCCCACAACCCTGTTCCGGCATCAAATGAGATCTTGGCTGATCTGTGATGTAACTTACACCATATATCCTGCCTTTGCCCCTTATCTCTTAATACCTTTGGTTAACAAGAATCTATCAATCACAGATTTAAAAATTAACTAATATGCCAGCAAGAAATTTGCACAACCAATATCATGAGGGTGCGATGGCTCCCACAGTGGAATAGCTTGCTGGATGTTTAAAATGGAGACTGTTCCTTCTGGATCATCAAACGTATCTGCCTGGGCCCCAACTTCATCTACATTTCCCCATCTCCCGATGTTTTTTTCTCTCCATATCTATCTCTTATATGTTTGTGTACACAGCAGTGAAGGATTACATCAAATTAATATATCTTACATTATCCTTTTCATCCACCTCAACAATCTCTCTCTCTCCAAATTTGTCCCTCTCTACAGCCCTCTCTCTGCCTTCATATCTAACCCTCTCTCCCTCTGTCTCTCTCCTAATGCCAGAGATAGCAGGAGGGAGAGACAGAGAGAGAATGTTGAAGGAACTGTACTCTGTTCCTAAGCTGTGCTGAACCTGCTCTGGGAGTGTTTGATGGGCTACATTAATCGGCCGTGTACAGTCCTGTATCAGGCTGTGAAGAAGCACAGTTTGTTCAGTATACAACGGGTCAAAGGGAACGATTCACTCCTGTCTGCTACTGGGAAGAGAGACTGACCTTAACATCAAGGCAGCGTTTGACCGAGTGTGACATCGAGGAACCCGAGTAAAACTGAAGTCAGTGGGAATCCGCTGGTTGGACTCATACCGAGCACAAAGGAAGATGGTTGTGGTTGTTGGAGGTCAATCATCTCAGTCCCAGGACATCACTGCAGGAGTTCCTCAGGGTAGTGTCCTCAGCCCAGCCATCTTCAACTGAGATCCCAGGAGAGAATGCTGGAAATACTGAGCAGGTCAAGCAGCATCTGTGGAGAGAGAAATAGAGTTAGTGATTCAGCTCGATGCTTTCCAGATTTCCAGCATCCACAGTATTTTGCCTCAGATAATGAAGCAATCCATAGCCACATGCACCAAGACCCGGACATCATTCAGGTTTGGGCCGACCAGTGACAAGTAACATTCACGTCACACAAGTGCCAGGCAATGACCATCTGCAACAAGAGAGAATCCAACCACCTCCCCTTGGCATTCAAAGCATTATCCCATCGCTGAATCCCCCAGCGTCAACATCCTGGGGAAACATTGACATCAAGCTTAACTGAACGAAACAAATCAATAGTTTCTTCACCATCTCTCTGGGACAGAGAGACACAGATAAAGAATGTGAGTAAGCCTTGACAGAACCTCAGTAAATTGTTCCAACCATTGCTAATGATAGAAATCAAGGATTATATTAGAGCAAAGGAAGAGGCAGAGAATGTTAGCCACTTTATAACTATATCCTTTAGTTTAGATTGCCTCTCCTCCTTCTTCCTACCTGTGGAGGTGGGAGATGTGGGCATGGTTCTTAATGAATTCTCTGTGTCCGTCTTTATAAAAGAGTGGGAACGATACAGAGATTGTAGTTAAAGAGGAGGAGTGTGAAATATTGGATGGGATAAACAGAGTGAGGGGGGAAATATGAAGGTGTTTGGCAGCTTTGAAAGTGGATAAATGGTCAGGCCTGGATGCATTGGAATCAGTTCAGAGAAGGTTCACTCGGCTGATTCCTGGGATGAAGGGGTTATCTTTGAGGAATGGTGGAACAGGTTGGGCCTATACTCATTGGAGTTCAGAAGAATGAGAGGTGATCTTATTGAAACATACAAGATTCTGAGGGGACTGTACAGGGCGGATGCTGGGAGGATGTTCCCCTTGTGGGGAAGTCTAGAACTAGGGGGCAGGTACACTGTGGGGTTTGATACAGAGTAAAGCTGCCTCTGTATATGCCTCTCTTTCTCCTCCTCCATCCAGATGGAGAGAGTAACAGTGAGAAAGAACAGGGATAGATATGGAGAATAAGAGAGAGAGGGAAGGATTGCAATGGGGAGAGAGTACCAGAGAGAAAGAGGAAGAGATTGGGATGGAGAGTGTCGGTCAATGTTCCTGCAAATCTGCGTGCAGCAGCCTCAAATGTCCCACGCAGATCCTGTTCCACAATAAATAGCACACGTCTTCAAAGATTCTTCAAAGATTTCAAGGGAGAGCTCACGTTAAAAAAACTGGGCACGCACAACATCTAAATTTTCACGGGAACATTGGAGCCAACTGCGGAATACATGTTTCTTACCAGCCTGCATAAGGAAGTGTAACCTCTGCAGATGCGGTGAAACCAAAAGCAGCTGACTTCAAATGGCAAACTGATGCATGTGGAGCTTTACAAAGGGTCTGAGAGAGGAGAGAGAAACAGACATAGACACACACAGACACACAGAAACACACAGACACACAGAAACACACACACAGAAACACACACACAGAAACACACACACAGAAACACAGACACACACACACACACACAAACACACAGAAACACACACACACACACAGAGAAACACACAGAAACACACACACAGAAACACACACACACAGAAACACACACACAGAAACACACACACAGAAACACACAGAGAAACACACACACACAGAAACACACACACACAGAAACACACACACAGAAACACACACACACAGAAACACACACACAGACACAGAAACACACACAGAAACACACACACACACACACAGAAACAGAGTGCCTCAGGGACAGAGCGCGAAAGAAGAATATTTCAATTTTCAAAAGGAATTTGATGAGATCAAACTTCGATTTAAAAATGACAATTGATTTTGCATCAATGTTTGTGTGCAGAAGACACGTTCCAAACTACTACCACCTTTAGCCTGGAGTGGCGGATTTTTACTCAGAGTGTTGTGAATCTTTGGAATTCTCTACCCCAGTGGGCTGTGGAAGCTCAGTCTGGGAAAAAGGCATTGAAGTGGATGATCAGCCATGATCGTATTGAATGGCAGAGCAGGCTCGATGGGCTGAATGGCCTACTCCTGTTCCTATGTTCCCAAGCTGCTGAAATAGTTTCTCCCAAACTACCCCATCAGTTCCCCTTAATATCTCAACATCTTTGAACAAATCACCTTGATCCTCCTAAATTCCAGGCAATAAATCCCTAGTTTGTGTAATATCACCTCGTAATTTAACCCTTGGAGTCCAGTTATCATTCTAGTAAATCTACACTGCACTCAAATGGACATGGACCCCCCCAAAGTCTCTTTCAACCTCCAGTGTTTCTATCTTTACACCATTTATAAAGTACTCTGTTCTAGTCTTTTTTACTGACATGGAAATCTAACTGCCACAGTTTTGCCCATTTATTTAAGATATTAATATCTCTTTGTAATTTGATGCTTCCAGCTACACTGCTTACAATGCTGCCTATTTTTGTGTCATTGGTAAACTTGGGTATGTTGCATTCTACCACATCATCTTAAAATCATTAATAAATACAGCAAAACTGAGACACACACGGGCTTTGCACTAGTAGACAGGAGTGACTCATTCCAACCTAGAGGCTTTTTAACTCCACATTAATGTTTAAAAAAAAATTCAAATTCACAACAGCCCAGCGTGGGATTTGAACTCCTGCTTTTTCTATCATCAGCTCAGGCCTTCAAATTAAAACCCATAAAAAGAGATTCATTTTCCTACTGCTGTTTTCTGACTGACTGAGGTTTTGTATATTGTTCCCTTCTCCTCTTCTTCCATGTGTTTGAAGACTTTTAAGTTTGTCAGACATTGGTAAACTACTTCATGTGGTGTTGTGTAAATACCTTCAATTCTGTGTATCTGCAAGGGACACAATTCAAATTCTCACCTTATTGCATCAACTAAACCCTGCAGGTCCATTCAAACAAATCTATTTCCTGTCTCTGCAAAGACAGCTCACACTTCCACAATGCAGGAATGTCTGAATGGAAACAGCTTTTGACACATTTCCCAACACGTTTGCTAACACTTTTCTGGATGAAGCTAAATTCAACTCACAGATTCCAAGCCCCAAATTGAGCTTTTGGGTAGAACAGGGAACATTGATGAAATCCCAGATCTCTCTGCCCTGTCACCCATTCTAACATTGTACCATTTAGTTTATATCACTCAGTCTTCCCTCCAAAATGCATCACTTCACATTTCTCAGCATTGAAGTTAACCTGCCCTGTGTCTGTCCAATGATAGGTTGGATAGTAAGCTGTCAAGAGGACATAAAGTGTCTACAAAGAGATTTCCATAGGTTAAGTGAGTGAGCAAAAAATTGGCAGATGGAGTACAATGTGGGAAAATGTGAGCTTGTCCACTTTCGCAGGAAGAATAAAAATCAGTATATTATTGAAATGGAGAGAGACTGCAGAACTGTACGGTACAGAGGGATCTGGGTGTCCTGGTACATGAATCACAAAATGTTACCGTGTAGCTACAGCGAGTGATTAGGAAGGCAAATGGAATGTTGTTGTTTATTGCAAGGTGAATAGAATATCAAAGTAGGGAAGTGTTGTTGCAGCTGTACAGGGCATAAGTTAGACGACGTCTGCAGGATTGTGGACACTTTTGGTCCCCTTACTGAAGAAATTATATAATTGCATTCGAAGCAGTTCAGAGAAGGTTCACTGGGCTGATTCCTGGGATGAAGGGGTTATCTTATGAGGAAAGGTTGAACAGGTTGGGTCTATACCCACTGGAGTTTAGAAGAATGAGAGGTGATCTGAGTGAAACATCTCAGGTCCCGAGGGGACTGGACAGGGTGGATGCTGAGAGGATGTTTCCCCTTGTTGGGGAGACTAGAACTAGGGGACACAGTTTAAAAATTAGGGACGTTCCATTTAAAACTGAGATGAGGAGAAATGTGTTTCTCTCAGATGGGGGTCAGTCTGTGGAATTCTCTTCCCCAGAGAGCAGTGGAGGCTGGATCATTGAATATATTCAAGGCTGAGTTCGATAGATTTTTGATCAATTAGGGAGTCAAGGGTTATGGGACACAGACAGGAAAGTGGAGTTGAGTTCACAATCAGATCAGCCATTGAATGGCAGAGCAGGCTCGAGGGGCCGAATGGCCTACTCCTGCTCCTAATTCATTTGTTCTTGTGTGTTCCATTTCACCAGACTGCCTCTATCCTCCTGAAGTCTGCTACTAGTCCCTTCCCTGTTTATTACATTGCAGATGACACAAACATTGGCAAACATTGAAGTTATGCCCTGTAAACACAAGTCCAAGTCATCAGTATATATCAAAAAGATCAGTGGTCCTAATATAAACATCCACTGCATACCTCCCTCCAGTCTGAAACAAACATTGTCCACTCTCTCAGCCAATGTCGTATCCACTCAGCCAATGTCCCTTTCATCCCTGGAGCACCAATATTACTAACTGGTCAATTAGGAGGCACCATTAAGTCCTCTCCATGAGGACACTGGTCCCAGACCTCTCTGTTTCCACTCTCCCATCAACATTCCCCAGACAGGTACAGCATGGATTAGATACAGAGTAATGCTCCTTCTACACTGTCCCATCCAACAGTCCCAGGACAGGAACATCATGGGGTGGATACAGAGTGAATCTCAGTCTGCACTGTCTGAAACAGAGAGAGAGAGAGACAGAAAGAGAGAAACAGACTGACAGGGTGACCGAGAGTGAAAGAAGGATATTTAACATCAGACATAGGAAGATGAGGAGGCAATTTAACCCCTCGACCCTGTTCCAGCATTCAGTGAGATCAGGGCTGATCTGTGATCTAACTAACACCATATATCCCACCTTTGCCCTTTATCTCTTAATACCTTTGGTTAACAAGAATCTATCATTCTCAGATTTAAAAATTTACAAGTGTCTCAGCATCAATTGCTGATTGTGGAAGAGAGTTCCAAACTGATACCACACCTGGTGTGTTGAAGTGTTTCTTCATTTCACTCCTGAAAGGTTTTGAGACTACGTTTCGATTTTTAGACTCGGTCCACAAGTTCCTGACTCCGCAGCCAGTGGGAATAGTTACTCTCTGTCTACCCTATCAGAGTCTCCTTGTCTGAACTGCCCCATCGAACAATCTCAGAGAAGGTACAGCACGGGTTAGATACAGAGCACAGTTCAGTTTAAGCATTCCCTGGAGTGTCGGATTAACCCGGGTCACTCACTGTCCCCTGCTCAGCCTCAAGACTCACCTGCCTCAGTCACTGAGACGCTCCTGTATCACTTGCCTTAATGTAAGCGGATGCCGGGTTTGGGAGAAGGACAGGCACACGGGATTAGGACGACTGCTCATGTGGAGGATAAGCATCAGTAATCCCTCAGAGAATCAGAACAGACCAGCGAGACTCAGAAAAGGAAACTTGTGTTGAATTTGAGAGTCTTGCATTGTGGAATGCTTTAGTATTTGGTGAGAATGTTGAGCCAGTGACATTTTGCCCCAGTGGGATGAATAGACACTATATGACTTTATTACAACAGTAAGGTACCGTGTGTACTGTAAATATGGACTGAAATAACAATGTAACTGATCAATTTTCAGCTGAATACTATGACTACAGTTATACCTGCAATCCTGTTATATATGTGCTGCTATACCTGCTATATGTGAGAATGTACATACGACACGATGGGATGAAGTCAAAGTGGCCACTGTTTATATTTTCAGACGATGCCCCAAGTTCCTGACTCCACAGCCAGTGGGAATATTTACTCTCAGTCCACCCTATCAGTTTCCCTTATTATTTTGTAAACCTTCATCAAATCACCCCATAACCTTCTAAATTCCAGGGATACAGAGTAAATCTCCAGCTACACTGTCCCATTAAACATTTCCAAGCCAAGCACAATGTTGGGTTTGACACAGAGTAAATTTCCCTCTACGCTGTCACATCACACACTCCCAGGGCAGGAACATCATGGGGTGGATACAGAGTGAATCTCACTCTACACTGTCCGATAGAGACACAGAGAGAGACAGAAAGAGAGAAACAGAGAAACATGGACTGACAGGGTGACTGACAGAGAAATAAGGATATTTAACAGGAGATATTGGAAGAAGAGGATGCAATTTAACTCCACAACTCTGTTCCTGCATTCAATGAGATCATGGCTGATCTGTGATCTATCTTACACCATATGTCCTGCCTTTGCCCCTTATCTCTTAATACCTTTGGTTAACAAGATTCTATCAATCACAGGTTTAAAAATTAACCAATAAGCCAGCATGAAATTTCCACAGACAGTCTCATGAGGGTGTGATGGCTCCCACAGTGGAATAGCTTGCTGAATATTTAAAATAGAGACAGAGAGAGAGACAGACAGAGATAGGAGAGAGAGGGAGAGACAGAGTGGGAAAGACAGATGGAGGAACATAGAGAGAGACAGAGATGGAAGGAGAGAGAGGGAGGGCAAGACAGATGGAGGGACAGAGAGAGAGAGATACAGGGATAGAAGGAGAGAGGGGGCAAGACAGAGAGGGAAAGACAGATGGTGGGATAGAGAGAGAGAGATACAGGGATAGAAGGAGAGAGAGGGAGAGGCAGAGAGGGAAAGACAGATGGAGGGATAGAGAGAGAAGGAGAGAGATGGAGTGACAGGGAGGGAAGGACAGATGGAGGGATAGAGAGAGAGAGAGGCAGAGACAGAGAGAAAAGGAGAGAGTGGGAGGCACACAGAGGGAAAGGCAGTTGGAGAGACAGAGAGATAGACAGAGATGGAAGGAGAGAGAGGGAGTGACAGGGAGGGAAAGACAGATGGAAAGACAGAGAGTGAGAGACAGAGAGAGAAGGAGAGAGAGGGAGTGACAGGGAGGGAATGACAGATCGAGGGACAGAGTGAGAGACAGAGAGAGAAGGAGAGAGATGGAATGACGGAGGGAAGGACAGATGGAGGGATAGAGAGAGAAACAGAGAGAGAAAGACAGAGAGGGAGTGACAGAGAGGGAAAGACAGATGGAGAGACAGAGAGAGAGAGGCAGAGGTGGACGGAGAGAGAGGGAGTCACAGGGAGGGAAAGACAGATGGAGGGACAGAGAGAGAGACAGAGAGAGAAGGAGAGAGATGGAATGACGGAGGGAAGGACAGATGGAGGGATAGAGAGAGAAACAGAGAGAGAAAGACAGAGAGGGAGTGACAGAGAGGGAAAGACAGATGGAGAGACAGAGAGAGAGAGGCAGAGGTGGAAGGAGAGAGAGGGAGTGAAAGAGAGGGAAAGACAGATGGAGGGACAGGGAGAGAGACAGAGAGAGAGGCAGAGACAGTGAGAGAAGGAGAGAGAGGGAGAGACAGGGAGGGAAAGACAGATGGAGGGACAGGGAGAGAGACAGGGAGAGAGGGAGAGACAGAGAGAGTAGAAGAGAGAGGGAGAGACAGGGAGGGAAAGACAGATGGAGGGACAGAGAGAGACACAGAGACAGAAGGAGAGAGAGGGAGAGACAGAGAGGGAATGACAGATGGATGGACAGAGAGAGGAGAGAGAGGGAGTGTCAGGGAGGGAAAGACAGATGGAGGGATAGAGAGAGAGACAGAGATAGATGGAGAGAGAGGGTGTGACAGAGAGACAGAGAGAGAAACAGAGAGAGAAGGACAGAGAGGGAGTGACAGACAGGGAAAGGCAGTTGGAGGGACAGAGACAGAGACAGAGAGAGAAGGAGAGAGATGGAGTGACAGGGAGGAAAAGACAGATGGAGGGACAGAGTGAGAGACAGAGAGAGAAGGAGACAGATGGAGTGACAGGGAGGAAAAGACAGATGGAGGGACAGAGTGAGAGACAGAGAGAGAAGGAGACAGATGGAGTGACAGGGAGGGAAGGACAGATGGAGATTTGGAGGGATAGAGAAAGAGATAGAGATAGAAGGACAGAGAGGGAGTGTCAGAAAGGGAAAGAGAGATGGACAGATAGAGGGATAGAGAGAGAGACAGAGATAGATGGAGAGAGAGGGAGTGACAGAGACAGAGAGAGAGGCAGAGACGGAGAGAGAAGGAGAGAGTGGGAGAGAAACAGAGGCAAAGGCAGTTGGAGAGACAGAGAGAGAGAGAAGCAGAGATGGAAGGAGAGAGAGGGAGCGACAGAGAGGGAAAGACAGATGGAGGGAAAGAGAGAGAGACAGAGATAGAAGGAGAGAGATGGAGAGACAGGGAGGGAAGGACAGATGGAGGGATAGAGGGATAGAGAGAGAGACAGAGATAGAAGGACAGAGAGGGAGTGTCAGGGAGGGAAAGACAGATGGAGAGACAGAGAGAGAGACAGAGAGAGAAGGAGAGAGATGGAGTGACGGAGGGAAGGACAGATGGAGGGATAGAGAGAGAAACAGAGAGAGAAAGACAGAGAGGGAGTGACAGAGAGGGAAAGACAGATGGAGAGACAGAGAGAGAGAGGCAGAGGTGGAAGGAGAGAGAGGGAGTGACAGAGAGGGAAAGACAGATGGAGGGACAGGGAGACAGACAGAGAGAGAGGCAGAGACAGGGAGAGAAGGAGAGAGAGGGAGAGACAGGGAGGGAAAGACAGATGGAGGGACAGAGAGAGAGACAGAGAGAGGAGAGAGAGGGAGTGTCAGGGACGGAAAGACAGATGGAGGGATAGAGAGAGAGACAGAGATAGATGGAGAGAGAGGGTGTGACAGAGAGACAGAGAGAGAAACAGAGAGAGAAGGACAGAGAGGGAGTGACAGACAGGGAAAGGCAGTTGGAGGGACAGAGACAGAGACAGAGAGAGAAGGAGAGAGATGGAGTGACAGGGAGGAAAAGACAGATGGAGGGACAGAGTGAGAGACAGAGAGAGAAGGAGACAGATGGAGTGAAAGGGAGGGAAGGACAGATGGAGAATTGGAGGGATAGAGAAAGCGACAGAGATAGAAGGACAGAGAGGGAGTGTCAGAAAGGGAAAGAGAGATGGAGAGATAGAGGGATAGAGAGAGAGACAGAGATAGATGGAAAGAGAGGGTGTGACAGAGAGACAGAGAGAGAGGCAGAGACGGAGAGAGAAGGAGAGAGTGGGAGAGAAAGAGAGGCAAAGGCAGTTGGAGAGACAGAGAGAGAGAGAAGCAAAGATGGAAGGAGAGAGAAGGAGTGACAAGGAGGGAATGACAGATGGAAAGACAGAGAAAGGGAGAGACAGAGAAAGAGGGAGAGAGAAGGAGAGACAGAAATGGAGGAGAGAGAGGGAGGGAAAGACAGATGAACAGAGAGAGAGACAGAGATGGAGGAGAGAGAGGGAGGGAAAGACAGATGGAAAGACAGAGAGAGAGAGAGAGACGGAGATAGAAGGAGAGAGAGGGAGAGACAGAGAGGGAAAGGCAGATGGAGAGACATAGAGAGAGACAGAGATAGAAGGAGAGAGAGAGAGTGTCAGGGAGGGAAAGACAGATGGAGAGACAGAGAGAAAGAGAGAGATAGAAGGAGAGAGAGGGAGGGAAGGACCGACGGAGGGATCGAGAGAGAGAGACAGAGATAGGAGAGGGAGAGGCAGAGAGGGAAAGACAGATGGAGAGACAGATAGAGAGAGGCAGAGATGGAAGGAGAGGAAGGGAGTGATAGGGAGGGAAAGACAGATGGAGAGACAGAGAGAAAGAGAGAGAGAGAAGGAGAGACAGGGAGGGAAGGACAGATGGAGGGATAGAGGGATAGAGAGAGAGACAGCAATAGAAGGAGAGAGAGGGAGTGACAGAGAGACATAGAGAGAGGGAGAGACAGAGAGAGAAGGAGGGAGTGGGAGAGAAACAGAGGCAAAAGCAGTCGGAGAGACAGAGAGAGAGAGAAGCAGAGATGGAAGGAGAGAGAGGGAGTGATAAGGAGGGAAAGACAGATGGAGGGACAGAGACAGAGAGACAGAGATAGAAGGAGAGAGAGGGAGCGACAGAGAGGGAAAGATAGATGGAGGGAAAGAGAGAGAGACAGAGATAGAAGGAGAGACAGGGAGGGAAGGACAGATGGAGGGATAGAGGGATAGAGAGAGAGACAGAGATAGAAGGACAGAGAGGGAGTGTCAGGGAGGGAAAGACAGATGGAGAGACAGAGAGACAGAGAGAGAAGGAGAGAGAGGGAGTGACAGAGAGGGAAAGACAGATGGAGGGAAAGAGAGAGAGACAGAGATAGAAGGAGAGAGATGGAGAGACAGGGAGGGAAGGACAGATGGAGGGATAGAGGGATAGAGAGATAGACAGCAATAGAAGGAGAGAGAGGGAGCGACAGAGAGGGAAAGACAGATGGAGGGAAAGAGAGAGAGACAGAGATAGAAGGAGAGAGATGGTGAGACAGGGAGGGAAGGACAGATGGAGGGATAGAGGGATAGCGAGATAGACAGCAATAGAAGGAGAGAGAGGGAGTGACAGAGAGACAAAGAGAGAGGGAGAGACAGAGAGAGAAACAGAGGCAAAGGCAGTTGGAGAGACAGAGAGAGAGAGAAGCAGAGATGGACGGCGAGAGAGGGAGTGACAAAGAGGGAAAGACAGATGGAAAGACAGAGAGAGAGAGACAGAGAAAGAAGGAGAGAGAGGGAGAGACAGGAAGGGAAAGACAGATCGAGGGACAGAGTGAGAGACAGAGAGAGAAGGAGAGAGATGGAGTGACGGAGGGAAGGACAGATGGAGGGATAGAGAGAGAAACAGAGAGAGAAGAACAGAGAGGGAGTGACAGAGGGAATGACAGATGGAGAGACAGAGAGAGAGAGGCAGAGGTGGACGGAGAGAGAGGGAGTGACAGGGAGGGAAAGACAGATGGAGGAACAGAGAGAGAGACAGAGATGGAAGGAGAGAGAGGGAGTGACAGGGAGGTAAAGACAGATGGAAAGACAGAGAGAGAGAGACGGAGGTAGAAGGAGAGAGAGGGAGAGACAGAGAGGGAAAGGCAGATGGAGAGACAGAGAGAGAGAGAGGCAGAGATGGAAGGAGAGAGAGGGAGAGACAGAGAAGGAAAGACAGAAGGAGGGACATAGAGAGAGACAGAGATAGAAGGAGAGATAGAGTGTGTCAGGGAGGGAAAAACAGATGGGGAGACAGAGAGAGAGAGAGAGATAGAAGGAGAGAGAGGGAGAGACAGGGAGGGAAGGACCGACGGAGGGATCGAGAGAGAGAGACAGAGATGGAAGGAGAGAAAGGGAGTGATCGGGAGGGAAAGACAGATGGAGAGACAGAGAGAAAGAGAGAGATAGAAGGAGAGAGAATGGAGAGACAGAGAGGGAAAGACAGATGGAGAGACAAAGTGAGAGACAGAGAGAGAAGGAGAGAGATGGAGTGACAGGGAGGGAAGGACAGATGGAGGGATAGAGAGAGAGACAGAGATAGAAGGAGAGAGAGGGAGAGATAGAGGGAAAGACAGATGGAGGGACAGAGAGAGAGACAGAGAGAGAGGGAGAGACAGAGAGAAGGAGAAAGGGAGTGACAGAGAGGCAAAGACAGATGGAGGGACAGAGAGAGAGACAGAGATAGAAGGAGAGAAATGGAGAAACAGAGAGGGAAAGACTGATGGAGGGACAGAGAGAGAGACAGAGAGAAGCAGAGACAGAGATAGAAGAACAGAGACAGAGAGGGAAAGACAAATGGAGGGACAGAGAGAGAGACAGAGAGAGAGAGACAGAGATAGAAGGACAGGGAGGGCAGGACAGATGGGGGGACAGACAGAGAGACAGAGATAGAAGGAGAGAAATGGAGAAACAGACAGGGAAAGACTGATGGAGGGACAGAGAGAGAGACAGAGTGAAGCAGAGACAGAGATAGAAGGACAGAGACAGAGAGGGAAAGACAAATGGAGGAACAGAGAGAGAGACAGAGAGAGAGAGACAGAGATAGAAGGACAGGGAGGGCAGGACAGATGGAGGGACAGACAGAGAGACAGAGATAGAAGGAGAGAAATGGAGAAACAGACAGGGAAAGACTGATGGAGGGACAGAGAGAGAGACAGAGTGAAGCAGATAGAAGGACAGAGACAGAGAGGGAAAGACAAATGGAGGAACAGAGAGAGAGACAGAGAGAGAGAGACAGAGATAGAAGGACAGGGAGGGCAGGACAGATGGAGGGACAGACAGAGAGACAGAGAGAGAGAGACAGAGATAGAAGGAGAGAGAGGGAAGGACAGATGGAGGGACAGAGAGAGAAGGAGAGAGATGGAGTGACAGGGAGGGTCGGATAGATGGAGGGATAGAGCGACAGAGACAGAGATAGAAGGACAGAGAGGGAGAGACAGAAAGGGAAAGGCTGTTGGAGAGACAGAGAGAGCGAGACAGAGGGAGAGGCAGAGACAGAGATAGAAGGAGAGAGAGGGAGTGTCAGGGGGTGGGGAAGGCAGATGAAGAGACAGAGAGAGAGAGACAGAGAGAGAAGGAGAGAGAGGGAGCGACAAGGAGGGAAAGACAGATGGAGAGACAGAGATCGAGACAAAGAGAGAAGGAGAGAGATGGAGTGACAGGGAGGGAAGGATAGATGGAGGGATAGAACGAGAGAGAGAGATAGAAGGAGAGAGAGGGAGTGACAGGGAGGGAAAGACAGATGGAGGGACAGAGTGAGAGACAGAGAGAGAAGGAGAGAGATGGAGTGACAGGGAGGGAAGGACAGATGGAGGGATAGAGAGAGAGTGGCAGAGATAGAAGGAGAGAGAGGGAGTGATCCGGGGGAGACTGATGGAGAGATGGAGAGAGAGAGAGAGAAAGAGAGAGAAGGAAAGAGTGGGAGCGACATAGATCGAAAGAGAGATGGAGAGACAGAGATGGACGGAGAGAGAGCGAGTGACAGGGAGGGAAAGACAGATGGAGAGACAGAGAGAGATAGGAGAGAGAGGGAAAGACAGATGGAGATTCAGAGATAGAAGGAGAGAGAGGGAGTGACAGAGAGGGAAAGACAGATGGAGGGACAGAGGGAGACAGAGAAAGAAGGAGAGAGTGGGACAGAGAGGGAGGGTTAAAGAAAGAAGGAAAAATGTTTGAAACCATTGCTATCCTGGGAGTGAGGGAGGAAGGGAGAGATGGTGTCATAGAGACACAGACAGAGTTATGGACAGAGGCAGAGAAAGAGAGGGAGAGAGAGAGAGATAGAATTAGAGAGAGACGGTGACAGGGAGGGAATGACAGATGGAGGGACAGAGAGAGAGAAGGAGAGAGAGGGAGAGACAGAGAGAAGGAGAAAGGGAGTGACAGCGAGGGAAAGACAGATGGAGGGACAGTGAGAGAGACAGAGATACAGAGTGAGGGAAAGGCAGAGATGGTGTGAGAGAGACACAGTAGAGTCATGGACAGAGGCACAGAGAGAGAGAGAGTAACAGAGAGAGAGACAGACAGACTGAAAGAGAGAAAGAGAGAGATAGAGACACAGAGAGAGAAACAGAGAGAGAGGGAGCGGCAGTGAGAGAGAGAGAGACAGAGACAATGATAGCGAAAGACAACGAGAGCGAGAGATGGGGAGAGAGAGATAGAGGGGGGAGAGAGAGATAGAGGGGGTAAAGAGAGATAGAGGGGGTAAAGAGAGATAGACGTGGAGAGAGAGAGAGAGGGAGAGAGAGAGAGAGGGAGAGAGAGGGATTGTGAGGGGGAGAGGGAGATAGAGGGGTGAGACAGATAGAGGGGGGAGAGTGAGATAGAGGGGAGAGAGTGAGATAGAGGGGGGAGAATGAGATAGAGGGGGGAGAATGAGATAGAGGGGGAGAGTGAGATAGAGGGGGAGAGTGAGATAGAGGGGGTGTGTGAGATAGAGGGGGTGTGTGAGATAGAGGGGGTGTGTGAGATAGAGGGGGTGTGTGAGATAGAGGGGAAGAGGGAGATAGAGGGGGTGTGTGAGATAGAGGGGGTGTGTGAGATAGAGGGGGTGTGTGAGATAGAGGGGGAGAGTGAGAGAGGGGAAGAGTGAGAGAGGGGAAGAGTGAGATCGAGGGGAAGAGTGAGATCGAGGGGATGTGTGAGCGGGGGAGAGGGAGATAGAGGGGCAGAGGGAGATAGAGGGGGAGACGGAGATAGAGGGGGAGACGGAGATAGAGGGGGAGACGGAGATAGAGGGGGGAGAGGGAGAGAGAGCGGAGAGGGAGAGAGAGCGGGAGATAGAGGGGGAGAGGGAGATAGAGGGTGGAGACGGAGATAGAGGGGGAGAGATGGATGGGGTAGAGGGTGGTGAACCTGTGGAATTCTCTACCGCAGAAGGCAGTGGAGGCCAAGTCATTAAATATATTCATGGAGGAGAGAGATATATTTCTTAATGTCAAAGGGATCAAGGGGTATGGGGAGAAAGTGGGAACAGGGTACTGAATTAGACCATCGGTCATGATCTTTATTGAATGACGGAGCAGGCCCAAAGGGCCGAATGGCCTACTCCTGCTCCTATTTTCTATGTTTCTATGAGAGAGGCGGATTGACAGAGGGAGAGATAGAGAGAGGAGAAACAGAGAGACAAGGAGAGATAGAGATGGAGCGAGGTGACCCTGATATTCTCTCTCTCTCTCTCACACACACATCCAGACACACACAGACACATACATAAAGGGACAGACACACGCACACACACAGACACACACACACACACAGACACACACACACAGACAGATTTTACAATCCACACTGATGTCAGTAAAAATGACCAACAGAACCTCAGTAACAATCCCCAGTGTCTGCCCAGTCCTGTAGAGAGACAGAGAGAGAGAGATAGGGCAGTGACAGAGAAAGACAGTGAAAGAGGGCGGCACAGTGGCGCAGTGGTTAGCACCGCAGCCTCACAGCTCCAGGGACCCGGGTTCGATTCCAGGTACTGCCTGTGTGGAGTTTGCAAGTTCTCCCTGTGTCTGCGTGGGTTTTCTCCGGGTGCTCCGGTTTCGTCCCACAAGCCAAAAGACTTGCAGGTTGGTAGGTAAATTGGCCATTATAAATTGTCACTAGTATAGGTAGGTGGTAGGGAAATACAGGGGGCAGGTGGGGATGTTTGGTAGGAATATGGGATGAGTGTAGGATGAGTATAAATGGGTGGTTGATGGTCGGCACAGACTCGGTGGGCCGAAGGGCCTGTTTCAGTGCTGTATATCTAATCTAAAACAGCTTGTAGGAGAAACTTTACAGTTATTTGTGTTCCACAGATTTTATTAAAAGTTGAAAGGGACTGGACACTGGAAAAGCTGTCAACACACAACAACAACACTGAGAGACTTTAGATGTGAGGGAAGGGGAGACACACTTTAAAATCCACACTGATGTCAGTAAAAATCCCCAAACACAACCTCAGTAACAATCCCCATTATCTGCCCAGTCCTGTATTGTGGGTATATGTCAAATATGTTCACACAAAGACAAACAGGGTGGTACTCCGAAATCTAGAGCCCCTTGGATGTCAAGGATCAAACCGGGTACGATAAGGCACAAGAGGGAAGCTGATGTCAGATACCGAGAGCTCAATACCACAGAAAGCTGAGAGGAGTGTAGAAAGTACAAGGGTGAAATTAAAAATCAAATTAGGAGAGCAAAGAAATGGCCGGAAAATAATATTACCATTAAATCAAAGAAATCACAAAGATGTTTTATAAATACATGAAGAGCAAGAGGATAAATAAGGATAGAGTATTAGGGACCAAAAAGGGAATGTGTGTATGGAGGTGGGAGATGTGGGTATGGTTCTTAATGAATACTTTGTCTCCCTCTTTATAAAAGAGGGGGAACGATGCAGATATTGTAGTTAAAGAGGAGGAGTGTGAAATATTGGATGGGATAAACAGAGTGAGAGGGAAATATTAAGGTGTTTGGCAACTTTGAAAGTGGATAAATGGTCAGGCCTGGATGCATTGGAACCAGTTCAGAGAAGGTTCACTCGGCTGATTCCTGGGATGAAGGGGTTGTCTTATGAGGAATGGTTGAACAGGTTGGGCCTAAACTCATTGGACTTTAGAAGAATGAGAGGTGATCTTATTGAAACATACTAAATACTTAAAGGGATAGACAGGTTAGATGCAGGTAAGATGTCTCCTTTGGTTCGGGAGTCGAGAACCAGGGGACACAATTTCAAAATCAGGGGGAAGCCACTGAGGTCAGAGATGGGGAGAAATGTCTTTGCTCAGAGGGTTGTGAATCTTTGGAATTCTCTGCTCCAGTGGGCTGTGGAAGCTCAGTCTGGGAAAAAGGCATTGAAGTGGATGATCAGCCATGATCGTATTGAATGGCGGAACAGGCTCGATGGGCTGAATGGCCTACTCCTGTTCCTATGTTACCAAGCTGCTGAAATAGTTTCTCCCAAACTACCCCATCAGTTCCCCTTAATATCTCAACATCTTTGAACAAATCACCTTGATCCTCCTAAATTCCAGGCAATAAATCCCTAGTTTGTGTAATATCACCTCGTAATTTAACCCTTGGAGTCCAGTTATCATTCTGGTAAATCTACACTGCACTCAAATGGACATGGACCCCCCAAAGTCTCTTTCAACCTCCAGTGTTTCTATCTTTTCACCATTTATAAAGTACTCTAGTCTTTTTTACTGACATGGAAATCTAACTACCACAGTTTTGCCCATTTATTTAAGATATTAATATCTCTTTGTAATTTGATGCTTCCAGCTACACTGCTTACAATGCTGCCTATTTTTGTGTCATTGGTAAACTTGGGTATGTTGCATTCTACCACATCATCTTAAATCATTAATAAATACAGCAAAACTGAGACACACACGGGCTTTGCACTAGTAGACAGGAGTGAATCATTCCATCCTAGAGGCTTTTTAACTCCAGATTTATGTTTTTTGAAAGAAAAAATAGAATTCAAATTCACAACAGCCCTGTGTGGGATTTGAACTCCTGCTTTTTCAATCATCAGCTCAGGCCTTCAAATTAAAACCCATAAAAAGAGATTCATTTTCCGACTGCTGATGTCTGACTGACTGAGGTTTTGTATATTGTTCCCTTCTCCTCTTCTTCCATGTGTTTGAAGTCTTTGAAGTTTGTCAGACATTGGTAAACTACTTCATGTGGTGTTGTGTAAATACCTTCAATTCTGTGTATCTGGAAGGGACACAATTCAAATTCTCACCTTATTGCATCAACTAAAACCTGCAGGTCCATTCAAACAACTCTATTTCCTGTCTCTGCAAAGACAGCTCACACTTCCACAATGCAGGAATGTCTGAATGGAAACAGCTTGTGACACATTTCCCAACATGTTTGCCAACACTTTTCAGGATAAAGCTCAATTCAACTTAGAGATTGCAAGCCCCAAATTGAATCTTTTAGATGTAAAAAGTGACACAAATGAAATCCCAGATCTCTCTGTCCCTGCACCCATTTTAACATTGTACCATTTAGTTTATATCGCTTCTCCTCAGCCTTCCTTCCAAAATGCATCATTTGACATTTCTCAGCATTGAAGTTAACCTGCTATGTGTCTGACCATTTCACCAGACTGCCTCTATCCTCCTGAAGTCTACTCCTATTCCCTTCACTGTTTATTACATTGCAAATGGCACAATGTTGAAGTTATTCCCTGTAAACCCCAGTCTAAGTAAGATAATCAGAGGGTTAGATAGGGTGGATGGGGAGAGTCTTTTTCCTCGGATGGTGATGGCAAACACGAGGGAACATAGCTTTAAGTTGAGGGGTGATAGATATAGGACAGATGTCAGAGGTAGTTTCTTTACTCAGAGAGTAGTAGGGGCGTTGAACGCCCTGCCTGCAACAGTAGCAGACTCGCCAACTTTAAGGGCATTTAAGTGGTCATTGGATGGACATATGGATGAAAATGGAATAGTGTAGGTCAGGTGGTTTCACAGGTCGGCGCAACATCGAGGGCCGAAGGGCCTGTACTGCGCTGTAATGTTCTAAAAAAAAATTCTAAGTCATTCATATATCAATAAGATCAGTGGTCCTAATCAAAACCCCTGGGGAATACCACAATTTACACTGTATACAGTGAGTACAAAAGCCAAGAGGGTGCGCTGAACATTTATAAAGCTCTGGTCAGGTAACAGAGAGGGAGAGACTGGGATTCAGAGGGTAACAGAGAGGGAGAGACTGGGATTCAGAGGGTAACAGAGAGGGAGAGACTGGGATTCAGAGTGTAACAGAGAGGGAGAGACTGGGATTCAGAGGGTAACAGAGAGGGAGAGACTGGGATTCAGAGGGTAACAGAGAGGGAGAGACTGGGATTCAGAGTGTAACAGAGAGGGAGAGACTGGGATTCAGAGGGTAACGGAGAGGGAGAGTCTGGGATTCAGAGGGTAACGGAGAGGGAGAGACTGGGATTCAGAGGGTAACAGAGAGGGAGAGACTGGGATTCAGAGGGTAACAGAGAGGGAGAGACTGGGATTCAGAGGGGAACAGAGAGGGAGAGTCTGGGATTCAGAGTGTAACAGAGAGGGAGAGACTGGGATTCACAGGGTAACAGAGAGGGTGTGTCCGGGTTTCAGAGGGTAACAGAGAGGGAGAGACTGCAATTCAGGGGGTAACAGAGAGGGAGAGACTGGGATTCAGAGGGTAACAGAGAGGGAGAGTCTGGGATTCAGAGGGTAACGGAGAGGGAGAGACTGGGATTCAGAGGGTAACAGAGAGGGAGAGACTGGGATTCAGAGGGTAACAGAGGGAAAAATAGATTTGGCAAGGGCAACATAGAAATTTTAAGACACAGGAAGAGGCCACTTCACCCATTCTCTCTGTGCCAGCCGAAAAACGATCAACCTATTCTCATCCCACCTTCCAGCATTTGGTCCGAGCGCTGCAGCTTACCGCACTTGAGGTGCCTATGCAGACTCCTTCTGAATGAGTTGAGGGTCTCTGCCTCAACTACCCTTTCAGGCAGTGAGTTCCAGACCATCGCGACCCTCTGGGTGAAAAAGATTTTCCTCAACTCCCCTCTAATTTTTCGACCCATCACTTTAAATCTATGCCCCCTCGTCACTGACCTTTCTGCTATGGTTCTCTGCCCTTCACCTCCACTCTATCCAGGACCCTCAACATTTTGTACATTTCAATCAGATCTCCCCTCAGCCTTCTCTGTTCCAAGGACAACAACCCCTGCCTATCCTCATAGCTACAATTCTCCAGTCCTGGCAACATCCTAGAAAATGGGAGAGAGACAAAGTCCCGTGTTCATAACACATGGATAAAGAGGTTAATCATCTGAGCTGTAACTCTGAGACAGAGACAGAGAGGGAGAAAGAGAGAGAGAGAGGGAGAGAGAGAGGGAGGGAGAGAGGGAGGGAGAGAGGGAGGGATAGAGGGAGGGAGAGATGGTGTGGGGGAGACACAAACTGAGACGTGGACAGAGGCAGCGAGAGGGAGAAAGGGAGAGAGAGAGATAGAGAGAGACAGAGAGAGGGAGCGATGGTGTGAGGGAGGCACAAATTGAGACATGGACAGAGGTTGAGAAAGAGAGAGAGGGAGAGACAGAGAGAGAGAGCTGGGGGAGAGACAGATAGAGAGTGAGAGAGGCACAGAGAGAGAAGGAGACACAGAGAGGCAGACAGAGAAGGCAGACAGAGAGCTAGAGAGAGAGGGAGAGATGGTGTGAGGGAGGCACAAATGGAGACATGGACAGAGGTAGAGAGAGAGAGGGAGAGATAGAGCGAGAGAGAGAAAAAGACAGAGAGGGAGAGATAGCGAGAGAGAGAGGGGGGTAAGACAGATAGCGAGGGACAGAGCCAGTGTGAGAGAGGCAGAGTGAGAGAGGCAGATTAGAAGGTAGCAAATGTAACCCCACTATTTACAAAAGGAAGGAGAGAGAAAATGGGGAACTAAAGACCTGTTCGTCTAACATCAGTCATTGGGAAAATGCTCGAATCTATAATAAAGGATGTGATAACAGGACACTTAAAGAGAGATTGCAGGGGGTGGGGGGAGAGAGAAATGGGGGGAGAGAGAAATGGGGGGGAGTGAGATGGGGGAGAGTGTGTGAGTGAGACGGAGCAAAGGAGAGAGATACTAGGTTAGGTGGGACAATAAGCTGTGAAGAGAACACAAATAGATTACAAAGAGAGATGGTTTGGGATAGACAGCGATAAATGTCCTAGTGTTGTGGTAACATAAAATGGCCACTGAAAATGAACCTAAAATGGCTGACTGATGTGTGTGGATTTCCACAGATGAGAGGAGAGAGAGAGAGACAGACAGACAGACAGACAGAGAGACAAAGAGGGAGACAGAGACCAAGACACAGAGAGTGATAGCAGGATATTTGTCGTAAGACAGAGGAAGAGGAGGAGGCCATTTGGCCCCTCAACCTTGTTCTGTCATTCAATGAGCTCATGGCTGATGTGTGATCTAACTCCATGTACCTATCTTTGTCCCTTGATACCTTTGGTTAACAAGAATCTATCAAACTCAGATTTAAAAATTAACAAGTGTCTCAGCATCAATTGCTGATTGTGGAAGAGAGTTCCAAACTGATACCACACCTGGTGTGTTGAAGTGTTTCTTCATTTCACTCCTGAAAGGTTTTTAGACGAGGTTTATATTTTTAGACTATGCCCCCATGTTCTAGACTCTGCAGCCAGTGGGAATTGTTACTCTCTGTCCACCCTATCAGTTTCCCTTATTATCTTGAAAACAATCATCAAATCACACCTGAGCCTTCAAAATTCCAGGGATACAGAGTAAATCTCCAGCTACACTGTCCCATTAAATATTCCCAAGCTAAGCACAATGTTGGGTTTGACACAGAGTAAATTTCCCTCTACACTGTCCCATCACACACTCCCAGGGCAGGAACATCATGGGGTGGATACAGAGTGAATCTCACTCTACACTGTCTGATAGAGACAGACAGAGAGAGAGAGACAGAAAAAGAGAAACAGAGAAACATAGACTGACAGGGTGACTAAAAGAGATGGAAGGATACTTCACAGGGGATACTGGAAGAGGAAGATGCAATTCAACCACACAGCCCTGTTCCGGCATCAAATGAGATCTTGGCTGATCTGTGATGTAACTAACACCATATATCCTGCCTTTGCCCCTTATCTCTTAATACCTTTGGTTAACAAGAATCTATCAATCACAGATTTAAAAATTAACCAATAAACCAGCATGAAATTTGCACAACCAATATTATTGTGTGGGTGTTTCTGTGTGTGTGTGTGTGTCTATGTCTGTTTGGGTGTGATGGCTCCCACAGTGGAATAGCTTGCTGGATGTTTAAAATGGAGGCTATTCCTTCTGGATCATCAAAAGTATCCGCCTGGGCCCCAACCTCATCTACATTTCCCCCTCTCCCGATGTTTTTTTCTCTCCATATCTATCTCTAATATGTTTGTGTCCACAGCAGTGAAGGATTACATCAAATTAATATATCTTACATTATCCTTTTCATCCACCTCAACAACCTCTCTCTCTCCAAATCTGTCCCTCGCTACAGCCCTCTCTCTGCCTTCGTATCTAACCCTCTCTCCCTCTGTCTCTCTCCTAATGTCAGAGATAGCAGGAGGGAGAGACAGAGAGAGAATGTTAAAGGAACTGTACTCTGTTCCTAAGCTGTGCTGAACCTGCTCTGGGAGTGTTTGATGGGCTACATTAATCGGCCGTGTACAGTCCTGGATCAGGCTGTGAAGAAGCACAGCTTGTTCAGTGTACAACGGGTCAAAGGGAACGATTCACTCCTGTCTGCTACTGGGAAGAGAGACTGACCTTAACATCAAGGCAGCGTTTGACCGAGTGTGACATCGAGGAGCCCGAGTAAAACTGAAGTCAGTGGGAATCGGGGGAAATCTCTCCGCTGGTTGGAATCATACCAAGCACAAAGGAAGATGGTTTTGGTTGTTGGAAGTCAATCATCTCAGTCCCAGGCCTTCACTGCAGGAGTTTATCAGGGTAGTGTCCTCAGCCCAGCCATCTTCAACTGAGATCCCAGCAGAAAGTGCTTTAAATACTGAGCAGGTCAGGCAGCATCTGTGGAGAGAGAAACAAAGTTAGTGATTCAGCTCGATGCTTTCCAGATTTCCAGCATCCACAGTATTTTGCCTCAGATAATGAAGCAATCCATAGCCACATGCACCAAGACCCGGACAACATTCAGGTTTGGGCCGACCAGTGACAAGTAACATTCACGTCACACAAGTGCCAGGCAATGACCATCTGCAACAAGAGAGAATCCAACCACCTCCCCTTGGCATTCAAATCATTATCCCATCGCTGAATCCCCCAGCGTCAACATCCTGGGGAAACATTGACTTCAAACTTAACTGAACGAAACACATCAATAGTTTCTTCACCCAGTGGCTGGTGGGTGTCTGGAACTCACTGCCTGAAAGGGTGGTAGAGGCAGAAACCCTCATCACATTTAAAACAATCTCTTGGATATTCACTTCTCCATGTTTAAAATGGGTAAGGAATAACTCTCCTCGTCTACACTGCCTCATCGCACACTCTCAGAGAAGGTACAGCACATCTTCGATACAGAGTAAAGCTCCGTTTAAACATTCCCTGGAGTGTCGGATTAACCCGGCTGTGCCCGGCTCAGCCTCAAGACTCACCTGCCTCAGTCACTGAGACGCTCCTGTATCACTTGCCTTAATGTAAGTGGATGCCGGGTTTGGGAGCAGGACAGGCACACGGGATTAGGACGACTGCTCATGTGGAGGATAAGCATCAGTAATCCCTCAGAGAATCAGAACAGACCAGCGAGACTCAGAAAAGGAAACTTGTGTTGAATTTGTGAGTCTTGCATTGTGGAATGCTTTAGTATTTGGTGAGAATGTTGAACCAGTGACATTTTGCCCCAGTGGGATGAATAGACACTATATGACTTGATTACAACAGTAAGGTACCGTGTGTACTGTAAATATGGACTGAAATAACAATGTAACTGATCAATTTTCAGCTGAATTTTATGACTACAGTTATACCTGCAATCCTGTCAGAATGTACATAAGACACGATGGGGTGAAGTCAAAGTGGCCACTGTTGAATTTGCCAGCTTGATCTTTGTGGGAACACAAGGGTTAAGTAAGTTAAAAATATTAAATGGTCAATTCGCTTGTTTAAGTAAACACTGAACAGAAATGGGTCTGGAATGTCCTATGTGCTGCATTCCTACTCCTACATCTACTCTGTCAGGACCCCTCATGATTTTGAACACCTCTATCAAATCTCATCTCAAGTTTCTCTTCTCTATGGAGAACAACACCAGTTTCTCCAATCTATCCAGGTAACTGAAGTCCCTCATCCCTGGAACCTTGCTCGTGAATCTTTTCTGCATCCTCTCTAAAGCCCCCACATCCTTCCGAAAGTACGGTGTCCAGAATTGGACACAATACTAGTTGAGGATGAAGCAGTGTTTTATAAAGCTTCATCATAAC
This sequence comes from Heterodontus francisci, assembly GCF_036365525.1. Taxonomy (NCBI): domain Eukaryota; kingdom Metazoa; phylum Chordata; class Chondrichthyes; order Heterodontiformes; family Heterodontidae; genus Heterodontus; species Heterodontus francisci. The sequence goes on from NC_090415.1 coordinate 7,206,381, forward strand.
CTCCTTGCTTTTATACTCTAAGCCTCCATTTACAAAGCCTAGCATCCCATATGCCTTTTAACCACTTTCTCAACTAGCTCTGCCACCTTCAATTTGTGCACAGACATCCCCAGGTCTCTCTGTTCCTGCACCCACTTCCTTCTGTTCTTCGGTTCTCATAACACAGAGGGACAGGAGGACAGGGAGGTCTGGAAAGAAGGAGGGGGAGAGAGAGCAAACAAACAGGAAACACGTATGGGAACACCACCACCTGCAAGTTTCCCTTAAGTCACACACCATCCTGACTTGGAACTATATCGCTGCTCCTTCACTGTGACTGGGTCAAAATCCTGGATCTCCCTTCCTAACAGCACTGTGGGTGTACCTACCCCACATGGACTGCAGCGGTTCAAGAAGGAGGCTCAACACCACCTTCTCAAGGGCAATTGTGAATGGGCAATAAATGCTGTCCTGGCCACTAACGCACACATCCAACAAATGAATCAAGAAAATAAAAATTTGACACCGAGTCACTTCAGGAGATATTAGACCAGATGACCAAAAACTTGCTCAGAGGTTGGTTTGAGGGAGAATCCTCAAAGAGGAAAGAGAGTTAGTGAGATGGAGAGGTTTAGGAAAGGAATTCCAGAGTTAGGGCCTTGGCAGCTTGAAGGCACGGCCACCAATGGTGGAACGATTCAAATTGGGGATGTTCAAGAGGCCAGAATTAGAGGATGGCAGATATTGGTGGATTGTGGAGCTGGAGGAGATTGCAGAGATAGGGAGGGTCATTTGTGGAAGACAAATCCAAAATTCCACCATCCTTTGTGTGTAGAAGTGTTAATAAATTTCACCCTTGAAAGGGTCTTCGACTAATGTTCGATTTTTCGACTGTGCGCCTCGTCAGAGACTCCTCCAACCAGTGAGAAGAGTTTCTCTCTATCTACCCCATCAGTTTCCAGTATTGTCTTGTAAACTTTGATCAATTCACCCAGCACAGTGGCGCAGTGGTTAGCACCGCAGCCTCACAGCTCCAGCGACCCGGGTTCAATTCTGGGTACTGCCTGTGTGGAGTTTGCAAGTTCTCCCTATGCCTGCGTTGGTTTCCTCCGGGTGCTCCAGTTTCCTCCCACATGCCAAAGACTTGCAGGTTGATCGGTAAATTGGCCATTAGCAATTGCCCCTTGTATAGTTAGGTGGTGGGGAAATATGGGGACAGGTGGGGATGTGGTAGGAATATGGAATTAGTGTAGGATTAGTATTAATGGGTGGTTGATGGTCGGCACAGACTCGGTGGGCCGAAGGGCCTGCTTCAGTGCTGAATCTCTAAATTAAACTAAACTAAACACCCCTTACACTTCAAAATTCCAGGGATACAGAGTAAAGCTCCGTCTAAACTGTCCCTTCAAATGCTGCCAAGCCAAGTACAGAATGGAGTTATCTACAGAGCAAATCTCTGTCCTCTCTGTTCTATAAAACACTCGCAGGACAGGTACAGTATGTGGTTAGATACCGAGTAAAGCTGCCTCTATATATGCCTCTCTTTCTCCTCCTCCATCCAGATGGAGAGAGTAACAGTGAGAAAGACAGGGATAGATATAGAGAGGGAATAACAGAGAGAGGGAAGGATAGCAATGGGGAGAGATTACCAGAGAGGAAGAGATTGGGATGGAGAGTGTCGGTCAGTGTTCCTGCAAAGCTGTGTGCAGCAGCCTGGAAGGTACCACGCAGGTCCTGTTCCCTGATAAATAACACACGTCTTCGAAGATTCTTAAAAATTTAAAGGGACTGCACGTGGGACAAAAAAAACTTGCCGTGCACAACAACTAAATTTTCTGGGAACATTGGAGCCAGCTGTAGCTCAGTGGGTAATAATCCTGCCTCTGAGTTATACGTTTGTGGATTCAGGTCCGAACACAAAATCTAGGCTGATGTCACCCAACAGAAAATCAGAACAGACCAGCGAGACACAGAAAAGGAAACTTGTGTTGAATTTGTGAGCCTCGCTTTCTGTAATGTTTTAGTGTTTGGTCAGAATGTTGACCCAGTGAAATTTTGCCCCTGTGGCATGAGAGTTATCTGAATAGAGATTATAACATCTTATTACAACATGAAGGTACCGTGCGCACTGAGTATAACAACATTTGCAGCGTCCCATCATGTAAAATACTTTACTGGGTGTGGGATCAGGGTTTGATATTTCCAAAACACTGAGGTAAACTCTAACTTTTAATCAGCCCTGGGAGGAAAGTAAACCTGGAGACTTTCAAACAGTAATCAATGTCAGATTTGATCAATTATTAGGGATTCATCAATTTAGTATACAAAGCAGACAGAATATGCCGTTAAAGAGCGGGATATGGGTCTCCTACCAGCCTGCAGAAGGAAGTGCACCCTCTGCAGTTGTGGTATCACCAAAAGCAGCCAAATTAAAATAGCAGATTGATGTATGTGGAGTTTTACTGAGGTTCTGAGAGAGGAGAGAGAAACAGGCATAGACACACACCCACACACAGAGAAACACACACAGAGAAACACACACACACACACAGAGAAACACACACACACACAGACACACACAGAGAAACACACACACACACACAAAACCACACACACAGACCGACATGCACACACACACAGAACCACACACACACAGAGACCGACATGCACAGACACACAGAGACCGACATGCACAGACACACACACAAACAGACTGCCCAAGGGACAGAGAGTGACAGAAGAATATTTCAATTTCTATAATATTTCAATTTCAGTTTCTATAAGATCCCCCCTCATTCTTCTGAATTCCAATGAATATAATCCCAATCTACTCAGTCTCTCCTCATAAGCCAACCCCCTCAACTCTGGAATCAACCTAGTGAACCTCCTCTGCACCCTCTCCAGTGCCTGCACATCCTTTCTCAAGTAAGGAGACCAAAACTGCACACAGTACTCCAGATGCGGCCTCACCAGTACCTTATACAGCTGCAACATAACCTCTCTGCTTTTAAACTCAATCCCTTTAGCAATGAAGGACAAAATTCCATTTGCCTTCCTAATTACTTGCTGTACCTGCAGACCAACCTTTTGCGATTCATGCACAAGGACACCCAGGTCCCTCTGCATAGCAGCATGCTGCAACTTTTTACCATTCAAGTAATAATCCTTTTTACTGTTACTCCTACCGAAATGAATAACTTCACATTTATTAACATTGTATTCCATCTGCCAGACCTTTGCCCACTCACTCAATGTATCTATGTTCCTCTGCAAAGTTTCACAGTCATCTGCACACTTTGCTCTGCCACTCATCTTAGTGTCATCTGCAAACTTTAACAACCTACACGTGGTCCCCAACTCCAAATCATCGATATAAATTGTAAATAATTGTGGTCCCAACACCGATCCCTGAGGCACACCACTCGTGACTGATTGCCAGCCAGAATAGCACTCATTTATCCCCACTCTCTGCTTCCTGTTAGTCAACCAGAGAGGGAAAGGCAGATGGAGAGACAGAGAGAGAGAGAGACGCAGAGATGGAAGGAGAGAGATGGAGTGACAGGGAGGGAAAGACAGATGGAAAGACAGCGAGAGAGACAGAGATAGAAGGAGAGAGAGGGAGTGACAGGGAGGGAAAGACAGATGGAAAGACTGAGAGAGAGAGAGGCAGGGATGGAATTAGAGAGAGGGAGGGATAGGGAGGGAAAGACAGATGGAGAGACAGAGAGAGAGAGATAGAAGGAGAGAGAGGGAGAGACAGAGAGGGAAAGACAGATGGAGGGACAGAGGGAGTGGCAGAGACAGAGATAGAAAGAGAGAGAGGGAGAGTTAGGGAGGGAAAGACAGATGGAGGGACAAAGTGAGAGACAGAGAGAGCAGGAGAGAGATGGAGTGACAGGGAGGGAAAGACAGATGGAGGGACAGAGAGGGGGAAGAGAGATAGAGGGGGAGAGAGAGAGATTGAGGGGGAGAGAGAGAGATAGAGCGGGGAGAGAGAGATAATGGTGGGAGAGAGAGATAGAGGGGGGAGAGAGAGAGAGAGGTGGGGAGAGAGAGATAGAGAGGGCAGAGAGAGATGGAGGGGGGAGAGAGAGCTGGAGGGGGGAGAGAGAGCTGGAGGGGGGAGAGAGAGCTGGATGGGGGAGAGAGAGATAGACGGGTTAGAGAGAGATAGACGGGTTAGAGAGAGATAGAGGGGTTAGAGAGAGATAGAGGGGGGAGAGAGAGATAGAGCTCGGAGAGAGAGATAGTGGGGGGAGAGAGAGATAGTGGGGGGAGAGAGAGACAGTGGGGGGAGAGAGAGACAGTGGGGGGAGAGAGAGACAGTGGGGGGAGAGAGCGATAGAGGGTTGAGAGAGACAGAGGGGGTAGAGAGAGATAGAGGGGGGAGAGGGAGATAGAGGGGGGAGAGGGAGATAGAGTGGGGAGAGGGAGATAGAGGTTGAGAGGGAGATAGAGGGGGGAGAGGGAGATAGAGGGGGGAGAGGGAGATAGAGGGGGGATAGGGAGATAGAGTGGGGAGAGGGACATAGAGGGGAACAGGGAGATAGAGGGGGAGAGGGAGATAGAGGGGGAGAGGGAGATAGAGGGGGTTGAGGGAGATAGAGGGGGTTGAGGGAGATAGAGGGGGTTGAGGGAGATAGAGGGGGTTGAGGTGAAGAGGGAGATAGAGGTGAAGAGGGAGATAGAGGGGGAGAGGGAGATAGAGGGGGAGAGGGAGATAGAGGGGAGAGAGGGAGATAGAGGGGGAGATAACAAACTTGGAGGAGATGCAAACAGTGTTGATGACATCAATCGACTACAACAGGACATCGATAGGTGAGCAGAATGGGCAGACAAGTGGCAGAAGGAATTTAATACAGGGAAATGTGAGCTGGGCAGAAGGGATAGGGAGAGGGTATACAGACATAATGGCCCAGTTCTAGGGAGTCTGCAGGGACAGAGAGACCTGGGGATACATGTACATACATCTTTGAAGGTGGCAGGACATATTGAGAAAGTAGTCAGCAAAGCATATGGGATCTTGGGCTTCATAAATAGAGATTTTGAGTACAAAAGCATGAAAGTTATGCTGTATGTTTATAAACCTCTGGTTAGGCCACGACCAGAACACTGCATCCAATTCTGGTGACCACACTTTAGGAAGGATGTGAGAGTCCTTTGTAGGGAGCAGAGGGGATGGTGGATCCAGGGATGGGGGATTTTAGCAAAGTGGACTGGAAACAGCTACTTGAAGGTCAATCAGTGTCAGAGCAGTGAGAGTTACTGAGGGTTGATATCAAATATGTTCACACAAAGACAAACAGGGTGGTACTCCCAAATCTAGAGCCCCTTGGATGTCAAGGATCAAACCGGGTACGATAAGGCACAAGAGGGAAGCTTATGTCAGATACCGAGAGCTCAATACAACAGAAAGCTGAGAGGAGTGTAGAAAGTACAAGGGTGAAATGAAAAAGCAAATTAGGAGAGCAAAGAAATGGCCGGAAAATAATATTACCATTAAATCAAAGAAATCACAAAGATGTTTTATAAATACATGAAGAGCAAGAGGATAAATAAGGATAGAGTATTAGGGACCAAAAAGGGAATGTGTGTATGGAGGTGGGAGATGTGGGCATGGTTCTTAATGAATACTTTGTCTCCCTCTTTATAAAAGAGGGGGAACGATGCAGAGATTGTAGTTAAAGAGGAGGAGTGTGAAATATTGGAGGGATAAACAGAGTGAGAGGGAAATATTAAGGTGTTTGGCAACTTTCAAAGTGGATAAATGGTCAGGCCTGGATGCATTGGAACCAGTTCAGAGAAGGTTCACTCGGCTGATTCCTGGGATGAAGGGGTTGTCTTATGAGGAATGGTTGAACAGGTTGGGCCTTTTCTCATTGGACTTTAGAAGAATGAGAGGTGATCTTATTGAAACATACTAAATACTTAAAGGGATAGACAGGTTAGATGCAGGTAAGATGTCTCCTTTGGTTCGGGAGTCTAGAACCAGGGGACACAATTTCAAAATAAGGGGGAAGCCACTTCGGTCAGAGATGGGGAGAAATGTCTTTGCTCAGAGGATTGTGAATCTTTGGAATTCTCTACCCCAGTGGGCTGTGGAAGCTCAGTCTGGGAAAAAGGCATTGAAGTGGATGATCAGCCATGATCGTATTGAATGGCAGAGCAGGCTCGATGGGCTGAATGGCCTACTCCTGTTCCTATGTTCCCAAGCTGCTGAAATAGTTTCTCCCAAACTACCCCATCAGTTCCCCTTAATATCTCAACATCTTGGAACAAATTACCTTGATCCTCCTAAATTCCAGGCAATAAATCCCTAGTTTGTGTAATATCACCTCGTAATTTAACCCTTGGAGTCCAGTTATCATTCTGGTAAATCTACACTGCACTCAAATGGACATGGACCCCCCAAAGTCTCTTTCAACCTCCAGTGTTTCTATCTTTTCACCATTTATAAAGTACTCTGTTCTGGTCTTTTTTACTGACATTGAAATCTAACTACCACAGTTTTGCCCATTTATTTAAGATATTAATATCTCTTTGTAATTTGATGCTTCCAGCTACACTGCTTACAATGCTGCCTATTTTTGTGTCATTGGTAAACTTGGGTATGTTGTATTCTACCACATCATCTTAAATCGTTAATAAATACAGCAAACTGAGACACACACAGGCTTTGCACTAGTAGACAGGAGTGAATCATTCCAACCTAGAGGATTTTTAACTCCAGATTTATGTTTTTTTAAAGAAAAAATAGAATTCAAATTCACAACAGCCCTGTGTGGGATTTGAACTCCTGCTTTTTCAATCATCAGCTCAGGCCTTCAAATTAAAACCCATAAAAAGAGATTCATTTTCCGACTGCTGTTGTCTGACGGTCTCAGGTTTTGTATATTGTTCCCTTCGCCTCTTCTTCCATGTGTCCGAAGTCTTTGAAGTTTGTCAGACATTGGTAAACTACTTCATGTGGTGTTTTGTAAATACCTTCAATTCTGTGTATCTGGAAGGGACACAATTCAAATTCTCACCTTATTGCATCAACTAAAACCTGCAGGTCCATTCAAACAACTCTATTTCCTGTCTCTGCAAAGACAGCTCACACTTCCACAATGCAGGAATGTCTGAATGGAAACAGCTTTTGACACATTTCCAAACACGTTTGCCAACACTTTTCAGGATGAAGCTAAATTCAACTTAGAGATTGCAAGCCCCAAATTGAATCTTTTAGATGTAAAAAGTGACACAAATGAAATCCCAGATCTCTCTGTCCCTGCACCCATTTTAACATTGTACCATTTAGTTTATATCGCTTCTCCTCAGCCTTCCTTCCAAAATGCATCATTTGACATTTCTCAGCATTGAAGTTAACCTGCTATGTGTCTGACCATTTCACCAGACTGCCTCTATCCTCCTGAAGTCTACTCCTATTCCCTTCACTGTTTATTACATTGCAAATGGCACAATGTTGAAGTTATGCCCTGCAAACCCCAGTCTAAGTCATTCATATATCAATAAGATCAGTGGTCCTAATCAAAACCCCTGGGGAATGCCACAATTTACACTCTATACAGTGAGTACAAAAGCCGAGAGGGTGTGCTGAACATTTATAAAGCTCTGGTCAGGTAACAGAGAGGGAGAGACTGGGATTCAGAGGGTAACGGAGAGGGAGAGACTGGGACTCAGAGGGTAACAGAGAGGGAGAGACTGGGATTCAGAGGGTAACAGAGAGGGAGAGACTGGGATTCAGAGGGTAACAGAGAGGGAGAGTCTGGGATTCAGAGGGGAACAGAGAGGGAGAGTCTGGGATTCAGAGGGTAACGGAGAGGGAGAGACTGGGATTCAGAGGGTAAGAGAGAGGGAGAGACTGGGATTCAGAGGGTAACAGAGAGGGAGAGACTGGGATTCACAGGGTAACAAAGAGGGAGAGTCTGGGATTCAGAGGGTAATGGAGAGGGAGAGACTGGGATTCAGAGGGTAACAGAGAGGGAGAGACTGGGATTCAGAGGGTAAGAGAGAGGGAGAGACTGGGATTCAGAGGGTAACGGAGAGGGAGAGACTGGGATTCAGAGGGTAAGAGAGAGGGAGAGACTGGGATTCAGAGGGTAACAGTGAGGGAGAGACTGGGACTCAGAGGGTAAGAGAGAGGGAGAGTCTGGGATTCACAGGGTAACATAGAGGGAGAGACTGGGACTCAGAGGGTAAGAGAGAGGGAGAGTCTGGGATTCACAGGGTAACAGAGAGGGAGAGACTGGGATTCAGAGGGAAACATAGAGGGAGAGACTGGGATTCAGAGGGTAACAGAGAGGGAGAGACTGGGATTCAGATGGTAACAGAGAGGGAGAGTCTGGGATTCAGAGGGTAAGAGAGAGAAAAATAGATTTGGCGAGGGCAACATAGAAATTTTAAGACACAGAAAGCGGCCACTTCACCCATTCTCTCTGTGCCAGCCGAAAAACGATCAACCTATTCTAATCCCACCTTCCAGCATTTGGTCCGAGCACTGCAGCTTACCGCACTTGAGGTGCCTATCCAGACTCCTTCTGAATGAGTTGAGGGTCTCTGCCTCAACTACCCTTTCAGGCAGTGAGTTCCAGACCATCGCGACCCTCTGGGTGAAAAAGATTTTCCTCAACTCCCCTCTAATTTTTCGACCAATCACTTTAAATCTATGCCCCCTCGTCACTGACCTTTCTGCTATGGTTCTCTGCCCTTCACCTCCACTCCATCTAGGACCCTCAAAATTTTGTACATTTCAATCAGATCTCCCCTCGGCCTTCTCTGTTCCAAGGACAACAACCCCTGCCTATCCTCATAGCTACAATTCTCCAGTCCTGGCAACATCCTCGAAAATGGGAGAGAGACAAAGTCCCGTGTTCATAACACATGGATAAAGAGGTTAATCATCTGAGCTGTAACTCTGAGACAGAGACAGAGAGGGAGAAAGAGAGAGAGAGGGAGAGATGGTGTGGGGGAGACACAAACTGAGACGTGGACAGAGGCAGCGAAAGAGAGAGAGGGAGAGATAGAGAGGGAGAGACAGAGAGAGAGATGCAGAGAGAGAGAGAGGCAGAGAGTGAGAGAGATGCAGAGAGAGAGGCAGAGAGAGACAGAGAGAGAGGGAGGGAGAGATGGTGTGGGGGAAACACAAACTGAGAGGTGGACAGAGGCAGCGAAAGAGAGAGAGAGGGAGAGACGGAGAGAGAGAGGCAGAGGGAGAGAGGCAGAGAGAGGGAGGCAGAGAGAGGGAGGCAGAGAGAGGGAGAGAGAGGCAGACAGAGAGCTAGAGAGAGACAGAGAGAGAGGGAACGATGGTGTGAGGGAGGCACAAATTGAGACATGGACAGAGGTAGAGAGACAGAGGGAGTGATAGAGCGAGAGAGAGGGGGGAAAGACAGATAGAGAGTGAGAGAGGCACAGAGAGAGAAGGAGACACAGAGAGGAAGACACAGAGAGGCAGACAGAGAGCTAGAGAGAGACAGAGAGAGAGGGAGAGATGGTGTGAGGGAGGCACAAATTGAGACGTGGACAGAGGTAGAGAGAGAGAGGGAGAGATAGAGCGAGAGAGAGGAGGGAAAGACAGATAGCGAGGGACAGAGGCAGTGTGAGAGAGGCAGAGTGAGAGAGGCAGATTAGAAGGTAGCAAATGTAACCCCACTATTTACAAAAGGAAGGAGAGAGAAAATGGGGAACTAAAGACCTGTTCGTCTAACATCAGTCATTGGGAAAATGCTCGAATCTATAATAAAGGATGTGATAACAGGACACTTAAAGAGAGATTGCAGTGGGTGGGGGGAGAGAGAAATGGGGGGAGAGAGAAATGGGGGGGGAGAGAGAGGGGGGAGAGTGTGTGAGTGAGACGGAGCAAAGGAGAGAGATACTAGGTTAGGTGGGAAAATAAGCTGTGAGGAGAACACAAATAGACTACAAAGAGAGATGGTTTGGGATAGACAGCGATAAATGTCCCAGTGTTGTGGTGACATAAAATGGCCACTGAAAATGAACCTAAAATGGCTGACTGATGTGTGTGGATTTCCACAGATGAGAGGAGAGAGAGAGAGACACACAGACAGAAAGAGAGACAGAAAGAGAGACAAAGAGGGAGACAGGGACCAAGACACAGAGAGTGATCTCAGGATATTTGTCGTAGGACAGAGGAAGAGGAGGAGGCCATTTGGCCCCTCAAACTTGTTCTGTCATTCAATGAGCTCATGGCTGATGTGTGATCTAACTCCATGTACCTATCTTTGTCCCTTAATACCTTTGGTTAACAAAAATCTATCAAACTCAGATTTAAAAATTAACAAGTGTCTCAGCATCAATTGCTGATTGTGGAAGAGAGTTTCAAACTGATACCACACCTGGTGTGTTGAAGTGTTTCTTCATTTCACTCCTGAAAGGTTTTTAGACGAGGTTTATATTTTTAGACTATGCCCCCATGTTCTAGACTCTGCAGCCAGTGGGAATTGTTACTCTCTGTCCACCCTATCAGTTTCCCTTATTATCTTGAAAACAATCATCAAATCACACCTGAGCCTTCAAAATTCCAGGGATACAGAGTAAATCTCCAGCTACACTGTCCCATTAAATATTCCCAAGCTAAGCACAATGTTGGGTTTGACACAGAGTAAATTTCCCTCTACACTGTCCCATCACACACTCCCAGGGCAGGAACATCATGGGGTGGATACAGAGTGAATCTCACTCTACACTGTCCGATAGAGACAGAGAGAGAGACAGTAAAAGAGAAACAGAGAAACATAGACTGACAGGGTGACTAAAAGAGATAGAAGGATACTTCACAGGGGATATTGGAAGAGGAAGATGCAATTCAACCACACAGCCCTGTTCCGGCATCAAATGAGATCTTGGCTGATCTGTGATGTAACTTACACCATATATCCTGCCTTTGCCCCTTATCTCTTAATACCTTTGGTTAACAAGAATCTATCAATCACAGATTTAAAAATTAACCAATAAACCAGCATGAAATTTGCACAACCAATATCATTGTGCGGGTGTGTGTGTGTGTGTGTGTGTGTGTGTGTGTGTGTGTGTGTGTGTGTGTGTGTGTGTGTGTGTGTGTGTGTGTGTGTGTGTGTGTGTGTGTGTGTGTGTGTGTGTGTGTGTGTGTTTGTGTTTGGGTGTGATGGCTCCCACAGTGGAATAGCTTGCTGGATGTTTAAAATGGAGGCTATTGGGTGTGGCTGGTGGGTGTCTGGAACTCACTGCCTGAAAGGATTAGTATAAAATGGGTGGTTGATGGCCGGCACAGACTGGGCGGGCCGAAGGGCCTGTATAAGTGCCGTATCTCTAAACCAAACTGAAATAAACACCCCTTACACTTCAAAATTCCAGGGATACAGAGTAAAGCTCCGTCTAAACTGTCCCTTCAAATGCTGCCAAGCAAGTACAGAATGGAGTTATCTACAGAGCAAATCTCTGTCCTCTCTGTTCCATAAAACACTCGCAGGACAGGTACAGTGTGGGGTTAGATACCAAGTAAAGCTGCCTCTATATATGCCTCTCTTTCACCTCCTCCATCCAGATGGAGAGAGTAACAGTGAGAAAGACAGGGATAGATATAGAGAGGGAATAACAGAGAGAGGGAAGGATCGCAATGGGGAGAGATTACCAGAGAGGAAGAGATTGGGATGGAGAGTGTCGGTCAGTGTCCCTGCAAAGCTGTGTGCAGCAGCCTGGAAGGTACCACGCAGGTCCTGTTCCCTGATAACTCACTGCCTGAAAGGATTAGTATAAAATGGGTGGTTGATGGCCGGCACAGACTGGGTGGGCCGAAGGGCCTGTACAATTGCTGTATCTGTCTATGACTCTAAAGGATGGTAGAGGCAGAAACCCTCATCACATTTAAAACAATCTCTTGGATATTCACTTCTCTATATTTAAAATGGGTAAGGAATAACTCCCCTCGTCTGCACTGCCCCATCAAACACTCTCAGAGAAGGTACAGCACGGATTAGATACAGAGTAAAGCTCCGTTTAAACTGTCCCTGGAGTGTCGGATTAACCCGGGTCACTCACTGTCCCCGGCTCAGCCTCAAGACTCACCTGCCTCAGTCACTGAGACGCTCCTGTATCACTTGCCTTAATGTAAGTGGATGCCGGGTTTGGGAGCAGGACAGGCACACGGGATTAGGACGACTGCTCATGTGGAGGATAAACATCAGTAATCCCTCAGAGAATCAGAACAGACCAGCGAGACTCAGAAAAGGAAACTTGTGTTGAATTTGAGAGTCTTGCATTGTGGAATGCTTTAGTATTTGGTGAGAATGTTGAGCCAGTGACATTTTGCCCCAGTGGGATGAATAGACACTATATGACTTTATTACAACAGTAAGGTACCGTGTGTACTGTAAATATGGACTGAAATAACAATGTAACTGATCAATTTTCAGCTGAATACTATGACTACAGTTCTACCTGCTATCCTGTTATATATGTGCTGCTATACCTGCTATATGTGAGAATGTACATACGACACGATGGGATGAAGTCAAAGTGGCCACTCTTTATATTTTCAGACTATCCCAAGTTCCTGACTCCGCAGCCAGTGGGAATATTTACTCTCAGTCCACCCTATCAGTTTCCCTTATTATTTTGTAAACCTTCATCAAATCACCCCATAACCTTCTAAATTCCAGGGATACACAGTAAATCTCCAGCTGCACTGTCCCATTAAACATTTCCAAGCCAAGCACAATGTTGGGTTTGACAGAGAGTAAATTTCCCTCTCCGCTGTCACATCACACACTCCGAGGGCAGGAACATCATGGGGTGGATACAGAGTGAATCTCACTCGACACTGTCCGAAACAGAGAGAGAGAGAGAGAGACAGAGAGACATAGACTAACAGGGTGACTGACAGAGAAAGAAGGATATTTAACAGGGGATATTGGAAGAGGAGGATGCAATTTAACCCCACAACTCTTTTCCGGCATTCAATGAGATCATGGCTGATCTGTGATCAATCTTGCACCATATATCCTGCCTTTGCCCCTTAGCTCTTAATACCTTTGGTTAACAAGAATCTATCAATCACAGGTTTAAAAATTAACCAATAAGCCAGCATGAAATTTGGACAAACAATATCATGAGGGTGTGATGGTTCCCACAGTGGAATAGCTGGCTGAATATTTAAAATGGAGGCTATTCCTTCTGGATCATCAAAAGTGTCTGCCTGGGCCCCAACTTCATCTGCATTCCTCCCTCTCCCAATGTTTTTTTTCGCTCCATACCGATCTCAAATATGTTTGTGTACACAGCAGTGAAGGATTAAATCATTTTAATATATCTTACATTATCCTCTTCATCCAACTCAACAATCTCTCTCTCTCTCCAAGTTTGTCCCTCTCTACAGCCCTCTCTATGCCTTCATATCTAACCCTCCGTCCCTCTGTCTCTCTCCTAGTGTCAGTGATAGCAGAGAGAGAGACAGAGATAGAAGGAGATGGAGGGAGTGACAGAGAGGGAAAGACAGATGGAGGGACAGAGAGAGAGAGACAGAGAGAGAAGGAGAGATTGGGAGAGATAGAGAGGGAAAGGCAGTTGGAGAGACAGAGAGAGAGAGAGGCAGAGATGGAAGGAGATAGAGGGAGAGACAGGGAGGGAAATACAGATGGAAAGACAGAGAGAGAGACAGAGAGAGAAGGAGAGAGAGGGAGTGTCAGGGAGGGAAAGACTAATGGAGGGACAGAGAGAGAGAGACAGGGAGAGAGATGGAGTGACAGGCAGGGAAGGACAGATGGAGGGATAGAGAGAGAGAGACAGAGATAGAAGGAGAGAGAGGGAGTGACTGGAGGGAAAGACAGATGGAGAGAGTGAGAGAGAGGGACAGAGATAGAAGGAGACTGAGGGAGAGACAGAGAAGGAACGACCGATGGAAAGACTGAGAGAGAGAGAGAGATAAGGAAACAGAGGAAGAGACAGAGAGGGAAAGACAGATGGAGGGACAGAGAGAGAGGGAGGCAGAGATTAGAATTAGAATTAGAACATTACAGCGCAGTACAGGCCCTTCGGCCCTCGATGTTGCAGAGATGGAAGGAGAGAGATGGAGAAACAGACAGGGAAAGACAGATGGAGGGACAGAGAGAGAGAGAGAGAGAGAGAGAGAGAGAGAGACAGAGAGAGAGGCAGAGATAGAAGGGGAGAGAGGGAGTGACAGGGAGGGAAAGACAGATGGAGAGACAGAGAGAGAGAGACAGAGACAGAGATAGAAGGAGAGAGAGGGAGAAACAGACAGGGAAAGACAGATGGAGGGACAGAGAGAGAGAGAGACAGAGAGAGAAGGAGGGAGAGTGAGAGACAGAGATGGAAAGACAGATGGAGGGACAGAGAGAGAGAGAGACAGAGACAGAGATAGAAGGAGTGAGAGGGAGTGACAGAGAGGGAAAGACAGATGGAGAGACAGAGAGAGAGAGAGACAGAGATAGAGGAGAGAGAGGGAGAGACAGAAAGGGAAAGACAGATGGAGGGACAGAGAGAGAGAAGGAGAGATTTGGAGTGACAGGGAGGGAAGGACAGATGGAGGGATAGAGAGAAATGGACAGAGATAGAAGGAGAGAGAGGGACTGACAGGGGGGAAAGACAGATGGAGAGACAGAGAGAGAGAGAGACAGAGACAGAGAGAGAAGCTTAGATAGGGAGTGACAGGGAGGGAAAGACGGATGGAACGTCAGAGAGAGAGAGAGACAGAGATAGGAGAGAGATGGAGAGACTGAGAAGGAAAGACAGATGGAGGGACATAGAAAGAGACAGAGATAGAAGGAGAGAGTGGGAGAGACAGGGAAGGAAGGACAGACAGAGGGACAGAGAGAGAGAGAGAGAGAGAGACAGAGATAGAAGGAGAGAGAGGGAGAGACAGAGAGGGAAAGACAGATGGAGAGACAGAGAGAGAGAGACAGAGATAGAAGGACAGAGAAGGGAGTGACAGAGAGGGAAAGAAAGATGGAGAGACAGAGTGAGAGACACGGAGGAGAGAGATGGAGTGACAGTGAGGGAAGAACAGATGGAGGGATAGAAAGAGAGAGACAAATAGAAGGAGAGAGGGAGTGACATAAAGGGAAAGACAGATGGAGGAACAAAGAGAGAAACAGAGAGAGAGGCAGAGAGAGAAAGAGAAGGAGAGAGAGGGAGAGACAGAGAAGGAGAGAGAGGGAGAGACAGAGAAGGAGAGACAGATGGAGAGACAGAAAGAGAGAGACAGAGATAGAAGGACAGAGAAGGGAGTGACAGAGAGGGAAAGACAGATGGAGGGACAGAGTGAGAGACAGAGAGGAGAGAGATGGAGTGACAGTGAGGGAAGGACAGATGGAGAGACAGAGAGAGAGAGGCAGAGATGGAAGGAGAGAGATGGAGTGACAGGGAGGGAAGAACAGATGGAGGGATAGAAAGAGAGAGACAAATAGAAGGAGAGAGGGAGTGACAGAAAGGGAAAGACAGATGGAGGGACAGAGAGAGAGACAGAGAGAGAGGCAGAGACAGAGAGAGAAGGAGAGATTGGGAGAGACAGAGAGGGAAAGGCAGTTGGAGAGACAGAGAGAGAGAGAGGCAGAGATGGAAGGAGAGAGAGGGAGAGACAGGGATGGAAATACAGATGGAAAGACAGAGAGAAAGACTGAGAGAGAAGGAGAGAGAGGGAGTGTCAGGGAGGGAAAGACAAATGGAGGGACAGAGAGAGAGATACAGGGAGAGAGATGGAGTGACAGGCAGGGAAGGACAGATGGAGAGACGGAGAGAGGCAGAGATGGAAGGAGAGAGAGGGAAAGACAGATGGAGCGAGAGAGAGAGAGAGAGACAGAGATAGAAGGAGAGAGATGGAGAGACAGAGAGGGAAAGACAGATGGAGGGACAGAGAGAGAGACAGAGGTAGAAGGAGAGATGGAGTGACAGGGTGGGAAGGACAGATGGAGGGATAGAGAGTGAGAGCAGAGATAGAAGGAGAGAGAGGGAGTGACAGAGGGAAAGACAAATGGAGGGACAGACAGAGGGAGGGAAAGACAGATGGAGAGACTGAGATAGAGAGAGGCAGAGATGGACGGAGAGAGAGGGAGTGACAGGGAGAGAAAGACAGATGGAAAGACAGAGAGAGAGAAAGGGAGAGAAGGAGAGAGATGGAGTGACAGAGAGGGAAGGATAGATGGAGGGATAGAGAGCGAGAGACATAGATAGAAGGAGAGAGAGGGAGTGACAGGTGGTGGGGTTGGGGGGTGTATACAGATGGAGGGACCGAGAGAGAGAGAAGGAGAGAGAGGGAGAGACAGAGAGAAGGAGAAAGGGATTGGCAGAGAGGGAAAGACATTTGGAGGAACAGAGAGCGAGACAGCGATAGAAGGAGAGAGAGGGAGTAACCGAGAGGGAAAGACAGATGGAGGGACAGAGAGAGTGACAGAGAGAGAGGCAGAGGCAGAGAGAGAAGGAGAGAGAGGGAGAGACAGAGAGAGAGGCAGAGACAGAGAGAGAAGGAGAGAGAGGGAGAGACAGAAAGGGAAAGACAGATGGAGAGACAGAGAGAGAGACACACACAGATAGAAGGAGAGAGAGGGAGAGACAGAGAGGAAAAGGCAGATGGAGGGGCAGAGAGAGAGAGATTAAGACAGAGAGATAGAAGGAGAAAGACATAGAGACAGAGAACGTAAGACAGATGGAGGGACGGAGAGAGAGACAGAGAGAGTGGCAGAGACAGAGATAGAAGGAGAGAGAGGGTGTGTCAGGAGGAAGGGGAGAGGGAGGTAGAGGGGGGAGAGACAGATAGAGGGAGAGAGTGAGATAGAGGGGGAGAGCGAGATTGAGGGGGAGAGGGAGAGAGAGGGGGAGAGGGAGAGAGAGGGGGGAGAGGGAGAGAGATGGGGGAGAGGGAGAGAGAGGGGGAGAGGGAGAGAGAGGGGGAGAGGGAGAGAGAGGGGGAGAGGGGGAGAGAGGGGGGAGAGGGAGGTATAGGGGGGAGAGGGAGAGAGAGCGGGAGAGGGAGAGAGTGAGATAGAGGGCGAGAGACAGATGGAGGGGGAGAGTGAGATAGAGGGGGAGAGGGAGATAGAGGGGGGAGAGGGAGATAGAGGGGGGAGAGGGAGATAGAGGGGGGGAGAGGGAGATAGAGGGGGGGGAGAGGGAGATAGAGGGGGGGAGAGGGAGATAGAGGGGGGGAGAGGGAGATAGAGGGGGGGAGAGGGAGATAGAGGGGGAGAGAGGGAGAGAGAGGGGGGGAGAGGGAGATAGAGGGGGTGTGTGAGATAGTGGGGGTGTGTGAGATAGTGGGGGGAGAGACAGATAGAGGGGATGAGTGAGATAGAGGGGGAGAGTGAGATAGAGGGGGAGAGTGAGATAGAGGGGGAGAGTGAGATAGAGGGGGTGTGTGAGACAGAGGGGGTGTGTGAGACAGAGGGGGTGTGTGAGACAGAGGGGGTGTGTGAGATAGAGGGGATGTGTGAGAGAGAGTGGGAAAGGGAGATAGAGGGGGAGAGGGAGATAGAGGGTGGGTGAGGGAGATAGAGGGGGAGAGAGAGATAGAGGGGGAGAGGGAGATAGAGTGGGAGAGGGAGATAGAGGGAGAGAGGGAGATAGAGGGTGGGTGAGGGAGATAGAGGGGGAGAGAGAGATAGAGGGGGAGAGAGAGATAGAGGGGGAGAGGGAGATAGAGGGTGGGTGAGGGAGATAGAGGGTGGGTGAGGGAGATAGAGGGGGGAGAGGGAGATAGAGGGGGGAGAGGGAGATAGAGGGGGGAGAGGGAGATAGAGGGGGGAGAGGGAGATAGAGGGGGGAGAGGGAGATAGAGGGGGAGAGGGAGATAGAGGGGGAGAGGGCAATAGAGGGGGAGTGGGAGATAGAGGGGGAGAGGGAGATAGAGGGGGAGAGAGAGATAGAGGGGGAGAGAGAGATAGAGGGGGCGAGGGAGATAAAGGGTGGAGACGGAGATAGAGGGTGGAGACGGTGATAGAGGGGGAGAGATGGATGGGGTAGAGGGTGGTGAACCTGTGGAATTCTCTACCGCAGAAGGCAGTGGAGGCCAAGTCATTAAATATATTCATGGAGGAGAGAGATATATTTCTTAATGTCAAAGGGATCAAGGGGTATGGGGAGAAAGTGGGAACAGGGTACTGAATTAGACCATCGGTCATGATCTTTATTGAATGACGGAGCAGGCCCGAAGGGCCGAATGGCCTGCTCCTGCTCCTATTTTCTATGTTTCTATGAGAGAGGCGGATTGACAGAGGGAGACAGAAGAAGAAACAGAGAGAGAAGGAGAGATAGAGATGGAGCGAGGTGACCCTGATATTCTCTCTCTCTCACACACACACATCCAGTCACACACAGACACATACATAAAGGGACAGACAGAGACACACACACACACACACACACACACACACACACACACACACACACACACACACACACACACACACACACACACACACACACACACACACAGACAGATTTTACAATCCACACTGATGTCAGTAAAAATGACCAACAGAACCTCAGTAACAATCCCCATTATCTGCCCAGTCCTGTCGAGAGACACAGAGAGAGAGATAGGGCAGTGACAGAGAAAGACAGTGAAAGAAGGAGGACAAAACAGCTTGTAGGAGAAACTTTACATTTATTTGTGTTCCACAGATTTTATTAAAAGTTGAAAGGGACTGGACACTGGAAAAGCTGTCCACACACAGCAACAACACTGAGAGACTTTAGATGTGAGGGAAGGAGAGACACACTTTAAAATCCACACTGATGTCAGTAAAAATCCCCAAACACAACCTCAGTAACAATCCCCATTATCTGCCCAGTCCTGTATTGTGAGTTTCTTCTTTGGCCTCCTTATCTCGGGAGACAATGGGTAAGTGCCTGGAGGTGGTCAGTGGTTTGTGGAGCAGCGCCTGGAGTGGCTATAAAGGCCAATTCTAGAGTGACAAGCTCTTCCACAGGTGCTGCAGAGAAATGTGATTGTCGGGGCTGTTACACAGTTGGCTCTTCCCTTGCGCCTCTGTCTTTTTTGTGGGTTTAGTGTGAGGGTTTGAGGGGGGAGGGTTGGATCAATGTTTGATATTTTGAAACAGGGAAAGAATGAAAGGTTTAAAATGAACTAAGAGATGTCTGAAAGCATTGCTGTGCTGGGATTAACATCTCAATGGACTGTAAAAATCAGGAAGGTCCTGTCCTGGGATTAACATATCAATGGACTGTAAAAGTCAGGAAGGTCCTGTCCTGGGATTAACATATCAATGGACAGGCCCCCTCCCCCGCCCCCGAGGCAGGAGATTGAGAGACAGCCCAACATGTCAGAGGCTCAATGGGTGGAGTTTGCAAACAGCTCACTCAGGATATAAACTGGGTTTGAAGATCTGAGTTCCAATCACAAAACCCACCTCTCACTCTCTCTCTAGAGAGAGTAGACACATTCCCCAGTCTGATTCAGTGTGTGTGTCTGTGTATCTGTGTGTGTGCTCTCTCTGTCTCAATCTGCTTTATAACTGTGATTTGATTGTATTTGAATATTGCAGATTGTCTGTGTAACTGAGAGAGGAAACCCTGGGCTCTTGCTGTGCAATTTTGTTTAAAAATGTCTTCGCTTTGTATTTTAATGCAATTTTTTTCTCCTTCTTTCCCCTGAGGAATTTTCATTCTGAAAACTGCACGGTGAAGGTGAAAAGAGGGAAAGTTTGGGACGAGGAATCCTTGGACAGGAGCTTCCTCCAGAGGGGACGGACTGAGGCCTTGTCCACAGGCTGCACCCAAAGGGCCCACGTGAGTTGTGTCTGTTTATGACCCTGAGGTTTAATATCCTCTCTGGGGCCCACCTCGCAAGACTAAATGAAACATCGGAAAGGTGTAGCTGTATAAAGGCTTGTTATAATTCCCGAGTAATGCTGGTGTTTTGGGCAGTGCCGTGAATTTGAGGGTGAAATGAAATCTGCAGCAGTCATTTGAATTGACAGTGAGGTTCTGAGAATGGATTTCTCTGTCTGTCTGAATGAGAGAAATAGGAGGGAGAGAGACGCAGGAGAGTGAGGGAAACATGGAGGGAATCAGAGGGGGAGAGGAGGGGTTAGCCGGCTGTTATCACACTGCTGCTTGTGGGATCTTGCTGTGCACCAATGGCATGCAACATTTCCAACATTGCAACAGTGACGACCACTTTAAAAAATTAACTCTGAGCTTCAAAAGCCTAGGAATTAAGTCACAAATGTGATAGTTTCTATCGGCTTGTAATAATTCTAGAATAATCTGTGTGCTTTGGACAATGCTCTGAAGCTTTGCTGTTAAATAAAATGGACGGATCCCATTTCAATTCATTTTACTGAAGTTCTGAGTTGAGATTTCTCTCTCTGTCTCTCTCCAGCTTTCTTTCCCTCTGTCTCTCTATTTAAACCTTTAATAGTTAAAAACATATCACACACTGCAATCTGATTTGTTGTTGTTTTAAATGGTGAGACAGAAATATTTCATAGCTTATTTCAACTAAGATTAGATACAAAATTGAGGGGAAAAAGCCCGATATGGACAGAGAGAGAGAGAGAGCAAGAGAGAGGGTCACAGGGGTGACTGAGATAGGAAGAGAGAGAGAGATACAGAGACACGGAGAGAGATAAAGAGACAGACACACAGACACACACTGGTGGAGGGAACTGTCTGAACCATTTTAGCCTCTGCTTTATTAACTGATTTGTTTGTATTTGGGTGTTGCTGAGAGATTATCTGTGTAACCGAGGGCAATTGCTGGGGTCTTGCTGTGCTATTTTGTTTAACAATGCCTTTTAATCAATTTTCTCTCTCTCCCTCTTGCCTTAGGAATTTTCATTCTGAAACCTGCACGGTGAAGATGAAAAGAGGGAAAGTCTGGGACGAGGAATCCTTGGACAGGAGCTTCCTCCAGAGGGGACGGACTGAGGCCTTGTCCACAGGCTGCACCCAAAGGGCCCACGTGAGTTGTGTCTGTTTATTAGCCTGAGGTTTAATTTCCTCCCTGGGGCCCTGGGTTAAACGTTTCATGTTGGATTGGGGCTCCTGGTGTTTTATACAGATTGAAAGCCTGGGGTTAAAGGAGCAGCCCCGGGAGGGAGTCCCATTTGCCCCTTGCTCCTTCCAGCCCTGTCTGTGAGGTTTGCTGGTGTTTTGGGCAATGCGAGGAAGCTAACAGTGAAATAAGATGCACGGTGCCCATTTTAATTCATTTTACTGTAGGTCTGAGCTTTCTCTCTGTCTCCACATTCTTTCCCTGTGTCTCTATCTCCCCCCATGCTTTCTCTTCTCTGTCTCGGTTTCACACTCTCCTTCTCCAATTAAACCTTTAATAAATAAAAAAACACGCCACACACGGCAATGTGATTTGTCGTTATTTGAAATGGTGAGACAAAATCAGCAGCTTGTTCCCAGTTTAAAGAGGGAGTTTCACCCTTTCTGGGGACTGAAATCTAGCTATCATCACATTGCAGCTTGTGGGATCTTGCTGTGCATCTCTGCATTTTTCTGCACAACAATGAGGACACTTTAAAATTCAGCTTCCTGAAGGTCAGATTGTGGATCTCTCTGTGTTTACTCTCCAACTTCCTCTGCTTTTCTCTCCCCCGCACTTTCTCTATTTTAACCATTAATCAATAGGTGCCACAATGTGTGCACAGCAAGATCCCACAGGCAGCAATATGATAATATGCAGATTATGTGTTTTCAGTGATGTAAGTTTCGGGATCGCAGAGGGAGGGACTTTCCTGCAGCGGCTAAGTGGTTAGTACCGCAGCCTCACAGCTCCAGCAACCCAGGTTGGGTTCTGGGTACTGCCTGTGCGGAGTTTGCAAGATCTCCGTGTGGGTTTCCTCCGGGTGCTCTGGTTTCCTGCCACATGCCAAAGACTTGCGGGTTGATAGGTAAATTGGCCATTATAAAAATTGCCCCTCGTGTAGGTAGGTGGTCGGAGAATTGAGGGAAGGTGGGGACGTGAGAGGGGGGAAAATGGCAGGAATGTAGGATTAGCATAAATGGGTGGCTGATGGTCAGCGTTGGGCCGAAGGGCCTGTTATACTGCTGTATCTCTCTATGAATCGAATGTGATGTGTGGTTATTTTAAACGGTGACAGAAACATTTCAGCGGACGTTTCAATCTAGATTAAATCCCAGATCGAGAGAAAAAGAAACAGATGTGGGTGGTGTGCAGGGGGGAGGGAGCAGGAGAAAGACAGGGAGAGGGGTGTTTGAGATTTTCAAACTGCAGGAATGTCCCTCCCTCTGGGATCTCGAAACTTACGTCACTAAAAACAGATTATCTGCATATTAGCATATTGTTGCCTTTGGGATCTTGCTGTGCACAGATTGCCTACAGGTTTCCTGCATTGCAACAGTGAGGACCACTTTAAAAATTAGTTCATTGATTCTCAACTGCTCCTGAGGGCCAATAATTACAAGAGCTGAACGTGAAGCTGTCTAAAGGCTTGTGAAAAGTTTAAAGATGGAGTTCAGCATTTTCAGAGGACTGTGATAGGATATGTGGCTATGATCACATTGTGGGATCCTGCTGTGCATACATTCCCTGCATCAATTCTTACATTACAACACTGAGGCAGAAACAGATGGAGAGAAAAAGAGGGAGAGAGAGAGAGACAGGCGGAGTGTGGATGAGGGAGGGAAGGCAGAGAAAGATGGAGAAAGACAGAGAGAGAAATCCACACTCAAAATCTTGGTAAACTGAATTTTGAAGTGTCACCATTGCTGGGATCTTGCTGTGCACAGCTTGCCTGCAGAATTCCTTGCATTGTCACAGTGACTGCATTTTAGAAGTGAATTCATTGTGTGTAAAGCTCTCCTGAAGGCCTTGAAATTAGGTCCGGAGCTTGAAGCCGGTATAATTCCCAAATAATGCTGGTGTTTTGGGCAGTGACGTGAATTTCTCTCTCTCTCTCCATCTGTCTCTCTGAATGAGAGTAACAGGAGGGAGAGAGACGCAGGAGAGTGAGGGAAACATGGAGGGAATCAGAGGGGGAGAGGAGGGGTTAGCCGGCTGTTATCACACTGCTGCTTGTGGGATCTTGCTGTGCACCAATGGCATGCAACATTTCCAACATTGCAACAGTGACGACCACTTTAAAAAATTAACTCTGAGCTTCAAAAGGCTAGGAATTAAGTCACAAATGTGATAGTTTCTATAGGCTTGTAATAATTCTAGAATAATCTGTGTGCTTTGGACAATGTTCTGAAGCTTTGCTGTTAAATAAAATGGACGGAGCCCATTTCAATTCATTTTACTGAAGTTCTGAGTTGAGATTTCTCTCTCTGTCTCTCTCCAGCTTTTTTTCCCTCTGTCTCTCTATTTAAACCTTTAATAGTTAAAAACATATCACACACTGCAATCTGATTTGTTGTTGTTTTAAATGGTGAGACAGAAATATTTCATAGCTTATTTCAACTAAGATTAGATACAAAATTGAGGGGAAAAAGCCCGATATGGACAGAGAGAGAGAGAGAGCAAGAGAGAGGGTCACAGGGGTGACTGAGATAGGAAGAGAGAGAGAGATACAGAGACACGGAGAGAGATAAAGAGACAGACACACAGACACACACTGGTGGAGGGAACTGTCTGAACCATTTTAGCCTCTGCTTTATTAACTGATTTGTTTGTATTTGGGTGTTGCTGAGAGAGTGTCTGTGTAACCGAGGGCAATTGCTGGGCTCTTGCTGTGCTATTTTGTTTAACAATGCCTTTTAATCAATTTTCTCTCTCTCCCTCTTGCCTCAGGAATTTTCATTCTGAAACCTGCACGGTGAAGATGAAAAGAGGGAAAGTCTGGGACGAGGAATCCTTGGACAGGAGCTTCCTCCAGAGGGGATGGACTGAGGCCTTGTCCACAGGCTGCACCCAAAGGGCCCACGTGAGTTGTGTCTGTTTATTAGCCTGAGGTTTAATTTCCTCCCTGGGGCCCTGGGTTAAACGTTTCATGTTGGATTGGGGCTCCTGGTGTTTTATACAGATTGAAAGCCTGGGGTTAAAGGAGCAGCCCCAGGAGGGAGTCCCATTTGCCCCTTGCTCCTTCCAGCCCTGTCTGTGAGGTTTGCTGGTGTTTTGGGCAATGCGAGGAAGCTAACAGTGAAATAAGATGCACGGTGCCCATTTTAATTCATTTTACTGTAGGTCTGAGCTTTCTCTCTGTCTCCACATTCTTTCCCTGTGTCTCTATCTCCCCCCATGCTTTCTGTTCTCTGTCTCGGTTTCACACTCTCCTTCTCCAATTAAACCTTTAATAAATAAAAAAACACGCCACACACGGCAATGTGATTTGTCGTTATTTGAAATGGTGAGACAGAATCAGCAGCTTGTTCCCAGTTTAAAGAGGGAGTTTCACCCTTTCTGGGGACTGAAATCTAGCAATCATCACATTGCAGCTTGTGGGATCTTGCTGTGCATCTCTGCATTTTTCTGCACAACAATGAGGACACTTTAAAATTCAGCTTCCTGAGGGTCAGATTGTGGATCTCTCTGTGTTTACTCTCCAACTTCCTCTGCTTTTCTCTCCCCCGCACTTTCTCTATTTTAACCATTAATCAATAGGTGCCACAATGTGTGCACAGCAAGATCCCACAGGCAGCAATATGATAATATGCAGATTATGTGTTTTCAGTGATGTAAGTTTCGGGATCGCAGAGGGAGGGACTTTCCTGCAGCGGCTAAGTGGTTAGTACCGCAGCCTCACAGCTCCAGCAACCCAGGTTGAGTTCTGGGTACCGCCTGTGCGGAGTTTGCAAGTTCTCCGTGTGGGTTTCCTCCGGGTGCTCTGGTTTCCTGCCACATGCCAAAGACTTGCGGGTTGATAGGTAAATTGGCCATTATAAAAATTGCCCCTCGTGTAGGTAGGTGGTCGGAGAATTGAGGGAAGGTGGGGATGTGAGAGGGGGGAAAATGGCATTAATGTAGGATTAGCATAAATGGGTGGCTGATGGTCAGCGTTGGGCCGAAGGGCCTGTTTTACTGCTGTATCTCTCTATGAATCAAATGTGATGTGTGGTTATTTTAAACGGTGACAGAAACATTTCAGCGGACGTTTCAATCTAGATTAAATCCCAGATCGATAGAAAAAGAAACAGATGTGGATGGTGTGCAGGGGGGAGGGTGCAGGAAAAAGACAGGGAGAGGGGTGTTTGAGATTTTCAAACTGCAGGAATGTCCCTCCCTCTGGGATCTCGAAACTTACGTCACTAAAAACAGATTATCTGCATATTAGCATATTGTTGCCTTTGGGATCTTGCTGTGCACAGATTGCCTGCAGGTTTCCTGCATTGAAACATTGAGGACCACTTTAAAAATTAGTTCATTGATTCTCAACTGCTCCTGAGGGCCAATAATTACAAGAGCTGAACGTGAAGCTGTCTAAAGGCTTGTGAAAAGTTTAAAGATGGAGTTCAGCATTTTCAGAGGACTGTGATAGGATATGTGGCTATGATCACATTGTGGGATCCTGCTGTGCATACATTCCCTGCATCAATTCTTACATTACAACACTGAGGCAGAAACAGATGGAGAGAAAAAGAGGGAGAGAGAGAGAGACAGGCGGAGTGTGGATGAGGGAGGGAAGGCAGAGAAAGATGGAGAAAGACAGAGAGAGAAATCCACACTCAAAATCTTGGGAAACTGAATTTTGAAGTGTCACCATTGCTGGGATCTTGCTGTGCACAGCTTGCCTGCAGAATTCCTTGCATTGTCACAGTGACTGCATTTTAGAAGTGAATTCATTGTGTGTAAAGCTCTCCTGAAGGCCTTGAAATTAGGTCCGGAGCTTGAAGCCGGTATAATTCCCAAATAATGCTGGTGTTTTGGGCAGTGACGTGAATTTCTCTCTCTCTCTCTCTCCATCTGTCTCTCTGAATGAGAGTAACAGGAGGGAGAGAGACGCAGGAGAGTGAGGGAATCAGAGGGGGAGAGAGGGGTAGCTGGCTGTAAGCACACTGCTGCTTGTGGGATCTTGCTGTGCATCAATGGCCGACAGCATTTCCAACTTTGCAACAGTGACGAGCACTTTAAAAATTGATTCATTGAGTGTCAAATACTTCTGTGAATCAGCAATGAAATGGGTGAAATGTGAAGGTTTGTAAAGGCTTGTTCTCATTCCCGAATATTGCTGGTGTTTGAGGCTGTGGGCTGAATTTGACAGTGAAATGAAACACCGGGGGACCATTTGAATTCAGATTTTCAGGGATGGGAATGTGGATTTCTCTCTCTATCCTTCTACAGGAGAGGGGATGGGGGTCTCCAGTGCTTGTGTGCTTTTACAATGAGGCAGAAACAGATGTAGAGAGACACACAGAGAAATCGAGAGAGAGAGAGAGAGAGAGAGAGAGAGACAGCAGGAAATGACAGGGTAAACACATCTACACTTCCCAGTCTCTGTCTCTGTGTCAGGGGATGTGTTTGTAAGTCACTGAGAGATTGTTTTATGTTAGTGAGTTTGAGAGAGAGTCCTGGGCTCTCGCTGTGTTTTATTTCTGTGCAAAAATGCTTTGCTTTGTTTGAATCAATTTTATTTCTCTTATTCCCAAGGAGAATCTTTTCGGAAGCTGCAGCTGTGATGATGCAGAGGGAGAATCTTTTAGCCACGTGGAATTCTCCGACAAGAGCTTTAACCGGAGAGGGAAAGTAATAATAAAAATATATTTGTCATTGTCAAATTAATTTCTAGATCCAGAAAAGAAGACTGTGTGATTTCGGGGCTGATAGAAAAACAAAGTGCTGGAAAAGCTCAGTATTTCCAGCACAGTTTTTATTTCAGATTTCCAGCATCCTCAGTATTTTGATTTTGTGTTTTCGGGGGTCTGTGGATTTTATTTTTACCACAAGGGAGGGGGCTGGATGGTGTCCGAAGGGAATAGTTTGGGAATCGCTGCTCCAGAACAGTCAATGTAATCCCGTAGATTTCCCTCTCTCCATCTCTTGCTGCAACTTGTTCCTGCACCTTCCTCCTTGTTCCTAACTCTGTTTCTTCACATCTTTAAATCCCTATCTCTGTATCTCTCAACATCCTTTCTATCTCTGCCTCTCTCTGGAGTCTCACAAGTTTCCATTGTCACTCTCTTTATCTTTATCTGTCTCTCTCTCACTCCATTTCGTCTTTCACTCACTTCCAAATCCCTGAATCTTTCCATCTCTGCTCCTCCTTTCCTGCAAGATTATCTCTGCATTTCCCTCCCACCTGTCCCGGGACACCCCTCTCTATTCTGTGAACACATCTTACTTTGTATCTCTGCCGCTCCACTTCTTTCTGTCTCTGCATATTTTGAAGGTATTTAGATGGGGGTCTGTCCTGGGGTGGGGGTGGTATTTAGATGGGGGTCTGTCCCGGGGTGGGGGTGGTATTTAGATGGGGGTCTGTCCCGGGGTGGGGTTAGTATTTAGATGGGGGTCTGTCCCCGGGGTTAGTATTTAGATGGGGGTCTGTCCCGGGGGGGGTATTTAGATGGGGGTCTGTCCCGGGGGTTACTATTTAGATGGGGGTCTGTCCCGGGGGGGTATTTAGATGGGGGTCTGTCCCCGGGGTTAGTATTTAGATGGGGGTCTGTCCCGGAAAGGGTATTTAGATGGGGGTCTGTCCCCGGGGTTAGTATTTAGATGGGGGTCTGTCCCGGGGTGGGGTTAGTATTTAGATGGGGGTCTGTCCCGGGGTGGGGTTAGTATTTAGATGGGGGTCTGTCCCCGGGGTTAGTATTTAGATGGGGGTCTGTCCTGGGGGGGTATTTAGATGACGGTCTGTCCCCGGAGTTAGTATTTAGATGGGGGTCTGTCCCGGGGTGGTATTTAGATGGCGGTCTGTCCCGGGGGGGGGTATTTAGATGGCGGTCTGTCCCCGGAGTTAGTATTTAGATGGGGGTCTGTCCCGGGGTGGGGTTAGTATTTAGATGGGCGTCTGTCCCCGGGGTTAGTATTTAGATGGGCGTCTGTCCCGGGGTGGGGTTAGTATTTAGATGGGCGTCTGTCCCCGGGGTTAGTATTTAGATGGGGGTCTGTCCCGGAAAGAGTATTTAGATGGGGGTCTGTCCCGGGGTGGGGTTAGTATTTAGATGGGCGTCTGTCCCCGGGGTTAGTATTTAGATGGGGGTCTGTCCTGGGGGGGTATTTACATGACGGTCTGTCCCCGGAGTTAGTATTTAGATGGGGGTCTGTCCCCGGAGTTAGTATTTAGATGGCGGTCTGTCCCGGGGTGGTATTTAGATGGCGGTCTGTCCCCGGAGTTAGTATTTAGATGGGGGTCTGTTCCTGTCAGGTATTTGTCACAGGGGTATTATAAGGGTATAATTAGATGGGGGTCGGTCCCCTGGTGGGGTATTTAGATGGGGGTCTGTTCCCGGGCATGTATTTAGATGGGGGGGGTCTGTTCCCGTGATTAGTATTTAGATGGGGGTCTGTCCCCGTATGGGGTATCTAGACGGGAGTCTGTCCCCGGGGATGTATTTAGATGGGGGTCTGTCCCCGGGGATGTATTTAGATGGGGGTCTGTCCCGGGGGGTGTATTTAGATGGGGGTCTGTCCCGGGGGGTGTATTTAGATGGGGGTCTGTCCCCAGGGTTAGTATTTAGATGGGGGTCTGTCCCGGGGGGTGTATTTAGATGGGGGTCTGTCCCGGGGGGTGTATTTAGATGGGGGTCTGTCCCCGGGGGGTGTATTTAGATGGGGGTCTGTTCCGGGGGGGTATTTAGATGGGGGTCTGTCCCCGGGGATGTATTTAGATGGGGGTCTGTTCCCGGGCATGTATTTAGATGGGGGTCTGTCCCCGGGGATGTATTTAGATGGGGGTCTGTCCCCGGGGTTAGTATTTAGATGGGGGTCTGTCCCGGGGGGTGTATTTAGATGGGGGTCTGTCCCGGGGGGTGTATTTAGATGGGGGTCTGTCCCCGGGGGGTGTATTTAGATGGGGGTCTGTTCCGGGGGGGTATTTAGATGGGGGTCTGTCCCCGGGGATGTATTTAGATGGGGGTCTGTTCCCGGGCATGTATTTAGATGGGGGTCTGTCCCCGGGGATGTATTTAGATGGGGGTCTGTCCCCGGGGATGTATTTAGATGGGGGTCTGTCCCCGGGCATGTATTTAGATGGGGGTCTGTTCCGGGGGGTGTATTTAGATGGGGGTCTGTTCCCGTGGTTAGTATTTATTTAGATGGGGGTCTTTCCCCGGGGGGAAGATAGATGGGGGTCTGTCTCCGGGGGTGTATTTAGATGGGGGTCTGTCCCCGGAGTTAGTATTTAGATGGGGGTCTGTCCCCGTCAGGTATTTGTAACGGGTATTATAAGGGTATAATTAGATGGGGGTCGGTCCCCTGGTGGGGTATTTAGATGGGGGTCTGTCCCCGGGGATAGTATTTAGATGGGGGTCTGTCCCCGGGGATGTATTTAGATGGGGGTCTGTCCCTGGGGTTAGTATTTAGATGGGG
Source organism: Heterodontus francisci (assembly GCF_036365525.1). Lineage (NCBI taxonomy): Eukaryota > Metazoa > Chordata > Chondrichthyes > Heterodontiformes > Heterodontidae > Heterodontus > Heterodontus francisci. The sequence goes on from NC_090415.1 coordinate 7,235,770, forward strand.
GTCTGTCCCCGGGGATAGTATTTAGACGGGGGTCTGTCCCGGGGGGGGGTATTTAGATGGGGGTCTGTTCCCGGGCATGTATTTAGATGGGAGTCTGTCCCGGGGGGGGGGGGGTATTTAGATGGCGGTCTGTCCCCGTGGTTAGTATTTAGATGGGGGTCTGTTCCCGTCAGGTATTTGTAACAGGGGTATTATAAGGGTATAATTAGATGGGGGTCTGTCCCCGGGGATGTATTTAGATGGTGGTCTGTTCCCGGGCATGTATTTAGATGGGGGTCTGTGTCCGGGGATGTATTTAGATGGGGGACTGTCCCCGGGGTTAGTATTTAGATGGGGGTCTGTCCCCGGGGATGTATTTAGATGGGGGTCTGTCCCTGGGGTTAGTATTTAGATGGGGGTCTGTCCCGGGGGGGTAATTTAGATGGGGGTCTGTCCCCGGGGATGTATTTAGAAGGGGGTCTGTCCCGGGGGGGGTATTTAGATGGGGGTCTGTTCCCGGGCATGTATTTAGATGGGAGTCTGTCCCGGGGGGTGTATTTAGTTGGGGGTCTGTCCCCGTGGTTAGTATTTAGATGGGGGTCTGTTCCCGTCAGGTATTTGTAACAGGGGTATTATAAGGGTATAATTAGATGAGGGTCTGTCCCCGGGGATGTATTTAGATGGTGGTCTGTCCCCGGGGTTAGTATTTAGACGGGGGTCTGTCCCCGGGGATGTATTTAGATGGGGGTCTGTTCCGGGGGGGTATTTAGATGGGGGTCTGTCCCTGGGGTTAGTATTTAGATGGGGGTCTGTCCCCGGGGTTAGTATTTAGACGGGGGTCTGTCCCCGGGGATGTATTTAGATGGGGGTCTGTCCCCGGGGATGTATTTAGATGGGGGTCTGTCCCCGGGGTTAGTATTTAGATGGGGGTCTGTCCCTGGGGTTAGTATTTAGATGGGGGTCTGTCCACGGGGATGTATTTAGATGGGGGTCTGTCCCTGGGGTTAGTATTTAGATGGGGGTCTGTCCCCGGGGATGTATTTAGATGGGGGTCTGTCCCCGGGGATGTATTTAGATGGGGGTCTGTCCCCGGGGATGTATTTAGATGGGGGTCTGTTATTGGCGGGGTATTTCGATGGGAGTCTGTTCCTGGGGGGAGGTATCTAGATGGGACTCTGTCCTGGGGAGGTATCTGGATGGGACTCGGTCCTGGGTCTGGTGATAGTGAGGGTATTAGATGGGGGTCAGTTAACTTGAGATATCAGATAGGGGTCTGTAGATGAGGATTATTTAGATTGGGTGGGGGTCTGTACAAAAGGGGAATGTTATCCGGGGTGGGAGGGGGGAAATATTGCAGGGGATAAAATTTACATCGTGGATATAAATTGCGGTTGGAGGAAATTTTGCCGGGGGGGGGTGGGATAATTGCGGGGGAATAATTGCAGGGGGGGGGAATAATTGCGGGGGGAATAATTGCGGGGGTGGGAATAATTGCGGGGGGGGGATAAATTGCGGGGGGAATAATTGCGGGGGGGATAAATTGCGGGGGGAATAATTGCTGGGGGGGGGATTAATTGCGGGGGGGGATTAATTGCGGGGGGGGATTAATTGCGGGGGGGGATTAATTGTGGGGGGGGATTAATTGCGGGGGGGGATAAATTGCGGGGGGGGGGGATAAATTGCGGGGGGAATAATTGCTGGGGGGGGAATTAATTGCGGGGGGGGATTAATTGCGGGGGGGGATTAATTGCGGGGGGGGATTAATTGTGGGGGGAATAATTGCGGGGGGGGGATAAATTGCGGGGGGAATAATTGCTGGGGGGGGAATTAATTGCGGGGGGGGGGGATTAATTGCGGGGGGGATTAATTGTGGGGGGGGATTAATTGCGGGGGGGGATTAATTGTGGGGGGAATAATTGAGGGAGGGGGGGAATAAATTGCTGGGGGGGATAAATTGCGGGGGGGGATTAATTGCGGTGGGGGATTAATTGCGGGGGGGGAATAATTGCGGGGGGGGAATAATTGCGGGGGGGGGAATAATTGCGGGGGGGGAATAATTGCGGGGGGGGGGAATAATTGCGGGGGGGGAATAATTGCGGGGGGGGATTAATTGCGGGGGGGGATTAATTGCGGGGGGGGGAATAAATTGCGGGGGGGGATAATTGCGGGGGGGGATTAATTGCGGGGGGGGAATAATTGCGGTATTTGTAACAGGGGTATTATAAGGGTATAATTAGATGGGGGTCGGTCCCCTGGTGGGGTATTTAGATGGGGGTCTGTTCCCGGGCATGTATTTAGATGGGGGTCTGTCCCTGGGGATGTATTTAGATGGGGGACTGTCCCCGGGGATGTATTTAGATGGGGGTCTGACCCCGGGGTTAGTATTTAGATTGGGGTCTGTCCCGGGGGTTAATTTAGATGGGGGTCTGTCCCCGGCGATGTATCCAGATGGGAGTCTGCTCCTGGGGGGGTATTTAGATGGGGGTCTGTACCCGGGGATGTATTTAGATGGGGGTCTGTACCCGGGGATGTATTTAGATGGGGGTCTGTTATTGACGGGGTATTTCGATGGGAGTCTGCTCCTGGGGGGGTATTTAGATGGGAGTCTGTCCCTGGGGGAAGGGGATAATTAGATGGGGGTCTGTTCCTGGGGGGGGGTATCTAGATGGGACTCGGTCCTGGGGGGGTGGGGGGGGGGTATTTTAGATGGGTCTCTGTCCTGGGTCTGGTGATAGTGAGGGTATTAGATGGGGGTCAGTTAACAGGAGATATCAGATGGGGGTCTGCAGATGAGGATTATTTAGATTGGGTGGGGGTCTGTACAAAAGGGGACTGTTATCCGGGGGCGGGGGGGGGGGGGGCGGAAATCGCAGGGGAGGGGGAAATAATTGCGGGGGAGGGAAATAATTGCGGGGGGTGGAAATAATTGCGGGGGGGGGGAAATAATTGCGGGGGGGGGAATAATTGCGGGGGGGGGAATAATTGCGGGGGGGGAATAATTGCGGGGGGATATAATTGCGGGGGGGGGAAATAATTGCGGGGGGATATAATTGCGGGGGGGGGATAAATTGCGGGGGGGGGAAATAATTGCGGGGGGGGGAATAATTGCGGGGGGGGGAATAATTGCGGGGGGGAAATAATTGCGGGGGGGAAATAATTGCGGGGGTGGAAATAATTGCGGGGGTGGAAATAATTGCGGGGGTGGAAATAATTGCGGGGGTGGAAATAATTGCGGGGTGGAAATAATTGCGGGGGGGAAATAATTGCGGGGGTGGCCTACTCCTGTTCCGATATTCCAAAGCTGCCGAAATAGTTTCTCACAAACTACCCCATCAGTTCCCCTTAATATCTCAACAACTTTGATCAAATCACCTTGATCCTCCTAAATTCCAGGGAATTATTCCCAGTTTGTGTAATATCACCTCGTAATTTAACCCTTGGAGTCCAGTTATCATTCTGGTAAATCTACACTGCACTTAAATGGACATGGACCCCCCAAAGTCTCTTTGGACCTCCAGTATTTCTATCTTTTCACCATTTATAAAGTACTCTGTTCTAGTCTTTTTTTGCTGACATGGAAATCTAACGACCACAGTTTTGCCCATTTATTTAAGATATTAATATCTCTTTGTAATTTGATGCTTCCAGCTACACTGCTTACAATGCTGCCTATTTTTGTGTCATTGGTAAACTTGGGTATGTTGTATTCTACCACATCATCTTAAATCATTAATAAATACAGCAAACTGAGACACACACGGGCTTTGCACGAGTAGACAGGAGTGAATCATTCCAACCTAGAGGCTTTTTAACACCAGATTTATGTTTTTTGAAAGAAAAAAATAGAATTCAAATTCACAACAGCCCTGTGTGGGATTTGAACTCCTACTTTTTCAATCATCAGCTCAGGCCTTCAAATTAAAACCCATAAAAAGAGATTCATTTTCCGACTGCTGTTGTCTGACTGTCTCAGGTTTTGTATATTGTTCCCTTCTCCTCTTCTTCCATGTGTTTGAAGTCTTTGAAGTTTGTCAGACATTGGTAAACTACTTCATGTGGTGTTGTGTAAATACCTTCAATTCTGTGTATCTGCAAGGGACACAATTCAAATTCTCACCTTATTGCATCAACTAAAACCTGCAGGTCCATTCAAACAACTCTATTTCCTGTCTCTGCAAAGACAGCTCACACTTCCACAATGCAGGAATGTCTGAATGGAAACAGCTTTTGACACATTTCCCAACATGTTTGCCAACACTTTTCAGGATGAAGCTAAATTCAACTTAGAGATTCCAAGCCCCAAATTGAATCTTTTAGATGTAAAAAGTGACACAAATGAAATCCCAGTTCTCTCTGTCCCTGCACCCATTTTAACATTGTGCCATTTAGTTTATATCGCTTCTCCTCAACCTTCATTCCAAAATGCATCATTTGACATTTCTCAGCATTGAAGTTAACCTGCTATGTGTCTGACCATTTCACCAGACTGCCTCTATCCTCCTGAAGTCTACTCCTATTCCCTTCACTGTTTATTACATTGCAAATGGCACAATGTTGAAGTTATTCCCTGTATACCCCAGTCTAAGTCATTCATATATCAATAAGATCAGTGGTCCTAATCAAAACCCCTGGGGAATACCACAATTTACACTGTATACAGTGATTACAAAAGCCGAGAGGGTGCGCTGAACATTTATAAAGCTCTGGTCAGGTAACAGAGAGGGAGAGTCTGGGATTCAGAGGGTAACGGAGAGGGAGAGACTGAGACTCAGAGGGTAACAGAGAGGGAGAGACTGGGATTCAGAGGGTAACAAAGACGGAGAGACTGGGACTCAGAGGGTAAGAGAGAGGGAGAGTCTGGGATTCACAGGGTAACAGAGAGGGAGAGTCTGGGATTCAGAGGGAAACATAGAGGGAGAGACTGGGATTCAGAGGGTAACAGAGAGGGAGAGACTGGGATTCAGATGGTAACAGAGAGGGAGAGTCTGGGATTCAGAGGGAAACATGGAGGGAGAGACTGGGATTCAGAGAGTAACAGAGGGGGAGAGAATGGGATTCAGAGGGTAACGGAGAGGGAGAGACTGGGATTCAGAGGGTAACAGAGAGGGAGAGACTGGGATTCAGAGGGTAACAGAGAGGGAGAGACTGGGATTCAGAGGGTAACAGAGAGGGAGAGACTGGGATTCAGAGGGTAACAGAGAGGGAGAGACTGGGATTCAGAGGGAAACGGAGAGGGAGAGACTGGGATTCAGAGGGTAACAGAGAGGGAGAGACTGGGATTCAGAGGGTAACAGAGAGGGAGAGACTGGAATGCAGAGGGTAACAGAGAGCGAGAGACTGGGGTTCAGAGGGAAACATGGAGGGAGAGACTGGAATTCAGAGAGTAACAGAGGGGGAGAGACTGGGATTCAGAGGGTAACGGAGAGGGAGAGACTGGGATTCAGAGGGAAACAGAGAGGGAGAGACTGGGATTCAGAGAGTAACCGAGAGGGAGAGACTGGGATTCAGAGGGTAACAGAGAGCGAGAGACTGGGATTCAGAGGGAAACAGAGAGGGAGAGACTGGGATTCAGAGAGTAACAAAGGGAAAAATAGAGTTGGCGAGGGCGACATAGAAATTTTAAGGCACAGAAAGTGGCCACTTCACCCATTCTCTCTGTGCCAGCCGAAAAACGATCAACCTATTCTAATCCCACCTTCCAGCATTTGGTCCGAGCACTGCAGCTTACCGCACTTGAGGTGCCTATCCAGACTCCTTCTGAATGAGTTGAGGGTCTCTGCCTCAACTACCCTTTCAGGCAGTGAGTTCCAGACCATCGCGACCCTCTGGGTGAAAAAGATTTTCCTCAACTCCCCTCTAATTTTTCGACCAATCACTTTAAATCTATGCCCCCTCGTCACTGACCTTTCTGCTATGGTTCTCTGCCCTTCACCTCCACTCCATCCAGGACCCTCAACATTTTGGACATTTCAATCAGATCTCCCCTCAGCCTTCTCTGTTCAAAGGACAACAACCCCTGCCTATCCTCATAGCGACAATTCTCCAGTCCTGGCAACATCCGAGACAAAGTCCCGTGTTCATAACACATGGATAAAGAGGTTAATCATCTGAGCTGTTACTCTGAGACAGGGACAGAGAGGGAGAAAGAGAGAGAGAGAGGGAGAGAGAGAGTGAGGGAGAGAGTGAGGGAGAGAGTGAGGGAGAGAGTGAGGGAGAGAGGGAGGGAGAGAGGGAGGGAGAGAGGGAGGGAGAGAGGGAGGGAGAGAGGGAGGGAGAGATGGTGTGGGGGAGACACAAACTGAGATGTGGACAGAGGCAGCGAGAGGGAGAAAGGGAGAGATAGAGAGGGAGAGGCAGAGAGAGGGAGAGACAGAGAGAGAGAGCTGGGGGAGAGACAGATAGAGAGTGAGAGAGGCACAGAGAGAGAAGGAGACACAGAGAGGCAGACATAGAGAGGCAGACAGAGAGCTAGAGAGAGACAGAGAGAGAGGGAGAGATGGTGTGAGGGAGGCACAAATTGAGACATGGACAGAGATAGAGAGAGAGAGGGAGAGATAGCGAGAGAGAGAGGAGGGTAAGACAGATAGTGAGGTGCTGAGGCAGTGTGAGAGAGGCAGATTAGAAGGTAGCAAATGTAACCCCACTATTTACAAAAGGAAGGAGAGAGAAAATGGGGAATTAAAGACCTGTTCGTCTAACATCAGTCATTGGGAAAATGCTCGAATCTATAATAAAGGATGTGATAACAGGACACTTAAAGAGAGATTGCAGGGGGTGGGGGGAGAGAGAAATGGGGGGAGAGAGAAATGGGGGGGAGTGAGATGGGGGAGAGTGTGTGAGTGAGACGGAGCAAAGGAGAGAGATACTAGGTTAGGTGGGACAATAAGCTGTGAGGAGAACACAAATAGACTACAAAGAGAGATGGTTTGGGATAGACAGCGATAAATGTCCCAGTGTTGTGGGAACATAAAATGGCCACTGAAAATGAACCTAAAATGGCTGACTGATGTGTGTGGATTGCCACAGATGAGAGGAGAGAGAGAGAGACAGACAGACAGACAGACAGAGAGACAAAGAGGGAGACAGAGACCAAGACACAGAGAGTGATCGCAGGATATTTGTCGTAGGACAGAGGAAGAGGAGGAGGCCATTTGGCCCCTCAACCCTGTTCTGTCATTCAATGAGCTCATGGCTGATGTGTGATCTAACTCCATGTACCTATCTTTGTCCCTTAATACCTTTGGTTAACAAAAATCTATCAAACTCAGATTTAAAAATTAACAAGTGTCTCAGCATCAATTGCTGATTGTGGAAGAGAGTTTCAAACTGATACCACACCTGGTGTGTTGAAGTGTTTCTTCATTTCACTCCTGAAAGGTTTTTAGACTAGGTTTATATTTTTAGACTATGCCCCCATGTTCTAGACTCTGCAGCCAGTGGGAATTGTTACTCTCTGTCTACCCCATCAGTTTCCCTTATTATCTTGAAAACAATCATCAAATCACACCTGAACCTTCAAAATTCCAGGGATACAGAGTAAATCTCCAGCTACACTGTCCCATTAAATATTCCCAAGCCAAGCACAATGTTGGGTTTGACACAGAGTAAATTTGCCTCTACGCTGTCCCATCAGACACTCCCAGGGCAGGAACATCATGGGGTGGATACAGAGTGAATCTCACTCTACACTGTCCGATAGAGACAGACAGAGAGAGAGACAGAAAAAGAGAAACAGAGAGACATGGACTGACAGGGTGACTGACAGAGAAAGAAGGATATTTAACAGGGGATATTGGAAGAGGAAGATGCAATTCAACCACACAGCCCTGTTCCGGCATCAAATGAGATCTTGGCTGATCTGTGATGTAACTTACACCATATATCCTGCCTTTGCCCCATATCTCTTAATACCTTTGGTTAACAAGAATCTATCAATCACAGGTTTAAAAATTAACCAATAAGCCAGCATGAAATTTCCACAAACAGTATCATGAGGGTGTGATGGCTCCCACAGTGGAATAGCTTGCTGAATATTTAAAATTGAGACAGAGAGAGAGAGACAGAAATAGGAGAGAGAGGGAGAGACAGAGAGGGAAAGACAGATGGAGGAACAGAGAGAGTGACAGAGATGGAAGGAGAGAGAGGGAGAGACAGGGAGGGAAAGACAGATGGAGGGATAGAGAGAGAGAGATACAGTGATAGAAGGAGAGAGAGGGAGAGGCAGAGAGGGAAAGACAGATGGAGAGAGAGAGAGAGAGAGTGGCAGAGATGGAAGGAGAGAGAGGGAGAGACAGGGAGGGACGGACAGATGGAGGGATAGAGAGAGAAGGAGAGAGATGGAGTGACAGGGAGGGAAGGACAGATGGAGGGATAGAGACAGAGAGAGGCAGAGACAGAGAGAAAAGGAGAGAGTGGGAGATACACAGAGGGAAAGGCAGTTGGAAAGACAGCGAGTGAGAGACAAAGAGAGAAGGAGAGAGAGGGAGTGTCTGGGAGGAAAAGACAGATGGAGGGACAGAGTGAGAGACAGAGAGAGAAGGAGAGAGAGGGAGTGACAGGGAGGGAAAGACAGAGTGAGAGACAGAGAGAGAAGGAGAGAGATGGAGTGACGGAGGGAAGGACAGATGGAGGGATAGAGAGAGAAACAGAGAGAGAAAGACAGAGAGGGAGTGACAGAGAGGGAAAGACAGATGGAGAGAGAGAGAGAGAGGCGCAGAGGTGGAAGGAGAGAGAGGGAGTGACAGAGAGGGAAAGACAGATGGAGGGACAGGGAGAGAGACAGAGAGAGAGGCAGAGACAGAGAGAGTAGAAGAGAGAGGGAGAGACAGAGAGGGAAAGACAGATGGAGGGACAGAGAGAGACACAGAGACAGAAGAAGAGAGAGGGAGAGACAGAGAGGGAAAGACAGATGGATGGACAGAGAGAGAGACAGAGAGAGAGAGAGTAGAAGAGAGAGGGAGTGTCAGGGAGGGAAAGACAGATGGAGGGATAGAGGGATAGAGAGAGAGACAGAGATAGATGGAGAGAGAGGGTGTGACAGAGACACAGAGAGAGAGGCAGAGATGGAGAGAGAAGGAGAGAGTGGGAGAGAAACAGAGGCAAAGGCAGTTGGAGAGACAGAGAGAGAGAAGCAGAGATCGAAGGAGAGAGAGGGAGTGACAAGGAGGGAAAGACAGATGGAGGAACAGAGAGAGAGACAGAAATGGAGGAGAGAGAGGGAGGGAAAGGGAGGGAAAGACAAATGGAGAGACAGAGAGAAAGAGAGAGATAGAAGGAGAGAGAGGGAGAGACAGGGAGGGAAGGACCGACGGAGGGATCGAGAGAGAGAGACAGAGATAGAAGGAGAGAGAGGGAGAGGCAGAGAGGGAAAGACAGATGGAGAGACAGAGAGAAAGAGAGAGAGAGGAGAGACAGGGAGGGAAGGACAGATGGAGGGATAGAGGGATAGAGAGAGAGACAGCAATAGAAGGAGAGAGAGGGAGTGACAGAGAGACAAAGAGAGAGGGAGAGACAGAGAGAGAAGGAGGGAGTGGGAGAGAAACAGAGGCAAAGGCAGTTGGAGAGACAGAGAGAGAGAGAAGCAGAAATGGAAGGAGAGAGAGGGAGTGACAAGGAGGGAAAGACTAATGGAAAGACAGAGAGAGAGACAGAGAGAGAAGGAGAGAGTGGGAGCGTCAGGGAGGGAAAGACAGATGGAGGGACAGAGACAGAGAGACTGAGATAGAAGGAGAGAGATGGAGAGACAGGGAGGGAAGGACAGATGGAGGGATAGAGGGATAGAGAGAGCAACAGAGATAGAAGGACAGAGAGGGAGTGTCAGGGAGGGTAAGACAGATGGAGAGACAGAGAGACAGAGATAGAAGGAGAGAGAGGGAGTGACAGAGAGGGAAAGACAGATGGAGGGACAGAGAGAGAGACAGAAATAGAAGGAGAGAGATGGAGAGACGGGAGGGAAGGACAGATGGAGGGATAGAGACAGAGAGAGGCAGAGACAGAGAGAAAAGGAGAGAGTGGGAGATACACAGAGGGAAAGGCAGTTGGAAAGACAGCGAGTGAGAGACAAAGAGAGAAGGAGAGAGAGGGAGTGTCTGGGAGGAAAAGACAGATGGAGGGACAGAGTGAGAGACAGAGAGAGAAGGAGAGAGAGGGAGTGACAGGGAGGGAAAGACAGATCGAGGGACAGAGTGAGAGACAGAGAGAGAAGGAGAGAGATGGAGTGACGGAGGGAAGGACAGATGGAGGGATAGAGAGAGAAACAGAGAGAGAAAGACAGAGAGGGAGTGACAGAGAGGGAAAGACAGATGGAGAGAGAGAGAGAGAGGCGCAGAGGTGGAAGGAGAGAGAGGGAGTGACAGAGAGGGAAAGACAGATGGAGGGACAGGGAGAGAGACAGAGAGAGAGGCAGAGACAGAGAGAGTAGAAGAGAGAGGGAGAGACAGAGAGGGAAAGACAGATGGAGGGACAGAGAGAGACACAGAGACAGAAGGAGAGAGAGGGAGAGACAGAGAGGGAAAGACAGATGGATGGACAGAGAGAGAGACAGAGAGAGAGAGAGTAGAAGAGAGAGGGAGTGTCAGGGAGGGAAAGACAGATGGAGGGATAGAGGGATAGAGAGAGAGACAGAGATAGATGGAGAGAGAGGGTGTGACAGAGACACAGAGAGAGAGGCAGAGATGGAGAGAGAAGGAGAGAGTGGGAGAGAAACAGAGGCAAAGGCAGTTGGAGAGACAGAGAGAGAGAAGCAGAGATCGAAGGAGAGAGAGGGAGTGACAAGGAGGGAAAGACAGATGGAGGAACAGAGAGAGAGACAGAAATGGAGGAGAGAGAGGGAGGGAAAGACAGATGGAGAGACAGAGAGAAAGAGAGAGATAGAAGGAGAGAGAGGGAGAGACAGGGAGGGAAGGACCGACGGAGGGATCGAGAGAGAGAGACAGAGATAGAAGGAGAGAGAGGGAGAGGCAGAGAGGGAAAGACAGATGGAGAGACAGAGAGAAAGAGAGAGAGAGGAGAGACAGGGAGGGAAGGACAGATGGAGGGATAGAGGGATAGAGAGAGAGACAGCAATAGAAGGAGAGAGAGGGAGTGACAGAGAGACAAAGAGAGAGGGAGAGACAGAGAGAGAAGGAGGGAGTGGGAGAGAAACAGAGGCAAAGGCAGTTGGAGAGACAGAGAGAGAGAGAAGCAGAAATGGAAGGAGAGAGAGGGAGTGACAAGGAGGGAAAGACTAATGGAAAGACAGAGAGAGAGACAGAGAGAGAAGGAGAGAGTGGGAGCGTCAGGGAGGGAAAGACAGATGGAGGGACAGAGACAGAGAGACAGAGATAGAAGGAGAGAGATGGAGAGACAGGGAGGGAAGGACAGATGGAGGGATAGAGGGATAGAGAGAGCAACAGAGATAGAAGGACAGAGAGGGAGTGTCAGGGAGGGTAAGACAGATGGAGAGACAGAGAGACAGAGATAGAAGGAGAGAGAGGGAGTGACAGAGAGGGAAAGACAGATGGAGGGACAGAGAGAGAGACAGAAATAGAAGGAGAGAGATGGAGAGACGGGAGGGAAGGACAGATGGAGGGATAGAGGGATAGAGAGATAGACAGCAATAGAAGGAGAGAGAGGGAGCGACAGAGAAGGAAAGACAGATGGAGGGAAAGAGAGAGAGACAGAGATGGAAGGAGAGAGATGGTGAGACAGGGAGGGAAGGACAGATGGAGGGATAGAGGGATAGCGAGATAGACAGCAATAGAAGGAGAGAGAGGGAGTGACAGAGAGACAAAGAGAGAGGGAGAGACAGAGAGAGAAGGAGGGAGTGGGAGAGAAACAGAGGCAAAGGCAGTTGGAGAGACAGAGAGAGAGAGAAGCAGAGATGGACGGCGAGAGAGGGAGTGACAAGGAAGGAAAGACAGATGGAAAGACAGAGAGAGAGAGACAGAGAAAGAAGGAGAGAGAGGGAGAGACAGGAAGGGAAAGACAGATCGAGGGACAGAGTGAGAGACAGAGAGAGAAGAACAGAGAGGGAGTGACAGAGGGAATGACAGATGGAGAGACAGAGAGAGAGAGGCAGAGGTGGACAGAGAGAGAGGGAGTGACAGGGAGGGAAAGACAGATGGAGGAACAGAGAGAGAGACAGAGATGGAAGGAGAGAGAGGGAGTGACAGGGAGGGAAAGACAGATGGAAAGACAGAGAGAGAGAGACGGAGATAGAAGGAGAGAGAGGGAGAGACAGAGAGGGAAAGGCAGATGGAGAGACAGAGAGAGAGAGGCAGAGATGGAAGGAGAGAGAGGGAGAGACAGAGAAGGAAAGACAGAAGGAGGGACATAGAGAGAGACAGAGATAGAAGGAGAGAGAGAGTGTGTCAGGGAGGGAAAGACAGATGGAGAGACAGAGAGAGAGAGAGAGATAGAAGGAGAGAGAGGGAGAGACAGGGAGGGAAGGACTGACGGAGGGATCGAGAGAGAGAGACAGAGATAGAAGGAGAGAGAGGGAGAGGCAGAGAGGGAAAGACAGATGGAGAGACAGAGAGAGAGAGGCAGAGATGGAAGGAGAGAAAGGGAGAGACAGAGAGGGAAAGACAGATGGAGAGACAAAGTGAGAGACAGAGAGAGAAGGAGAGAGAGGGAGAGATAGAGGGAAAGACAGATGGAGGGACAGAGAGAGAGACAGAGAGAGAGGGAGAGACAGAGAGTAGGAGAAAGGGAGTGACAGAGAGGGAAAGACAGATGGAGGGACAGAGAGAGAGACAGAGATAGAAGGAGAGAAATGGAGAAACAGAGAGGGAAAGACTGATGGAGGGACAGAGAGAGAGACAGAGAGAAGCAGAGACAGAGATAGAAGAACAGAGACAGAGATGGAAAGACAAATGGAGGGACAGAGAGAGAGACAGATATAGGAGAGAAATGGAGAAACAGACAGGGAAAGACTGATGGAGGGACAGAGAGAGAGACAGAGAGAGAGAGACAGAGATAGAAGGACAGGGAGGGCAGGACAGATGGAGGGACAGACAGAGAGACAGTGATAGAAGGAGAGAAATGGAGAAACAGACAGGGAAAAACTGATGGCGGGACAGAGAGAGAGACAGAGTGAAGCAGATAGAAGGACAGAGACAGAGAGGGAAAGACAAATGGAGGAACAGAGAGAGAGACTGAGAGAGAGAGACAGAGATAGAAGGACAGGGAGGGCAGGACAGATGGAGGGACAGACAGAGAGACAGAGAGAGAGAGACAGAGATAGAAGGAGAGAGAGGGAAGGACAGATGGAGGGACAGAGTGAGGGACAGAGAGAGAAGGAGAGAGATGGAGTGACAGGGAGTGACAGGGAGGGTCGGATAGATGGAGGGATAGAGCGACAGAGACAGAGATAGAAGGACAGAGAGGGAGAGACAGAGAGGGAGGCAGAGACAGGGAGAGAAGGAGAGAGAGGGAGAGACAGAAAGGGAAAGGCTGTTGGAGAGACAGAGAGAGCGAGACAGAGTGAGACGCAGAGACAGAGATAGAAGGCGAGAGAGGAAGTGACAGGGAGGGAAGGACAGATGGAGGGATAGAGAGAGCGACAAAGAGAGAAGGAGAGAGATGGAGTGACAGGGAGGGAAGGATAGATGGAGGGATAGAACGAGAGAGAGAGATAGAAGGAGAGAGAGGGAATGACAAGGAGGGAAAGACAGATGGAAAGAGAGAGAGACAGAGATGGAAGGAGAGAGATGGTGAGACAGGGAGGGAAAGACAGATGGAGGGATAGAGGGATAGCGAGATAGACAGCAATAGAAGGAGAGAGAGGGAGTGACAGAGAGAGAAGGAGGGAGTGGGAGAGAAACAGAGGCAAAGGCAGTTGGAGAGACAGAGAGAGAGAGAAGCAGAGATGTACGGCGAGAGAGGGAGTGACAAGGAGGGAAAGACAGATGGAAAGACAGAGAGAGAGAGACAGAGAAAGAAGGAGAGAGAGGGAGAGACAGGAAGGGAAAGACAGATCGAGGGACAGAGTGAGAGACAGAGAGAGAAGAACAGAGAGGGAGTGACAGAGGGAATGACAGATGGAGAGACAGAGATAGAAGGAGAGAGAGGGAGGGACAGAGAGGGAAAGACAGATGGAGGGACAAAGTGAGAGACAGAGAGAGAAGGAGAGAGATGGAGTGACAGGGAGGGAAGGTCAGATGGAGGGATGGAGAGAGAGAGACGGAGAGAGAGGGAGTGACGGGGGGAAGACAGATGGAGGGACAGAGAGAGAGAGAAGGAGAGAGAGGGAGAGACAGAGAGAAGGAGAGAGGTAGTGACAGAGAGGGAAAGACCGATGGAGGGACAGACAGAGACACAGAAAGAGTGGCAGAGACAGAGAAAGAAGGAGAGATTGGGAGTGTCAGAGAGGGAACGACAGATGGAGGGACAGACAGAGAGGGACAGGGAGAGAGATGGAGTTACGGGGAGGGAAGGACAGATGGAGGGATAGAGAGAGAGACAGAGAGAGAGGCAGAGAGAGAAGGAGAGAGAGGGAGAGACAGAGAGGGAAAGACAGAGAGGGAAAGACAGAGAGGGAAAGACAGATGGAGAGGCAGAGATCGAAGGAGAGAGAGACAGAGATAGGAGAGTGAAGGAGTGACAGAGAGGGAAAGGCAGATGGAGGGACAGAGAGAGAGACAGATAGAGAGGCAGAGAGAGAGAGACACACAGATAGAAGGAGACAGACAGAGAGACAGAGAGAGAGGCAGAGACAGAGAGAGAAGGAGAGAGAGGGAGAGACAGAAAGGGAACGACAGATGGAGAGACAGAGAGAGAAGGAGAGAGAGGGAGAGACAGAGAGAGAGGCAGAGACAGAGAGAGAAGGAGAGAGAGGGAGGGACCGAAAGGGAAAGACAGATGGAGAGACAGAGAGAGAGATACACACAGATAGAAGGAGAGAGAGGGAGAGACAAAGAGGAAAAGGCAGATGGAGGGGCAGAGAGAGAGAAATTAAGAGAGAGAGATAGAAGGAGAAAGACATAGAGACAGAGAGGGAAAGACAGAAGGAGGGACAGAGAGAGAGACAGAGAGAGTGGCAGAGACAGAGATAGAAGGAGAGAGAGGGAGTGTCAGGAGGAGGGGGAGAGGGAGATAGAGGGGGGAGAGACAGATAGAGGGAGAGAGACAGATAGAGGGAGAGAGACAGATAGAGGGAGAGAGACTGAATGATAGAGGGGGAGACAGACAGAGGGGGAGACAGACAGATAGAGGGGGAGAGGGAGATAGAGGGGCAGAGGGAGATAGAGGGGCAGAGAGATAGAGGGGCAGAGAGAGATAGAGGGGGAGAGGGAGAGAGAGGGGGGAGAGGGAGAGAGAGGGGGGAGAGGGAGAGAGAGGGGGGAGAGGGAGAGAGAGGGGGGGAGAGGGAGAGAGTGAGATAGAGGGCGAGAGACAGATCGATGGGGAGAGTGAGATAGAGGGGGAGAGGGAGATAGAGGGGGAGAGGGAGATAGAGGGTGGAGACGGAGATAGAGGGGGAGAGATGGATGGGGTAGAGGGTGGTGAACCTGTGGAATTCTCTACCGCAGAAGGCAGTGGAGGCCAAGTCATTAAATATATTCATGGAGGAGAGAGATATATTTCTTAATGTCAAAGGGATCAAGGGGTATGGGGAGAAAGTGGGAACAGGGTACTGAATTAGACCATCGGTCATGGTCTTTATTGAATGACGGAGCAGGCCCAAAGGGCCGAATGGCCTGCTCCTGCTCCTATTTTCTATGTTTCTATGAGAGAGGCGGATTGACAGAGGGAGAGAGAAGAAGAAACAGAGAGAGAAGGAGAGATAGAGATGGAGCGAGGTGACCCTGATATTCTCTCTCTCTCACACACACACGTCCAGACACACACAGACACATACATAAAGGGACAGACAGAGACACACACAGACACACACAGACAGACACACACACACACACACAGACAGACACACACACACACACACACACACACACACACACACACACACAGACACACACACACACACAGACACACACACACACACAGACAGATTTTACAATCCACACTGATGTCAGTAAAAATGACCAACAGAACCTCAGTAACAATCCCCAGTGTCTGCCCAGTCCTGAGAGAGACAGAGAGAGAGAGATAGGGCAGTGACAGAGAAAGACAGTGAAAGAGGGAGGACAAAACAGCTTGTAGGAGAAACTTTACATTTATTTGTGTTCCACAGATTTTATTAAAAGTTGAAAGGGACTAGACACTGGAAAAGCTGTCAACACACAACAACAACACTGAGAGACTTTAGATGTGAGGGAAGGGGAGACACACTTTAAAATCCACACTGATGTCAGTAAAAATCCCCAAACACAACCTCAGTAACAATCCCCATTATCTGCCCAGTCCTGTATTGTGGGTATATGTCAAATATGTTCACACAAAGACAAACAGGGTGGTACTCCCAAATCTAGATCGAGGGGGGAGAGATAGATAGAGGGGAGAGAGGGAGATAGAGGGGGTTGAGGGAGATAGAGGGGAGAGAGGGAGATAGAGGGGAGAGAGGGAGATAGAGGGGGTTGAGGGAGATAGAGGTGAAGAGGGAGATAGAGGGGGAGATAACAAACTTGGAGGAGATGTAAACAGTGTTGATGACATCAATCGACTACAACAGGACATCGATAGGTGAGCAGAATGGGCAGACAAGTGGCAGAAGGAATTTAATACAGGGAAATGTGAGATGGGCAGAAGGGATAGGGAGAGGGAATACAGACATAATGGCCCAGTTCTAGGGAGTGTGCAGGGACAGAGAGACCTGGGGATACATGTACATACATCTTTGAAGGTGGCAGGACATATTGAGAAAGTAGTCAGCAAAGCATATGGGATCTTGGGCTTCATAAATAGAGATTTTGAGTACAAAAGCATGAAGGTTATGCTGTATGTTTATAAACCTCTGGTTAGGCCACGACCAGAACAGTGCATCCAATTCTGGTGACCACACTTTCAGAAGGATGTGAGAGTCCTTTGTAGGGAGCAGAGGGGATGGTGGATCCAGGGATGGGGGATTTTAGCAAAGTGGACTGGAAACAGCTACTTGAAGGTCAATCAGTGTCAGAGCAGTGAGAGTTACTGAGGGTTGATATCAAATATGTTCACACAAAGACAAACAGGGTGGTACTCCCAAATCTAGAGCCCCTTGGATGTCAAGGATCAAACCGGGTACGATAAGGCACAAGAGGGAAGCTTATGTCAGATACCGAGAGCTCAATACAACAGAAAGCTGAGAGGAGTGTAGAAAGTTCAAGGGTGAAATTAAAAAGCAAATTAGGAGAGCAAAGAAATGGCCGGAAAATAATATTACCATTAAATCAAAGAAATCACAAAGATGTTTTATAAATACATGAAGAGCAAGAGGATAAATAAGGATAGAGTATTAGGGACCAAAAAGGGAATGTGTGTATGGAGGTGGGAGATGTGGGCATGGTTCTTAATGAATACTTTGTCTCCCTCTTTATAAAAGAGGGGGAACGATGCCTATCCAGACTCCTTCTGAATGAGTTGAGGGTCTCTGCCTCAACTACCCTTTCAGGCAGTGAGTTCCAGACCATCGCGACCCTCTGGGTGAAAAAGATTTTCCTCAACTCCCCTCTAATTTTTCGACCAATCACTTTAAATCTATGCCCCCTCGTCACTGACCTTTCTGCTATGGTTCTCTGCCCTTCACCTCCACTCCATCTAGGACCCTCAAAATTTTGTACATTTCAATCAGATCTCCCCTCAGCCTTCTCTGTTCCAAGGACAACAACCCCTGCCTATCCTCATAGCTACAATTCTCCAGTCCTGGCAACATCCTCGAAAATGGGAGAGAGACAAAGTCCCGTGTTCATAACACATGGATAAAGAGGTTAATCATCTGAGCTGTAACTCTGAGACAGAGACAGAGAGGGAGAAAGAGAGAGAGAGCGAGAGATGGTGTGGGGGAGACACAAACTGAGACGTGGACAGAGGCAGCGAAAGAGAGAGAGGGAGAGATAGAGAGGGAGAGACAGAGAGAGAGATGCAGAGAGAGAGAGAGGCAGAGAGTGAGAGAGATGCAGAGAGAGAGGCAGAGAGAGACAGAGAGAGAGGGAGGGAGAGATGGTGTGGGGGAAACACAAACTGAGAGGTGGACAGAGGCAGCGAAAGAGAGAGAGAGGGAGAGACGGAGAGAGAGAGGCAGAGGGAGAGAGGCAGAGAGAGGGAGGCAGAGAGAGGGAGGCAGAGAGAGGGAGAGAGAGGCAGACAGAGAGCTAGAGAGAGACAGAGAGAGAGGGAACGATGGTGTGAGGGAGGCACAAATTGAGACATGGACAGAGGTAGAGAGACAGAGGGAGTGATAGAGCGAGAGAGAGGGGGGAAAGACAGATAGAGAGTGAGAGAGGCACAGAGAGAGAAGGAGACACAGAGAGGAAGACACAGAGAGGCAGACAGAGAGCTAGAGAGAGACAGAGAGAGAGGGAGAGATGGTGTGAGGGAGGCACAAATTGAGACATGGACAGAGGTAGAGAGACAGAGGGAGTGATAGAGCGAGAGAGAGGGGGGAAAGACAGATAGAGAGTGAGAGAGGCACAGAGAGAGAAGGAGACACAGAGAGGAAGACACAGAGGCAGACAGAGAGCTAGAGAGAGACAGAGAGAGAGGGAGAGATGGTGTGAGGGAGGCACAAATTGAGACGTGGACAGAGGTAGAGAGAGAGAGGGAGAGATAGAGCGAGAGAGAGGAGGGAAAGACAGATAGCGAGGGACAGAGGCAGTTTGAGAGAGGCAGAGTGAGAGAGGCAGATTAGAAGGTAGCAAATGTAACCCCACTATTTACAAAAGGAAGGAGAGAGAAAATGGGGAACTAAAGACCTGTTCGTCTAACATCAGTCATTGGGAAAATGCTCGAATCTATAATAAAGGATGTGATAACAGGACACTTAAAGAGAGATTGCAGGGGGTGGTAGGAGAGAGAAATGGGGGGAGAGAGAAATGGGGGGGAGTGAGATGGGGGAGAGTGCGTGAGTGAGACGGAGCAAAGGAGAGAGATACTAGGTTGGGTGGGACAATAAGCTGTGAGGAGAACACAAATAGATGGTTTGGGATAGACAGCGATAAATGTCCCAGTGTTGTGGTAACATAAAATGGCCACTGAAAATGAACCTAAAATGGCTGACTGATGTGTGTGGATTTCCACAGATGAGAGGAGAGAGAGACAGACAGACAGACAGACAGACAGACAGAGAGACAAAGAGGGAGACAGAGACCAAGACACAGAGAGTGATCGCAGGATATTTGTCGTAGGAAAGAGGAAGAGGAGGAGGCCATTTGGCCCCTCAACCCTGTTCTGTCATTCAATGAGCTCATGGCTGATGTGTGATCTAACTCCATGTACCGATCTTTGTCCCTTAATACCTTTGGTTAACAAAAATCTATCAAACTCAGATTTAAAAATTAACAAGTGTCTCAGCATCAATTGCTGATTGTGGAAGAGAGTTTCAAACTGATACCACACCTGGTGTGTTGAAGTGTTTCTTCATTTCACTCCTGAAAGGTTTTTAGACTAGGTTTATATTTTTAGACTATGCCCCCATGTTCTAGACTCTGCAGCCAGTGGGAATTGTTACTCTCTGTCCACCCTATCAGTTTCCCTTATTATCTTGAAAACAATCATCAAATCACACCTGAGCCTTCAAAATTCCAGGGATACACAGTAAATCTCCAGCTACACTGTCCCATTAAAAATTCCCAAGCCAAGCACTATGTTGGGTTTGACACAGAGTAAATTTCCCTCTGCGCTGTCCCATCACACACTCCCAGGGCAGGAACATCATGGGGTGGATACAGAGTGAATCTCACTCTACGCTGTCCGATAGAGACAGAGAGAGAGACAGAAAAAGAGAAACAGAGAGACATGGACTGACAGGGTGACTAAAAGATATAGAAGGATACTTCACAGGGGATACTGGAAGAGGAAGATGCAATTCAACCACACAGCCCTGTTCCGGCATCAAATGAGATCTTGGCTGATCTGTGATGTAACTTACACCATATAACCTGCCTTTGCCCCTTATCTCTTAATACCTTTGGTTAACAAGAATCTATCAATCACAGATTTAAAAATTAACCAATAAACCAGCATGAAATTTGAACAACCAATATCATTGTGCGGGTGTTTCTGTGTGTGTGTGTGTGTGTGTGTGTGTGTGTGTGTGTGTGTCTATGTCTGTTTGGGTGTGATGGCTCCCACAGTGGAATAGCTTGCTGGATGTTTAAAATGTAGACTGTTCCTTCTGGATCATCAAACGTATCTGCCTGGGCCCCAACGTCAACTACATTTCCCCATCTCCCGAAGTTTTTTTCTCTCCATATCTATCTCTTATATGTTTGTGCACACAGCAGTGAAGGATTACATCAAATTAATATATCTTACATTATCCTTTTCATCCACCTCAACAATCTCTCTCTCTCCAATTTTGTCCCTCTCTACAGCCCTCTCTCTGCCTTCATATCTAACCCTCTCTCCCTCTGTCTCTCTCCTAATGTCAGAGATAGCAGGAGGGAGAGACAGAGAGAGAATGTTGAATGAACTGTACTCTGTTCCTAAGCTGTGCTGAACCTGCTCTGGGAGTGTTTGATGGGCTACATTAATGGGCCGTGTACAGTCCTGTATCAGGCTGTGAAGAAACACAGCTTGTTCAGTGTACAACGGGTCAAAGGGAACGATTCACTCCTGTCTGCTACTGGGAAGAGAGACTGACCTTAACATCAAGGCAGCGTTTGACCGAGTGTGACATCGAGGAGCCCGAGTAAAACTGAAGTCAGTGGGAATCGGGGGAAATCTCTCCACTGGTTGGAATCATACCGAGCACAAAGGAAGATGGTTTTGGTTGTTGGAAGTCAATCATCTCAGTCCCAGGCCTTCACTGCAGGAGTTTATCAGGGTAGTGTCCTCAGCCCAGCCATCTTCAGCTGAGATCCCAGCAGAAAGTGCTTTAAATACTGAGCAGGTCAGGCAGCATCTGTGGAGAGAGAAACAGAGTTAGTGATTCAGCTCGATGCTTTCCAGATTTCCAGCATCCGCAGTATTTTGCCTCAGATAATGAAGCAATCCAGAGCCACATGCACCAAGACCCGGACAACATTCAGGCTTGGGCCGACCAGTGACAAGTAACATTCACGTCACACAAGTGCCAGGCAATGACCATCTGCAACAAGAGAGAATCCAACCACCTCCTCTTGGCATTCAAAGCATTGTCCCATCACTGAATCACCCAGCGTCAACATCCTGGGGAAACATTGACATCAAACTTAACTGAACGAAACACATCAATAGTTTCTTCACCCAGTGGCTGGTGGGTGTCTGGAACTCACTGCCTGAAAGGATTAGTATAAAATGGGTGGTTGATGGCCGGCACCGACTGGGCGGGCCGAAGGGCATGTATAAGTGCTGTATCTCTCTATGACTCTAAAGGATGGTAGAGGCAGAAACCCTCATCACATTTAAAACAATCTCTTGGATATTCACTTCTCCATGTTTAAAATGGGTAAGGAATAACTCTCCTCGTCTACACTGCCCCATCGAACAATCTCAGAGAAGGTACAGCACGGGTTAGATACAGAGTAAAGCTCCGTTTAAACATTCCCTGGAGTGTCGGATTAACCCGGGTCACTCACTGTGCCCGGCTCAGCCTCAAGACTCACCTGCCTCAGTCACTGAGACGCTCCTGTATCACTTGCCTTAATGTAAGTGGATGCTGGGTTTGGGAGCAGGACAGGCACACGGGATTAGGACGACTGCTCATGTGGAGGATAAGTATCAGTAATCCCTCAGAGAATCAGAACAGACCAGCGAGACTCAGAAAAGGAAACTTGTGTTGAATTTGTGAGTCTTGCATTGTGGAATGCTTTAGTATTTGGTGAGAATGTTGAGCCAGTGACATTTTGCCCCAGTGGGATGAATAGACACTATATGACTTGATTACAACAGTAAGGTACCGTGTGTACTGTAAATATGGACTGAAATAACAATGTAACTGATCAATTTTCAGCTGAATACTATGACTACAGTTATACCTGCTATCCTGTTATATATGTGCTGCTATACCTGCTATATGTGAGAATGTACATACGACACGATGGGATGAAGTCAAAGTGGCCACTCTTTATATTTTTAGACTATGCCCCAAGTTCCTGACTCCGCAGCCAGTGGGAATATTTACTCTCAGTCCACCCTATCAGTTTCCCTTATTATTTTGTAAACCTTTATCAATTCACCCCATAACCTTCCGGGTGAAAAATCTTTTCCTCAAATCCCCTCTAAACCTCCTGCCCCTTGCCTTCAATCTATGCCCCCTGGTTATTGACCCCTCCGCTAAGGGAAAAAGTTTCTTCCTATCTAACCTATCAATGCCCCTCATAATTTTGTACACCTCAATCAGGTCCCCCCTCAGCCTTCTCTGCTCTAAGGAAAACAACTCCAGCCTTTTCAGTCTCTCTTCATAGCTGAAATACTCCAGCCCAGGCAACATCCTGGTCAATCTCCTCTGCATCCTCTCCAGTGCAATCACATCCTTCCTATAGTGTGGTGCCCAGAACTGTACACAGTACTCCAGCTGTGGCCTAACCAGTGTTTTATACAGCTCCATCATAACCTCCCTGCTCTTACATTCTATGCCTCAACTAATAAAGGCAAGTATCCCATATACCTTCCTAACCACCTTGTCTACCTGCGCTGCAGCCTTCAGTGATCTATGGACAAGTACACCAAGATCCCTCTGACACTCGGTACTTCCTATGCTCCTACCATTCATTGGATATTCCCCAGCCTTGTTAGTCCTTCCAAAATTCTATGTAACCTAACCTATGTATAATCTTTAATCTTGCAGTGCATGTGTAATGTTTAATTTCTGAAAGCCAGACAGAGTAAAGCTTAACGTACTCCAAAAAACTCCAGACTTTTGGCATTTATTACCTTATCGGGTCAAATCTGTCGTTAAGTTGGACTCGACTTGTGAATAATTCTTTTTAAGTTGTTTTTCCGACAGTACGAGTGTAAATCGATTTGCAGCATCCCATCATATAATATACACTCCTGTCTATATTGTCTGAATACAGACATAAAATATCCACAAATTTTGCTATTTATTTCGGGGCAGACAGGTGAAGTGTTTATTTTGTCTGTGATTTAACTCGACCCCCAATGATAACCAACATGGTGGGAGAGAGTGATAGACAGAGAGAGTGGAACAGAGGTAGAGTAACAGAGAGATAGGGAGAGATAGAAATGGAGAGAGAACAGAGAGATAGTGAGGGATAGAGACAGAAGCAGAGAGATAGAAAGTGCCAGGAGACCCTGAGACACTTTAGAAGCAGGGGGACGGGAAGACAGGCTGTGTGGGGACCCTGGGGTAACGTTACAGATAGACAGGGTAGATGTAGGTAAGATGTTTCTCCTGGTTGAGGAGTCTAGAACCAGGGGACACAATTTCAAAATAAGGGGGAAGCCACTTGGGACAGAGATGAGGAGAAATGTCATTACTCAGAGGATTGTGAATCTTAGGAATTCTCTATCCCAGAGGGCTGTGGAAGCTCAGTCATTGAGTATGTTTAAAGCAGAGATTGACAGATTGCTGAATTCCAATGACATAAAGGGATATGAGGATAGTCTGGGAAAAACACATTGAAGTGGATGATCAGCCATGATAGTATTGAATGGCGGAGCAGGCTCGATGGGCTGAATGGCCTACTCCTGTTCCTATATTCCAAAGCTGCCGAAATAGTTTCTCACAAACTACCCCATCAGTTCCCCTTAATATCTCAACATCTTTGATCAAATCACCTTGATCCTCCTAAATTCCAGGGAATTATTCCCAGTTTGTGTAATATCACCTCGTAATTTAACCCTTGGAGTCCAGTTATCATTCTGGTAAATCTACACTGCACTCAAATGGACACGGACCCCTCAAGTCTCTTTGGACCTCCAGTGTTTCTATCTTTTCACCATTTATAAAGTACTCTGTTCTAGTCTTTTTTTGCTGACATGGAAATCTATCTACCACAGTTTTAACCATTCACTTCAGATATCTCTTTGCATTGTTCTGCTTCCAGCTACACTGCTTACAATGCTGCCTATTTTTGTGTCATTGGTAAACTTGGGTATGTTGCATTCTCCCACATCATCTTAAATCATTAATAAATACAGCAAAACTGAGACACACACGGGCTTTGCACTAGTAGACAGGAGTGAATCATTCCATCCTAGAGGCTTTTTAACTCCAGATTTATGTTTATTTTTAGAAAAAACAAAATTCAAATTCACAACAGCCCTGTGTGGGATTTGAACTCCTACTTTTTCAATGATCAGCTCAGGCCTTCAAATTAAAACCCATAAAAAGAGATTCATTTTCCTACTGCTGTTTTCTGACTGACTGAGGTTTTGTATATTGTTCCCTTCTCCTCTTCTTCCATGTGTTTGAAGTCTTTGAGGTTTGTCAGACATTGGTAAACTACTTCATGTGGTGTTCTGTAAATACCTTCAATTCTGTGTATCTGCAAGGGACACAATTCAAATTCTCACCTTATTGCATCAACTAAAACCTGCAGGTCCATTCAAACAACTCTATTTCCTGTCTCTGCAAAGATAGCTCACACTTCCACGATGCAGGAATGTCTGAATGGAAACAGCTTTTGACACATTTCCCAACACGTTTGCTAACACTTTTCAGGATGAAGCTAAATTCAACTCTCAGATTCCAAGCGCCAAATTGAGCTTTTGGGTAGAACAGGGAACATTGATGAAATCCCAGATCTCTCTGTCCTGTCACCCATTCTAACATTGTACCATTTAGTTTATATCACTCAGTCTTCCTTCCAAAATGCATCACTTCACATTTCTCAGCATTGAAGTTAACCTGCCCTGTGTCTGTCCAATGATAGGTTGGATAGTAAGCTGTCAAGAGGACATAAAGTGTCCACAAAGAGATTTCCATAAGTGAGTGAGCAAAAAATTGTCAGATGGAGTACAATGTGGGAAAATGTGAGCTTGTCCACTTTAGCAGGAAGAATAAAAATCAGTATATTATTGAAATGGAGAGAGACTGCAGAACTGTACGGTACAGAGGGATCTGGGTGTCCTGGTACATGAATCACAAAATGTTACCGTGTAGCTACAGCGAGTGATTAGGAAGGCAAATGGAATGTTGTTGTTTATTGCAAGGTGAACAGAATATCAAAGTAGGGAAGTGTTGTTCCAGCTGTACAGGGCATAAGTTAGACGACGTCTGCAGGATTGTGGACACTTTTGGTCTCCTTACTGAAGAAATTATATAATTGCATTCGAAGTAGTTCAGAGAAGGTTCACTGGGCTGATTCCTGGGATGAAGGGGTTATCTTATGAGGAAAGGTTGAACAGGTTGGGTCTATACCCACTGGAGTTTAGAAGAATGAGAGGTGATCTGAGTGAAACATCTCAGGTCCCGAGGGGACTGGACAGGGTGGATGCTGAGAGGATGTTTCCACTTGTTGGGGAGACTAGAACTAGGGGACACAGTTTAAAAATTAGGGACGTCCCATTTAAAACTGAGATGAGGAGAAATGTGTTTCTCTCAGAGGGGGGTCAGTCTGTGGAATTCTCTTCCCCAGAGAGCAGTGGAGGCTGGATCATTGAATATATTCAAGGCTGAGTTAGATAGATTATTGATCAATTAGGGAGTCAAGGGTTATGGGACGCAGACAGGAAAGTGGAGTTGAGTTCACAATCAGATCAGCCATTGAATGGCAGAGCAGGCTCGAGGGGCCGAATGGCCTACTCCTGCTCCTAATTCATTTGTTCTTGTGTGTTCCATTTCACCAGACTGCCTCTATCCTCCTGAAGTCTGCTACTAGTCCCTTCCCTGTTTATTACATTGCAGATGACACAAACATTGGCAAACATTGAAGTTATGCCCTGTAAACACAAGTCCAAGTCATTAGTATATATCAAAAAGAGCAGTGATCCTCATATAAACCTCCACTGTATACCTCCCTCCAGTCTGAAACAACCATTGTCCACTCTCTCTGGTCCCAGACCTCTCTGTTTCCACTCTCTCATCAACATTCCCCAGACAGGTACAGCATGGATTAGATACAGAGTAATGCTCCTTCTACACTGTCCCATCCAACAGTCCCAGGACAGGAACATCATGGGGTGGATACAGAGTGAATCTCACTCTGCACTGTCCGAAACAGACACAGAGAGAGAGAGACAGAAAGAGAGAAACAGACTGACAGGGTGACCGAGAGTGAAAGAAGGATATTTAACATCAGACATAGGAAGATGAGGAGGCAATTTAACCCCTCGACCCTGTTCCAGCATTCAATGAGATCAGGGCTGATCTGTGATCTAACTAACACCATATATCCCACCTTTGCCCTTTATCTCTTAATACCTTTGGTTAACAACAATCTATCATTCTCAGATTTATAAATTAACAAGTGTCTCAGCATCAATTGCTGATTGTGGAAGAGAGTTTCAAACTGATACCACACCTGGTGTGTTGAAGTGTTTCTTCATTTCACTCCTGAAAGGTTTTGAGACTACATTTAGATTTTTAGACTCGGTCCACAAGTTCCTGACTCCGCAGCCAGTGGGAATAGTTACTCTCTGTCTACCCTATCAGAGTCTCCTTGTCTGAACTGCCCCATCGAACAATCTCAGAGAAGGTACAGCACGGGTTAGATACAGAGTAAAGCTCCGTTTAAACTGTCCCTGGAGTGTCGGATTAACCCGGGTCACTCACTGTGCCCGGCTCAGCCTCAAGACTCACCTGCCTCAGTCACTGAGACGCTCCTGTATCACTTGCCTTAATGTAAGTGGATGCCGGGTTTGGGAGCAGGACAGGCACACGGGATTAGGACGACTGCTCATGTGGAGGATAAGCATCAGTAATCCCTCAGAGAATCAGAACAGACCAGCGAGACTCAGAAAAGGAAACTTGTGTTGAATTTGTGAGTCTTGCATTGTGGAATGCTTTAGTATTTGGTGAGAATGTTGAGCCAGTGACATTTTGCCCCAGTGGGATGAATAGACACTATATGACTTGATTACAACAGTAAGGTACCGTGTGTACTGTAAATATGGACTGAAATAACAATGTAACTGATCAATTTTCAGCTGAATACTATGACTACAGTTATACCTGCTATCCTGTTATATATGTGCTGCTATACCTGCTATATGTGAGAATGTACATACGACAAGATGGGATGAAGTCAAAGTGGCCACTCTTTATATTTTTAGACTATCCCAAGTTCCTGACTCCGCAGCCAGTGGGAATATTTACTCTCAGTCCACCCTATCAGTTTCCCTTATTATTTTGTAAACCTTCATCAAATCACCCCAGAACCTTCTAAATTCCAGGGATACAGAGTAAATCTCCAGCTGCACTGTCCCATTAAACATTTCCAAGCCAAGCACAATGTTGGGTTTGACAGAGAGTAAATTTCCCTCTCCGCTGTCACATCACACACTCCGAGGGCAGGAACATCATGGGGTGGATACAGAGTGAATCTCACTCGACACTGTCCGAAACAGAGAGAGAGACAGAGAGACAGAGAGACATAGACTAACAGGGTGACTGACAGAGAAAGAAGGATATTTAACAGGGGATATTGGAAGAGGAGGATGCAATTTAACCCCACAACTCTTTTCCGGCATTCAATGTGATCTTGGCTGATCTGTGATGTAACTTACACCATATATCCTGCCTTTGCCCCTTATCTCTTAATACCTTTGGTTAACAAGAATCTATCAATCACAGATTTAAAAATTAACCAATAAACCAGCATGAAATTTGTACAAACAATATCATGAGGGTGTGATGGTTCCCACAGTGGAATAGCTGGCTGAATATTTAAAATGGAGGCTATTATTTCTGGATCATCAAAAGTGTCTGCCTGGGCCCCAACTTCATCTGCATTCCTCCCTCTCCCAATGTTTTTTTTCGCTCCATACCGATCTCAAATATGTTTGTGTACACAGCAGTGAAGGATTAAATCATTTTAATATATCTTACATTATCCTCTTCATCCAACTCAACAATCTCTCTCTCTCTCCAAGTTTGTCCCTCTCTACAGCCCTCTCCATGCCTTCATATCTAACCCTCCGTCCCTCTGTCTCTCTCCTAGTGTCAGTGATAGCAGAGAGAGAGACAGAGATAGAAGGAGACGGAGGGAGTGACAGAGAGGGAAAGACAGATGGAGGGACAGAGAGAGAGAGAAGGAGAGATTGGGAGAGATAGAGAGGGAAAGGCAGTTGGAGAGACAGAGAGAGAGAGAGGCAGAGATGGAAGGAGATAGAGGGAGAGACAGGGAGGGAAATACAGATGGAAAGACAGAGAGAGAGACAGAGAGAGAAGGAGAGAGAGGGAGTGTCAGGGAGGGAAAGACTAATGGAGGGACAGAGAGAGAGAGACAGGGAGAGAGATGGAGTGACAGGCAGGGAAGGACAGATGGAGGGATAGAGAGAGAGAGACAGAGATAGAAGGAGAGAGAGGGAGTAACTGGAGGGAAAGACAGATGGAGAGAGTGAGAGAGAGGGACAGAGATAGAAGGAGACTGAGGGAGAGACAGAGAAGGAACGACCGATGGAAAGACTGAGAGAGAGAGAGAGATAAGGAAACAGAGGAAGAGACAGAGAGGGAAAGACAGATGGAGGGACAGAGAGAGAGAGAGGCAGAGATTAGAATTAGAATTAGAACATTACAGCGCAGTACAGGCCCTTCGGCCCTCGATGTTGCAGAGATGGAAGGAGAGAGATGGAGAAACAGACAGGGAAAGACAGATGGAGGGACAGAGAGAGAGAGAGAGAGAGAGAGACAGAGAGAGAGGCAGAGAGGGAGTGACAGGGAGGGAAAGACAGATGGAGAGACAGAGAGAGAGAGACAGAGACAGAGATAGAAGGAGAGAGAGGGAGAAACAGACAGGGAAAGACAGATGGAGGGACAGAGAGAGAGAGAGACAGAGAGAGAGACAGAGAGAGAAGGAGGGAGAGTGAGAGACAGAGATGGAAAGACAGATGGAGGGACAGAGAGAGAGAGAGACAGAGACAGAGATAGAAGGAGTGAGAGGGAGTGACAGACAGGGAAAGACAGATGGAGGGACAGAGAGAGAGAGAGACAGAGAGAGAGACAGAGAGAGAAGGAGGGAGAGTGAGAGACAGAGATGGAAAGACAGATGGAGGGACAGAGAGAGAGAGAGACAGAGACAGAGATAGAAGGAGTGAGAGGGAGTGACAGAGAGGGAAAGACAGATGGAGAGACAGAGAGAGAGAGACAGAGACAGAGATAGAAGGAGAGAGAGGGAGAAACAGACAGGGAAAGACAGATGGAGGGACAGAGAGAGAGAGAGACAGAGAGAGAGACAGAGAGAGAAGGAGGGAGAGTGAGAGACAGAGATGGAAAGACAGATGGAGGGACAGAGAGAGAGAGAGACAGAGACAGAGATAGAAGGAGTGAGAGGGAGTGACAGAGAGGGAAAGACAGATGGAGAGACAGAGAGAGAGAGACAGAGATAGAGGAGAGAGAGGGAGAGACAGAAAGGGAAAGACAGATGGAGGGACAGAGAGAGAGAAGGAGAGATTTGGAGTGACAGGGAGGGAAGGACAGATGGAGGGATAGAGAGAAATGGACAGAGATAGAAGGAGAGAGAGGGACTGACAGGGGGGAAAGACAGATGGAGAGACAGAGAGAGAGAGAGACAGAGACAGAGAGAGAAGCTTAGATAGGGAGTGACAGGGAGGGAAAGACGGATGGAAAGTCAGAGAGAGAGAGAGACAGAGATAGGAGAGAGATGGAGAGACTGAGAAGGAAAGACAGATGGAGGGACATAGAAAGAGACAGAGATAGAAGGAGAGAGTGGGAGAGACAGGGAAGGAAGGAAAGACAGAGGGACAGAGAGAGAGAGAGAGACAGACAGAGATAGAAGGAGAGAGAGGGAGAAACAGAGAGGGAAAGACAGATGGAGGGACAGAGTGAGAGACACGGAGGAGAGAGATGGAGTGACAGTGAGGGAAGAACAGATGGAGGGATAGAAAGAGAGAGACAAATAGAAGGAGAGAGGGAGTGACATAAAGGGAAAGACAGATGGAGGAACAAAGAGAGAAACAGAGAGAGAGGCAGAGAGAGAAAGAGAAGGAGAGAGAGGGAGAGACAGAGAAGGAGAGAGAGGGAGAGACAGAGAAGGAGAGACAGATGGAGAGACAGAGAGAGAGAGACAGAGATAGAAGGACAGAGAAGGGAGTGACAGAGAGGGAAAGACAGATGGAGGGACAGAGTGAGAGACAGAGAGGAGAGAGATGGAGTGACAGTGAGGGAAGGACAGATGGAGAGACAGAGAGAGAGAGGCAGAGATGGAAGGAGAGAGATGGAGTGACAGGGAGGGAAGAACAGATGGAGGGATAGAAAGAGAGAGACAAATAGAAGGAGAGAGGGTGTGACAGAAAGGGAAAGACAGATGGAAAGACAGAGATAGAGGGAGAGACATAGAGCGAAAGACAGAAGGAGAGACAGAGAGAGCGAATGGCAGAGATGGAAGGAGAGAGAGGGAGAGACAGGGATGGAAATACAGATGGAAAGACAGAGAGACAGACTGAGAGAGAAGCAGAGAGAGGGAGTGTCAGGGAGGGAAAGACAAATGGAGGGACAGACAGAGGGAGGGAAAGACAGATGGAGTGACTGAGATAGAGAGAGGCAGAGATGGACGGTGAGAGAGGGAGTGACAGGGAGAGAAAGACAGATGGAAAGACAGAGAGAGCGAGAAAGGGAGAGAAGGAGAGAGATGGAGTGACAGAGAGGGAAGGATAGATGGAGGGATAGAGAGCGAGAGACATAGATAGAAGGAGAGAGAGGGAGTGACAGGGAGAGAAAGACAGATGGAAAGACAGAGAGAGAGAAAGGGAGAGGAGAGAGATGGAGTGACAGAGAGGGAAGGATAGATGGAGGGATAGAGAGCGAGAGACATAGATAGAAGGAGAGAGAGGGAGTGACAGGTGGTGGGGTTGGGGGGGGTATACAGATGGAGGGACCGAGAGAGAGAGAAGGAGAGAGAGGCAGAGACAGAGAGAAGGAGAGAGGGATTGGCAGAGAGGGAAAGACATTTGGAGGAACAGAGAGCGAGACAGCGATAGAAGGAGAGAGAAGGAGTAACCGAGAGGGAAAGACAGATGGAGGGACAGAGAGAGAAGGAGAGAGAGGGAGAGACAGAGAGAGAGGCAGAGACAGAGAGAGAAGGAGAGAGAGGGAGAGACAGAAAGGGAAAGACAGATGGAGAGACAGAGAGAGAGACACACACACAGATAGAAGGAGAGAGAGGGAGAGACAGAGAGGAAAAGGCAGATGGAGGGGCAGAGAGAGAGAGATTAAGACAGAGAGATAGAAGGAGAAAGACATAGAGACAGAGAACGAAAGACAGAAGGAGGGACAGAGAGAGAGACAGAGAGAGTGGCAGAGACAGAGATAGAAGGAGAGAGAGGGTGTGTCAGGAGGAAGGGGAGAGGGAGGTAGAGGGGGAGAGACAGATAGAGGGAGAGAGACAGATAGAGGGAGAGAGACAGATAGAGGGAGAGAGACAGACAGAGAGGCAGAGACAGAGAGAGAAGGAGAGAGAGGGAGAGACAGAGAGAGAGGCAGAGACAGAGAGAGAAGGAGAGAGAGGGAGAGACAGAAAGGGAAAGACAGATGGAGAGACAGAGAGAGAGAGACACACAGATAGAAGGAGAGAGAGGGAGAGACAGAGAGGAAAAGGCAGATGGAGGGGCAGAGAGAGAGAGATTAAGACAGAGAGATAGAAGGAGAAAGACATAGAGACAGAGAACGAAAGACAGAAGGAGGGACAGAGAGAGAGACAGAGAGAGTGGCAGAGACAGAGATAGAAGGAGAGAGAGGGTGTGTCAGGAGGAAGGGGAGAGGGAGGTAGAGGGGGGAGAGACAGATAGAGGGAGAGAGACAGATAGAGGGGGAGAGTGAGATAGAGGGGGAGAGGGAGATAGAGGGGCAGAGGGAGAAAGAGGGGGAGAGGGAGAAAGAGGGGGAGAGGGAGAAAGAGGGGGAGAGGGAGAAAGAGGCGAGAGGGAGAAAGAGGGGAGAGGGAGAGAGGGGGGAGAGACTGATAGAGGGAGAGAGTGAGATCGAGGGCGAGAGACAGATAGAGGGGGAGAGTGAGATAGAGGGGGAGAGTGAGATAGAGGGGGAGAGTGAGATAGAGGGGGTGTGTGAGATAGAGGGAGAGAGTGAGATAGAGGGGGTGTGTGAGATAGAGGGGGTGTGTGAGATAGAGGGGGAGAGAGATAGAGGGGGAGAGAGATAGAGGGGGAGAGAGAGATAGAGGGGGTGTGTGAGATAGAGGGGGTGTGTGAGATAGAGGGGGTGTGTGAGATAGAGGGGGTGTGTGAGAGAGAGGGGGTGTGTGAGAGAGAGGGGGTGTGTGAGATAGAGGGGGTGTGTGAGATAGAGGGGGTGTGTGAGATAGAGGGGGAGAGAGAGATAGAGGGGGAGAGAGAGATAGAGGGGGAGAGAGAGATAGAGGGGGAGAGAGATAGAGGGAGAGAGTGAGATCGAGGGGATGTGTGAGATAGAGTGGGAGAGGGAGATAGAGTGGGAGAGGGAGATAGAGGGGCAGAGGGAGATAGAGGGGGAGAGGGAGATAGAGGGTGGAGACGGAGATAGAGGGGGGAGAGGGAGATAGAGGGGGGAGAGGGAGATAGGGTGGGAGAGGGAGATAGGGTGGGAGAGGGAGATAGGGTGGGAGGGGGAGATGGAGGGGGGAGAGGGAGATAGAGGGGGGAGAGGGAGATAGAGGGGGGAGAGGGAGATAGAGGGGGGAGAGGGAGTTAGAGGGGGAGAGGGAGATAGAGTGGGGTGAGGGAGATAGAGTGGGGTGAGGGAGATAGAGTGGGGTGAGGGAGATAGAGTGGGGTGAGGGAGATAGAGGGGGAGAGGGAGATAGAGGGGGAGAGGGAGATAGAGTGGGGTGAGGGAGAGAGAGCGGGAGCCGGAGATAGAGGGGGATTGGGAGATAGAGGGTGGAGATGGAGATAGAGGGGGAGAGGGAGATAGAGGGTGGAGATGGAGATAGAGGGGGAGAGATGGATGGGGTAGAGGGTGGTGAACCTGTGGAATTCTCTACCGCAGAAGGCAGTGGAGGCCAAGTCATTAAATATATTCATGGAGGAGAGAGATATATTTCTTAATGTCAAAGGGATCAAGGGGTATGGGGAGAAAGTGGGAACAGGGTACTGAATTAGACCATCGGTCATGATCTTTATTGAATGACGGAGCAGGCCCAAAGGGCCGAATGACCTGCTCCTGCTCCTATTTTCTATGTTTCTATGAGAGAGGCGGATTGACAGAGGGAGAGAGAAGAAGAAACAGAGAGAGAAGGAGAGATAGAGATGGAGCGAGGTGACCCTGATATTCTCTCTCTCTCACACACACATCCAGACACACACAGACACATACATAAAGGGACAGACACACACACACACACACACACACAGACACACACACACACACACACACACACAGACACACACACACACACACACACACACACACACACACACACACACACACACACACACACAGACAGATTTTACAATCCACACTGATGTCAGTAAAAATGACCAACAGAACCTCAGTAACAATCCCCAGTGTCTGCCCAGTCCTGTAGAGAGACAGAGAGAGAGAGATAGGGCAGTGACAGAGAAAGACAGTGAAAGAGGGAGGACAAAACAGCTTGTAGGAGAAACTTTACATTTATTTGTGTTCCACAGATTTTATTAAAAGTTGAAAGGGACTGGACACTGGAAAAGCTGTCAACACACAACAACACTGAGAGACTTTAGATGTGAGGGAAGGGGAGACACACTTTAAAATCCACACTGATGTCAGTAAAAATCCCCAAACACAACCTCAGTAACAATCCCCATTATCTGCCCAGTCCTGTATTGTGGGTATATGTCAAATATGTTCACACAAAGACAAACAGGGTGGTACTCCCAAATCTAGATCGAGGGGGGAGAGATAGATAGAGGGGAGAGAGGGAGATAGAGGGGGGAGAGGGAGATAGAGGGGGGAGAGGGAGATAGAGGGGGATATAACAAACTTGGAGGAGATGCAAACAGTGTTGATGACATCAATCGACTACAACAGGACATCGATAGGTGAGCAGAATGGGCAGACAAGTGGCAGAAGGAATTTAATACAGGGAAATGTGAGATGGGCAGAAAGGATAGGGAGAGGGAATACAGACATAATGGCCCAGTTCTAGGGAGTGTGCAGGGACAGAGAGACCTGGGGATACATGTACATACATCTTTGAAGGTGGCAGGACATATTGAGAAAGTAGTCAGCAAAGCATATGGGATCTTGGGCTTCATAAATAGAGATTTTGAGTACAAAAGCATGAAGGTTATGCTGTATGTTTATAAACCTCTGGTTAGGCCACGACCAGAACACTGCATCCAATTCTGGTGACCACACTTTCAGAAGGATGTGAGAGTCCTTTGTAGGGAGCAGAGGGGATGGTGGATCCAGGGATGGGGGATTTTAGCAAAGTGGACTGGAAACAGCTACTTGAAGGTCAATCAGTGTCAGAGCAGTGAGAGTTACTGAGGGTTGATATCAAATATGTTCACACAAAGACAAACAGGGTGGTACTCCCAAATCTAGAGCCCCTTGGATGTCAAGGATCAAACCGGGTACGATAAGGCACAAGAGGGAAGCTTATGTCGGATACCGAGAGCTCAATACCACAGAAAGCTGAGAGGAGTGTAGAAAGTACAAGGGTGAAATTAAAAAGCAAATTAGGAGAGCAAAGAAATGGCCGGAAAATAATATTACCATTAAAAGCAAAGAAATCACAAAGATGTTTTATAAATACATGAAGAGCAAGAGGATAAATAAGGATAGAGTATTAGGGACCAAAAAGGGAATGTGTGTATGGAGGTGGGAGATGTGGGCATGGTTCTTAATGAATACTTTGTCTCCCTCTTTATAAACGAGGGGGAACGATGCAGATATTGTAGTTAAAGAGGAGGAGTGTGAAATATTGGAGGGATAAACAGAGTGAGAGGGAAATATTAAGGTGTTTGGCAACTTTCAAAGTGGATAAATGGTCAGGCCTGGATGCATTGGAACCAGTTCAGAGAAGGTTCACTCGGCTGATTCCTGGGATGAAGGGGTTGTCTTATGAGGAATGGTTGAACAGGTTGGGCCTAAACTCATTGGACTTTAGAAGAATGAGAGGTGATCTTATTGAAACATACTAAATACTTAAAGGGATAGACAGGTTAGATGCAGGTAAGATGTCTCCTTTGGTTTGGGAGTCTAGAACCAGGGGACACAATTTCAAAATCAGGGGGAAGCCACTTAGGTCAGAGATGGGGAGAAATGTCTTTGCTCAGAGGGTTGTGAATCTTTGGAATTCTCTACCCCAGTGGGCTGTGGAAGCTCAGTCTGGGAAAAAGGCATTGAAGTGGATGATCAGCCATGATCGTATTGAATGGCAGAGCAGGCTCGATGGGCTGAATGGCCTACTCCTGTTCCTATGTTCCCAAGCTGCTGAAATAGTTTCTCCCAAACTACCCCATCAGTTCCCCTTAATATCTCAACATCTTTGAACAAATCACCTTGATCCTCCTAAATTCCAGGCAATAAATCCCCAGTTTGTGTAATATCACCTCGTAATTTAACCCTTGGAGTCCAGTTATCATTCTGGTAAATCTACACTGCACTCAAATGGACATGGACCCCCCAAAGTCTCTTTGAACCTCCAGTGTTTCTATCTTTTCACCATTTATAAAGTACTCTGTTCTAGTCTTTTCTTGCTGACATTGAAATCTAACTACCACAGTTTTGCCCATTTATTTAAGATATTAATATCTCTTTGTAATTTGATGCTTCCAGCTACACTGCTTACAATGCTGCCTATTTTTGTGTCATTGGTAAACTTGGGTATGTTGCATTCTACCACATCATCTTAAATCATTAATAAATACAGCAAAACTGAGACACACACGGGCTTTGCACTAGTAGACAGGAGTGAATCATTCCAACCAAGAGGCTTTTTAATTCCAGATTTATGTTTTTTGAAAGAAAAAATAGAATTCAAATTCACAACTGCCCTGTGTGGGATTTGAACTCCTGCTTTTTCAATCATCAGCTCAGGCCTTCAAATTAAAACCCATAAAAAGAGATTCATTTTCCTACTGCTGATGTCTGACTGACTGAGGTTTTGTATATTGTTCCCTTCTCCTCTTCTTCCATGTGTTTGAAGTCTTTGAAGTTTGTCAGACATTGGTAAACTACTTCATGTGGTGTTGTGTAAATACCTTCAATTCTGTGTATCTGCAAGGGACACAATTCAAATTCTCACCTTATTGCATCAACTAAAACCTGCAGGTCCATTCAAACAACTCTATTTCCTGTCTCTGCAAAGACAGCTCACACTTCCACAATGCAGGAATGTCTGAATGGAAACAGCTTTTGACACATTTCCAAACATGTTTGCCAACACTTTTCAGGATGAAGCTAAATTCAACTTAGAGATTGCAAGCCCCAAATTGAATCTTTTAGATGTAAAAAGTGACACAAATGAAATTCCAGTTCTCTCTGTCCCTGCACCCATTTTAACATTGTACCATTTAGTTTATATCGCTTCTCCTCAGCCTTCCTTCCAAAATGCATCATTTTACATTTCTCAGCATTGAAGTTAACCTGCTATGTGTCTGACCATTTCACCAGACTGCCTCTATCCTCCTGAAGTCTACTCCTATTCCCTTCACTGTTTATTACATTGCAAATGGCACAATGTTGAAGTTATGCCCTGTAAACCCAAGTCTAAGTCATTCATATATCAATAAGATCAGTGGTCCTAATCAAAACCCCTGGGGAATACCACAATTTACACTGTATACAGTGAGTACAAAAGCCGAGAGGGTGAGCTGAACATTTATAAAGCTCTGGTCAGGTAACAGAGAGGGAGAGACTGGGATTCAGAGGGTAACGGAGAGGGAGAGACTGGGATTCAGAGGGTAAGAGAGAGGGAGAGACTGGGATTCAGAGGGTAACGGAGAGGGAGAGACTGGGACTCAGAGGGTAACATAGAGGGAGAGACTGGGATTCAGAGGGTAACATAAAGGGAGAGACTGGGACTCAGAGGGTAAGAGAGAGGGAGAGAGTGGGACTCAGAGGGTAACGGAGAGGGAGAGAATGGGATTCAGAGGGTAACAGAGAGGGAGAGACTGGGACTCAGAGGGCAAGAGAGAGGGAGAGACTGGGACTCAGAGGGTAACGGAGAGGGAGAGTCTGGGATTCAGAGGGTAACGGAGAGGGAGAGACTGGGATTCAGAGGGTAACGGAGAGGGAGAGACTGGGATTCAGAGGGTAACGGAGAGGGAGAGACTGGGATTCAGAGGGTAACAGAGAGGGAGAGACTGGGATTCAGATGGTAACAGAGAGGGAGAGACTGGGATTCAGAGGGTAACGGAGAGGGAGAGACTGGGATTCAGAGGGTAACGGAGAGGGAGAGACTGGGATTCAGAGGGTAACAGAGAGGGAGAGACAGGGATTCAGAGGGTAACGGAGAGGGAGAGACTGGGACTCAGAGGGTAACGGAGAGGGAGAGACTGGGATTCAGAGGGTAAGAGAGAGGGAGAGACTGCAATTCAGAGGGTAACAGAGAGGGAGAGACTGGGATTCAGAGGGTAACAGAGAGGGAGAGACTGGGATTCAGAGGGTAACAGAGAGGGAGAGACTGGGACTCAGAGGGTAAGAGAGAGGGAGAGACTGGGACTCAGAGGGTAAGAGAGAGGGAGAGACTGGGATTCAGAGAGTAACAGAGAGGGAGTGACTGGGATTCAGAGAGTAACAGAGGGAAAAATAGAGTTGGCGAGGGCAACATAGAAATTTTAAGGCACAGAAAGTGGCCACTTCACCCATTCTCTCTGTGCCAGCCGAAAAACGATCAACCTATTCTAATCCCACCTTCCAGCATTTGGTCCGAGCACTGCAGCTTACCGCACTTGAGGTGCCTATCCAGACTCCTTCTGAATGAGTTGAGGGTCTCTGCCTCAACTACCCTTTCAGGCAGTGAGTTCCAGACCATCGCGACCCTCTGGGTGAAAAAGATTTTCCTCAACTCACCTCTAATTTTTCTACCAATCACTTTAAATCTATGCCCCCTCGTCACTGACCTTTCTGCTATGGTTCTCTGCCCTTCACCTCCACTCTATCCAGGACCCTCAACATTTTGTACATTTCAATCAGATCTCCCCTCAGCCTTCTCTGTTCCAAGGACAACAACCCCTGCCTATCCTCATAGCTACAATTCTCCAGTCCTGGCAACATCCGAGAAAATGGGAGAGAGACAAAGTCCCGTGTTCATAACACATGGATAAAGAGGTTAATCATCTGAGCTGTTACTCTGAGACAGAGACAGAGAGGGATGGAGAGAGCGAGAAAGAGAGAGAGAGAGGGAGGGAGAGAGGGAGGGAGAGAGGGAGGGAGAGAGGGAGGGAGAGAGGGAGGGAGAGAGGGAGGGAGAGATGGTGTGGGGGAGACACAAACTGAGACGTGGAAGCGAGAGGGAGAAAGGGAGAGAGAGAGAGAGGCAGAGAGAGAGATAGAGAGAGACAGAGAGAGGGAGCGATGGTGTGAGGGAGGCACAAATTGAGACATGGACAGAGGTTGAGAAAGAGAGAGAGGGAGAGACAGAGAGAGAGAGCTGGGGGAGAGACAGATAGAGAGTGAGAGAGGCACAGAGAGAGAAGGAGACACAGAGAAGCAGACATAGAGAGGCAGACAGAGAGCTAGAGAGAGACAGAGAGAGAGGGAGAGATAGTGTGAGGGAGGCACAAATTGAGACATGGACAGAGGTAGAGAGAGAGAGGGAGAGATAGCGAGAGAGAGAGGGGGGTAAGACAGATAGCGAGGGACAGAGGCAGTGTGAGAGAGGCAGATTAGAAGGTAGCAAATGTAACCCCACTATTTACAAAAGGAAGGAGAGAGAAAATGGGGAACTAAAGACCTGTTCGTCCAACATCAGTCATTGGGAAAATGCTCGAATCTATAATAAAGGATGTGATAACAGGACACTTAAAGAGAGATTGCGGGGGGAGGGGGGGTGCGGAAGAGAGAAATGGGGTGAGAGAGAAATGGGGGGAGAGAGATGGGGGAGAGTGCGTGAGTGAGACGGAGCAAAGGAGAGAGAGACTAGGTTAGGTGGGACAATAAGCTGTGAGCAGAACACAAATAGACGACAAAGAGAGATGGTTTGGGATAGACAGCGATAAATGTCCCAGTGTTGTGGTAACATAAAATGGCCACTGAAAATGAACCTAAAATGGCTGACTGATGTGTGTGGATTTCCACAGATGAGAGGAGAGAGAGACAGACAGACAGACGGAAAGAGAGACAAAGAGGGAGACAGAGACCAAGACACAGAGAGTGATCGCAGGATATTTGTCGTCGGACAGAGGAAGAGGAGGAGGCCATTTAGCCCCTCAACCCTGTTCTGTCATTCAAGGAGCTCATGGCTGATGTGTGATCTCAGTCCATGTACCTATCTTTGCCCCTTAATACCTTTGGTTAACAAAAATCTATCAAACTCAGATTTAAAAATTAACAAGTGTCTCAGCATCAATTGCTGATTGTGGAAGAGAGTTTCAAACTGATACCACACCTGGTGTGTTGAAGTGTTTCTTCATTTCACTCCTGAAAGGTTTTTAGACGAGGTTTATATTTTTAGACTATGCCCCCATGTTCTAGACTCTGCAGCCAGTGGGAATTGTTACTCTCTGTCCACCCTATCAGTTTCCCTTATTATCTTGAAAACAATCATCAAATCACACCTGAGCCTTCAAAATTCCAGGGATACAGAGTAAATCTCCAGCTACACTGTCCCATTAAATATTCCCAAGCCAAGCACAATGTTGGGTTTGACACAGAGTAAATTTCCCTCTACACTGTCCCATCACACACTCCCAGGGCAGGAACATCATGGGGTGGATACAGAGTGAATCTCACTCTACACTGTCTGATGGAGACAGAGAGAGAGACAGAAAAAGAGAAACAGAGAGACATGGACTGACAGGGTGACTAAAAGAGATAGAAGGATACTTCACAGGGGATATTGGAAGAGGAAGATGCAATTCCACCACACAATCCTGTTCCGGCATCAAATGAGATCTTGGCTGATCTGTGATGTAACTTACACCATATATCCTGCCTTTGCCCCTTATCTCTTAATACCTTTGGTTAACAAGAATCTATCAATCACAGATTTAAAAAGTAACCAATATGCCAGCAAGAAATTTGCGCAACCAATATCATGAGGGTGCGATGGCACCCACAGTGGAATAGCTTGCTGGATGTTTAAAATGGAGACTGTTCCTTCTGGATCATCAAACGTATCTGTCTGGGCCCCAACTTCAACTACATTTCCCCATCTCCCGATGTTTTTTTCTCTCCATATCTAACTCTTATATGTTTGTGTACACAGCAGTGAAGGATTACATCAAATTAATATATCTTACATTATCCTTTTCATCCACCTCAACAATCTCTCTCTCTCCAATTTTGTCCCTCTCTACAGCCCTCTCTCTGCCTTCATATCTAACCCTCTCTCCCTCCGTCTCTCTCCTAATGTCAGAGATAGCAGGAGGGAGAGACAGAGAGAGAATGTTGAAGGAACTGTACTCTGTTCCTAAGCTGTGCTGAAGCTGCTCTGGGAGTGTTTGATGGGCTACATTAATCGGCCGTGTACAGTCCTGTATCAGGCTGTGAAGAAGCACAGCTTGTTCAGTGTACAACGGGTCAAAGGGAACGATTCACTCCTGTCTGCTACTGGGAAGAGAGACTGACCTTAACATCAAGGCAGCGTTTGACCGAGTGTGACATCGAGGAGCCCGAGTAAAACTGAAGTCAGTGGGAATCGGGGGAAATCTCTCCACTGGTTGGAATCATACCGAGCACAAAGGAAGATGGTTTTGGTTGTTGGAGGTCAATCATCTCAGTCCCAGGACATCACTGCAGGAGTTTATCAGGGTAGTGTCCTCAGCCCAGCCATCTTCAGCTGAGATCCCAGCAGAAAGTGCTTTAAATACTGAGCAGGTCAGACAGCATCTGTGGAGAGAGAAACAAAGTTAGTGATTCAGCTCGATGCTTTCCAGATTTCCAGCATCCACAGTATTTTGCCTCAGATAATGAAGCAATCCAGAGCCACATGCACCAAGACCCGGACAACATTTAGGTTTGGGCCGACCAGTGACAAGTAACATTCACGTCACACAAGTGCCAGGCAATGACCATCTGCAACATGAGAGAATCCAACCACCTCCCCTTGGCATTCAAAGCATTATCCCATCGCTGAATCCCCCAGCGTCAACATCCTGGGGAAACATTGACATCAAACTTAACAGAACGAAACACATCAATAGTTTCTTCACCCAGTGGCTGGTGGGTGTCTGGAACTCACTGCCTGAAAGGATTAGTATAAAATGGGTGGTTGATGGCCGGCACAGACTGGGCGGGCCGAAGGGCCTGTATAAGTGCTGTATCTCTAAACCAAACTGAAATAAACACCCCTTACACTTCAAAATTCCAGGGATACAGAGTAAAGCTCCGTCTAAACTGTCCCTTCAAATGCTGCCAAGCAAGTACAGAATGGAGTTATCTACAGAGCAAATCTCTGTCCTCTCTGTTCCATAAAACACTCGCAGGACAGGTACAGTGTGGGGTTAGATACCGAGTAAAGCTGCCTCTATATATGCCTCTCTTTCTCCTCCTCCATCCAGATGGAGAGAGTAACAGTGAGAAAGACAGGGATAGATATAGAGAGGGAATAACAGAGAGAGGGAAGGATAGCAATGGGGAGAGATTACCAGAGAGGAAGAGATTGGGATGGAGAGTGTCGGTCAGTGTTCCTGCAAAGCTGTGTGCAGCAGCCTGGAAGGTACCACGCAGGTCCTGTTCCGTGATAAATAACACACGTCTTCGAAGATTCTTAAAAATTTAAAGGGACTGCACGTGGGACAAAAACAACTTGCCGTGCACAACAACTAAATTTTCTGGGAACATTGGAGCCAGCTGTAGCTCAGTGGGTAATAATCCTGCCTCTGAGTTATACGTTTGTGGGTTCAGGTCCGAACACAAAATCTAGGCTGATGTCACCCAACAGAAAATCAGAACAGACCAGCGAGACACAGAAAAGGAAACTTGTGTTGAATTTGTGAGCCTCGCTTTCTGTAATGTTTTAGTGTTTGGTCAGAATGTTGACCCAGTGAAATTTTGCCCCTGTGGCATGAGAGTTATCTGAATAGAGATTATAACATCTTATTACAACATGAAGGTACCGTGCGCACTGAGTATAACAACATTTGCAGCGTCCCATCATGTAAAATACTTTACTGGGTGCGGGATCAGGGTTTGATATTTCCAAAACACTGAGGGAAACTCGAACTTTTAATCAGCCCTGGGAGGAAAGTAAACCTGGAGACTTTCAAACAGTAATCAATGTCAGATTTGATCAATTATTAGGGATTAATCAATTTAGTATACAAAGCAGACAGAATATGCCGTTAAAGAGCGGGATATGGGTTTCCTACCAGCCTGCAGAAGGAAGTGCACCCTCTGCAGTTGTGGTATCACCAAAAGCAGCCAAATTAAAATAGCAAATTGATGTATGTGGAGTTTTACTGAGGTTCTGAGAGAGGAGAGAGAAACAGGCATAGACACAGACAGGCAGACACACACCCACACACAGAGAAACACACATGCACACAGAGAACCACACACACAGAACCACACACACAGAGAAACACACATGCACACAGAGAACCACACACACAGAACCACACACACACACACAGAAACACACACACAGAACCACACACACACAGAGACCGACATGCACAGACACACAGAGACCGACATGCACTGACACACACACACACAGACTGCCCAAGGGACAGAGAGTGACAGAAGAATATTTCAATTTCTATAATATTTCAATTTCAGTTTCTATAAGATCCCCCCTCATTCTTCTGAATTCCAATGAATATAATCCCAATCTACTCAGTCTCTCCTCATAAGCCAACCCCCTCAACTCTGGAATCAACCTAGTGAACCTCCTCTGCACCCTCTCCAGTGCCTGCACATCCTTTCTCAAGTAAGGAGACCAAAACTGCACACAGTACTCCAGATGCGG
Organism: Heterodontus francisci; assembly: GCF_036365525.1. NCBI lineage: Eukaryota > Metazoa > Chordata > Chondrichthyes > Heterodontiformes > Heterodontidae > Heterodontus > Heterodontus francisci. Next base: position 7,278,948 of record NC_090415.1, read on the forward strand.
CCTCACCAGTACCTTATACAGCTGCAACATAACCTCTCTGCTTTTAAACTCAATCCCTTTAGCAATGAAGGACAAAATTCCATTTGCCTTCCTAATTACTTGCTGTACCTGCAGACCAACCTTTTGCGATTCATGCACAAGGACACCCAGGTCCCTCTGCATAGCAGCATGCTGCAACTTTTTACCATTCAAGTAATAATCCTTTTTACTGTTACTCCTACCGAAATGAATAACTTCACATTTATTAACATTGTATTCCATCTGCCAGACCTTTGCCCACTCACTCAATGTATCTATGTTCCTCTGCAAACTTTCACAGTCATCTGCACACTTTGCTCTGCCACTCATCTTAGTGTCATCTGCAAACTTTAACACCCTACACGTGGTCCCCAACTCCAAATCATCGATATAAATTGTAAATAATTGGGGTCCCAACACCGATCCCTGAGGCACACCACTAGTGACTGATTGCCAACCAGAATAGCACTCATTTATCCCCACTCTCTGCTTCCTGTTAGTCAACCAGAGAGGGAAAGACAGTTGGAGAGACAGAGAGAGAGAGAGACGCAGAGATGGAAGGAGAGAGATGGAGTGACAGGGAGGGAAAGACAGATGGAGGGACAGAGTGAGAGACAGAGAGAGGAGAGAGATGGAGTGACAGGGAGGGAAGGACAGATGGAGAGACAGAGAACGAGAGACAGAGATAGAAGGAGAGAGAGGGAGTGACAGGGAGGGAAAGACAGATGGAAAGACTGAGAGAGAGAGAGGCAGAGATGGAAGGAGGGAGAGTGAGACAGAGAGGGAAAGACAGATGGAGGGACAGAGAGAGACACACACAGAGATGGAAGGAGAGAGATGGAGTGACAGGGAGGGAAAGACAGATGGAGGGACAGAGTGAGGGACAGAGAGTGGAGAGAGATGGAGTGACAGGGAGGGAAAGACAGATGGAAAGACTGAGAGAGAGAGAGGCAGAGATGGAAGGAGGGAGAGGCAGTGACAGGGAGGGAAAGACAGATGGAAAGACTGAGAGAGAGAGACAGAGATAGAAGGAGAGAGAGGGAGTGACAGGGAGGGAAAGACAGATGGAAAGACTGAGAGAGGGAGACAGAGATAGAAGGAGAGAAATGGAGTGACAGGGAGGGAAGGACAGATGGAGAGACAGAGAGCGAGAGACAGAGATAGAAGGAGAGAGAGGGAGTGACAGGGAGGGAAAGACAGATGGAGAGACAGAGAGAGAGAGAGACCGAGATAGAAGGAGAGAGAGGGAGAGACAGGAAGGGAAAGACAGATGGAGAGACAGAGACAAGGAGAGAGATGGAGTGACAGGGAGGGAAGGACAGATGGAGGGACAGAGAGAGAGAGACAGAGAGAGAAGGAGAGAGATGGAGTGACAGGGAGGGAAGGACAGATGGAGAGGCAGAGATGGAAGGATTGAGAGAGTGTGTGACAGGGAGGGAAAGACAGATGGAAAGAGAGAGGGAGAGACAGACAGCGAGGGAAAGACATATGGAGGGGCAGAGAGTGAGACAGAGAGAGAAGGAGAGAGAGGGAGTGTCAGGGAGGGAAAGACAGATGGAGGGACAGAGAGAGAGCGAGAGACAGGGAGAGAGATGGAGTGACAGGGAGTGAAGGAAAGATAGAGGGATAGAGAGAGAGACAGAGAGAGGCAGAGACAGAGATCGAAGGAGGGAGATGGAGTGACGGGGGGTGGGGAGGGTGGTGCAGTAGACAGGTGGAGGGACAGAGAGAGAGAGGCAGAGATGGAAGTAGTGAGAGGGAGTGTCAAGGAGGGAAAGACAGATGGAGGGACAAAGTGAGAGACAGAGAGAGCAGGAGAGAGATGGAGTGACAGGGAGGGAAGGACAGATGGAGGGATAGAGAGGGAGAGACAGAGAGAGTGGCAGAGACAGAGATAGAAGCAGAGAGAGGGAGTGACAGGGAGCGAAAGACAGATGGAGAGACAGGAAGAGACAGAGATCTCTCCCGATGTTTCTGTCTCCATACCTATTTCTTAAATGTTTGTGCACACAGCAGTGAAGGATTACATCAAATTAATTTCTCTTACATTCTCCCTTTCAATCGACCCCGCAATCTCTCTCTCTCCAACCTTGTCCCTCTCCACAACACTCTCTCTGTCTCCATATCTAACCCTCTCTCCCTCTGTCTCTCTCCTAGTGTCAGAGATAGCAGGAGGGAGAGACAGAGAGAGGAAGACAGAGAGAGAATGTTGAAGGAACTGTACTCTGTTCCTAAGCTGTGCTGAACCTGCTCTGGGAGTGTTTGATGGGCTACATTAATGGGCCGTGTACAGTCCTGTATCAGGCTGTGAAGAAGCACAGCTTGTTCAGTGTACAACGGGTCAAAGGGAACGATTCACTCCTGTCTGCTACTGGGAAGAGAGACTGACCTTAACATCAAGGCAGCGTTTGACCGAGAGTGACATCGAGGAGCCCGAGTAAAACTGAAGTCAGTGGGAATCCGCTGGTTGGACTCATACCGAGCACAAAGGAAGATGGTTGTGGTTGTTGGAGGTCAATCATCTCAGTCCCAGGACATCACTGCAGGAGTTCCTCAGGTTAGTGTCCTCGGCCCATCCATCTTCAGCTGCTTCCTCAATGACCTGCCCTCCATCGTAAGGTCAGAAGTAGGGATGTTCACTGTTGATTGCACAGTGTTCAGTTCCATTCACACCTCCTCAGATAATGAAATCCCAGCAGGAAGTGCTGGAAATACTGAGCAGGTCAGGCAGCATCTGTGGAGAGAGAAACAGAGTTAATGATTCAGTTCGATGCTTTCCAGATTTCCAGCATCCGCAGTATTTTGCCTCAGATAATGAAGCAATCCAGAGCCACATGCACCAAGACCCAGACAACATTCAGGTTTGGGCCGACCAGTGACAAGTAACATTCACGTCACACAAGTGCCAGGCAATGACCATCTGCAACAAGAGAGAATCCAACCACCTCCCCTTGGCATTCAAAGCATTATCCCATCACTGAATCCCCCAGCATCAACATCCTGGGGAAACATTGACATCAAACTTAACTGAACGAAACACATCAATAGTTTCTTCACCATCTCTCTGGGACAGAGAGACACAGATAAAGAATGTGAGTAAGCTTTGACAGAACCTCAGTAAATTGTTCCAACCATTGTTCATGATAGAAATCAAGGATTATATTAGAGCAAAGGAAGAGGCAGAGAATGTTAGCCACTTTATAACTATATCCTTTAGTTTAGATTGCCTCTCCTCCTTCTTCCTACCTGTGGAGGTGGGAGATGTGGGCATGGTTCTTAATGAATTCTCTGTGTCCGTCTTTATAAAAGAGTGGGAACGATACAGAGATTGTAGTTAAAGAGGAGGAGTGTGAAATATTGGATGGGATAAACAGAGTGAGAGGGGAAATATGAAGGTGTTTGGCAACTTTGAAAGTGGATAAATGGTCAGGCCTGGATGCATTGGAATCAGTTCAGAGAAGGTTCACTCGGCTGGTTCCTGGGATGAAGGGGTTGTCTTATGAGGAATGGTGGAACAGGTTGGGCCTATACTCATTGGAGTTTAGAAGAATGAGAGGTGATCTTATTGAAACATACAAGATTCTGAGGGGACTTTACAGGGCGGATGCTGGGAGGATGTTCCCCTTGTGGGGAAGTCTAGAACTGGGGGGCAGGTACACAGTGGAGTTTGATACAGAGTTAAGCTGCCTCTGTATATGCCTCTCTTTCTCCTCCTCCATCCAGATGGAGAGAGTAACAGTGAGAAAGAACAGGGATAGATATGGAGAATAAGAGAGAGAGGGAAGGATTGCAATGGGGAGACAGTACCAGAGAGAAAGAGGAAGAGATTGGGATGGAGAGTGTTGGTCAATGTTCCTGCAAATCTGCGTGCAGCAGCCTCAAAGGTCCCACGCAGATCCCGTTCCACAATAAATAGCACACGTCTTCAAAGATTCTTCAAAGATTTCAAGGGACAGCTCACGTTAAAAAAACTGGGCACGCACAACATCTAAATTTTCACGGGAACATTGGAGCCAACTGCGGAATACATGTTTCTTACCAGCCTGCATAAGGAAGTGCAACCTCTGCAGATGCGGTGAAACCAAAAGCAGCTGACTTCAAATGGCAAACTGATGCATGTGGAGCTTTACAAAGGGTCTGAGAGAGGAGAGAGAAACAGACATAGACACACACAGACACAGAAACACACACACACACAGAAACAAACACACAGAAACACACACACAGACACAGACACACAGAAACACACACACACACCGAAACACACACACACACACACACACACAGAAACACACACACAGAAACACACACACAGAAACACACACACACAGACACAGAAACACACACACACAGAAACACACAGACACAGAAACACACACACACACAGAAACACACACACACACAGAAACACACACACACAGAAACAGAGTGACTCAGGGACAGAGCGCGAAAGAAGAATATTTCAATTTTCAAAAGGCATTTGATGAGATCAACCTTCGATTTAAAAATGACAAGTGATTTTGCGTCAATGTTTGCGTGCAGAAGACACGTTCCAAACTACTGCCACCTTTAGCCTGGAGTGGCGTATTTTTACTCAGAGTGTTGTGAATCTTTGGAATTCTCTACCCCAGTGGGCTGTGGAAGCTCAGTCTGGGAAAAAGGCATTGAAGTGGATGATCAGCCATGATCGTATTGAATGGCGGAACAGGCTCGATGGGCTGAATGGCCGACTCCTGTTCCTATGTTCCCAAGCTGCTGAAATAGTTTCTCCCAAACTACCCCATCAGTTCCCCTTAATATCTCAACATCTTTGAACAAATCACCTTGATCCTCCTAAATTCCAGGCAATAAATCCCTAGTTTGTGTAATATCACCTCGTAATTTAACCCTTGGAGTCCAGTTATCATTCTGGTAAATCTACACTGCACTTAAATGGACATGGACCCCCCAAAGTCTCTTTGAACCTCCAGTGCTTCTATCTTTTCACCTTTTATAAAGTACTCTGTTCTAGTCTTTTTTTGCTGACATTGAAATCTAACTGCCACAGTTTTGCCCATTTATTTAAGATATTAATATCTCTTTGTAATTTGATGCTTCCAGCTACACTGCTTACAATGCTGCCTATTTTTGTGTCATTGGTAAACTTGGGTTTGTTGCATTCTACCTCATCATCTTAAATCATTAATAAATACAGCAAAACTGAGACACACACGGGCTTTGCACGAGTAGACAGGAGTGAATCATTCCAACCTCGAGGCTTTTTAACTCCACATGAATGTTTAAAAAAAAATTCAAATTCACAACAGCCCTGTGTGGGATTTGAACTCCTGCTTTTTCAATCATCAGCTCAGGCCTTCAAATTAAAACCCATAAAAAGAGATTCATTTTCCTCCTGCTGTTGTCTGACTGACTGAGGTTTTGTATATTGTTCCCTTCGCCTCTTCTTCCATGTGTTTGAAGTCTTTGAAGTTTGTCAGACATTGGTAAACTACTTCATGTGGTGTTCTGCAAATACCTTCAATTCTGTGGATCTGGAAGGGACACAATTCAAATTCTCACCTTATTGCATCAACTAAAACCTGCAGGTCCATTCAAACAACTCTATTTCCTGTCTCTGCAAAGACAGCTCACACTTCCACAATGCAGGAATGTCTGAATGGAAACAGCTTGTGACACATTTCCCAACATGTTTGCTAACACTTTTCAGGATGAAGCTAAATTCAACTGACAAGATTGCAAGCCCCAAATTGAATCTTTCAGATGTAAAAAGTGACACAAATGAAATCCCAGATCTCTCTGTCCCTGCACCCATTTTAACATTGGACCATTTAGTTTATATCGCTTCTCCTCAGCCTTCCTTCCAAAATGCATCATTTGACATTTCTCAGCATTGAAGTTAACCTGCTATGTGTCTGACCATTTCACCAGACTGCCTCTATCCTCCTGAAGTCTACTCCTATTCCCTTCACTGTTTATTACATTGCAAATGGCACAATGTTGAAGTTATGCCCTGTAAACCCCAGTCTAAGTCATTCATATATCAATAAGATCAGTGGTCCTAATCAAAACCCCTGGGGAATACCACAATTTACACTGTATACAGTGAGTACAAAAGCTGAGAGGGTGCGCTGAACATTTATAAAGCTCTGGTCAGGTAACAGAGAGGCAGAGACTGGGATTCAGAGGGTAACGGAGAGGGAGAGACTGGGACTCAGAGGGTAACAGAGAGGGAGAGACTGGGATTCAGAGGATAACAGAGAGGGAGAGACTGGGATTCAGAGGGTAAGGGAGAGGGAGAGACTGGGATTCAGAGGGTAACAGAGAGGGAGAGACTGGGATTCAGAGGGTAAGAGAGAGGGAGAGACTGGGATTCAGAGGGTAACGGAGAGGGAGAGACTGGGATTCAGAGGGTAACAGAGAGGGAGAGTCTGGGATTCAGAGGGTAACGGAGAGGGAGAGTCTGGGATTCACAGGGTAACAGAGAGGAAGAGTCTGGGATTCAGAGGGAAACATAGAGGGAGAGACTGGGATTCAGAGGGTAACAGAGAGGGAGACTGGGATTCAGATGGTAACAGAGAGGGAGAGTCTGGGATTCAGAGGGAAACAGAGAGGGAGAGACTGGGATTCAGATGGTAACAGAGAGGGAGAGTCTGGGATTCAGAGGGAAACAGAGAGGGAGAGACTGGGATTCAGATGTTAACAGAGAGGGAGAGTCTGGGATTCAGAGGGTAAGAGAGAGGGAGAGTCTGGGATTCACAGGGTAACAGAGAGGAAGAGTCTGGGATTCAGAGGGAAACATAGAGGGAGAGACTGGGATTCAGAGGGTAACAGAGAGGGAGACTGGGATTCAGATGGTAACAGAGAGGGAGAGTCTGGGATTCAGAGGGAAACAGAGAGGGAGAGACTGGGATTCAGATGGTAACAGAGAGGGAGAGTCTGGGATTCAGAGGGAAACAGAGAGGGAGAGACTGGGATTCAGATGTTAACAGAGAGGGAGAGTCTGGGATTCACAGGGTAACAGAGAGGGAGAGACTGGGATTCAGATGGTAACAGAGAGGGAGAGTCTGGGATTCACAGGGTAACAGAGAGGGAGAGACTGGGATTCAGATGGTAACATAGAGGGAGAGTCTGGGACTCAGAGGGTAAGAGAGAGGGAGAGACTGGGATTCACAGGGTAACAGAGAGGGAGAGTCTGGGATTCAGAGGGAAACATGGAGGGAGAGACTGGGATTCAGAGAGTAACAGAGGAGGAGAGAATTGGAATCAGAGGGTAACAGAGAGGTAGAGACTGGGATTCAGAGGGTAAAGGAGACGGAGAGACTGGGATTCAGAGGGTAACAGAGAGGGAGAGTCTGGGATTCAGAAGGTAACAGAGAGGGAGAGTCTGGGATTCAGAGTGTAACAGAGAGGGAGAGACTGGGATTCAGAGGGTAACAGAGAGGGAGAGACTGATATTCAGAGGGTAACAGAGAGGGAGAGTCTGGGATTCAGAGGGTAACAGAGATAGAGAGTCTGGGATTCAGAGGGTAACAGAGAGGGAGAGACTGGGATTCAGAGGGTAACAGAGAGGGAGAGACTGGAATTCAGAGAGTAACAGAGGGAAAAATAGAGTTGGCGAGGGCAACATAGAAATTTTAAGGCACTGAAAGCGGCCACTTGGCCCATTCTCTCTGTGCCAGCCGAAAAACGATCAACCTATTCTCAACCCACCTTCCAGCATTTGGTCCGAGCTCTGCAGCTTACCGCACTTGAGGTGCCTATCCAGACTCCTTTTCAGGATGAAGCTAAATTCAACTGACAAGACTCCAAGCCCCAAATTGAATCTTTGAGATATAAAAACTGACGCAGATCTCTCCAGATTCCAGATCTCTCTGAACCAGCACCCATTTTAACATTGTACTATTTAGTTTATATCGCTTCTCCTCAGCCTTCCTTCCTAAATGCATCATTTGACATTTCTCAGCATTGAAGTTAACCTGCCATGTGTCTGACCATTTCACCAGACTGCCTCTATCCTCCTGAACCCCACACTGTACCTGCTCTGACAGTGTTTTATAGAACAGAGAAGACAGAGATTTACTACTACTATTCCCTTCTCTGTTTATTACATTGCAGATGGTGTAATGTTGAAGTTATGCCCTGTAAACCCAAGTCCAAGTCATTAATATATATCAAAAAGATCAGTGGTCCTAATCCAAACCCCTGGGGAATACCACTGTCCCACAATGTACACTGTATACAGTCAGTACAAAAGCAGGGAGGTTATGCTGAACATTTATAAAGCTCTATTTCGGCCCCGACTGGAGAACTGTGTCCAGTTCTGGTCACCAGACTTTAGGAAGGATGTGAGGTTCCTTGAGAGGGTGCAGAGATTTACCGGAATGGTTTCAGAGATGGGGGATTTTAGCTACAAGGTTAGGTTGGAAAAGCTGGGTTTGATCTCCTTAGAAGAAAGTAGATAGAGGGGAGATTGAATAGAAGTGTATAAGATTATGTCAGTCAAAGATACCGCCCTCCAGTCTGAAACAACCATTCACCACTACTCTCTGTGTCCTGTCCCTTAGCCAATGTTGTATCCACTCTGTCCCTGTCCCGTTCATTCCATCAGCATTCCTTTCGTGAACTAGTCAGTTATGAGGCAGCATTATGACCTCCCATTGAGGAAATTGTTCCCAGAGCACAGAAAAACACACACAGACAGGCAATGACCATCTGTAACACGAGAGAATCCAACCACCTCCCCATGGCATTCAAAGCATTATCCCATCGCTGAATCACCCAGCATCAACATCCAAGGGAGACATTGACCAGGAACTGAGCTGAAGTAATCACATCAGTACTGTGGCTACAAGTGACTCACCCCCTGACTCCCCAAAGCCTTTCAACCACCTACAAGACACAAGTCAGGTGTGTGATGGTATCTCTCCACTTGCCTGGATGAGTGTAACATCTACAACACTCCAGAGGCTCGACACCATCCAGGACAAAGCAGTCCACCTGATTGGTACCCCATCCACCACTTTAAACTTTGATCAGATCACCCCTTACCCTTCTAAATTCCAGGGATACAGAGTAAAGCTCCGTCTACACTGTCCCATCAAATGCTGCCAAGCTATTAGTTAGCTATTGAGTAAATCTCTGTCTTCACTCTTCTAGAAAACACTCCCAGGGAAGGTACAGTGTGGGGTTAGATACAGAGTAAAGCTGCCTCTATATATGCCTCGCTTTCTCCTCCTCCATCCAGATGGAGAGAGTAACAGTGAGAAAGACAGGGATAGATATAGAGAGGGAAGAACAGGGAGAGGGAAGGATAGCAATGGGGAGAGATTACCAGAGAGAAAGAGGACGAGATTGGGATGGAGAGTGTCGGTCAGCATTCCCGCAAAGCTGTGTGCAGCATCCTGGAAGGTATGACACAGTGAGAGATTGAAATTAAGAGGGTACAGAGAGAGAAATAAACAAGGAGAGAGTAGCAGAGAGGGGAACTAGTGATTGATTGAGTGAGTAAGAGAGAGGGGAAGACGGAGATGGAGAGAGATTACCAGTAAGAGTAGCTCTCCACTTCTCTCTCCATGCATATCTCTCCCTTTCTCACTGTTACCCTCTCTCCATCTATATTCCTCCCTCTCTCCTGGTGTTTCACACTCTACACCTATTTCTTGTACCTCTGTGTACACAGGATTACATCAAACTATGATAACATTTGTCATTTGCACTTTTGATCTAACCTAACAACATGACTGTCTCCAACATTATCTCTGTGTCTGTGAACAGCGGGACCTTGGAGTGAATGTTCACTGATTCCTGAGGCTGACAGGACAGGTGGATAAGCTGGTTAGGAAGGGATAAGGGAGACTTTCATTTCCCGACCAGTGGAAATAATCTCTCAGTGTCCACCCTATCCAGTCCCTTTAGAATCTGATATGTTTCAATGAGATCACCTCTCATTCTTCTAAACTCCAGAGAATACAGGTCCTCTTTACTCAGCCTCTCATCATAGGACAATGGCAGAGAAGCTAAACAAATACTCTCTGTCTGTCTTTATGTTCTCTCTCATGCTCTGTAATCTTCCTTGAATCATTGAACACTGCAGTTTGTGGATCATTTCACTGTTTGCTGTTGAGCTGATGAATTTGTTTGATTGGCAGTGATAATATTTTTGGACCATTGTATTGAGTCCAATGGGTTGCAACGAGGATTACTGGGTGATTTCTCTCTGCAACTTTTAATCTTTAATCAAGCTTATCTGGGCATTAACCTGCAATCTGTTTTTATATGTCTGACTCCACTCATTCTCCCGGGGATAAAGTTACTTTTGTCTGGTTGTGCACCCAATTAAATGACTGTTTGACATGGCGAGACTTTCTTTACTGTGAACGTGTGCTGATGTCTCTCTCTCTCTCTCACACACACACACACACTATCTGCCTCTCTCTCTACCCACAAATATCCCGGACTTTCCCTCTCTCTCTGACGGACACTCTGTCTCTCATTCATTTTTCACACTTTCTGTACACCCTGTGTCTGCTCTTTTCCTCGAATTTTTCATTTTCCTTCCCACTCTCTCTCGCCATCTCTCTCTCTCTCTCTTCTGCTCTGTTACTCTCTCCTCACCTTTATCTTTCCATTTATCGGTTTCCTCACTCTCAAACTCTACCTCTCCCTCACTCTCCACCTTCCTTTCTCTTTGATCTCTCTTCACATCTCTCCATCACTCTCTCTCCATCTCTGTCCCATTGAGGAGATTCTCCCTCCATTTCTCTTGCTCTCTCACTCTCTCCCTCTCACCTATTTTCTCTCAGTCTCTCCATCTCTCTATCACTCTCTCTCCATCTCAGTCCAATTGAGGAGATTCTCCCTCCATTTCTCTCCATCTCTTGCTCTCTCACTCTCTCCCTCTCACCTATTTTCTCTCAGTCTCTCCATCTCTCTATCACTCTCTCTCCATCTCTGTCCAAATGAGGAGATTCTCCCTCCATTTCTCTCCATCTCTTGCTCTCTCGCTCTCTCCCTCTCACCTATTTTCTCTCAGTCTCTCCATCTCTCTATCACTCTCTCTCCATCTCAGTCCAATTGAGGAGATTCTCCCTCCATTTCTCTCCATCTCTTGCTCTCTCACTCTCTCCCTCTCACCTATTTTCTCTCAGTCTCTCCATCTCTCTATCACTCTCTCTCCATCTCTGTCCAATTGAGGAGATTCTCCCTCCATTTCTCTTGCTCTCTCACTCTCTCCCTCTCACCTATTTTCTCTCAGTCTCTCCATCTCTCTATCACTCTCTCTCCATCTCAGTCCAATTGAGGAGATTCTCCCTCCATTTCTCTCCATCTCTTGCTCTCTCACTCTCTCCCTCTCACCTATTTTCTCTCAGTCTCTCCATCTCTCTGTCACTCTCTCTCCATCTCTGTCCAATTGAGGAGATTCTCCCTCCATTTCTCTTGCTCTCTCGCTCTCTCACTCTCACCTATTTTCTCTCAGTCTCTCCATCTCTCTATGATTCTTTCAAGCTCAGTTCTTCCTCTCTCTCTCTCCCCATCACTCTCTCTTTTCTATTTCCCTCTCTATTACTTGCTCTCCAACTCTCTTGCTCTTTCTGTCCATGTTGGGTCCCTTTAAGAGTTTGGGACAGTTCTGGTGGTGCAGGGTCCCTTTAAGAGTCTGGTGCTGACCCCCCCCCCCCTCCCCCACCCCAGGGGCGGGGTTACAAGTCGCCCAAACCGCGGCTGCGCGGAAGCCAGAGGCAGCTTCTGACCCCTTGACCTCCAGACACGTGGGGCGAGGCAGCCAATGAGACCTCACTGACGCCCTGGCGGGAGGGGGGGGTGTCATCAGCCGCCATGTTTGCGTGACGTCACCCGCCGGCCGCTTATTTCCGCAAACAGCAGCTGAAAGGAAAAGGTGAAGCGGCTTCAGCTGTCGATCTCAATGGAGGAAAGTTGAACGTCTGAGCCGGGGGACAATATAAAAAAGCGGCGGTTAACGCTCTTGTGGGGATGCGCATGTGCGGAGCATCCTCCCAGAGTGCAGCGCGGCCTGTGGCGCAGATAGGGGCCGTTCCCACTCGCGGGGCATTGTGGGAGCCGCAGGACGCCATTGCCCCCTCATTAACTCAGTCAAAATTAACTCATTCCCTCTCAGCTCTCTCTCCCTCCTTTTCATATTGCAGGCTGAAATGGGGCTTTGTTGGCATCCATCACACCATCCCGGGTGTGATCAGGTACTCTGTCCCTTCGTAAACGATTTCCCGTCCCTCCATAAACGATTTCCCGTCCCTCCATCAGCTTGTGATTGTTATTGGCTTTTCTCCTATTGAAATGGTTGCTCAATTTGTTGGTCTTTTTCTCCTCGCTTCATAACTAACCCTCTCTCCCTCTGTCTCTCTCCCAGTGTCAGAGATAGCAGGAGGGAGAGATAGAGAGAGGAAGAAAGACACAGAGAACAACCCCAGCTTCTCCAATCTATCCACGCAACTCAAGTCCCTCATCCTGGAACCTTGCTCGTGAATCTTTTCTGCATCCTCTCTAAAGCCTCCACATCCTACCTAAAGCACGGTGTCCAGAATTGGACACAATACTAGTTGAGGATGAAGCAGTGTTTTATAAAGCTTCATCATAACCTCCTTGCTTTTATACTCTCAGCCTCTATTTACAAAGCCTAGGATCCCATACGCCTTTTAATCACTTTCTTAACTAGCTCTGCCACCTTCAATTTGTGCACAGACATCCCCAGGTCTCTCTGTTCCTGCACCCACTTCCTTCTGTTCTTAAGTTCCCATGACAGAGAGGGACAGGAGGACAGGGAGGTCTAGAAATAATGAGGGGGAGAGAGAGCAAACAAACAGGAAACACATATGGGAACACCACCACCTGCAAGTTTCCCTTCCAGTCTCACACCATCCTGACTTGGAACTATATCACCATTCCTTCACTGTGACTGGGTCAAAATCCTGGATATCACTTCCTAACAGCACTGTGGGTGTACCTACCCCACATGGACTGCAGCGGTTCAAGAAGGTTCAACGGCAATTGGTGATGGGCAATAAAATGCTGGCATAGCCAGTCATGCACACATCCAAGAAATGAATAAAAAATAATAACAATTTGGCACCAAGTCACTAAAGGAGATATTGAACTGGACACAAGAACACAAGAAGTAGGAGCAGGAGTAGGCCATTCAGCCCCTCGAGCCTGCCCTGCCATTCAATAAGATCATGACTGATCTGTCCCAACACTCAACTCCTCTTTCAGGCCTGCTCTGCAGAACCCTCGACTCCCTGAGAGGGTTGAGAACAAATATTTTCCCACAAAGACAAACAGGGTGAGACTCCCAAATCGAGAGCCCCTTAGATAGCAAGAATCAAACCAGGTAGAATAAGGCACAAAAGGGAAGCTTATGTCAGATACCGAGAGCTCAATATCACAGAAAGCCGAGAGGAGTGAAGAAAGTGCAGGGGTGAAATTAAGAAGAAAATTAGGAAAGCAAAAAGATAGTCGGAAAATAATATAACCAAGTAAAATCAAGGAAAGCACAAAGATGTTTTATAAATACATGAAGAGCAAGAGGATAACTAAGGATAGAGTATTAGGGACCAGAAAGGGAATGTGTGTATGGAGGTGGGAGATTTAGGCACGGTTCTTAATGAATACTTTGTCTCCCTCTTTATAAAAGAGGGGGAACTATGCAGACATTGTAGTTAAAGAGGAGGAGTGTGGACTATATCTCCAACACAGAAGTCCTTGAAGCGGCCAACATCCCCAGCTTATACACACTACTGAGTCAGCGGCGCTTGAGATGGCTTGGCCATGTGAGCCGCATGGAAGATGGCAGGATCCCCAAAGACACATTGTACAGCGAGCTCGCCACTGGTATCAGACCCACCGGCCGTCCATGTCTCCGTTATAAAGACGTCTGCAAACGCGACATGAAATCGTGTGACATTGATCACAAGTCGTGGGAGTCAGTTGCCAGCATTCGCCAGAGCTGGCGGGCAGCCATAAAGACAGGGCTAAATTGTGGCGAGTCGAAGAGACTTAGTAGTTGGCAGGAAAAAAGACAGAGGCGCAAGGGGAGAGCCAACTGTGCAACAGCCCCAACAAACAAATTTCTCTGCAGCACCTGTGGAAGAGCCTGTCACTCCAGAATTGGCCTTTATAGCCACTCCAGGCGCTGCTTCACAAACCACTGACCACCTCCAGGCGCGTATCCATTGTCTCTCGAGATAAGGAGGCCCAAAAGAAAGAAAGGAGTGTGAAATATTGGATGGGATAAACAGAGTGAGAGGGAAATATTAAGGTGTTTAGCATCTTTGAAAGTGAATAAATGGTCAGGCCTGGATGCATTGGAATCAGTTCAGAGAAGGTTCACTCGGCTGATTCCTGGGATGAAGGGGTTATCTTATGAGGAATAGTTGAACAGGTTGGGCCTATACTCATTGGAGTTTAGAAGAATGAGAGGTGATCTTATTGAAACATACAAGATTCTGAGGGGACTTGACAGGGCGGATGTTGGGAGGATGTTCCCCTTGTGGAGGAGTCTTGAACTAGGAGTCTTGAACTAAAAATAAAGGGTCTGCCATTTCAGACTGAGCTAAGGAAGACTTCTTTCTCCCAGAGGTTGGTTAGGCTTTGGAATTCTCTTCCCCAGAGAGCAGTGGAGGTTGGGTCAATGAATTTACAAGGGAGTCAAGGGTTATGGGGGGCAGGCAGGAAAATGGAGTTAAAGTCACTATCAGATCAATCATGATCATATTGACTGACAGAACAGGCTCAAGAGGCTGAATGGCCTACTCCTGCTCCTATTTCTTCAGATCTAGTGTATAAATTGGAGGGTTTGCTCTCCACTTTTTAAACCATTTTTATAGCAGAGACAGGTCCATGTGTAATATAAACAGAGACAGGGTCTAGTGCAGACCTAACTAGTGCATTGATAACTGAGACTAGTGTAAAAGGTATCAAGGATACAGAATTCTAAATATACATTCAGGGGAAGTTTTTTAGGCCAGTACGTAGCAAGGTCAACAAGAGATGGGTCAGTTTGACACTTAGTTTTAGGGAATGAAGCTGGGCCGGTGGAAGGCGATTTAGAAAAGGTGGATTGGAAAACGCTACTTGAAGGTAAATCAGTATCAGAGCAGTGAGACTGAATCATTTCATCCTGGAGGATTTATTATTCCAGAGTTATTTTTTATTTTCAGAGAAATTCAAATTCACAAGAGCCCAATGTGGGATTTGAACTCCGACTTTTTCAGTCATTACCTCAGGCTTTCAGATTACAAACTGTAAAAGACATTCACCTTCCTCCTGTTGTGACCTGACTGTCTCAGCTTTTGTGTAGTGTCTCCAATCTTGTTCTTTCATGTGTCTGAAGACTTTGATGTTATTCAGACATTGGTAAACCACTTCATTCTCTCAGGTCATCGGCTTAAATACCTTCAGGGACACAATCCACAATCTAATTCACACCCTATTCAAGCAACCAAAATCTTCAACTCCATTCAGACACCCCGATATCCTGTCCCTGCACAGATAACTGACAGTTCCACAATGCAGGAATGTCTGAATGAGAAACCACATTTACCTGACACAATCCAAGCTCCAAATTGAATCATTAAGATATCGAAAATACCACAGAAATGTGACTTGTTCCTTGTAACAGTGAGACTGAAACATTTCAGGGTACTATTCAACCAAGAAGGATTCCGAGAAAAGTCAGGATCAGGATTGAAAGAGAAAGAGAGACAGCAAAAAGCGGGGAGTGAGAGAGGGGGTAGAGAGAGAGAGAGAGAGACACGGTCAGCTCCTGGATGGGGAAGGATTCTCTGTTCCTTCACCCATTTTAACATTGTACCATTTAGTTTAGACAGAGAGACATAGACTGACAGGGTGACTGACAGAGAAAGAAGGACATTTAACATCGGATATTGGATGTAATTTAACCCCACAACCCTGTTCCGGCATTCAATGAGATCAGGGCTGATCTGTGATCTATCTTACACCATATATCCTGCCTTTGCCCCTTATCTCTTACTATCTTTGTTTAACAAGAATCTATCAATCACAGGTTTAAAAATTAACCAATAATCCAGCACGAAATTTCCACAAACAATATCATGAGGGTGTGATGGCTCCCACAGTGGAATAGCTTGCTGGATGTTTAAAATGGAGGCTATTTCTTCTGGATCATCAAAGGTATCTGCCTGGGCCCCAACATCATCGACATTTCCCCCTCTCCCGATGTTTTTTTCTCTCCATATCTATCTCTAATATGTTTGTGTACACAGCAGTGAAGGATTACATCAAATTAATATATCTTACATTATCCTTTTCATCCACCTCAACAATCTCTCTCTCTCCAACGTTGTCCCTCTCGACAGCCCTCTCTCTGCCTTCATAAATAACCCTCTCTCCCTCTGTCTCTGTCCTAGTGTCAGAGATAGCAGGAGGGAGAGACAGAGAGAGAAGGAGTGAGTGAGAGCGACAGAGATGGAAAGACAGATGGAGAGAC
This sequence comes from Heterodontus francisci, assembly GCF_036365525.1. Lineage (NCBI taxonomy): Eukaryota > Metazoa > Chordata > Chondrichthyes > Heterodontiformes > Heterodontidae > Heterodontus > Heterodontus francisci. Next base: position 7,295,467 of record NC_090415.1, read on the forward strand.
AGAGAGAGAGAGAGGCAGAGATGGGAGAAGAGACAGGGAGTGACAGAGAGGTTTCATAAAAATCTATCAAACTCAGATTTAAAAATTAACAAGTGTCTCAGCATCAATTGCTGATTGTGGAAGAGAGTTCCAAACTGATACCACACCTGGTGTGTTGAAGTGTCTCTTCATTTCACTCCTGAAAGGTTTTTAGACGAGGTTTATATTTTTAGACTCTGCCCCCATGTTCTAGACTTTGCAGCCAGTGGGAATTGTTACTCTCTGTCCACCCTATCAGTTTCCCTTATTATCTTGAAAACAATCATCAAATCACACCTGAGCCTTCAAAATTCCAGGGATACAGAGTAAATCTCCAGCTACACTGTCCCATTAAACATTCCCAAGCCAAGCACAAGGTTGGGTTTGACACAGAGTAAATTTCCCTCTCCACTGTCCCATCACACACTCCCAGGGCAGGAACATCATGGGGTGGATACAGAGTGAATCTCACTCTACACTGTCCGATAGAGACAGACAGAGAGAGACAGTAAAAGAGAAACAGAGAGACATGGACTGACAGGGTGACTGACAGAGAAAGAAGGATATTTAACAGGGGATATTGGAAGAGGAGGATGCAATTTAACCCCACAACTCTGTTCCTGCATTCAATGTGATCTTGGCTGATCTGTGATGTAACTTACACCATATATCCTGTCTTTGCCAGCATGAAATTTCCACAAACAATATCATGAGGGTGTGATGGCTCCCACAGTGGAATAGCTTGCTGAATATTTAAAATGGAGACAGCGAGAGAGGGACAGAGATAGGAGAGATAGGGAAAGACAGAGAGGGAAAGACAGATGGAGGAACAGAGAGACAGAGATGGAAGGAGAGAGAGGGAGTGACAGGGGAGGGAAAGACAGACGGAGAGACAGAGAGAGAGAGACGGAGATAGAAGGAGAGAGAGGGAGAGACAGAGAGGGAAAGACAGACGGAGAGACAGAGAGAGACAGGGGAAGATGGAAGGAGAGAGAGGGAGTGTTCGGGAGGGAAAGACAGATGGAGGGACAGAGAGAGAGAGACAGGGAGAGAGATGGAGTGACAGGGAGGGAAGGACAGATGGAGGGATAGCGAGAGAGAGAGACAGAGATAGAAGGAGAGAGAGGGAGTGACAGGGAGGGAAAGACAGTTGGAGGGACAGAGAGAGAGACAGAGAGAGAAGGAGAGAGAGGGAGTGTCAGGGAGAGAAGGAGAGAGAGGGAGAGACAGAGAGGGAAAGGCAATTGGAGAGAGAGAGAGAGAGAGACAGAGAGAGAGGCAGAGACAGAGACAGAGATAGAAGGAGAGAGGGAGAGACAGAAAGGGAAGGACAGATGGAGGGACACAGAGAGAGGCAGAGACAGAGATAGAAGGAGAGAGATGGAGAGACAGAGAGGGAAAGACAGATGGAGAGACAGAGAGAGAGACAGAGAGAGTGGCAGAGACAGAGATAGAAGGAGAGAGAGGGAGTGAAGGGGGGTGGAGACAGATGGAGAGACAGAGAGAGAGAAGGAGAGAGATGGAGAGACAGAGAGGGAAAGACAGATGGAGGGACACAGAGAGAGGCAGAGACAGAGATAGAAGGAGAGAGAGGGAGAGACAGAGAGGGAAAGACAGATGGTGAGCCAGAGAGAGAGAGTCAGAGATGGAAGGAGAGAGATGGAGAGACAGGGAGGGAAGGACAGATGGAGGGATAGAGAGAGAAAGACAAAGATAGAAGGAGAGAGTGGTAGTGACAGAGAGGGAAAGACAAATGGAGGGACAGAGAGAGAGACAGAGATAGAAGGAGAGAGAGGGAGTGTCAGGGAGGGAAAGCCAGATGGAGGGACAGAGAGAGAGAGACAGAGAGAGAAGGAGAGAAATGGAATGACAGGTAGGGAAGGACAGATGGAGGGATAGTGAGAGAGACAGAGATAGAAGGAGAGAGAGGGAGTGACAGGGAGGGAAAGACAGATGGAGAGACAGAGAGAGAGAGACAGAAATAGTAGGAGAGAGAGGGAGAGACACAGAGGGAAAGACAGATGGAGTGACAGAGAGCAAGACAGAGAGAAAGGCAGAGACAGAGATAGAAGGAGAGAGACGGAGAGACAGAGAGGGAAAGACAGATGGAGGGACAGAGTGAGAGACAGAGAGAGAAGGAGAGAGATGGAATTCAGAGGGTAGCAGAGAGGGAGAGACAGGGATTCAGAGGGTAACAGAGAGGGAGAGACTGGAATTCAGAGGGTAACAGAGAGGGAAAGTCTGGGATTCAGAGGGTAATAGAGAGGGAGAGACTGGAATTCAGAGTGTAACAGAGAGGGAGAGACTGAGATTCAGAGAGTAACAGAGGGTAAAATAGAGTTGGCGAGGGCAACACAGAAATTTTAAGGCACAGAAAGCGGCCACTTCACCCATTCTCTCTGTGCCAGCCGAAAAACGATCAACCTATTCTCATCCCACCTTCCAGCATTTGGTCCGAGCACTGCAGCTTACCGCACTTGAGGTGCCTATCCAGACTCCTTCTGAATGAGTTGAGGGTCTCTGCCTCAACTACCCTTTCAGGCAGTGAGTTCCAGACCATCGCGACCCTCTGGGTGAAAAAGATTTTCCTCAACTCCCCTCTAATTTTTCTACCAATCACTTTAAATCTATGCCCCCTCGTCACTGACCTTTCTGCTATGGTTCTCTGCCCTTCACCTCCACTCCATCCAGGACCCTCAACATTTTGTACATTTCAATCAGATCTCCCCTCAGCCTTCTTTGTTCCAAGGACAACAACCCCTGCCTATCCTCATAGCTACAATTCTCCAGTCCTGGCAACATCCTAGACAAAGTCCCGTGTTCATAACACATGGATAAAGAGGTTAATCATCTGAGCTGTAACTCTGAGACAGAGACAGAGAGGGAGAAAGAGAGAGAGAGAGGGAGAGAGAGGGAGAGAGAGAGGGAGGGAGAGAGGGAGGGAGAGAGGGAGGGAGAGAGGGAGGGAGAGAGGGAGGGAGAGATGGTGTGGGGGAGACACAAACTGAGACGTGGACAGAGGCAGCGAGAGAGAGAGAGAGGGAGAGATAGAGAGGGAGAGGCAGAAGAGAGAGAGGCAGAGAGAGAGCGAGGCAGAGAGTGAGATAGAGAGAGACAGAGAGAGAGGGAGCGATGGTGTGAGGGAGGCACAAATTGAGACATGGACAGAGGTTGAGAAAGAGAGAGAGGGAGAGACAGAGAGAGAGAGCTGGGGGAGAGACAGATAGAGAGTGAGAGAGGCACAGAGAGAGAAGGAGACACAGAGAGGCAGACAGAGAGCTAGAGAGAGACAGAGAGAGAGGGAGAGATGGTGTGAGGGAGGCACAAATTGAGACATGGACAGAGATAGAGAGAGAGAGGGAGAGATAGCGAGAGAGAGAGGGGGGTAAGACAGATAGCGAGGTACAGAGGCAGTGTGAGAGAGGCAGATTAGAAGGTAGCAAATGTAACCCCACTATTTACAAAAGGAAGGAGAGAGAAAATGGGGAACGAAAGACCTGTTCGTCTAACATCCGTCATTGGGAAAATGCTCGAATCTATAATAAAGGATGTGATAACAGGACACTTAAAGAGAGATTGCGGGGGGTGGGTGGAGTGAGAAATGGGGGGAGAGAGAAATGGGGGGGAGTGAGATGGGGGAGAGTGTGTGAGTGAGACGGAGCAAAGGAGAGAGATACGAGGTTAGGTGGGACAATAAGCTGTGAGGAGAACACAAATAGACTACAAAGAGAGATGGTTTGGGATAGACAGCGATAAATGTCCCAGTGTTGTGGTAACATAAAATGGCCACTGAAAATGAACCTAAAATGGCTGACTGATGTGTGTGGATTTCCACAGATGAGAGGAGAGAGAGAGAGAAAGACAGACAGACAGAAAGAGAGACAAAGAGGGAGACAGAGACCAAGACACAGAGAGTGATCGCAGGATATTTGTCGTAGGACAGAGGAAGAGGAGGAGGCCATTTGGCCCCTCAACCCTGTTCTGTCATTCAATGAGCTCATGGCTGATGTGTGATCTAACTCCATGTACCTATCTTTGCCCCTTAATACCTTTGGTTAACAAAAATCTATCGAACTCAGATTTAAAAATTAACAAGTGTCTCAGCATCAATTGCTGATTGTGGAAGAGAGTTTCAAACTGATACCACACCTGGTGTGTTGAAGTGTTTCTTCATTTCACTCCTGAAAGGTTTTTAGACTAGGTTTATATTTTTAGACTATGCCCCCATGTTCTAGACTCTGCAGCCAGTGGGAATTGTTACTCTCTGTCCACCCTATCAGTTTCCCTTATTATCTTGAAAACAATCATCAAATCACACCTGAGCCTTCAAAATTCCAGGGATACAGAGTAAATCTCCAGCTACACTGTCCCATTAAACATTCCCAAGCCAAGCACAAGGTTGGGTTTGACACAGAGTAAATTTCCCTCTACACTGTCCCATCACACACTCCCAGGGCAGGAACATCATGGGGTGGATACAGAGTGAATCTCACTCTGCACTGTCCGATAGAGACAGAGAGAGAGAGAGACAGAAAAAGAGAAACAGAGAGACATGGACTGACAGGGTGACTAAAAGAGATAGAAGGATACTTCACAGGGGATACTGGAAGAGGAAGATGCAATTCAACCACACAGCCCTGTTCCGGCATCCAATGAGATCTTGGCTGATCTGTGATGTAACTTACACCATATATCCAGCCTTTGCCCCTTATCTCTTAATACCTTTGGTTAACAAGAATCTATCAATCACAGATTTAAAAATTAACCAATAAACCAGCATGAAATTTGAACAACCAATATCATTGTGTGGGTGTTTCTGTGTGTGTGTGTGTGTCTATGTCTGTTTGGGTGTGATGGCTCCCACAGTGGAATAGCTTGCTGGATGTTTAAAATGGAGGCTATTCCTTCTGGATCATCAAAATTATCCGCCTGGGCCCCAACTTCATCTACATTTCCCCCTCTCCCGATGTTTTTTTCTCTCCATATCTATCTCTTATATGTTTGTGTACACAGCAGTGAAGGATTACATCAAATTAATATATCTTACATTATCCTTTTCATCCACCTCAACAACCTCTCTCTCTCCAAATTTGTCCCTCTCTACAGCCCTCTCTCTGCCTTCATATCTAACCCTCTCTCCCTCTGTCTCTCTCCTAATGTCAGAGATAGCAGGAGGGAGAGACAGAGAGAGAATGTTGAAGGAACTGTACTCTGTTCCTAAGCTGTGCTGAACCTGCTCTGGGAGTGTTTGATGGGCTACATTAATCGGCCGTGTACAGTCCTGTATCAGGCTGTGAAGAAGCACAGCTTGTTCAGTGTACAACGGGTCAAAGGGAATGATTCACTCCTGTCTGCTACTGGGAAGAGAGACTGACCTTAACATCAAGGCAGCGTTTGACCGAGTGTGACATCGAGGAGCCCGAGTAAAACTGAAGTCAGTGGGAATCGGGGGAAATCTCTCCACTGGTTGGAATCATACCGAGCACAAAGGAAGATGGTTTTGGTTGTTGGAGGTCAATCATCTCAGTCCCAGGACATCACTGCAGGAGTTCCTCAGGGTAGTGTCCGAGGCTCAACCATCTTCAGCTGAGATCCCAGGAGTGAATGCTGGAAATACTGAGCAGGTCAAGCAGCATCTGTGGAGAGAGAAACAGAGTTAGTGATTCAGCTCGATGCTTTCCAGATTTCCAGCATCCACAGTATTTTGCCTCAGATAATGAAGCAATCCAGAGCCACATGCACCAAGACCCGGACAACATTCAGGTTTGGGCTGACCAGTGACAAGTAACATTCACGTCACACAAGTGCCAGGCAATGACCATCTGCAACAAGAGAGAATCCAACCACCTCCCCTTGGCATTCAAAGCATTGTCCCATCGCTGAATCCCCCAGCGTCAACATCCTGGGGAAACATTGACATCAAACTTAACTGAACGAAACACATCAATAGTTTCTTCACCCAGTGGCTGGTGGGTGTCTGGAACTCACTGCCTGAAAGGATTAGTATAAAATGGGTGGTTGATGGCCGGCACAGACTGGGCCGGCCGAAGGGCCTGTATAAGTGCTGTATCTCTCTATGACTCTAAAGGATGGTAGAGGCAGAAACCCTCATCACATTTAAAACAATCTCTTGGATATTCACTTCTCTATGTTTAAAATGGGTAAGGAATAACTCTCCTCGTCTGCACTGCCCCATCAAACACTCTCAGAGAAGGTACAGCACAGGGTAGATACAGAGTACCGTTCAGTATAAACTGTCCCTCGAGTGTCAGATTAACCCGGGTCACTCACTGTGCCCGGCTCAGCCTCAAGACTCACCTGCCTCAGTCACTGAGACGCTCCTGTATCACTTGCCTTAATGTAAGTGGATGCTGGGTTTGGGAGCAGGACAGGCACACGGGATTAGGACGACTGCTCATGTGGAGGATAAGCATCAGTAATCCCTCAGAGAATCAGAACAGACCAGCGAGACTCAGAAAAGGAAACTTGTGTTGAATTTGTGAGTCTTGCATTGTGGAATGCTTTAGTATTTGGTGAGAATGTTGAGCCAGTGACATTTTGCCCCAGTGGGATGAATAGACACTATATGACTTTATTACAACAGTAAGGTACCGTGTGTACTGTAAATATGGACTGAAATAACAATGTAACTGATCAATTTTCAGCTGAATACTATGACTACAGTTATACCTGCTATCCTGTTATATATGTGCTGCTATACCTGCTATATGTGAGAATGTACATACGACACGATGGGATGACGTCAAAGTGGCCACTCTTTATATTTTCAGACCATGCCCCAAGTTCCTGACTCCGCAGCCAGTGGGAATATTTACTCTCAGTCCACCCTATCAGTTTCCCTTATTATTTTGTAAACCTTCATCAAATCACCCAATAACCTTCCGGGTGAAAAATCTTTTCCTCAAATCCCCTCTAAACCTCCTGCCCCTTGCCTTCAATCTATGCCCCCTGGTTATTGACCCCTCCGCTAAGGGAAAAAGTTTCTTCCTATCTAACCTATCAATGCCCCTCATAATTTTGTACACCTCAATCAGGTCCCCCCTCAGCCTTCTCTGCTCTAAGGAAAACAACTCCAGCCTTTTCAGTCTCTCTTCATAGCTGAAATGCTCCAGCCCAGGCAACATCCTGGTCAATCTCCTCTGCATCCTCTCCAGTGCAATCACATCCTTCCTACAGTGTGGTGCCCAGAACTGTACACAGTACTCCAGCTGTGGCCTAACCAGTGTTTTATATAGCTCCATCATAACCTCCCTGTTCTTATATTCTATGCCTCAACTAATAAAGGCAAGTATCCCATATACCTTCCTAACCACCTTGTCTACCTGCGCTGCAGCCTTCAGTGATCTATGGACAAGTACACCAAGATCCCTCTGACACTCGGTACTTCCTATGATCCTACCATTCATTGGATATTCCCTCGCCTTGTTAGTCCTTCCAAAATTCTATGTAACCTAACCTATGTATAATCTTTAATCTTGCAGTGCATGTGTAATGTTTAATTTCTGAAAGCCAGACAGAGTAAAGCTTAACGTACTCCAAAAAACTCCAGACTTTTGGCATTTATTACCTTATCGGGTCAAATCTGTCGTTAAGTTGGACTAGACTTGTGAATAATTCTTTTTAAGTTGTTTTTCCGACAGTACGAGTGTAAATTGATTTGCAGCATCCCATCATCTAATATACTTTGCTGTCAACATCACTGTGATCATGTCTGAATGCAGACATAAAATATCCTCAAATTTTGCTATTTATTCCGGGGCAGACAGGTGAAGTGTTTATTTTGTCTGTGATTTAACTCGACCCCTAATGATAACCAACATGGTGGGAGAGAGTGATAGACAGAGAGAGAGGAACAGAGGTAGAGTAACAGAGAGATAGGGAGAGATAGAAATGGAGAGAGAACAGAGAGATAGTGAGGGATAGAGACAGAAGCAGAGAGATAGAAAGTGCCAGGAGACCCTGAGACACTTTAGAAGCAGTGGGACGGGAAGACAGGCTGTGTGGGGACCCTGGGGGAACATTACAGATAGACAGGGTAGATGTAGGTAAGATGTTTCTCCTGGTTGGGGAGTCGAGAACCAGGGGACACAATTTCAAAATAAGGGGGAAGCCACTTGGGACAGAGATGAGGAGAAATGTCATTACTCAGAGGGTTGTGAATCTTAGGAATTCTCTATCCCAGAGGGCTGTGGAAGCTCAGTCATTGAGTATGTTTAAAGCAGAGATTGACAGATTGCTGAATTCCAATGACATAAAGGGATATGAGGATAGTCTGGGAAAAACACATTGAAGTGGATGATCAGCCATGATAGTATTGAATGGCGGAGCAGGCTCGATGGGCTGAATGGCCTACTCCTGTTCCGATATTCCAAAGCTGCCGAAATAGTTTCTCACAAACTACCCCATCAGTTCCCCTTAATATCTCAACAACTTTGATCAAATCACCTTGATCCTCCTAAATTCCAGGGAATTATTCCCAGTTTGTGTAATATCACCTCGTAATTTAACCCTTGGAGTCCAGTTATCATTCTGGTAAATCTACACTGCACTCAAATGGACATGGACCCCCCAAAGTCTCTTTGGACCTCCAGTATTTCTATCTTTTCACCATTTATAAAGTACTCTGTTCTAGTCTTTTTTTGCTGACATGGAAATCTAACGACCACAGTTTTGCCCATTTATTTAAGATATTAATATCTCTTTGTAATTTGATGCTTCCAGCTACACTGCTTACAATGCTGCCTATTTTTGTGTCATTGGTAAACTTGGGTATGTTGTATTCTACCACATCATCTTAAATCATTAATAAATACAGCAAAACTGAGACACACACGGGCTTTGCACTAGTAGACAGGAGTGAATCATTCCAACCTAGAGGTTTTTTAGTTCCAGAGTTATGTTTATTTTTAGAAAAAACAAAACTCAAATTCACAACAGCCCTGTGTGGGATTTGAACTCCTACTTTTTCAATCATCAGCTCAGGCCTTCAAATTAAAACCCATAAAAAGAGATTCATTTTCCTCCTGCTGTTTTCTGACTGACTGAGGTTTTGTATATTGTTCCCTTCTCCTCTTCTTCCATGTGTTTGAAGTCTTTGAAGTTTGTCAGACATTGGTAAACTACTTCATGTGGTGTTGTGTAAATACCTTCAATTCTGTGGATCTGCAAGGGACACAATTCAAATTCTCACCTTATTGCATCAACTAAAACCTGCAGGTCCATTCAAACAACTCTATTTCCTGTCTCTGCAAAGACAGCTCACACTTCCACAATGAAGGAATGTCTGAATGGAAACAGCTTTTGACACATTTCCCAACATGTTTGCTAACACTTTTCAGGATGAAGCCTAAATTCAACTGACAAGATTGCAAGCCCCAAATTGAATCTTTTAGATGTAAAAAGTGACACAAATGAAATTCCAGATCTCTCTGTCCCTGCACCCATTTTAACATTGTACCATTTAGTTTATATCGCTTCTCCTCAGCTTTCCTTCCGAAATGCATCATTTGACATTTCTCAGCATTGAAGTTAACCTGCCCTGTGTCTGACCAATTCACCAGCTGTCAAGAGGATATAAAGTTTACAAAGAGATTTCCATAGGTTAATGAGTGAGCAAAAAATTGTCAGATGGAGTATAATGTGGGAAAATGTGAGCTTGTCCACTTTAGCAGGAAGAATAAAAATCAGTATATTATTGAAATGGAGAGAGACTGCAGAACTGTACGGTACAGAGGGATCTGGGTGTCCTGGTACATGAATCACAAAATGTTACCGTGTAGCTACAGCGAGTGATTAGGAAGCAAATGGAATGTTGTTGTTTATTGCAAGGTGAATAGAATATCAAAGTAGGGAAGTGTTGTTACAGCTGTACAGGGCATAAGTTAGACGACGTCTGCAGGATTGTGGACACTTTTGGTCTCCTTACTGAAGAAATTATATAATTGCATTCGAAGTAGTTCAGAGAAGGTTCACTGGGCTGATTCCTGGGATGAAGGGGTTATCTTATGAGGAAAGGTTGAACAGGTTGGGTCTATACCCACTGGAGTTTAGAAGAATGAGAGGTGATCTGAGTGAAACATCTCAGGTCCCGAGGGGACTGGACAGGGTGGATGCTGAGAGGATGTTTCCCCTTGTTGGGGAGACTAGAACTAGGGGACACAGTTTAAAAATTAGGGACGTCCCATTTAAAACTGAGATGAGGAGAAATGTGTTTCTCTCAGAGGGGGGTCAGTCTGTGGAATTCTCTTCCCCAGAGAGCAGTGGAGGCTGGATCATTGAATATATTCAAGGCTGAGTTCGATAGATTTTTGATCAATTCGGGAGTCAAGGGTTATGGGACGCAGACAGGAAAGTGGAGTTGAGTTCACAATCAGTTCAGCCATTGAATGGCAGAGCAGGCTCGAGGGGCCGAATGGCCTACTCCTGCTCCTAATTCATTTGTTCTTGTGTGTTCCATTTCACCAGACTGCCTCTATCCTCCTGAAGTCTGCTACTAGTCCCTGTTTATTACATTGCAGATGACACAAACATTGGCAAACATTGAAGTTATGCCCTGTAAACACAAGTCCAAGTCATTAGTATATATCAAAAAGATCAGTGGTCCTAATATAAACCTCCACTGTATACCTCCCTCCAGTCTGAAACAACCATTGTCCACTCTCTCAGCCAATGTCGTATCCACTCAGCCAATGTCCCTTTCATCCCTGGAGCACCAATATTGCTAACTGGTCAATTAGGAGGCACCATTAAGTCCTCTCCATGAGGACACTGGTCCCAGACCTCTCTGTTTCCACTCTCCCATCAACATTCCCCAGACAGGTACAGCATGGATTAGATACAGAGTAATGCTCCTTCTACACTGTCCCATCCAACAGTCCCAGGACAGGAACATCATGGGGTGGATACAGAGTGAATCTCACTCTGCACTGTCTGAAACAGAGAGAGAGAGAGACAGAAAGAGAGAAACAGACTGACAGGGTGACCGAGAGTGAAAGAAGGATATTTAACATCAGACATAGGAAGATGAGGAGGCAATTTAACCCCTCGACCCTGTTCCAGCATTCAGTGAGATCAGGGCTGATCTGTGATCAAACTTACACCATATATCCTGCCTTTGCCCCTTATCTCTTAATACCTTTGGTTAACAAGAATCTATCAATCACAGGTTTAAAAATTAACCAATAAGCCAGCATGAAATTTCCACAAACAATATCATGAGGGTGTGATGGTTCCCACAGTGGAATAGCTGGCTGAATATTTAAAATGGAGGCTATTTCTTCTGGATCATCAAAAGTGTCCGCCTGGGCCCCAACCTCATCTACATTCCTCCCTCTCCCGATGTTTTATTTTCTCTCCATACCTATCTCAAATATGTTTGTGCACACAGCAGTGAAGGATTAAATCAAATTAATATATCTTACATTATCCTCTTCACCCAACTCAACAATCTCTTTCTCTCTCCAAGTTTGTCACTCTCCACAGCCCTCTCTATGGAGTGACGGCAGGAAGGACAGATGGAGGTATAGAGAGAGAAACAGATAGAGAAGGACCGAGAGGGATTGACAGAGAGGGAAAGACAGATGGAGAGACAGAGAGAGAAGGAGAGAGGGTGAGAGTCAGGGAGGAAAAGACAGATGGAGGGACAGAGAGAGAGAGACAGAGAGAGAAGGAGAGCGAGGGAGTGACAGGGAGCCAAAGACAGATCGAGGGACAGAGTGAGAGACAGAGAGAGAAGGAGAGAGATGGAGAGACAGGGAGGGAAGGACAGATGGAGGGATAGAGGGATAGAGAGAGAGACAGCAATAGAAGGAGAGAGAGGGAGTGACAGAGAGAGAGGCAGAGAAGGAGGGAGTGGGAGAGAAACAAAGGCAAAGGCAGTTGGAGAGACAGAGAGAGAGAAGCAGAGATGGAAGGAGAGAGAGGGAGTGACAAGGAGAGAAAGACAGATGGAGGGACAGAGAGAGAGACAAAGAAGGAGAGAGATGGAGGGATAGAGAGAGAAACAGAGAGAGAAGGACAGAGAGGGAGTGACGGAGGGAAGGACAGATGGAGGGATAGAGAGAGAAACAGAGAGAGAAGGACAGAGAGGGAGTGACAGAGAGGGAAATACAGATGGAGAGACAGAGGGAGAGAGAGGCAGAGGTGGACGGAGAGAGAGGGAGTGACAGGGAGGGAAGGACAGATGGAGGGATAGAGCGAGAGAGAGAGAGATAGAAGGAGAGAGAGGGAGTGTCAGGGAGGAAAAGACAGATGGAGGGACAGAGTGAGAGAGAGAGTCAGATGGAACGAGATAGAAGGAGAGAGAGGGAGAGATAGAGAGGGAAAGACATTTGGAGAGACAGGGAGAGAGACAGAGATGGAAGGGGAGAGAGGGAGTGACTCGGAGGGAAAGACAGATGGAGAGACAGAGAGAGAGAGAGAGAGAGAGATAGAAGGAGAGAGAGGGTGTCAGGGAGGAAAGACTGATGGAGGGATAGAGAGAGAGAGACAGAGATAGAAGGAGAGAGAGGGAGTGACAGAGAGGGAAAGACAAATGGAGGGATAGAGAGAGAGAGAGACAGAGATAGAAGGAGAGAGAGGGTGTGACAGAGAGGGAAAGACAAATGGAGGGACAGAGAGAGAGAGACAGCGAGAGAGGCAGAGACAGGGATAGAAGGAGAGAGGGGGAGTGACGGGGTGGGTGCGGAATACAGATGGAGGGACAGAGAGAGAGAGAAGGAGGGAGAGGGAGAGACAGAGAGAGAAGGAGAGAGTGGGAGAGACAGAGAGGGAAAGACAGAGAGAGAGACAGGGAGAGAGACAGAGATGGAAGCAGAGAGAGGGACTGACAGGAAGGGAAAGACAGATGGAAAGACAGAGAAAGAGAGAGCCAGAGATGGAAGGAGAGAGAGGGAGTGACAGGGAGACAAAGACAGATGGAGGGACAGAGTGAGAGACAGAGAGAGAAGGCGAGAGATGGAGTGACAGGGAGGGAAGGACAGATGGAGGGAGAGAGAGGAAGAGACAGAGATAGAAGGAGAGAGTGGTTGTGACAGAGAGGGAAAGACAAATGGAGGGACAGAGAGAGAGACAGAGATACAAGGAGAGAGAGGGAGTGTCAGGGAGGGAAAGACAGATGGAGGGACAGAGAGAAAGACAGAGACAGAAGGAGAGAGAGGGGTAGTGTCAGGGGGGATAGACAGATGGAGGGACAGAGAGAGAGAGAAAGAGAGAGATGGAGAGAGATGGAGTGGCAGGGAGGGATATATAGATGGAGAGACAGAGAGAGAGAGACAGCGATAGAAGGAGAGAGAGGGAGTGACAGAGGGAAAAACAGATGGTGGGACAGAGAGAGAGACAGAGAGAGAAGGAGAGAGAGGGTGTGACAGAGAGGGAAAGACAGATGGAGGGACAGAGAGAGAGGCAGAGATGGAAGGAAAGAGAGGGAGTGACAGGGAGGGAAAGACAGATGGAGAGACAGAGAGAGAGACAGAGATAGGAGTAGAGAGAGGGAGAGACAGAGAGGGCAATAGAGATGGAGAGACAGAGAGAGAGGCAGAGATGGAAGGAAAGAGAGGGAGTGACAGGGAGGGAAAGACAGATGGAGAGACAGAGAGAGAGAGACAGAGAGAGAGAGACAGAGAGAGAGACAGAGATAGAAGGAGAGAGAGGGAGTGACATGAGAGGGAAAGACAAAATGGATACAGAACTGGCTGCAAGATGGATACAGAACTGGCTCAGTCATAGAAGACAGAGGGTAGCAGTGGAAGGGTGTTTTTCTGAATGGAGGGATGTGACTAGTGGTGTTCCGCAGGGATCAGTGCTGGGACCTTTGCTGTTTGTAGGATATATAAATGATTTGGAGGAAAATGTAGCTGGTCTGATTAGTCAGTTTGCGGACGACACAAAGGTTGGTGGAGTTGCGGATAGTGATGAGGATTGTCAGAGGATACAGCAGGATATAGATCGGTTGGAGACTTGGGCGTAGAAATGGCAGATGGAGTTTAATTCGGACAAATGTGAGGTAATGCATTTTGGAAGGTCTAATGCAGGTGGGAAGTATACAGTAAATGGCAGAACCCTTAGGAGTATTGACAGGCAGAGAGATCTGGGCGTACAGGTCCACAGGTCACTGAAAGTGGCAACACAGGTGGATAAGGTAGTCAAGAAGGCATACGGCATGCTTGCCTTCATCGGTCGGGGCATAGAGTATAAAAATAGGCAGGTCATGTTGCAGCTGTACAGAACTTTAGTTAGGCCTCACTTAGAATATTGCGTGTAATTCTGGTCGCCACACTACCAGAAGGACGTGGAAGCTTTGGAGAGGGTACAGAAGAGATTAACCAGGATGTTGCCTGGTCTGGAGGGCATTAGCTATGAGGAGAGGTTGGATAAACTCGGATTGTTTTCACTGGAACGACGGAGGTGGAGGGGCGACATGATAGAGGTTTACAAAGTTATAAGTGGCATGGACAGAATGGATAGTCAGAAGCTTTTTCCCAGGGTGGAAGAGTCAGTTACGAGGGGACAGAGGTTTAAGGTGAGAGGGGCAAAGTTTAGAGGGGATGTGCGAGGCAAGTTCCTCACACAGAGGGTGGTGAGTGCCTGGAAGTTGTTGCCGGGGGAGGTGGTGGAAACAGGTACAATAGAGACGTTTAAGAGACATCTTGACAAATACATGAATAGGATGGGAATAGAGGGATACGGACCCCGGAAGTGCAGAAGGTTTTAGTTTAGGCAGGCATCAAGATCGGCGCAGGCTTAGAGGGCCGAATGGCCTGTTCCTGTGCTGTACTGTTCTTTGTTCTTTGACAGATGGAGGGACAGAGAGAGAGGTAGAGAGAGAAAGAGAGAGAGGGTGAGTCAGGGAGGGAAAGACAGATGGAGAGACAGAGAGAGAGAGACAGAGATAGAAGGAGAGAGATGGAGTGACAGGGAGGGAAGGATAGATGGAGAGACAGAGATAGAGACAAAGAGAGAAGGAGAGAGATGAAGTGACGGGGAGGGAAGGATAGATGGAGGGATAGAACGAGAGAGAGAGATAGAAGGAGAGAGAGGGAGTGACAGGGAGGGAAAGACAGATGGAGAGACAGAGATAGAGACAAAGAGAGAAGGAGAGAGATGAAGTGACAGGGAGGGAAGGATAGATGGAGGGATAGAACGAGAGAGAGAGATAGAAGGAGAGAGAGGGAGTGACAGGGAGGGAAAGACAGATGGAGAGACAGAGATAGAGACAAAGAGAGAAGGAGAGAGATGAAGTGACAGGGAGGGAAGGATAGATGGAGGGATAGAACGAGAGAGAGAGATAGAAGGAGAGAGAGGCAGTGACAGAGAGGGAAAGACAGAAGGAGGGACAGAGAGAGAGACAGAGAGAGAGGCAGAGACAGAGATAGAAGGAGAGAGAGGGAGAGTGTCATGGAGAGAAAGACAGATGGAGGGACAGAGAGAGAGACAGAGAGATCGAGAGAGAGGGAGTGACAGGTAGGGAATGACAGATGGATGGATAGAGAGAGAGAGAGAGAGAGAGAGAGACAGAGACAGAGAAAGAAGGAGAGAGTGTGAGTGACAGAGAGGGAAATACAGATGGAGGGACAGAGAGAGAGACAGAGAGAGATGCAGAGACAGAGATAGAAGGAGAGAGAGGGAGTGTCAGGGGGTGGGGAAGACAGATGAAGAGACAGAGAGAGAGAGACAGAGAGAGAAGGAGAGAGTGGGAGCGACAGGGAGGGAAGGACAGATTGAGGGTTAGAGAGAGAGGCAGAGATAGGAGGAGAGAGAGGGAGTGATCGGGGGTAGACTGATGGAGAGACAGAGAGAGAGAGAGAGAGAAAGAGAGAGAAGGAGAGAGTGGGAGCGACACAGATCGAAAGACAGATGGAGAGACAGAGAGACAGAGATGGACGGAGAGAGAGCGAGTGACAGGGAGGGAAAGACAGATGGAGAGGCAGAGAGAGATCGGAGAGAGAGGGAAAGACAGATGGAGAGACAGAGATAGAAGGAGAGAGAGGGAAGGAGAGAGAGGGAATGACAGATGGAGGGACAGAGGGAGACAGAGAAAGAAGGAGAGAGTGGGACAGAGAGGGTGGGATAAAGAAAGAAGGAAAAATGTTTGAAACCATTGCTATCCTGGGAGCGAGGGAGGAAGGGAGAGATGCTGTCATAGAGACACAGACAGAGTTATGGGCAGAGGCAGAGAAAGAGAGGGAGAGAGAGAGATAGAATTAGAGAGAGACGGTGACAGGGAGGGAATGATAGATGGAGGGACAGAGAGAGAGAAGGAGAGAGAGGGAGAGACAGAGAGAAGGAGAGAGGGAGTGACAGAAAGGGAAAGACAGATGGAGGGACAGTGAGAGAGACAGAGATACAGAGTGAGGGAAAGGCAGAGAGTGTGTGAGAGAGACACAGTAGAGTCATGGACAGAGGCACAGAGAGAGAGAGAGTAACAGAGAGAGAGACAGACAGACAGAAAGAGAGAGAGACAGACAGAAAGAGAGAGATAGAGACACAGAGAGAGAAACAGAGAGAGAGGGAGCGGCAGTGAGAGAGAGAGAGAGACAGAGACAATGACAGCGAAAGACAACGAGAGAGAGAGATGGGGAGAGAGAGATAGAGGGGGGAGAGAGAGTTAGAGGGGGGAGAGAGAGATAGAGACACAGAGAGAGAAACAGAGAGAGAGAGAGCGGCAGTGAAAGAGAGAGAGAGACAGAGACAATGATAGCGAAAGACAACGTGAGAGAGAGATGGCGAGAGAGATAGAGGGGGTAAAGAGAGATAGAGGGGGTATAGAGAGATAGAGGGGGTATAGAGAGATCGAGGGGGGTAGAGAGAGATGGAGGGGGGAGAGAGATAGACGTGGAGAGAGAGAGAGAGGGAGAGAGAGAGAGAGAGGGAGTGTGAGGGGGAGAGGGAGATAGAGGGGTGAGACAGATAGAGGGGGGAGAGTGAGATAGAGGGGAGAGAGTGAGATAGAGGGGGGAGAGTGAGATAGAGGGGGGAGAATGAGATAGAGGGGGAGAGTGAGATAGAGGGGGGAGAGTGAGATAGAGGGGGTGTGTGAGATAGAGGGGGTGTGTGAGATAGAGGGGGTGTGTGAGACAGAGGGGGTGTGTGAGACAGAGGGGGTGTGTGAGACAGAGGGGAAGAGTGAGATAGAGGGGGTGTGTGAGATAGAGGGGGTGTGTGAGATAGAGGGGGTGTGTGAGATAGAGGGGGGAGAGACAGATAGAGGGAGAGAGTGAGATAGAGGGAGAGAGTGAGATAGAGGGAGAGAGTGACATAGAGGGGGAGAGACAGATAGAGGGGGAGAGTGAGAGAGGGGAAGAGTGAGAGAGGGGAAGAGTGAGAGAGGGGAAGAGTGAGATCGAGGGGATGTGTGAGATCGAGGGGATGTGTGAGAGGGGCAGAGGGAGATAGAGGGGCAGAGGGAGATAGAGGGGGGAGACGGAGATAGGGGGGGGAGAGAGAGCAGGAGAGGGAGATAGGGGGGGGAGAGGGAGAGAGCGGGAGAGGGAAATAGAGGGGGTGTGTGAGATGGAGGGGGGAGAGACAGATAGAGGGAGAGAGTGAGATAGAGGGAGAGAGTGAGATAGAGGGGGAGAGTGAGATAGAGGGGGAGAGTGAGATAGAGGGGCAGAGACAGATAGAGGGGGAGAGACAGATAGAGGGGGAGAGACAGATAGAGGGGGAGAGTGAGAGAGGGGAAGAGTGAGATCGAGGGGATGTGTGAGCGGGGGAGAGGGAGATAGAGGGGCAGAGGGAGATAGAGGGGGGAGACGGAGATAGAGGGGGGGAGAGGGAGCGGAGAGGGAGAGAGAGCGGGAGATAGAGGGGGAGAGGGAGATAGAGGGGGAGAGGGAGATAGAGGGTGGAGACGGAGATAGAGGGGGAGAGATGGATGGGGTAGAGGGTGGTGAACCTGTGGAATTCTCTACCGCAGAAGGCAGTCATGTGATATATCGGTCATGATCTTTATTGAATGACGGAGCAGTCCCAAAGGGCCGAATGGCCTGCTCCTGATCCTATTTTCTATGTTTCTATGAGAGAGGTGGATTGAGAGAGGGAGAGATAGAGAGAGAAGGAGAAACAGAGAGAGAAGGAGAGATAGAGATGGAGCGAGGTGACCCTGATATTCTCTCTGTCTCACACACACACGTCCAGACACACACAGACACATACATAAAGGGACACACACACACACACACACACAGACAGAGACACACACACACACACAGACACACACAGACAGATTTTACAATCCACACTGATGTCAGTAAAAATGACCAACAGAACCTCAGTAACAATCCCCAGTGTCTGCCCAGTCCTGTAGAGAGACAGAGAGAGAGAGATAGGGCAGTGACAGAGAAAGACAGTGAAAGAGGGCGGCACAGTGGCGCAGTGGTTAGCACCGCAGCCTCACAGCTCCAGCGACCTGGGTTCAATTCCGGGTACTGCCTGTGTGGAGTTTGCAAGTTCTCCCTGTGTCTGCGTGGGTTTTCTCCGGGTGCTCCGGTTTCGTCCCACAAGCCAAAAGACTTGCAGGTTGGTAGGTAAATTGGCCATTATAAATTGTCACTAGTATAGGTAGGTGGTCGGGAAATACAGGGACAGGTGGGGATGTTTGGTAGGAATATGGGATGAGTGTAGGATGAGTATAAATGGGTGGTTGATGGTCGGCACAGACTCGGTGGGCCGAAGGGCCTGTTTCAGTGCTGTATATCTAATCTAAAACAGCTTGTAGGAGAAACTTTACATTTATTTGTGTTCCACAGATTTTATTAAAAGTTGAAAGGGACTGGACACTGGAAAAGCTGTCAACACACAACAACACTGAGAGACTTTAGATGTGAGGGAAAGGGAGACACACTTTAAAATCCACACTGATGTCAGTAAAAATCCCCAAACACAACCTCAGTAACAATCCCCATTATCTGCCCACTCCTGTATTGTGGGTATATGTCAAATATGTTCACACAAAGACAAACAGGGTGGTACTCCCAAATCTAGAGCCCCTTGGATGTCAAGGATCAAACCGGGTACGATAAGGCACAAGAGGGAAGCTGATGTCAGATACCGAGAGCTCAATACAACAGAAAGCTGAGAGGAGTGTAGAAAGTTCAAGGGTGAAATTAAAAAGCAAATTAGGAGAGCAAAGAAATGGCTGGAAAATAATATTACCATTAAAAGCAAAGAAATCACAAAGATGTTTTATAAATACATGAAGAGCAAGAGGATAAATAAGGATAGAGTATTAGGGACCAAAAAGGGAATGTGTGTATGGAGGTGGGAGATGTGGGCACGGTTCTTAATGAATACTTTGTCTCCCTCTTTATAAAAGAGGGGGAACGATGCAGATATTGTAGTTAAAGAGGAGGAGTGTGAAATATTGGATGGGATAAACAGAGTGAGAGGGAAATATGAAGGTGTTTGGCAACTTTGAAAGCGGATAAATGGTCAGGCCTGGATGCATTGGAACCAGTTCAGAGAAGGTTCACTCGGCTGATTCCTGGGATGAAGGGGTTGTCTTATGAGGAATGGTTGAACAGGTTGGGCCTATACTCATTGGACTTTAGAAGAATGAGAGGTGATCTTATTGAAACATACTAAATACTTAAAGGGATAGACAGGTTAGATGCAGGTAAGATGTCTCCTTTGGTTCGGGAGTCTAGAACCAGGGGACACAATTTCAAAATAAGGGGGAAGCCACTGAGGTCAGAGATGGGGAGAAATGTCTTTGCTCAGAGGGTTGTGAATCTTTGGAATTCTCTACCCCAGTGGGCTGTGGAAGCTCAGGCTGGGAAAAAGGCATTGAAGTGGATGATCAGCCATGATCGTATTGAATGGCGGAACAGGCTCGATGGGCTGAATGGCCTACTCCTGTTCCTATGTTCCCAAGTTGCTGAAATAGTTTCTCCCAAACTACCCCATCAGTTCCCCTTAATATCTCAACATCTTTGAACAAATCACCTTGATCCTCCTAAATTCCAGGCAATAAATCCCTAGTTTGTGTAATATCACCTCGTAATTTAACCCTTGGAGTCCAGTTATCATTCTAGTAAATCTACACTGCAATCAAATGGACATGGACCCCCCAAAGTCTCTTTCAACCTCCAGTGTTTCTAGCTTTTCACCATTTATAAAGTACTCTGTTCTGGACATTTTTTACTGACATTGAAATCTAACTGCCACAGTTTTGCCCATTTATTTAAGATATTAATATCTCTTTGTAATTTGATGCTTCCAGCTACACTGCTTACAATGCTGCCTATTTTTGTGTCATTGGTAAACTTGGGTATGTTGCATTCTACCACATCATCTTAAATCATTAATAAATACAGCAAAACTGAGACACACACGGGCTTTGCACTAGTAGACAGGAGTGAATCATTCCAACCTCGAGGCTTTTTAACTCCAGATTTATGTTTTTTGAAAGAAAAAATAGAATTCAAATTCACAACAGCCCTGTGTGGGATTTGAACTCCGGCTTTTTCAATCATCAGCTCAGGCCTTCAAATTAAAACCCATAAAAAGAGATTCATTTTCCAACTGCTGTTGTCTGACGGTCTCAGGTTTTGTATATTG
Organism: Heterodontus francisci; assembly: GCF_036365525.1. Classification (NCBI taxonomy): domain Eukaryota; kingdom Metazoa; phylum Chordata; class Chondrichthyes; order Heterodontiformes; family Heterodontidae; genus Heterodontus; species Heterodontus francisci. Next base: position 7,316,062 of record NC_090415.1, read on the forward strand.
TTCCCTTCTCCTCTTCTTCCATGTGTTTGAAGTCTTTGAAGTTTGTCAGACATTGGTAAACTACATCATGTGGTGTTGTGTAAATACCTTCAATTCTGTGTATCTGCAAGGGACACAATTCAAATTCTCACCTTATTGCATCAACCAAAACCTGCAGGTCCATTCAAACAACTCTATTTCCTGTCTCTGCAAAGACAGCTCACACTTCCACAATGCAGGAATGTCTGAATGGAAACAGCTTTTGACACATTTCCAAACACGTTTGCGAACACTTTTCAGGATGAAGCTAAATTCAACTTAGAGATTGCAAGCCCCAAATTGAATCTTTTAGATGTAAAAAGTGACACAAATGAAATTCCAGTTCTCTCTGTCCCTGCACCCATTTTAACATTGTACCATTTAGTTGATATCGCTTCTCCTCAGTCTTCCTTCCAAAATGCATCATTTGACATTTCTCAGCATTGAAGTTAACCTGCTATGTGTCTGACCATTTCACCAGACTGCCTCTATCCTCCTGAGGTCTACTCCTATTCCCTTCACTGTTTATTACATTGCAAATGGCACAATGTTGAAGTTATGCCCTGTTTACCCAAGTCTAAGTCATTCATATATCAATAAGATCAGTGGTCCTAATCAAAACCCCTGGGGAATACCACAATTTACACTGTATACAGTGAGTACAAAAGCCGAGAGGGTGTGCTGAACATTTATAAAGCTCTGGTCAGGTAACAGAGAGGGAGAGACTGGGATTCAGAGGGTAACGGAGAGGGAGAGACTGGGACTCAGAGGGTAATAGAGAGGGAGAGACTGGGACTCAGAGGGTAACAGAGAGGGAGAGACTGGGATTCAGAGGGTAACAGAGAGGGAGAGTCTGGGATTCAGAGGGTAAGAGAGAGGGAGAGTCTGGGATTCACAGGGAAACAGAGAGGGAGAGTCTGGGATTCAGAGGGAAACATAGAGGGAGAGACTGGGATTCAGAGGGTAACAGAGAGGGAGACTGGGATTCAGATGGTAACAGAGGGAGAGTCTGGGATTCAGAGGGAAACAGAGAGGGAGAGACTGGGATTCAGATGGTAACAGAGAGGGAGAGTCTGGGATTCAGAGGGAAACAGAGAGGGAGAGACTGGGATTCAGATGGTAACAGAGAGGGAGAGTCTGGGATTCACAGGGTAACAGAGAGGGAGAGACTGGGATTCACAGGGTAACAGAGAGGGAGAGTCTGGGACTCAGAGGGTAAGAGAGAGGGAGAGACTGGGATTCACAGGGTAACAGAGAGGGAGAGTCTGGGATTCAGAGGGAAACATGGAGGGAGAGACTGGGATTCAGAGGGAAACGGAGAGGGAGAGACTGGGATTCAGACGGTAAAGGAGACGGAGAGTCTGGGATTCAGAGGGTAACAGAGAGGGAGAGACTGGGATTCAGAGGGTAACAGAGAGGGAGAGTCTGGGATTCAGAGGGTAACAGAGAGGGAGAGACTGGAATTCAGAGGGTAACAGAGAGGGAGAGACTGGGATTCAGAGGGTAACAGAGAGGGAGAGACTGGAATTCAGAGGGTAACAGACAGGGAGAGACTGGGATTCAGAGAGTAACAGAGGGAAAAATAGATTTGGCGAGGGCAACATAGAAATTTTAAGGCACTGAAAGAGGCCACTTGGCCCATTCTCTCTGTGCCAGCCGAAAAACGATCAACATATTCTAATCCCACCTTCCAGCATTTGGTCCGAGCACTGCAGCTTACCGCACTTGAGGTGCCTATCCAGACTCCTTCTGAATGAGTTGAGGGTCTCTGCCTCAACTACCCTTTCAGGCAGTGAGTTCCAGACCATCGCGACCCTCTGGGTGAAAAAGATTTTCCTCAACTCCCCTCTAATTTTTCGACCAATCACTTTAAATCTATGCCCCCTCGTCACTGACCTTTCTGCTATGGTTCTCTGCCCTTCACCTCCACTCCATCCAGGACCCTCAAAATTTTGTACATTTCAATCAGATCTCCCCTCAGCCTTCTCTGTTCCAAGGACAACAACCCCTGCCTATCCTCATAGCTACAATTCTCCAGTCCTGGCAACATCCGAGACAAAGTCCCGTGTTCATAACACATGGATAAAGAGGTTAATCATCTGAGCTGTAACTCTGAGACAGAGACAGAGAGGGCGAAAGAGAGAGAGAGAGAGAGAGAGAGAGGGAGGGAGAGAGGGAGGGAGAGAGGGAGGGTGAGAGGGAGGGAGAGAGGGAGGGAGAGAGGGAGGGAGAGATGGTGTGGGGGAGACACAAACTGAGACGTGGACAGAGGCAGCGAGAGGGAGAAAGGGAGAGATAGAGAGGGATAGGCAGAGAGAGAGAGAGGCAGAGAGAGAGATAGAGAGAGACAGAGAGGGGGAGCGATGGTGTGAGGGAGGCACAAATTGAGACATGGACAGAGGTTGAGAAAGAGAGAGAGGGAGAGACAGAGAGAGAGAGCTGGGGGAGAGACAGATAGAGAGTGAGAGAGGCACAGAGAGAGTAGGAGACACAGAGAGGCAGACAGAGAGCTAGAGAGAGACAGAGAGAGGGAGAGATGGTGTGAGGGAGGCACAAATTGAGACATGGACAGAGGTAGAGAGAGAGAGAGGGAGCGATAGAGCGAGAGAGAGAAAAAGACAGAGAGGGAGAGATAGCGAGAGAGAGAGGGGGGTAAGACAGATAGCGAGGGACAGAGGCAGTGTGAGAGAGGCAGATTAGAAGGTAGCAAATGTAACCCCACTATTTACAAAAGGAAGGAGAGAGAAAATGGGGAACTAAAGACCTGTTCGTCTAACATCAGTCATTGGGAAAATGTTCGAATCTATAATAAAGGATGTGATAACAGGACACTTAAAGAGAGATTGCAGGGGGTGGGGGGAGAGAGAAATGGGGGGAGAGAGAAATGGGGGGGAGAGAGATGGGGGAGAGTGTGTGAGTGAGATGGAGCAAAGGAGAGAGATACTAGGTTAGGTGGGACAATAAGCTGTGAGGAGAACACAAATAGATTACAAAGAGAGATGGTTTGGGATAGACAGCGATAAATGTCCTCGTGTTGTGGTAACATAAAATGGCCACTGAAAATGAACCTAAAATGGCTGACTGATGTGTGTGGATTTCCACAGATGAGAGGACAGAAAGATAGACAAAGAGGGAGACAGAGACCAAGACACAGAGAGTGATAGCAGGATATTTGTCGTAGGACAGAGGAAGAGGAGGAGGCCATTTGGCCCCTCAACCCTGTTCTGTCATTCAATGAGCTCATGGCTGATGTGTGATCTAACTCCATGTACCTATCTTTGTCCCTTAATACCTTTGGTTAACAAAAATCTATCAAACTCAGATTTAAAAATTAACAAGTGTCTCAGCATCAATTGCTGATTGTGGAAGAGAGTTTCAAACTGATACCACACCTGGTGTGTTGAAGTGTTTCTTCATTTCACTCCTGAAAGGTTTTTAGACGAGGTTTATATTTTTAGACTATGCCCCCATGTTCTAGACTCTGCAGCCAGTGGGAATTGTTACTTTCTGTCCACCCTATCAGTTTCCCTTATTATCTTGAAAACAATCATCAAATCACACCTGAGCCTTCAAAATTCCAGGGAGACACAGTAAATCTCCAGCTACACTGTCCCATTAAAAATTCACAAGCCAAGCACAATGTTGGGTTTGACACAGAGTAAATTTCCCTCTGCACTGTCCCATCACACACTCCCAGGGCAGGAACATCATGGGGTGGATACAGAGTGAATCTCACTCTACACTGTCTGATAGAGACAGACAGAGAGAGAGACAGAAAAAGAGAAACAGAGAGACATGGACTGACAGGGTGACTAAAAGAGATGGAAGGATACTTCACAGGGGATATTGGAAGAGGAAGATGCAATTCAACCACTGGTTGGAATCATACCGAGCACAAAGGAAGATGGTTGTGGTTGTTGGAAGTCAATCATCTCAGTCCCAGGACATCGCTGCAGGAGTTTATCAGGGTAGTGTCCGAGGCCCAACCATCTTCAGCTGAGACCCCAGCAGAAAGTGCTTTAAATACTGAGCAGGTCAAGCAGCATCTGTGGAGAGAGAAACAGAGTTAGTGATTCAGCTCGATGCTTTCCAGATTTCCAGCATCCACAGTATTTTGCCTCAGATAATGAAGCAATCCAGAGCCACATGCACCAAGACCCAGACAACATTCAGGTTTGGGCCGACCAGTGACAAGTAACATTCACGTCACACAAGTGCCAGGCAATGACCATCTGCAACAAGAGAGAATCCAACCACCTCCCCTTGGCATTCAAAGCATTATCCCATCGCTGAATCACCCAGCGTCAACATCCTGGGGAAACATTGACATCAAACTTAACAGAACGAAACACATCAATAGTTTCTTCACCCAGTGGCTGGTGGGTGTCTGGAACTCACTGCCTGAAAGGATTAGTATAAAATGGGTGGTTGATGGCCGGCACAGACTGGGCGGGCCGAAGGGCCTGTTTCAGTGCTGTATCTCTAAACCAAACTGAAATAAACACCCCTTACACTTCAAAATTCCAGGGATACAGAGTAAAGCTCCGTCTAAACTGTCCCTTCAAATGCTGCCAAGCCAAGTACAGAATGGATTTATCTACAGAGCAAATCTCTGTCCTCTCTGTTCCATAAAACACTCGCAGGACAGGTACAGTGTGGGGTTAGATACCGAGTAAAGCTGCCACTATATATGCTTCTCTTTCACCTCCTCCATCCAGATGGAGAGAGTAACAGTGAGAAAGACAGGGATAGATATAGAGAGGGAATAACAGAGAGAGGGAAGGATCGCAATGGGGAGAGATTACCAGAGAGGAAGAGATTGGGATGGAGAGTGTCGGTCAGTGTTCCTGCAAAGCTGTGTGCAGCAGCCTGGAAGGTACCACGCAGGTCCTGTTCCGTGATAAATAACACACGTCTTCGAAGATTCTTAAAAATTTAAAGGGACTGCACGTGGGACAAAAACAACTTGCCGTGCACAACAACTAAATTTTCTGGGAACATTGGAGCCAGCTGTAGCTCAGTGGGTAATAATCCTGCCTCTGAGTTATACGTTTGTGGGTTCAGGTCCGAACACAAAATCTAGGCTGATGTCACCCAACAGAAAATCAGAACAGACCAGCGAGACACAGAAAAGGAAACTTGTGTTGAATTTGTGAGCCTCGCTTTCTGTAATGTTTTAGTGTTTGGTCAGAATGTTGACCCAGTGAAATTTTGCCCCTGTGGCATGAGAGTTATCTGAATAGAGATTATAACATCTTATTACAACATGAAGGTACCGTGCGCACTGAGTATAACAACATTTGCAGCGTCCCATCATGTAAAATACTTTACTGGGTGTGGGATCAGGGTTTGATATTTCCAAAACACTGAGGGAAACTCGGACTTTTAATCAGCCCTGGGAGGAAAGTAAACCTGGAGACTTTCAAACAGTAATCAATGTCAGATTTGATCAATTATTAGGGATTAATCAATTTAGTATACAAAGCAGACAGAATATGCCGTTAAAGAGCGGGATATGGGTTTCCTACCAGCCTGCAGAAGGAAGTGCACCATCTGCAGTTGTCGTATCACCAAAAGCAGCCAAATTAAAATAGCAGATTGATGTATGTGGAGTTTTACTGAGGTTCTGAGAGAGGAGAGAGAAACAGGCATAGACACAGACAGACACACAGACACCCACACACAGAGAACCACACACACCCACACACAGAGAACCACACATGCACACAGAGAACCACACACACAGAGAACCACACACACACACAGACCGACATGCACAGACACACAGAGAACGACATGCACAGACACACACACAAACAGACTGCCCAAGGGACAGAGAGTGACAGAAGAATATTTCAATTTCTATAATATTTCAATTTCAGTTTCTATAAGATCCCCCCTCATTCTTCTGAATTCCAATGAATATAATCCCAATCTACTCAGTCTCTCCTCATAAACCAACCCCCTCAACTCTGGAATCAACCGAGTGAACCTCCTCTGCAACCTCTCCAGTGCCAGTACATCCTTTCTCAAGTAAGGAGACCAAAACTGCACACAGTACTCCAGGTGCGGCCTCACCAGTACCTTATACAGCTGCAACATGACCTCTCTGCTTTTAAACTCAATCCCTTTAGCAATGAAGGACAAAATTCCATTTGCCTTCCTAATTACTTGCTGTACCTGCAGACCAACCTTTTGCGATTCATGCACAAGGACACCCAGGTCCCTCTGCATAGCAGCATGCTGCAACTTTTTACCATTCAAGTAATAATCCTTTTTACTGTTACTCCTACCGAAATGAATAACTTCACATTTATTAACATTGTATTCCATCTGCCAGACCTTTGCCCACTCACTCAATGTATCTATGTTCCTCTGCAAAGTTTCACAGTCATCTGCACACTTTGCTCTGCCACTCATCTTAGTGTCATCTGCAAACTTTAACAGCCTACACGTGGTCCCCAACTCCAAATCATCGATATAAATTGTAAATAATTGCGGTCCCAACAGCGATCCCTGAGGCACACCACTCGTGACTGATTGCCACACAGAATAGCACTCATTTATCCCCACTCTCTGCTTCCTGTTAGTCAACCAGAGAGGGAAAGGCAGTTGGAGAGACAGAGAGAGAGAGAGACGCAGAGATGGAAGGAGAGAGATGGAGTGACAGGGAGGGAAAGACAGATGAAGAGACAGAGTGAGAGACAGAGAGAGGAGAGAGAAGGAGTAACAGGGAGGGAAGGACAGATGGAGAGACAGAGAGAGAGAGACAGAGATAGAAGGAGAGAGAGGGAGTGACAGGGAGGGAAAGACAGATGAAGAGACAGAGTGAGAGACAGAGAGAGGAGAGAGAAGGAGTAACAGGGAGGGAAGGACAGATGGAGAGACAGAGAGAGAGAGACAGAGATGGAAGGAGAGAGATGGAGTGACAGGGAGGGAAAGACAGATGAAGAGACAGAGAGAGAGAGACAGAGATGGAAGGAGAGAGATGGAGTGACAGGGAGGGAAAGACAGATGAAGAGACAGAGTGAGAGACAGAGAGAGGAGAGAGAAGGAGTAACAGGGAGGGAAGGACAGATGGAGAGACAGAGAGAGAGAGCGTCAGATTGAGAAGGAGAGACAGGGTGTGTTAGGGAGGGAAAGACAGATGGAGGGATAGAGAGGGAGAGACAGAGATAGAAGGAGAGAGAGGGAGTGACAGGGAGGGAAAGACAGATGGAGGGACAGAGAGAGAGAGACAGAGAGAGACGGTGTGACAGGGAGGGAAGGACAGATGGAGAGACAGAGAGAGAGAGCGTCAGATTGAAAAGGAGAGACAGGGCGTGTTAGGGAGGGAAAAACAGATGGAGGGACAGAGAGGGAGAGACAGAGATCGAAGGAGAGAGAGGGAGTGACAGGGAGGGAAAGACAGATGGAGGGACAGAGAGAGAGAGACAGAGATAGAAGGAGAGAGACGGTGTGACAGGGAGGGAAGGACAGATGAAGAGACAGAGTGAGAGACAGAGAGAGGAGAGAGAAGGAGTAACAGGGAGGGAAGGACAGATGGAGAGACAGAGAGAGAGAGAGACGCAGAGATGGAAGGAGAGAGATGGAGTGACAGGGAGGGAAAGACAGATGAAGAGACAGAGTGAGAGACAGAGAGAGGAGAGAGAAGGAGTAACAGGGAGGGAAGGACAGATGGAGAGACAGAGAGAGAGAGACAGAGATAGAAGGAGAGAGAGGGAGTGACAGGGAGGGAAAGACAGATGAAGAGACAGAGTGAGAGACAGAGAGAGGAGAGAGAAGGAGTAACAGGGAGGGAAGGACAGATGGAGAGACAGAGAGAGAGAGACAGAGATGGAAGGAGAGAGATGGAGTGACAGGGAGGGAAAGACAGATGAAGAGACAGAGTGAGAGACAGAGAGAGGAGAGAGAAGGAGTAACAGGGAGGGAAGGACAGATGGAGAGACAGAGAGAGAGAGCGTCAGATTGAGAAGGAGAGACAGGGTGTGTTAGGGAGGGAAAGACAGATGGAGGGATAGAGAGGGAGAGACAGAGATAGAAGGAGAGAGAGGGAGTGACAGGGAGGGAAAGACAGATGGAGGGACAGAGAGAGAGAGACAGAGAGAGACGGTGTGACAGGGAGGGAAGGACAGATGGAGAGACAGAGAGAGAGAGCGTCAGATTGAAAAGGAGAGACAGGGCGTGTTAGGGAGGGAAAAACAGATGGAGGGACAGAGAGGGAGAGACAGAGATCGAAGGAGAGAGAGGGAGTGACAGGGAGGGAAAGACAGATGGAGGGACAGAGAGAGAGAGACAGAGATAGAAGGAGAGAGACGGTGTGACAGGGAGGGAAGGACAGATGGAGAGACAGAGAGAGAGAGCATCAGATTGAGAAGGAGAGACAGGGAGTGACAGGGAGGGAAAGACAGATGGAGGGACAGAGAGAGAGAGAGACAGAGATAGAAGGAGAGAGATGGGGAGTGACAGGGAGGGAAAGACAGATGGAGGGACAGAGTGAGAGACAGAGAGAAAAGGAGAGAGATTCAGTGACATAGATGGAAGGACAGATGGAGGGATAGAGAGAGGGACACAGAGATACAAGGTCAGAGAGGGAGTGACAGAGCGGGAAAGACAGATGGAGGGTCAGGGAGAGAGAGACAGAGAGAGAAGGAGAGAGAGGGAGTGACACGGAGGGAAAGACAGATGGAAAGAGAGAGAGAGATAGACAGAGATAGAAGGAGAGAGAGGGAGAGACAGCAAGGGAAAGACAGATGGAGGGACGGAGAGAGAGACAGAGAGAGAAGGAGAGAGAGGGAGTGTCAGGGAGGGAAAGACAGATGGAGGGACAGAGAGAGAGAGACAGAGAGAGAAGGAGAGAGATGGAATGACAGGGAGTGAAGGACAGATGGAGGGATAGAGAGAGAGACAGAGACAGAGATAGAAGGAGAGAATGGAGTTACATAGAGGGAAGGACAGATGGAGGGATAAAGAGAGAGACATAGAGAGAAGGAGAGAGAGGGAGAGACAGAGAGGGAAAGACTGATGGAGAAACAGAGAGAGAGAGACAGAGATAGAAGGAGAGAGAGGGAGAGACAGAGAGGGAAAGACAGATGGAGGGACAGAGAGAGAGACAGAGAAAGAAGGAGAGAGAGGGAGAGACAGAGAGGGAAAGGCAGTTGGAGAGACAGAGAGACAGGCAGAGATGGAAGGAGAGAGAGGGTGTGACAGGGAGGGAAAGACAGATGGAAAGAGAGAGAGAGAGAGAGACAGAGGTAGAAGGAGAGAGAGGGAGAGACAGAGAGGGAAAGACAGATGGAGGGACAGAGAGAGAGACAGAGAAAGAAGGAGAGAGAGGGAGAGACAGAGAGGGAAAGGCAGTTGGAGAGACAGAGAGACAGGCAGAGATGGAAGGAGAGAGAGGGTGTGACAGGGAGGGAAAGACAGATGGAAAGAGAGAGAGAGAGTGAGACAGAGGTAGAAGGAGAGAGAGGGAGAGACAGACAGGGAAAGACAGATGGAGGGACAGAGAGAGAGACAGAGAAAGAAGGAGAGAGAGGGAGAGACAGAGAGGGAAAGGCAGTTGGAAAGAGAGAGAGAGAGAGACAGCGTGGGAAAGACACATGGAGGGGCAGAGAGTGAGACAGAGAGAGAAGGAGAGAGAGGGAGTGTCAGGGAGGGAAAGACAGATGGAGGGACAGAGAGAGAGAGAGAGACAGGGAGAGAGATGGAGTGACAGGGACTGAAGGAAAGATGGAGGGATAGAGAGAGAGACAGAGAGAGGCAGAGACAGAGATCAAAGGAGAGAGATCGAGTGACGGGGAGTGAGGTGGGGGGTAGACAGATGTAGGGACAGAGAGAGAGAGGCAGAGATGGAAGGAGAGACAGGGAGTGACAGAGAGAGAAAGGCAGATGGAGGGATAGAGAGAGAGACAGAGAGAGAGAGACAGAGACCGAGATAGAAGGAGAGAGATGGAGTGACGGTGTGGGGGAGGGGGGTGGGTAGTCAGCTTGCTGACTATTTAAAATGGAGGCTATTCCTTCTGGATCATCAAAAGTGTCCGCCTGGGCCCCAACTTCATCTCCATTTCTCCCCCTCCCGATGTTTTCTTTCTCTCCATCCATATCTCAAATAAGTTTGTGTGCACAGCAGTGAAGGATTACATCAAATTAATATATCTTACATTATCCTCTTCATCCACCTCAACAATCTCTCTCTCTCCAAGTTTGTCCCTCTCTACAGCTCTCTCTATGCCTTCATGTCGAACCCTCCCTCCCTCTGTCTCTCTCCTAGTGTCAGTGATAGCAGAGAGAGAGACAGAGATAGAAGAAGAGAGAGGGAGTGACAGAAAGGGAAAGACAGATGGAGGGACAGAGAGAGAGACAGAGAGAGAGGCAGAGAGAGAGGCAGAGAGAGAGATAGAAGGAGAGAGAGGGAGTGACTGGGGGGCGGGGGGGAGACAGCTGGAGGGACAGAGAGAGAGAGAGAGACAGACAGAGAGAAGGAGAGAGGGAGTGACAGAGAGGGCAAGAGAAATGGAGGAACAGAGAGAGAAACAGAGATAGAAGGAAAGAGAGGGAGTGACAGAGAGGGAAAGACAGATGGAGGGACAGAGGGAGAGACAGAGAGAGAGGCAAAGACAGAGAGAGAAGGAGAGAGAGGGAGATACCGAGAGGGAAAGACTGATAGAGAGACAGAGAGAGAGACAGAGATAGAAGGAGAGAGAGGGAGAGACAGAGAGGGAAAGTCAGATGGAGGGACAGAGAGAGAGACAGAGAGACAGGCAGAGACAGAGATAGACGGAGAAAGATGGAGAGACAGAGAGGGAAAGACAGCTGGAGGGACAGAGAGAGAGACAGAGAGATAGGCAGAGAGAGAGATAGAAGGAGAGGGAGGGAGTGAGGGGTGGGTGAGGACAGATGGAGAGACAGAGAGAGAGAGAAGGAGAGACAGAGAGGGAAAGACAGATGGTGAGACAGACAGAGAGAGAGGCAGTGTTGGAAGGAGAGAGATGGAGTGACAGGGAGGTCGGACAGATGGAGGGATAGAGAGAGAGACAGAGAAAGAAGGAGAGAGAGGGAGTGACAGAGAGGGAAAGACAGATGGAGGACAGCGAGAGAGAGAGGCAGTGATACAGATAGAAGGAGAGAGAGGGAGTGTCAGGGAGGGAAAGACAGATGGAGGGACAGAGAGATAGAGAGACAGAGATAGAAGGAGAGAGAGGGAGTGACAGGTAGGGAAAGACAGATGGAGAGACAGAGAGAGAGAGACAGAGAGAGTGGCAGAGACAGAGATAGAAGCAGAGAGAGGGAGTGACAGGGAGGGAAAGACAGATGGAGAGACAGAGAGAGAGACAGAGATCTCTCCCGATGTTTCTGTCTCCATACCTAGCTCTTAAATGTTTGTGAAGGATTACATCAAATTAATTTCTCTTACATTCTCCCTTTCAATCGACCCCGCAATCTCTCTCTCTCCAACCTCGTCCCTCTCCACAACACTCTCTCTGTCTCCATATCTAACCCTCTCTCCCTCTGTCTCTCTCCTCGTGTCAGAGATAGCAGGAGGGAGAGACAGAGAGAGGAAGACAGAGAGAGAATGTTGAAGGAACTATACTCTGTTCCTAAGCTGTGCTGAACCTGCTCTGGGAGTGTTTGATGGGCTACGTTAATCGGCCGTGTACAGTCCTGTATCAGGCTGTGAAGAAACACAGCTTGTTCAGTGTACAACGGGTCAAAGGGAACGATTCACTCCTGTCTGCTACTGGGAAGAGAGACTGACCTTAACATCAAGGCAGCGTTTGACCGAGTGTGACATCGAGGAGCCCGAGTAAAACTGAAGTCAGTGGGAATCCGCTGGTTGGACTCATACCGAGCACAAAGGAAGATGGTTGTGGTTGTTGGAGGTCAATCATCGTAGTCTCAGGACATCACTGCAGGAGTTCCTCAGGGTAGTATCCTCGGCCCATCCATCTTCAGCTGCTTCCTCAATGACCTGCCCTCCATCGTAAGGTCAGAAGTAGGGATGTTCACTGTTGATTGCACAGTGTTCAGTTCCATTCACACCTCCTCAGATAATGAAATCCCAGCAGGAAGTGCTGGAAATACTGAGCAGGTCAGGCAGCATCTGTGGAGAGAGAAACAGAGTTAGTGATTCAGCTCGATGCTTTCCAGATTTCCAGCATCCACAATATTTTGCCTCGGATAATGAAGCAATCCAGAGCCACATGCACCGAGACCCGGACAACATTCAGGTTTGGGCCGACCAGTGACAAGTAACATTCACGTCACACAAGTGCCAGACAATGACCATCTGCAACAAGAGAGAATCCAACCACCTCCCCTTGGCATTCAAAGCATTATCCCATCGCTGAATCCCCCAGCGTCAACATCCTGGGGAAACATTGACATCAAACTTAACTGAACGAAACACATCAATAGTTTCTTCACCATCTCTCTGGGACAGAGAGACACAGATAAAGAATGTGAGTAAGCTTTGACAGAACCTCAGTAAATTGTTCCAACCATTGTTAATGATAGAAATCAAGGATTATATTCGAGCAAAGGAAGAGGCAGAGAATGTTAGCCCCTTTATAACTATATCCTTTAGTTTAGATTGCCTCTCCTCCTTCTTCCTACCTGTGGAGGTGGGAGATGTGGGAATGGTTCTTAATGAATTCTCTGTGTCCGTCTTTATAAAAGAGTGGGAACGATACAGAGATTGTAGTTAAAGAGGAGGAGTGTGAAATATTGGATGGGATAAACAGAGTGAGAGGGGAAATATGAAGGTGTTTGGCAGCTTTGAAAGTGGATAAATGGTCAGGCCTGGATGCATTGGAATCAGTTCAGAGAAGGTTCACTCGGCTGATTCCTGGGATGAAGGGGTTATCTTTGAGGAATGGTGGAACAGGTTGGGCCTATACTCATTGGAGTTTAGAAGAATGAGAGGTGATCTTATTGAAACATACAAGATTCTGAGGGGACTTTACAGGGCGGATGCTGGGAGGATGTTCCCCTTGTGGGGAAGTCTCGATCTAGGGGGCAGGTACACTGTGGGGTTTGATACAGAGTAAAGCTGCCTCTGTATATGCCTCTCTTTCTCCTCCTCCATCCAGATGGAGAGAGTAACAGTGAGAAAGAACAGGGATAGATATGGAGAATAAGAGAGAGAGGGAAGGATTGCAATGGGGAGAGAGTACCAGAGAGAAAGAGGAAGAGATTGGGATGGAGAGTGTCGGTCAATGTTCCTGCAAATCTGCGTGCAGCAGCCTCAAAGGTCCCACGCAGATCCTGTTCCACAATAAATAGCACACGTCTTCAAAGATTCTTCAAAGATTTCAAGGGAGAGCTCACGTTAAAAAAACTGGGCACGCACAACATCTAAATTTTCATGGGAACATTGGAGCCAACTGCGGAATACATGTTTCTTACCAGCCTGCATAAGGAAGTGTAACCTCTGCAGATGCGGTGAAACCAAAAGCAGCTGACTTCAAATGGCAAACTGATGTATGTGGAGCTTTATAAAGGGTCTGAGAGAGGAGAGAGAAACAGACATAGACACACACAGACACACAGAAACACACACACACACACACAGAAACACACACACACAGAAACACACACAGAAACACAGACACACACACACACACACAAACACACAGAAACACACACACACACACAGAGAAACACACAGAAACACACACACAGAAACACACACACACAGAAAAACACACACACACACAGAAACACACACACAGAAACACACACACACAGAAACACACACACAGAAACACACACACAGAAACACACACACAGAAACACACACACACACACAGAAACACACACAGAAACACACACACACACACACAGAAACAGAGTGCCTCAGGGACAGAGCGCGAAAGAAGAATATTTCAATTTTCAAAAGGAATTTGATGAGATCAAACTTCGATTTAAAAATGACAATTGATTTTGCATCAATGTTTGCGTGCAGAAGACACGTTCCAAACTACTACCACCTTTAGCCTGGAGTGGCGGATTTTTACTCAGAGTGTTGTGAATCTTTGGAATTCTCTACCCCAGTGGGCTGTGGAAACTCAGTCTGGGAAAAAGGCATTGAAGTGGATGATCAGCCAGGATCGTATTGAATGGCGGAGCAGGCTCGATGGGCTGAATGGCCTACTCCTGTTCCTATGTTCCCAAGCTGCTGAAATAGTTTCTCCCAAACTACCCCATCAGTTCCCCTTAATATCTCAACAGCTTTGAACAAATTACCTTGATCCTCCTAAATTCCAGGCAATATATCCCTAGTTTGTGTAATATCACCTCGTAATTTAACCCTTGGAGTCCAGTTATCATTCTGGTAAATCTACACTGCACTCAAATGGACATGGACCCCCCAAAGTCTCTTTGAACCTCCAGTATTTCTAGCTTTACACCATTTATAAAGTACTCTGTTCTAGTCTTTTTTTGCTGACATGGAAATCTAACTGCCACAGTTTTGCCCATCTCTTTAAGATATTAATATCTCTTTGCAATGTTCTGCTTCCAGCTACACTGCTTACAATGCTGCCTATTTTTGTGTCATTGGTAAACTTGGGTATGTTGCATTCTACCACAACATCTTAAATTGTTAACAAATACAGCAAACTGAGACACACACAGGCTTTGCACCAGTAGACAGGAGTGAATCATTCCAACCTAGAGGCTTTTTAACTCCAGATTTATGTTTTTTTAAAGAAAAAATAGAATTCAAATTCACAACAGCCCAGCGTGGGATTTGAACTCCTACTTTTTCAATCATCAGCTCAGGCCTTCAAATTAAAACCCATAAAAAGAGATTCATTTTCCTCCTGCTGATGTCTGACGGTCTCAGGTTTTGTATATTGTTCCCTTCGCCTCTTCTTCCATGTGTTTGAAGTCTTTGAAGTTTGTCAGACATTGGTAAACTACTTCATGTGGTGTTCTGTAAATACCTTCAATTCTGTGTATCTGGAAGGGACACAATTCAAATTCTCACCTTATTGCATCAACCAAAACCTGCAGGTCCATTCAAACAACTCTATTTCCTGTCTCTGCAAAGACAGCTCACACTTCCACAATGCAGGAATGTCTGAATGGAAACAGCTTTTGACACATTTCCCAACACGTTTGCGAACACTTTTCAGGATGAAGCTAAATTCAACTTAGAGATTGCAAGCCCCAAATTGAATCTTTTAGATGTAAAAAGTGACACAAATGAAATCCCAGATCTCTCTGTCCCTGCACCCATTTTAACATTGTACCATTTAGTTTATATCGCTTCTCCTCAGTCTTCCTTCCAAAATGCATCATTTTACATTTCTCAGCATTGAAGTTAACCTGCCCTGTGTCTGACCATTTCACCAGACTGCCTCTATCCTCCTGAGGTCTACTCCTATTCCCTTCACTGTTTCTTACATTGCAGATGGCACAATGTTGAAGTTATGCCCTGTTTACCCCAGTCTAAGTCATTCATATATCAATAAGATCAGTGGTCCTAATCAAAACCCCTGGGGAATACCACAATTTACACTGTATACAGTGAGTACTAAAGCCGAGAGGGTGCGCTGAACATTTATAAAGCTCTGGTCAGGTAACAGAGAGGGAGAGACTGGGATTCAGAGGGTAACGGAGAGGGAGAGACTGGGACTCAGAGGGTAAGAGAGAGGGAGAGACTGGGATTCAGAGGGTAACGGAGAGGGAGAGACTGGGACTCAGAGGGTAAATGAGAGGGAGAGACTGGGACTCAGAGGGTAAGAGAGAGGGAGAGACTGGGATTCAGACGGAAACAGAGAGGGAGAGACTGGGATTCAGACGGTAACAGAGAGGGAGAGTCTGGGATTCAGAGGGTAACAGAGAGGGAGAGTCTGGGATTCAGAGGGAAACAGAGAGGGAGAGACTGGGATTCAGACGGTAACAGAGAGGGAGAGTCTGGGATTCACAGGGTAACAGAGAGGGAGAGTCTGGGACTCAGAGGGTAAGAGAGAGGGAGAGACTGGGATTCACAGGGTAACAGAGAGGGAGATTCTGGGATTCAGAGGGAAACATGGAGGGAGAGACTGGGATTCAGAGAGTAACAGAGGGGGAGAGAATGGGATTCAGAGGGTAACGGAGAGGGAGAGACTGGGATTCAGAGGGTAACAGAGAGGGAGAGACTGGGATTCAGAGGGTAACAGAGAGCGAGAGACTGGGATTCAGAGGGTAACAGAGAGGGAGAGACTGGAATTCAGAGGGTAACAGAGAGCGAGAGACTGGGATTCAGAGGGTAACAGAGAGGGAGAGACTGGAATTCAGAGGGTAACAGAGAGGGAGAGTCTGGGATTCAGAGGGTAACAGAGAGGGAGAGACTGGGATTCAGAGGGTAACAGAGAGGGAGAGACTGGGATTCAGAGAGTAACAGAGAGGGAGAGACTGGGATTCAGAGGGTAACAGAGGGAAAAATAGAGTTGGCGAGGGCAACATAGAAATTTTAAGGCACAGAAAGCGGCCACTTGGCCCATCCTCTCTGTGCCAGCCGAAAACGATCAACCTATTCTAATCCCACCTTCCAGCATTTGGTCTGAGCTCTGCAGCTTACCGCACTTGAGGTGCCGATCCAGACTCCTTCTGAATGAGTTGAGGGTCTCTGCCTCAACTACCCTTTCAGGCAGTGAGTTCCAGACCATCGCGACCCTCTGGGTGAAAAAGATTTTCCTCAACTCCCCTCTAATTTTTCTGCCAATCACTTTAAATCTATGCCCCCTCGTCACTGACCTTTCTGCTATGGTTCTCTGCCCTTCACCTCCACTCCATCCAGGACCCTCAACATTTTGTACATTTCAATCAGATCTCCCCTCGGCCTTCGCTTTTCCAAGGACAACAACCCCTGCCTATCCTCATAGCTACAATTCTCCAGTCCTGGCAACATCCTAGAAAATGGGAGAGAGACAAAGTCCCGTGTTCATAACACATGGATAAAGAGGTTAATCATCTGAGCTGTAACTCTGAGATAGAGAAAGAGAGAGAGAGGGAGGGAGAGAGTGAGGGAGAGAGGGAGGGAGAGAGGGAGTGAGAGAGGGAGGGAGAGAGGGAGGGAGAGAGGGAGGGAGAGAGGGAGAATGAGAGAGAGAGAGGGAGGGAGAGAGGGAGGGAGAGAGGGAGTGAGAGAGGGAGGGAGAGAGGGAGGGAGAGAGGGAGGGAGAGAGGGAGGGAGAGATAGTGTGGGGGAGACACAAACTGAGACGTGGACAGAGGCAGCGAGAGAGAGGGAGAGCTAGAGAGGGAGAGGCTGAAGAGAGAGAGGCAGAGAGAGAGAGGCAGAGAGAGAGATAGAGACAGACAGAGAGGGAGCGATGGTGTGAGGGAGGCACAAATTGAGACATGGACAGAGGTTGAGAAAGAGAGAGAGGGAGAGACAGAGAGAGAGAGCTGGGGGAGAGACAGATAGAGAGTGAGAGAGGCACAGAGAGAGAAGGAGACACAGTGAGGCAGACATAGAGAGGCAGACAGAGAGCTAGAGAGAGACAGAGAGAGAGGGAGAGATGGTGTGAGGGAGGCACAAATTGAGACATGGACAGAGGTAGAGAGAGAGAGGGAGAGATAGAGCGAGAGAGAGAAAAAGACAGAGAGGGATAGATAGCGAGAGAGAGAGGGGGTAAGACAGATAGCGAGGGACAGAGGCAGTGTGGGAGAGGCAGTGTGAGAGAGGCAGATTAGAAGGTAGCAAATGTAACCCCACTATTTACAAAAGGAAGGAGAGAGAAAATGGGGAACTAAAGACCTGTTCGTCCAACATCAGTCATTGGGAAAATGCTCGAATCTATAATGAAGGATGTGATAACAGGACACTTAAAGAGAGATTGCGGGGGGAGGGGGGGTGCGGAAGAGAGAAATGGGGTGAGAGAGAAATGGGGGGAGAGAGATGGGGGAGAGTGCGTGAGTGAGACGGAGCAAAGGAGAGAGAGACTAGGTTAGGTGGGACAATAAGCTGTGAGCAGAACACAAATAGACGACAAAGAGAGATGGTTTGGGATAGACAGCGATAAATGTCCCAGTGTTGTGGTAACATAAAATGGCCACTGAAAATGAACCTAAAATGGCTGACTGATGTGTGTGGATTTCCACAGATGAGAGGAGAGAGAGACAGACAGACAGACGGAAAGAGAGACAAAGAGGGAGACAGAGACCAAGACACAGAGAGTGATAGCAGGATATTTGTCGTAGGACAGAAGAAGAGGAGGAGGCCATTTAGCCCCTCAACCTTGTTCTGTCATTCAAGGAGCTCATGGCTGATGTGTGATCTAACTCCATGTACCTATCTTTGCCCCTTAATACCTTTGGTTAACAAAAATCTATCAAACTCAGATTTAAAAATTAACAAGTGTCTCAGCATCAATTGCTGATTGTGGAAGAGAGTTTCAAACTGATACCACACCTGGTGTGTTGAAGTGTTTCTTCATTTCACTCCTGAAAGGTTTTTAGACTCGGTTTATATTTTTAGACTATGCCCCCATGTTCTAGACTCTGCAGCCAGTGGGAATTGTTACTCTCTGTCCACCCTATCAGTTTCCCTTATTATCTTGAAAACAATCATCAAATCACACCTGAGCCTTCAAAACTCCAGGGATACAGAGTAACTCTCCAGCTACACTGTCCCATTAAATATTCCCAAGCCAAACACAAGGTTGGGTTTGACACAGAGTAAATTTCCCTCTACACTGTCCCATCACACACTCCCAGGGCAGGAACATCATGGGGTGGATACAGAGTGAATCTCACTCTACACTGTCTGATAGAGACAGAGAGAGAGAGACAGAAAAAGAGAAACAGAGAGACATGGACTGACAGGGTGACTAAAAGAGATAGAAGGATACTTCACAGGGGATATTGGAAGAGGAAGATGCAATTCAACCACACAGCCCTGTTCCGGCATCAAATGAGATCTTGGCTGATCTGTGATGTAACTTACACCATATATCCTGCCTTTGCCCCTTATCTCTTAATACCTTTGGTTAACAAGAATCTATCAATCACAGATTTAAAAAGTAACCAATATGCCAGCAAGAAATTTGCGCAACCAATATCATGAGGGTGCGATGGCTCCCACAGTGGAATAGCTTGCTGGATGTTTAAAATGGAGACTGTTCCTTCTGGATCATCAAACGTATCTGTCTGGGCCCCAACTTCAACTACATTTCCCCATCTCCCGATGTTTTTTTCTCTCCATATCTAACTCTTATATGTTTGTGTACACAGCAGTGAAGGATTACATCAAATTAATATATCTTACATTATCCTTTTCATCCACCTCAACAATCTCTCTCTCTCCAATTTTGACCCTCTCTACAGCACTCTCTCTGCCTTCATATCTAACCCTCTCTCCCTCTGTCTCTCTCCTAATGTCAGAGATAGCAGGAGGGAGAGACAGAGAGAGAATGTTGAAGGAACTGTACTCTGTTCCTAAGCTGTGCTGAACCTGCTCTGGGAGTGTTTGATGGGCTACATTAATGGGCCGTGTACAGTCCTGGATCAGGCTGTGAAAAAGCACAGCTTGTTCAGTGTACAACGGGTCAAAGGGAACGATTCACTCCTGTCTGCTACTGGGAAGAGAGACTGACCTTAACATCAAGGCAGCGTTTGACCGAGTGTGACATCGAGGAGCCCGAGTAAAACTGAAGTCAGTGGGAATCGGGGGAAATCTCTCCACTGGTTGGAATCATACCGAGCACAAAGGAAGATGGTTTTGGTTGTTGGAAGTCAATCATCTCAGTCCCAGGCCTTCACTGCAGGAGTTTATCAGGGTAGTGTCCTCAGCCCAGCCACCTTCAACTGAGATCCCAGCAGAAAGTGCTTTAAATACTGAGCAGGTCAGACAGCATCTGTGGAGAGAGAAACAAAGTTAGTGATTCAGCTCGATGCTTTCCAGATTTCCAGCATCCACAGTATTTTGCCTCAGATAATGAAGCAATCCAGAGCCACATGCACCAAGACCCAGACAACATTCAGGTTTGGGCCGACCAGTGGGAAGTAACATTCACGTCACACAAGTGCCAGGCAATGACCATCTGCAACAAGAGAGAATCCAACCACCTCCCCTTGGCATTCAAAGCATTATCCCATCGCTGAATCCCCCAGCGTCAACATCCTGGGGAAACATTGACATCAAACTTAACTGAACGAAACACATCAATAGTTTCTTCACCCAGTGGCTGGTGGGTGTCTGGAACTCACTGCCTGAAAGGGTGGTAGAGGCAGAAACCCTCATCACATTTAAAACAATCTCTTGGATATTCACTTCTCCATGTTTAAAATGGGTAAGGAATAACTCTCCTCGTCTGCACTGCCTCATCGAACACTCTCAGAGAAGGTACAGCATATCTTCGATACAGAGTAAAGCTCCGTTTAAACATTCCCTGGAGTGTCGGATTAACCCGGCTGTGCCCGGCTCAGCCTCAAGACTCACCTGCCTCAGTCACTGAGACGCTCCTGTATCACTTGCCTTAATGTAAGTGGATGCTGGGTTTGGGAGCAGGACAGGCACACGGGATTAGGACGACTGCTCATGTGGAGGATAAACATCAGTAATCCCTCAGAGAATCAGAACAGACCAGCGAGACTCAGAAAAGGAAACTTGTGTTGAATTTGTGAGTCTTGCATTGTGGAATGCTTTAGTATTTGGTGAGAATGTTGAACCAGTGACATTTTGCCCCAGTGGGATGAATAGACACTATATGACTTGATTACAACAGTAAGGTACCGTGTGTACTGTAAATATGGACTGAAATAACAATGTAACTGATCAATTTTCAGCTGAATTTTATGACTACAGTTATACCTGCTATCCTGTCAGAATGTACATAAGACACGATGGGATGAAGTCAAAGTGACCACTGTTGAATTTGCTAGCTTGATCTTAGTGGGAACACAAGGGTTAAGTAAGTTAAAAATATTAAATGGTCAATTCACTTGTTTAAGTAAACACTGAACAGAAATGGGTCTGGAATGTCCTATGTGCTGCATTCCTACTCCTACATCTACTCTGTCAGGACCCCTCATGATTTTGAACACCTCTATCAAATCTCATCTCAAGTTTCTCTTCTCTATGGAGAACAACACCAGTTTGTCCAATCTATCCAGGTAACTGAAGTCCCTCATCCCTGGAACCTTGCTCGTGAGTCTTTTCTGCATCCTCTCTAAAGCCCCCACATCCTTCCGAAAGTACGGTGTCCAGAATTGGACACAATACTAGTTGAGGATGAAGCAATGTTTTATAAAGCTTCATCATAACCTCCTTGCTTTTATACTCTAAGCCTCTATTTACAAAACCTAGGATCCCATATGCCTTTTAACCACTTTCTCAACTAGCTCTGCCACCTTCAATTTGTGCACAGACATCCCCAGGTCTCTCTGTTCCTGCACCCACTTCCTTCTGTTCTTCGGTTCTCATAACACAGAGGGACAGGAGGACAGGGAGGTCTAGAAAGAAGGAGGGGGAGAGAGAGCAAACAAACAGGAAACACGTATGGGAACACCACCACCTGCAAGTTTCCCTTAAGTCACACACCATCCTGACTTGGAACTATATCGCTGCTCCTTCACTGTGACTGGGTCAAAATCCTGGATCTCCCTTCCTAACAGCACTGTGGGTGTACCTACCCCACATGGACTGCAGCGGTTCAAGAAGGAGGCTCAACACCACCTTCTCAAGGGCAATTATGAATGGGCAATAAATGCTGTCCTGGCCACTAACGCACACATCCAACAAATGAATCAAGAAAATAAAAATTTGACACCGAGTCACTTCAGGAAATATTAGACCAGATGACCAAAAACTTGGTCAGAGGTTGGTTTGAGGGAGAATCTTCAAAGAGGAAAGAGAGTTAGTGAGACGGTGAGGTTTGGGAAAGGAATTCCAGAGTTAGGGCCTTGGCAGCTTGAAGGCACGGCCACCAATGGTGGAACGATTCAAATTGGGGATGTTCAAGAGGCCAGAATTAGAGGATGGCAGATATTGGTGGATTGTGGAGCTGGAGGAGATTGCAGAGATAGGGAGGGGTCATTTGTGGAAGACAATTCCAAAATTCCACCATCCTTTGTGTGTAGAAGTGTTAATAAATTTCACCCTTGAAAGGGTCTTCGACTAATGTTCGATTTTTCGACTGTGCGCCTCGTCCGAGACTCCTCCAACCAGTGAGAAGAGTTTCTCTCTATCTACCCCATCAGTTTCCAGTATTGTCTTGTAAACTTTGATCAATTCACCCAGCACAGTGGCACAGTGGTTAGCACCGCAGCCTCACAGCTCCAGCGACCCGGGTTCAATTCTGGGTACTGCCTGTGTGGAGTTTGCAAGTTCTCCCTGTGTCTGCGTGGGTTTCCACCGGGTGCTCCGGTTTCCTCCCACATGCCAAAGACTTGCAGGTTGATAGGTAAATTGGCCATTAGCAATTGCCCCGAGTATTGGTGGGTGGTAGGGGAATATGGGGACAGGTGGGGAGGTGGTAGGAATATGGAATTAGTGTAGGATTAGTATTAATGGTTGGTTGATGGTCGGCACAGACTCGGTGGGCCGAAGGGCCTGTTTCAGTGCTGAATCTCTAAACTAAACTAAACTAAACACCCCTTACACTTCAAAATTCCAGGGATACAGAGTAAAGCTCCGTCTAAACTGTCCCTTCAAATGCTGCCAAGCCAAGTACAGAATGGAGTTATCTACAGAGCAAGTCTCTGTCCTCTCTGTTCTATAAAACACTCGCAGGACAGGTACAGTGTGGGGTTAGATACCGAGTAAAGCTGCCTCTATATATGCCTCTCTTTCTCCTCCTCCATCCAGATGGAGAGAGTAACAGTGAGAAAGACAGGGATAGATATAGAGAGGGAATAACAGAGAGAGGGAAGGATAGCAATGGGGAGAGATTACCAGAGAGGAAGAGATTGGGATGGAGAGTGTCGGTCAGTGTTCCTGCAAAGCTGTGTGCAGCAGCCTGGAAGGTACCACGCAGGTCCTGTTCCCTGATAAATAACACACGTCTTCGAAGATTCTTAAAAATTTAAAGGGACTGCACGTGGGTCAAAAAAAACTTGCCGTGCACAACAACTAAATTTTCTGGGAACATTGGAGCCAGCTGTAGCTCAGTGGGTAATAATCCTGCCTCTGAGTTATACGTTTGTGGGTTCAGGTCTGAACACAAAATCTAGGCTGATGTCACCCAACAGAAAATCAGAACAGACCAGCGAGACACAGAAAAGGAAACTTGTGTTGAATTTGTGAGCCTCGCTTTCTGTAATGTTTTAGTGTTTGGTCAGAATGTTGACCCAGTGAAATTTTGCCCCTGTGGCATGAGAGTTATCTGAATAGAGATTATAACATCTTATTACAACATGAAGGTACCGTGCGCACTGAGTATAACAACATTTGCAGCGTCCCATCATGTAAAATACTTTACTGGGTGTGGGATCAGAGTTTGATATTTCCAAAACACTGAGGTAAACTCGAACTTTTAATCAACCCTGGGAGGAAAGTAAACCTGGAGACTTTCAAACAGTAATCAATGTCAGATTTGATCAATTATTAGGGATTAATCAATTTAGTATACAAAGCAGACAGAATGTGCCGTTAAAGAGCGGGATATGGGTTTCCTACCAGCCTGCAGAAGGAAGTGCACCCTCTGCAGTTGTGGTATCACCAAAAGCAGCCAAATTAAAATAGCAAATTGATGTATGTGGAGTTTTACTGAGGTTCTGAGAGAGGAGAGAGAAACAGGCATAGACACAGACAGCCAGACACACACCCACACACAGAGAAACACACAGGCACACAGAGAAACACACACACAGAACCACACACACACAGAGACCGACATGCACAGACACACAGAGACCGACATGCACAGACACACACACAAACAGACTGCCCAAGGGACAGAGAGTGACAGAAGAATATTTCAATTTCTATAATATTTCAATTTCAGTTTCTATAAGATCCCCCCTCATTCTTCTGAATTCCAATGAATATAATCCCAATCTACTCAGTCTCTCCTCATAAGCCAACCCCCTCAACTCCGGAATCAACCTAGTGAACCTCCTCTGCACCCTCTCCAGTGCCTGCACATCCTTTCTCAAGTAAGGAGACCAAAACTGCACACAGTACTCCAGGTGCGGCCTCACCAGTACCTTATACAGCTGCAACATAACCTCTCTGCTTTTAAACTCAATCCCTTTCGCAATGAAGGACAAAATTCCATTTGCCTTCCTAATTACTTGCTGTACCTGCAGACCAACCTTTTGCGATTCATGCACAAGGACACCCAGGTCCCTCTGCATAGCAGCATGCTGCAACTTTATACCATTCAAGTAATAATCCTTTTTACTGTTACTCCTACCGAAATGAATAACTTCACATTTATTAACATTGTATTCCATCTGCCAGACCTTTGCCCACTCACTCAATGTATCTATGTTCCTCTGCAAAGTTTCACAGTCATCTGCACACTTTGCTCTGCCACTCATCTTAGTGTCATCTGCAAACTTTAACACCCTACACGTGGTCCCCAACTCCAAATCATCGATATAAATTGTAAATAATTGGGGTCCCAACACCGATCCCTGAGGCACACCACTAGTGACTGATTGCCAACCAGAATAGCACTCATTTATCCCCACTCTCTGCTTCCTGTTAGTCAACCAGAGAGGGAAAGGCAGTTGGAGAGACAGAGAGAGAGAGAGACGCAGAGATGGAAGGAGAGAGATGGAGTGACAGGGAGGGAAAGACAGATGGAGGGACAGAGAGAGAGAGACAGAGAGAGAAGGAGAGAGATGGAATGACAGGGAGTGAAGGACAGATGGAGGGATAGAGAGAGAGACAGAGACAGAGATAGAAGGAGAGAATGGAGTGACATCGAGGGAAGGACAGATGGAGGGATAAAGAGAGAGACATAGAGAGAAGGAGAGAGAGGGAGAGACAGAGAGGGAAAGACTGATGGAGAGAGAGAGAGACAGAGACAGAAGGAGAGAGAGGGAGAGACAGAGAGGGAAAGACAGATGGAGAGACAGAGAGAGAGGCAGAGATGGAAGGAGAGAGAGGGAGAGACAGACAGGGAAAGACAGATGGAGGGACAGAGAGAGAGACAGAGAAAGAGAGGGAAAGGCAGTTGGAGAGACAGAGAGAGAGGCAGAGATGGAAGGAGAGAGAGGGTGTGACAGGGAGGGAAAGACAGATGGAAAGAGAGAGAGAGAGAGAGAGACAGAGGTAGAAGGAGAGAGAGGGAGAGACAGAGAGGGAAAGACAGATGGAGGGACAGAGAGAGAGAGAGAGACAGAGAAAGAAGGAGAGAGAGGGAGAGACAGAGAGGGAAAGACAGATGGAGGGACAGAGAGAGAGACAGAGAAAGAAGGAGAGAGAGGGAGAGACAGAGAGGGAAAGGCAGTTGGAGAGACAGAGAGAGAGGCAGAGATGGAAGAAGAGAGAGGGTGTGACAGGGAGGGAAAGACAGATGGAAAGAGAGAGAGAGAGAGAGACAGAGGTCGAAGGAGAGAGAGGGAGAGACAGAGAAAGAAGGAGAGAGAGGGAGAGACAGAGAGGGAAAGGCAGTTGGAAAGAGAGAGAGAGAGAGACAGCGTGGGAAAGGCACATGGAGGGGCAGAGAGTGAGACAGAGAGAGAAGGAGAGAGAGGGAGTGTCAGGGAGGGAAAGACAGATGGAGGGACAGAGAGAGAGAGAGAGACAGGGAGAGAGATGGAGTGACAGGGACTGAAGGAAAGATGGAGGGATAGAGAGAGAGACAGAGAGAGGCAGAGACAGAGATCAAAGGAGAGAGATCGAGTGACGGGGAGTGAGGTGGGGGGTAGACAGATGTAGGGACAGAGAGAGAGAGGCAGAGATGGAAGGAGAGACAGGGAGTGACAGAGAGAGAAAGGCAGATGGAGGGATAGAGAGAGAGACAGAGAGAGAGAGACAGAGACCGAGATAGAAGGAGAGAGATGGAGTGACGGTGTGGGGGAGGGGGGTGGGTAGTCAGCTTGCTGACTATTTAAAATGGAGGCTATTCCTTCTGGATCATCAAAAGTGTCTGCCTGGGCCCCAACTTCATCTCCATTTCTCCCCCTCCCGATGTTTTCTTTCTCTCCATCCCTATCTCAAATAAGTTTGTGTGCACAGCAGTGAAGGATTACATCAAATTAATATATCTTACATTATCCTCTTCATCCACCTCAACAATCTCTCTCTCTCCAAGTTTGTCCCTCTCTACAGCTCTCTCTATGCCTTCATATCGAACCCTCCCTCCCTCTGTCTCTCTCCTAGTGTCAGTGATAGCAGAGAGAGAGACAGAGATAGAAGAAGAGAGAGGGAGTGACAGAAAGGGAAAGACAGATGGAGGGACAGAGAGAGAGACAGAGAGAGAGGCAGAGAGAGAGGCAGAGAGAGAGGCAGAGAGAGAGATAGAAGGAGAGAGAGGGAGTTCATGGGGGGCGGGGGGGAGACAGCTGGAGGGACAGAGAGAGAGAGAGAAGGAGAGAGAGGGACAGACAGAGAGAAGGAGAGAGGGAGTGACAGAGAGGGAAAGACAGATGGAGGGACAGAGGGAGAGACAGAGAGAGAGGCAGAGACAGAGAGAGAAGGAGAGAGAGGGAGATACCGAGAGGGAAAGACTGATAGAGAGACAGAGAGAGAGACAGAGAGTGACAGAAGAATATTTCAATTTCTATAATATTTCAATTTCAGTTTCTATAAGATCCCCCCTCATTCTTCTGAATTCCAATGAATATAATCCCAATCTACTCAGTCTCTCCTCATAAGCCAACCCCCTCAACTCTGGAATCAACCTAGTGAACCTCCTCTGCACCCTCTCCAGTGCCTGCACATCCTTTCTCAAGTAAGGAGACCAAAACTGCACACAGTACTCCAGGTGCGGCCTCACCAGTACCTTATACAGCTGCAACATAACCTCTCTGCTTTTAAACTCAATCCCTTTCGCAATGAAGGACAAAATTCCATTTGCCTTCCTAATTACTTGCTGTACCTGCAGACCAACCTTTTGCGATTCATGCACAAGGACACCCAGGTCCCTCTGCATAGCAGCATGCTGCAACTTTTTACCATTCAAGTAATAATCCTTTTTACTGTTACTCCTACCGAAATGAATGACTTCACATTTATTAACATTGTATTCCATCTGCCAGACCTTTGCCCACTCACTCAATGTATCTATGTTCCTCTGCAAAGTTTCACAGTCATCTGCACACTTTGCTCTGCCACTCATCTTAGTGTCATCTGCAAACTTTAACACCCTACACGTGGTCCCCAACTCCAAATCATCGATATAAATTGTAAATAATTGTGGTCCCAACACCGATCCCTGAGGCACACCACTAGTGACT
Organism: Heterodontus francisci; assembly: GCF_036365525.1. NCBI lineage: Eukaryota > Metazoa > Chordata > Chondrichthyes > Heterodontiformes > Heterodontidae > Heterodontus > Heterodontus francisci. The sequence continues at coordinate 7,343,425 of NC_090415.1, forward strand.
GATTGCCAACCAGAATAGCACTCATTTATCCCCACTCTCTGCTTCCTGTTAGTCAACCAGAGAGGGAAAGACAGTTGGAGAGACAGAGAGAGAGAGAGACACAGAGATGGAAGGAGAGAGATGGAGTGACAGGGAGGGAAAGACAGATGGAGGGACAGAGTGAGAGACAGAGAGAGGAGAGAGATGGAGTGACAGGGAGGGAAGGACAGATGGAGAGACAGAGAGCAAGAGACAGAGATAGAAGGAGAGAGAGGGAGTGACAGGGAGGGAAAGACAGATGGAAAGACTGAGAGAGAGAGAGGCAGAGATGGAAGGAGGGAGAGAGAGACAGAGAGGGAAAGACAGATGGAAAGGCAGAGAGAGAGGCAGAGATGGAAGGAGAGAGAGGGAGTGTCTGGGAGGGAAAGACTGACGGAGGGACAGAGAGAGAGACAGAGAGAGAAGGAGAGAGAGGGGGAGTGACAGGGAGGGAAAGACAGATGGAGGAACAGAGTGAGAGACAGAGAGAGAAGGACAGAGATGGAGTGTCAGAGATGGAAGGACAGATGGAGGGACAAGGAGAGGGAAACAGAGATACAAGGTCAGAGAGGGAGTGACAGAGAGGGAAAGACAGATGGAGAGACAGAGACGGAGAGAGAGGGAGAGACAGAGAGGGAAAGACAGATGGAGGGGCAGGGAGAGAGAGACAGAGTGAGAAGGAGAGAGAGGGAGTGACAGAGAGGGAAAGACAGATGGAAAGAGAGGGAGAGATAGACAGAGATAGAAGGAGAGAGAGGGAGTGTCAGGGAGGGACAGAGAGAGAGAGAGACAGAGAGAGAAGGAGAGAGATGGAGTGACAGAGAGGGAAAGACAGATGGAGGGACAGGGAGAGAGACAGAGATAGAAGGAGAGAGAGGGAGTGACACGGAGGGAAAGACAGATGGAAAGAGAGGGAGAGATAGACAGAGATAGAAGGAGAGAGAGGGAGAGACAGCAAGGGAAAGACAGATGGAGGGACGGAGAGAGAGACAGAGAGAGAAGGAGAGAGAGGGAGTGTCAGGGAGGGACAGAGAGAGAGAGAGACAGAGAGAGAAGGAGAGAGATGGAGTGACAGGGAGTGAAGGAAAGATGGAGGGATAGAGAGAGAGACATAGAGAGGCAGAGACAGAGATCGAGTGACAGATAGAGAAAGACAGATGGCGGGATAGAGAGAGAGACAGAGAGAGAGACAGAGATAGAAGGAGAGAGATGGAGAGTTAGGGAGGGAAAGACAGATGGAGGGACAAAGTGAGAGACAGAGAGAGCAGGAGAGAGATGGAGTGACAGGGAGGGAAAGACAGATGGAGGGATAGAGAGAGAGAGACAGAGATAGAAGGAGAGAGAGGGAGTGACTGGAGGGAAAGACAGATGGAGAGAGTGAGAGAGAGGGACAGAGATAGAAGGAGACTGAGGGAGAGACAGAGAAGGAACGACCGATGGAAAGACTGAGAGAGAGAGAGATAAGGAAACAGAGGAAGAGACAGAGAGGGAAAGACAGATGGAGGGACAGAGAGAGAGAGAGGCAGAGATTAGAATTAGAATTAGAACATTACAGCGCAGTACAGGCCCTTCGGCCCTCGATGTTGCAGAGATGGAAGGAGAGAGATGGAGAAACAGACAGGGAAAGACAGATGGAGGGACAGAGAGAGAGAGAGAGAGACAGAGACAGAGACAGAGAGAGAGGCAGAGATAGAAGGGGAGAGAGGGAGTGACAGGGAGGGAAAGACAGATGGAGAGACAGAGAGAGAGAGACAGAGACAGAGATAGAAGGAGAGAGAGGGAAAAACAGACAGGGAAAGACAGATGGAGGGACAGAGAGAGAGAGAGACAGAGAGCGAGACAGAGAGAGAAGGAGGGAGAGTGAGAGACAGAGATGGAAAGACAGATGGAGGGACAGAGAGAGAGAGAGACAGAGACAGAGATAGAAGGAGCGAGAGGGAGTGACAGAGAGGGAAAGACAGATGGAGAGACAGAGAGAGAGAGACAGAGATAGAGGAGAGAGAGGGAGAGACAGAAAGGGAAAGACAGATGGAGGGACAGAGAGAGAGAAGGAGAGATTTGGAGTGACAGGGAGGGAAGGACAGATGGAGGGATAGAGAGAAATGGACAGAGATAGAAGGAGAGATTTGGAGTGACAGGGGGGAAAGACAGATGGAGAGACAGAGAGAGAGAGAGACAGAGACAGAGAGAGAAGCTTAGATAGGGAGTGACAGGGAGGGAAAGACGGATGGAAAGTCAGAGAGAGAGAGAGACAGAGATAGGAGAGAGATGGAGAGACTGAGAAGGAAAGACAGATGGAGGGACATAGAAAGAGACAGAGATAGAAGGAGAGAGTGGGAGAGACAGGGAAGGAAGGAAAGACAGAGGGACAGAGAGAGAGAGAGAGACAGACAGAGATAGAAGGAGAGAGAGGGAGAGACAGAGAGGGAAAGACAGATGGAGGGACAGAGTGAGAGACACGGAGGAGAGAGATGGAGTGACAGTGAGGGAAGAACAGATGGAGGGATAGAAAGAGAGAGACAAATAGAAGGAGAGAGGGAGTGACATAAAGGGAAAGACAGATGGAGGAACAAAGAGAGAAACAGAGAGAGAGGCAGAGAGAGAAAGAGAAGGAGAGAGAGGGAGAGACAGAGAAGGAGAGAGAGGGAGAGACAGAGAAGGAGAGACAGATGGAGAGACAGAGAGAGAGAGACAGAGATAGAAGGACAGAGAAGGGAGTGACAGAGAGGGAAAGACAGATGGAGGGACAGAGTGAGAGACAGAGAGGAGAGAGATGGAGTGACAGTGAGGGAAGGACAGATGGAGAGACAGAGAGAGAGAGGCAGAGATGGAAGGAGAGAGATGGAGTGACAGGGAGGGAAGAACAGATGGAGGGATAGAAAGAGAGAGACAAATAGAAGGAGAGAGGGTGTGACAGAAAGGGAAAGACAGATGGAAAGACAGAGATAGAGGGAGAGACATAGAGCGAAAGACAGAAGGAGAGACAGAGAGAGCGAATGGCAGAGATGGAAGGAGAGAGAGGGAGAGACAGGGATGGAAATACAGATGGAAAGACAGAGAGACAGACTGAGAGAGAAGCAGAGAGAGGGAGTGTCAGGGAGGGAAAGACAAATGGAGGGACAGACAGAGGGAGGGAAAGACAGATGGAGTGACTGAGATAGAGAGAGGCAGAGATGGACGGTGAGAGAGGGAGTGACAGGGCCCCTTGGATGTCAAGGATCAAACCGGGTACGATAAGGCACAAGAGGGAAGCTTATGTCAGATACCGAGAGCTCAATACAACAGAAAGCTGAGAGGAGTGTAGAAAGTTCAAGGGTGAAATTAAAAATCAAATTAGGAGAGCAAAGAAATGGCCGGAAAATAATCTGACCATTAAAAGCAAAGAAATCACAAAGATGTTTTATAAATACATGAAGAGCAAGAGGATAAATAAGGATAGAGTATTAGGGACCAAAAAGGGAATGTGTGTATGGAGGTGGGAGATGTGGGCACGGTTCTTAATGAATACTTTGTCTCCCTCTTTATAAAAGAGGGGGAACGATGCAGATATTGTAGTTAAAGAGGAGGAGTGTGAAATATTGGATGGGATAAACAGAGTGAGAGGGAAATATTAAGGTGTTTGGCAACTTTCAAAGTGGATAAATGGTCAGGCCTGGATGCATTGGAACCAGTTCAGAGAAGGTTCACTCGGCTGATTCCTGGGATGAAGGGGTTGTCTTATGAGGAATGGTTGAACAGGTTGGGCCTATACTCATTGGACTTTAGAAGAATGAGAGGTGATCTTATTGAAACATACTAAATACTTAAAGGGATAGACAGGTTAGATGCAGGTAAGATGTCTCCTTTGGTTCGGGAGTCGAGAACCAGGGGACGCAATTTCAAAATCAGGGGGAAGCCACTGAGGTCAGAGATGGGGAGAAATGTCTTTGCTCAGAGTGTTGTGAATCTTTGGAATTCTCTACTCCAGTGGGCTGTGGAAGCTCAGGCTGGAAAAAAGGCATTGAAGTGGATGATCAGCCATGATCGTATTGAATGGCGGAACAGGCTCGATGGGCTGAATGGCCTACTCCTGTTCCTATGTTCCCAAGCTGCTGAAATAGTTTCTCCCAAACTACCCCATCAGTTCCCCTTAATATCTCAACATCTTTGAACAAATCACCTTGATCCTCCTAAATTCCAGGCAATAAATCCCTAGTTTGTGCAATATCACCTCGTAATTTAACCCTTGGAGTCCAGTTATCATTCTGGTAAATCTACACTGCAATCAAATGGACATGGACCCCCCAAAGTCTCTTTCAACCTCCAGTGTTTCTAGCTTTTCACCATTTATAAAGTACTCTGTTCTGGACTTTTTTACTGACATTGAAATCTAACTGCCACAGTTTTGCCCATTTATTTAAGATATTAATATCTCTTTGTAATTTGATGCTTCCAGCTACACTGCTTACAATGCTGCCTATTTTTGTGTCATTGGTAAACTTGGGTATGTTGCATTCTACCACATCATCTTAAATCATTAATAAATGCAGCAAAACTGAGACACACACGGGCTTTGCACCAGTAGACAGGAGTGAATCATTCCAACCTCGAGGCTTTTTAACTCCAGATTTATGTTTTTTGAAAGAAAAAATAGAATTCAAATTCACAACAGCCCTGTGTGGGATTTGAACTCCGGCTTTTTCAATCATCAGCTCAGGCCTTCAAATTAAAACCCATAAAAACAGATTCATTTTCCTGCTGCTGTTGTCTGACTGTCTCAGGTTTTGTATATTGTTCCCTTCGCCTCTTCTTCCATGTGTTTGAAGTCTTTGAAGTTTGTCAGACATTGGTAAACTACTTCATGTGGTGTTGTGTAAATACCTTCAATTCTGTGTATCTGGAAGGGACACAATTCAAATTCTCACCTCATTGCATCAACTAAAACCTGCAGGTCCATTCAAACAACTCTATTTCCTGTCTCTGCAAAGACAGCTCACACTTCCACAATGCAGGAATGTCTGAATGGAAACAGCTTTTGACACATTTCCAAACATGTTTGCTAACACTTTTCAGGATAAAGCTAAATTCAACTTAGAGATTGCAAGCCCCAAATTGAATCTTTTAGATGTAAAAAGTGACACAAATGAAATCCCAGATCTCTCTGTCCCTGCACCCATTTTAACATTGTACCATTTAGTTTATATCGCTTCTCCTCAGTCTTCCTTCCAAAATGCATCATTTGACATTTCTCAGCATTGAAGTTAACCTGCTATGTGTCTGACCATTTCACCAGACTGCCTCTATCCTCCTGAGGTCTACTCCTATTCCCTTCACTGTTTATTACATTGCAAATGGCACAATGTTGAAGTTATGCCCTGTTTACCCCAGTCTAAGTCATTCATATATCAATAAGATCAGTGGTCCAAATCAAAACCCCTGGGGAATACCACAATTTACACTGTATACAGTGAGTACAAAAGCCGAGAGGGTGCGCTGAACATTTATAAAGCTCTGGTCAGGTAACAGAGAGGGAGAGACTGGGATTCAGAGGGTAACGGAGAGGGAGAGACTGGGATTCAGAGGGAAACATAGAGGGAGAGTCTGGGATTCAGAGGGTAACGGAGAGGGAGAGACTGGGATTCAGAGGGAAACATAGAGGGAGAGTCTGGGATTCAGAGGGTAACAGAGAGGGAGAGACTGGGACTCAGAGGGTAACGGAGAGGGAGAGACTGGGACTCAGAGGGTAACATAGAGGGAGAGACTGGGATTCAGAGGGTAAGAGAGAGGGAGAGTCTGGGATTCACAGGGTAACAGAGAGGGAGAGTCTGGGATTCAGAGGGAAACATAGAGGGAGAGACTGGGATTCAGAGGGTAACAGAGAGGGAGAGACTGGGATTCAGATGGTAACAGAGAGGGAGAGTCTGGGATTCAGAGGGAAACAGAGAGGGAGAGACTGGGATTCAGACGGTAACAGAGAGGGAGAGTCTGGGATTCAGAGGGTAACAGAGAGGGAGAGTCTGGGATTCACAGGGTAACAGAGAGGGAGAGTCTGGGATTCAGAGGGAAACATAGAGGGAGAGACTGGGATTCAGAGGGTAACAGAGAGGGAGAGACTGGGATTCAGAGGGTAACAGAGAGGGAGAGTCTGGGATTCACAGGGTAACAGAGAGGGAGAGTCTGGGATTCAGAGGGAAACATAGAGGGAGAGACTGGGATTCAGAGGGTAACAGAGAGGGAGAGACTGGGATTCAGATGGTAACAGAGAGGGAGAGTCTGGGATTCAGAGGGAAACAGAGAGGGAGAGACTGGGATTCAGACGGTAACAGAGAGGGAGAGTCTGGGATTCAGAGGGTAACAGAGAGGGAGAGTCTGGGATTCAGAGGGTAACAGAGAGCGAGAGTCTGGGATTCAGAGGGTAACAGAGAGGGAGAGACTGGGATTCAGAGGGTAACAGAGAGGGAGAGACTGGGATTCAGAGGGTAACAGAGAGGGAGAGACTGGGTTTCAGAGGGTAACAGAGAGGGAGAGTCTGGGATTCAGAGGGTAACAGAGAGGGAGAGACTGGGATTCAGAGGGTAACAGAGAGGGAGAGACTGGGATTCAGAGGGTAACAGAGAGGGAGAGACTGGGATTCAGATGGTAACAGAGAGGGAGAGTCTGGGATTCAGAGGGAAACAGAGAGGGAGAGACTGGGATTCAGACGGTAACAGAGAGGGAGAGTCTGGGATTCAGAGGGTAACAGAGAGGGAGACTCTGGGATTCAGAGGGTAACAGAGAGGGAGAGACTGGGATTCAGAGGGTAACAGAGAGGGAGAGACTGGGATTCAGAGGGTAACAGAGAGGGAGAGTCTGGGATTCAGAGGGTAACAGAGAGGGAGAGTCTGGGATTCAGAGGGTAACAGAGAGGGAGAGACTGGGATTCAGAGGGTAACAGAGAGGGAGAGTCTGGGATTCAGAGGGTAACAGAGAGGGAGAGACTGGGATTCAGAGGGTAACAGAGAGGGAGAGACTGGGATTCAGAGGGTAACAGAGAGGGAGAGTCTGGGATTCACAGGGTAACAGAGAGGGAGAGTCTGGGATTCAGAGGGTAACAGAGAGGGAGAGACTGGGATTCAGAGGGTAACAGAGAGGGAGAGACTGGGATTCAGAGGGTAACAGAGAGGGAGAGACTGGGATTCAGATGGTAACAGAGAGGGAGAGTCTGGGATTCAGAGGGAAACAGAGAGGGAGAGACTGGGATTCAGACGGTAACAGAGAGGGAGAGTCTGGGATTCAGAGGGTAACAGAGAGGGAGAGTCTGGGATTCAGAGGGTAACGGAGAGGGAGAGACTGGGATTCAGAGGGTAACAGAGAGGGAGAGACTGGGATTCAGAGGGTAACAGAGAGGGAGAGACTGGGATTCAGAGGGTAACAGAGGGAAAAATAGATTTGGCGAGGGCAACATAGAAATTTTAAGGCACTGAAAGCGGCCACTTGGCCCATTCTCTCTGTGCCAGCCGCAAAACGATCAACCTATTCTCATCCCACCTTCCAGCATTTGGTCCGAGCACTGCAGCTTACCGCACTTGAGGTGCCTATCCAGACTCCTTCTGAATGAGTTGAGGGTCTCTGCCTCAACTACCCTTTCAGGCAGTGAGTTCCAGACCATCGCGACCCTCTGGGTGAAAAAGATTTTCCTCAACTCCCCTCTAATTTTTCGACCAATCACTTTAAATCTATGCCCCCTCATCACTGACCTTTCTGCTATGGTTCTCTGCCCTTCACCTCCACTCCATCCAGGACCCTCAAAATTTTGTACATTTCAATCAGATCTCCCCTCAGCCTTCTCTGTTCCAAGGACAACAACCCCTGCCTATCCTCATAGCTACAATTCTCCAGTCCTGGCAACATCCGAGACAAAGTCCCGTGTTCATAACACATGGATAAAGAGGTTAATCATCTGAGCTGTAACTCTGAGACAGAGACAGAGAGGGCGAAAGAGAGAGAGAGAGGGAGGGAGAGAGGGAGGGAGAGAGGGAGGGAGAGAGGGAGGGAGAGAGGGAGGGAGAGAGGGAGGGAGAGAGGGAGGGAGAGAGGGAGGGAGAGATGGTGTGGGGGAGACACAAACTGAGACGTGGACAGAGGCAGCGAGAGGGAGAAAGGGAGAGATAGAGAGGGATAGGCAGAGAGAGAGAGAGGCAGAGAGAGAGATAGAGAGAGACAGAGAGGGGGAGCGATGGTGTGAGGGAGGCACAAATTGAGACATGGACAGAGGTTGAGAAAGAGAGAGAGGGAGAGACAGAGAGAGAGAGCTGGGGGAGAGACAGATAGAGAGTGAGAGAGGCACAGAGAGAGTAGGAGACACAGAGAGGCAGACAGAGAGCTAGAGAGAGACAGAGAGAGGGAGAGATGGTGTGAGGGAGGCACAAATTGAGACATGGACAGAGGTAGAGAGAGAGAGAGGGAGCGATAGAGCGAGAGAGAGAAAAAGACAGAGAGGGAGAGATAGCGAGAGAGAGAGGGGGGTAAGACAGATAGCGAGGGACAGAGGCAGTGTGAGAGAGGCAGATTAGAAGGTAGCAAATGTAACCCCACTATTTACAAAAGGAAGGAGAGAGAAAATGGGGAACTAAAGACCTGTTCGTCTAACATCAGTCATTGGGAAAATGTTCGAATCTATAATAAAGGATGTGATAACAGGACACTTAAAGAGAGATTACAGGGGGTGGGGGGAGAGAGAAATGGGGGGAGAGAGAAATGGGGGGGAGAGAGATGGGGGAGAGTGTGTGAGTGAGACGGAGCAAAGGAGAGAGATACTAGGTTAGGTGGGACAATAAGCTGTGAGGAGAACACAAATAGATTACAAAGAGAGATGGTTTGGGATAGACAGCGATAAATGTCCCAGTGTTGTGGTAACATAAAATGGCCACTGAAAATGAACCTAAAATGGCTGACTGATGTGTGTGGATTTCCACAGATGAGAGGACAGAAAGATAGACAAAGAGGGAGACAGAGACCAAGACACAGAGAGTGATAGCAGGATATTTGTCGTAGGACAGAGGAAGAGGAGGAGGCCATTTGGCCCCTCAACCCTGTTCTGTCATTCAATGAGCTCATGGCTGATGTGTGATCTAACTCCATGTACCTATCTTTGTCCCTTAATACCTTTGGTTAACAAAAATCTATCAAACTCAGATTTAAAAATTAACAAGTGTCTCAGCATCAATTGCTGATTGTGGAAGAGAGTTTCAAACTGATACCACACCTGGTGTGTTGAAGTGTTTCTTCATTTCACTCCTGAAAGGTTTTTAGACTAGGTTTATATTTTTAGACTATGCCCCCATGTTCTAGACTCTGCAGCCAGTGGGAATTGTTACTTTCTGTCCACCCTATCAGTTTCCCTTATTATCTTGAAAACAATCATCAAATCACACCTGAGCCTTCAAAATTCCAGGGATACAGAGTAAATCTCCAGCTACACTGTCCCATTAAATATTCCCAAGCTAAGCACAATGTTGGGTTTGACACAGAGTAAATTTCCCTCTACACTGTCCCATCACACACTCCCAGGGCAGGAACATCATGGGGTGGATACAGAGTGAATCTCACTCTACACTGTCCGATAGAGACAGAGAGAGAGAGACAGAAAAAGAGAAACAGAGAGACATGGACTGACAGGGTGACTAAAAGAGATGGAAGGATACTTCACAGGGGATATTGGAAGAGGAAGATGCAATTCAACCGCTGGTTGGAATCATACCGAGCACAAAGGAAGATGGTTTTGGTTGTTGGAAGTCAATCATCTCAGTCCCAGGACATCGCTGCAGGAGTTTATCAGGGTAGTGTCCGAGGCCCAGCCATCTTCAGCTGAGACCCCAGCAGAAAGTGCTTTAAATACTGAGCAGGTCAAGCAGCATCTGTGGAGAGAGAAACAGAGTTAGTGATTCAGCTCGATGCTTTCCAGATTTCCAGCATCCACAGTATTTTGCCTCAGATAATGAAGCAATCCAGAGCCACATGCACCAAGACCCGGACAACATTCAGGCTTGGGCCGACCAGTGACAAGTAACATTCACGTCACACAAGTGCCAGGCAATGACCATCTGCAACAAGAGAGAATCCAACCACCTCCCCTTGGCATTCAAAGCATTATCCCATCGCTGAATCCCCCAGCGTCAACATCCTGGGGAAACATTGACATCAAACTTAACAGAACGAAACACATCAATAGTTTCTTCACCCAGTGGCTGGTGGGTGTCTGGAACTCACTGCCTGAAAGGATTAGTATAAAATGGGTGGTTGATGGCCGGCACAGACTGGGCGGGCCGAAGGGCCTGTTTCAGTGCTGTATCTCTAAACCAAACTGAAATAAACACCCCTTACACTTCAAAATTCCAGGGATACAGAGTAAAGCTCCGTCTAAACTGTCCCTTCAAATGCTGCCAAGCCAAGTACAGAATGGATTTATCTACAGAGCAAATCTCTGTCCTCTCTGTTCCATAAAACACTCGCAGGACAGGTACAGTGTGGGGTTAGATACCGAGTAAAGCTGCCACTATATATGCCTCTCTTTCACCTCCTCCATCCAGATGGAGAGAGTAACAGTGAGAAAGACAGGGATAGATATAGAGAGGGAATAACAGAGAGAGGGAAGGATCGCAATGGGGAGAGATTACCAGAGAGGAAGAGATTGGGATGGAGAGTGTCGGTCAGTGTTCCTGCAAAGCTGTGTGCAGCAGCCTGGAAGGTACCACGCAGGTCCTGTTCCGTGATAAATAACACACGTCTTCGAAGATTCTTAAAAATTTAAAGGGACTGCACGTGGGACAAAAACAACTTGCCGTGCACAACAACTAAATTTTCTGGGAACATTGGAGCCAGCTGTAGCTCAGTGGGTAATAATCCTGCCTCTGAGTTATACGTTTGTGGGTTCAGGTCCGAACACAAAATCTAGGCTGATGTCACCCAACAGAAAATCAGAACAGACCAGCGAGACACAGAAAAGGAAACTTGTGTTGAATTTGTGAGCCTCGCTTTCTGTAATGTTTTAGTGTTTGGTCAGAATGTTGACCCAGTGAAATTTTGCCCCTGTGTCATGAGAGTTATCTGAATAGAGATTATAACATCTTATTACAACATGAAGGTACCGTGCGCACTGAGTATAACAACATTTGCAGCGTCCCATCATGTAAAATACTTTACTGGGTGTGGGATCAGGGTTTGATATTTCCAAAACACTGAGGGAAACTCGGACTTTTAATCAGCCCTGGGAGGAAAGTAAACCTGGAGACTTTCAAACAGTAATCAATGTCAGATTTGATCAATTATTAGGGATTCATCAATTTAGTATACAAAGCAGACAGAATATGCCGTTAAAGAGCGGGATATGGGTTTCCTACCAGCCTGCAGAAGGAAGTGCACCCTCTGCAGTTGTGGTATCACCAAAAGCAGCCAAATTAAAATAGCAAATTGATGTATGTGGAGTTTTACTGAGGTTCTGAGAGAGGAGAGAGAAACAGGCATAGACACAGACAGCCAGACACAGACACACACACAGAGAACCACACACACAGAACCACACACAGAGAACCACACACACAGAACCACACACACAGAACCACACACACACACAGAGACACACACACACACACAGAGAAACACACACACAGAACCACACACACACAGACCGACATGCACAGACACACAGACCGACATGCACAGATACACAGAGACCGACATGCACAGACACACACACAAACAGACTGCCCAAGGGACAGAGAGTGACAGAAGAATATTTCAATTTCTATAATATTTCAATTTCAGTTTCTATAAGATCCCCCCTCATTCTTCTGAATTCCAATGAATATAATCCCAATCTACTCAGTCTCTCCTCATAAGCCAACCCCCTCAACTCTGGAATCAACCTAGTGAACCTCCTCTGCACCCTCTCCAGTGCCAGTACATCCTTTCTCAAGTAAGGAGACCAAAACTGCACACAGTACTCCAGGTGCGGCCTCACCAGTACCTTTATACAGCTGCAACATAACCTCTCTGCTTTTAAACTCAATCCCTTTCGCAATGAAGGACAAAGTTCCATTTGCCTTCCTAATTACTTGCTGTACCTGCAGACCAACCTTTTGCGATTCATGCACAAGGACACCCAGGTCCCTCTGCATAGCAGCATGCTGCAACTTTTTACCATTCAAGTAATAATCCTTTTTACTGTTACTCCTACCGAAATGAATAACTTCACATTTATTAACATTGTATTCCATCTGCCAGACCTTTGCCCACTCACTCAATGTATCTATGTTCCTCTGCAAAGTTTCACAGTCATCTGCACACTTTGCTCTGCCACTCATCTTAGTGTCATCTGCAAACTTTAACACCCTACACGTGGTCCCCAACTCCAAATCATCGATATAAATTGTAAATAATTGTGGTCCCAACACCGATCCCTGAGGCACACCACTAGTGACTGATTGTCAACCAGAAGAGCACTCATTTATCCCCACTCTCTGCTTCCTGTTAGTCAACCAGAGAGGGAAAGGCAGTTGGAGAGACAGAGAGAGAGAGAGACGCAGAGATGGAAGGAGAGAGATGGAGTGACAGGGAGGGAAAGACAGATGGAGGGACAGAGAGGGAGACAGAGAGAGGAGAGAGATGGAGTGACAGGGAGGGAAAGACAGATGGAGGGACAGAGAGAGAGACAGAGAGAGGAGAGAGATGGAGTGACAGGGAGGGAAAGACAGATGGAGGGACAGAGAGAGAGACAGAGAGAGGAGAGAGATGGAGTGACAGGGAGGGAAAGACAGATGGAGACAGAGAGTGAGAGACAGAGATAGAAGGAGAGAGAGAGAGAGTGGCAGAGACAGAGATAGAAAGAGAGAGAGGGAGAGTTAGGGAGGGAAAGACAGATGGAGGGACAGAGAGTGAGAGACAGAGATAGAAGGAGAGAGAGAGAGAGTGACAGGGTGGGAAAGACAGATGGAAAGACTGAGAGAGAGAGAGGCAGAGATGGAATTAGAGAGAGGGAGGGATAGGGAGGGAAAGACAGATGGAGAGACAGAGAGAGAGAGAGATAGAAGGAGAGAGAGGGAGAGACAGAGAGGGAAAGACAGATGGAGGGACAGAGAGGGAGACAGAGGGAGTGGCAGAGACAGAGATAGAAAGAGAGAGAGGGAGAGTTAGGGAGGGAAAGACAGATGGAGGGACAAAGTGAGAGACAGAGAGAGCAGGAGAGAGATGGAGTGACAGGGAAGGAAAGACAGATGGAGGGACAGAGAGGGGGAAGAGAGATAGAGGGGGAGAGATAGAGATAGAGTGGGGAGAGAGAGATAGAGGGGGAGAGAGAGATAGTGGGGGGAGAGAGAGATAATGGTGGGAGAAAGAGACAGTCGGGGGAGAGAGAGATAGAGGGGGGAGAGAGAGATAGAGGGGGGAGAGAGAGGTAGAGGGGGGAGAGAGAGAGGGGGGAGAGAGAGATAGAGAGGGCAGAGAGAGATAGAGGGGGGAGAGAGAGCTGGAGGGGGGAGAGAGAGCTGGAGGGGGGAGAGAGAGATAGACGGGTTAGAGAGAGATAGAGGGGTTAGAGAGAGATAGAGGGGTTAGAGAGAGATAGAGGGGGGAGAGAGAGATAGAGCTCGGAGAGAGAGATAGTGGGGGGAGAGAGAGACAGTGGGGGGAGAGAGAAACAGGGGGGAGAGAGCGATAGAGCGGGTTGAGAGAGATAGAGGGGGTAGAGAGAGATAGAGGGGGTAGAGAGAGATAGAGGGGGGAGCGAGAGATAGAGGGGGGAGCAAGAGATAGAGGGGGGAGAGAGAGATAGAGGGGGGAGAGAGAGATAGAGGGGGGAGAGGGAGATAGAGGGGGGAGAGGGAGATAGAGGGGGGAGAGGGAGATAGAGGGGGGAGAGGGAGATAGAGGGGGGAGAGGGAGATAGAGGGGGGAGAGGGAGATAGAGGGGGGAGAGGGAGATAGAGGGGGGATAGGGAGATAGAGGGGGGATAGGGAGATAGAGGGGGGATAGGGAGATAGAGGGGGGATAGGGAGATAGAGTGGGGAGAGGGAGATAGAGGGGAAGAGGGAGATAGAGGGGGAGAGGGAGATAGAGGGGGTTGAGGGAGATAGAGGGGGTTGAGGGAGATAGAGGGGGTTGAGGGAGATAGAGGGGGTTGAGGGAGATAGAGGTGAAGAGGGAGATAGAGGGGGTTGAGGGAGATAGAGGGGGTTGAGGGAGATAGAGGTGAAGAGGGAGATAGAGGGGGAGAGGGAGATAGAGGGGGAGAGGGAGATAGAGGGGGTTGAGGGAGATAGAGGGGGTTGAGGGAGATAGAGGTGAAGAGGGAGATAGAGGTGAAGAGGGAGATAGAGGTGAAGAGGGAGATAGAGGGGGAGAGAGAGATAGAGGGGGTTGAGGGAGATAGAGGGGAGAGAGGGAGATAGAGGGGAGAGAGGGAGATAGAGGGGGTTGAGGGAGATAGAGGGGGTTGAGGGAGATAGAGGGGGTTGAGGGAGATAGAGGTGAAGAGGGAGATAGAGGTGAAGAGGGAGATAGAGGGGGAGATAACAAACTTGGAGGAGATGCAAACAGTGTTGATGACATCAATCGACTACAACAGGACATCGATAGGTGAGCAGAATGGGCAGACAAGTGGCAGAAGGAATTTAATACAGGGAAATGTGAGATGGGCAGAAAGGATAGGGAGAGGGAATACAGACATAATGGCCCAGTTCTAGGGAGTGTGCAGGGACAGAGAGACCTGGGGATACATGTACATACATCTTTGAAGGTGGCAGGACATATTGAGAAAGTAGTCAGCAAAGCATATGGGATCTTGGGCTTCATAAATAGAGATTTTGAGTACAAAAGCATGAAGGTTATGCTGTATGTTTATAAACCTCTGGTTAGGCCACGACCAGAACACTGCATCCAATTCTGGTGACCACACTTTAGGAAGGATGTGAGAGTCCTTTGTAGGGAGCAGAGGGGATGGTGGATCCAGGGATGGGGGATTTTAGCAAAGTGGACTGGAAACAGCTACTTGAAGGTCAATCAGTGTCAGAGCAGTGAGAGTTACTGAGGGTTGATATCAAATATGTTCACACAAAGACAAACAGGGTGGGACTCCCAAATCTAGAGCCCCTTGGATGTCAAGGATCAAACCGGGTACGATAAGGCACAAGAGGGAAGCTTATGTCAGATACCGAGAGCTCAATACAACAGAAAGCTGAGAGGAGTGTAGAAAGTTCAAGGGTGAAATGAAAAAGCAAATTAGGAGAGCAAAGAAATGGCCGGAAAATAATATTACCATTAAATCAAAGAAATCACAAAGATGCTTTATAAATACATGAAGAGCAAGAGGATAAATAAGGATAGAGTATTAGGGACCAAAAAGGGAATGTGTGTATGGAGGTGGGAGATGTGGGCATGGTTCTTAATGAATACTTTGTCTCCCTCTTTATAAAAGAGGGGGAACGATGCAGATATTGTAGTTAAAGAGGAGGAGTGTGAAATATTGGAGGGATAAACAGAGTGAGAGGGAAATATTAAGGTGTTTGGCAACTTTCAAAGTGGATAAATGGTCAGGCCTGGATGCATTGGAACCAGTTCAGAGAAGGTTCACTCGGCTGATTCCTGGGATGAAGGGGTTGTCTTATGAGGAATGGTTGAACAGGTTGGGCCTATACTCATTGGAGTTTAGAAGAATGAGAGGTGATCTTATTGAAACATACTAAATACTTAAAGGGATAGACAGGTTAGATGCAGGTAAGATGTCTCCTTTGGTTCGGGAGTCTAGAACCAGGGGACACAATTTCAAAATAAGGGGGAAGCCACTTAGGTCAGAGATGGGGAGAAATGTCTTTGCTCAGAGGGTTGTGAATCTTTGGAATTCTCTACCCCAGTGGGCTGTGGAAGCTCAGTCTGGGAAAAAGGCATTGAAGTGGATGATCAGCCATGATCGTATTGAATGGCAGAGCAGGCTCGATGGGCTGAATGGCCTACTCCTGTTCCTATGTTCCCAAGCTGCTGAAATAGTTTCTCCCAAACTATGCCATCAGTTCCCCTTAATATCTCAACATCTTTGAACAAATCACCTTGATCCTCCTAAATTCCAGGCAATAAATCCCTAGTTTGTGTAATATCACCTCGTAATTTAACCCTTGGAGTCCAGTTATCATTCTGGTAAATCTACACTGCACTCAAATGGACATGGACCCCCCCAAAGTCTCTTTCAACCTCCAGTGTTTCTAGCTTTACACCATTTATAAAGTACTCTCGTCTTTTTTTACTGACATTGAAATCTAACTACCACAGTTTTGCCCATTTATTTAAGATATTAATATCTCTTTGTAATTTGATGCTTCCAGCTACACTGCTTACAATGCTGCCTATTTTTGTGTCATTGGTAAACTTGGGTATGTTGTATTCTACCTCATCATCTTAAATCATTAATAAATACAGCAAACTGAGACACACACGGGCTTTGCACTAGTAGACAGGAGTGAATCATTCCAACCAAGAGGCTTTTTAACTCCAGATTTATGTTTTTTGAAGGAAAAAATAGAATTCAAATTCACAACAGCCCAGCGTGGGATTTCAACTCCTACTTTTTCAATCATCAGCTCAGGCCTTCAAATTAAAACCCATAAAAAGAGATTCATTTTCCTGCTGCTGTTGTCTGACTGTCTCAGGTTTTGTATATTGTTCCCTTCTCCTCTTCTTCCATGTGTTTGAAGTCTTTGAAGTTTGTCAGACATTGGTAAACTACTTCATGTGGTGTTGTGTAAATACCTTCAATTCTGTGGATCTGCAAGGGACACAATTCAAATTCTCACCTTATTGCATCAACTAAAACCTGCAGGTCCATTCAAACAACTCTATTTCCTGTCTCTGCAAAGACAGCTCACACTTCCACAATGCAGGAATGTCTGAATGGAAACAGCTTTTGACACATTTCCAAACATGTTTGCTAACACTTTTCAGGATGAAGCTAAATTCAACTGACAAGATTGCAAGCCCCAAATTGAATCTTTCAGATTTAAAAAGTGACACAAATGAAATTCCAGATCTCTCTGTCCCTGCACCCATTTTAACATTGTACCATTTAGTTTATATCGCTTCTCCTCAGCCTTCCTTCCAAAATGCATCATTTGACATTTCTCAGCATTGAAGTTAACCTGCCCTGTGTCTGACCATTTCACCAGGTGTCAAGAGGACATAAAGTTTACAAAGAGATTTCGATAGGTTAAGTGAGTGAGCAAAAAATTGGCAGATGGAGTATAATGTGGGAAAATGTGAGCTTGTCCACTTTAGCAGGAAGAATAAAAATCAGTATATTATTGAAATGGAGAGAGACTGCAGAACTGTACGGTACAGAGGGATCTGGGTGTCCTGGTACATGAATCACAAAATGTTACCGTGTAGCTACAGCGAGTGATTAGGAAGCAAATGGAATGTTGTTGTTTATTGCAAGGTGAATAGAATATCAAAGTAGGGAAGTGTTGTTACAGCTGTACAGGGCATAAGTTAGACGACGTCTGCAGGATTGTGGACACTTTTGGTCCCCTTACTGAAGAAATTATATAATTGCATTCGAAGTAGTTCAGAGAAGGTTCACTGGGCTGATTCCTGGGATGAAGGGGTTATCTTATGAGGAAAGGTTGAACAGGTTGGGTCTATACCCACTGGAGTTTAGAAGAATGAGAGGTGATCTGAGTGATCTATGCTGTCACATCACACACTCCCAGGGCAGGAACATCATGGGGTGGATACAGAGTGAATCTCACTCTACACTGTCTGATAGAGACAGAGAGAGAGACAGAAAGAGAGAAACAGAGAGACATGGACTGACAGGGTGACTAAAAGAGATAGAAGGATATTTAACAGGGGATATTGGAAGAGGAGGATGCAATTTAACCCCACAACTCTGTTCCTGCATTCAATGAGATCTTGGCTGATCTGTGATCAAACTTACACCATATATCCTGCCTTTGCCCCTTATCTCTTAATACCTTTGGTTAACAAGAATCTATCAATCACAGGTTTAAAAATTAACCAATAAGCCAGCATGAAATTTCCACAAACAGTATCATGAGGGTGTGATGGCTCCCACAGTGGAATAGCTTGCTGAATATTTAAAATTGAGACAGAGAGAGAGAGACAGAGATAGGAGAGAGAGGGAGAGACAGAGAGGGAAAGACAGATGGAGGAACAGAGAGAGTGACAGAGATGGAAGGAGAGAGAGGGAGAGACAGGGAGGGAAAGACAGATGGAGGGATAGAGAGAGAGAGATACAGTGATAGAAGGAGAGAGAGGGAGAGGCAGAGAGGGAAAGACAGATGGAGAGCGAGAGAGAGAGAGTGGCAGAGATGGAAGGAGAGAGAGGGAGAGACAGGGAGGGACGGACAGATGGAGGGATAGAGAGAGAAGGAGAGAGATGGAGTGACAGGGAGGGAAGGACAGATGGAGGGATAGAGACAGAGAGAGGCAGAGACAGAGAGAAAAGGAGAGAGTGGGAGATACACAGAGGGAAAGGCAGTTGGAAAGACAGCGAGTGAGAGACAGAGAGAGAAGGAGAGAGAGGGAGTGTCTGGGAGGAAAAGACAGATGGAGGGACAGAGTGAGAGACAGAGAGAGAAGGAGAGAGAGGGAGTGACAGGGAGGGAAAGACAGATCGAGGGACAGAGTGAGAGACAGAGAGAGAAGGAGAGAGATGGAGTGATGGAGGGAAGGACAGATGGAGGGATAGAGAGAGAAACAGAGAGAGAAAGACAGAGAGGGAGTGACAGAGAGGGAAAGACAGATGGAGAGAGAGAGAGAGAGAGGCAGAGGTGGAAGGAGAGAGAGGGAGTGACAGAGAGGGAAAGACAGATGGAGGGACAGGGAGAGAGACAGAGAGAGAGGCAGAGACAGAGAGAGTAGAAGAGAGAGGGAGAGAGAGGGAGAGAAAGACAGATGGAGGGACAGAGAGAGACACAGAGACAGAAGGAGAGAGAGGGAGAGACAGAGAGGGAAAGACAGATGGATGGACAGAGAGAGAGACAGAGAGAGAGAGAGTAGAAGAGAGAGGGAGTGTCAGGGAGGGAAAGTCAGATGGAGGGATAGAGGGAGAGAGAGAGAGACAGAGATAGATGGAGAGAGAGGGTGTGACAGAGACACAGAGAGAGAGGCAGAGACGGAGAGAGAAGGAGAGAGTGGGAGAGAAACAGAGGCAAAGGCAGTTGGAGAGACAGAGAGAGAGAAGCAGAGATCGAAGGAGAGAGAGGGAGTGACAAGGAGGGAAAGACAGATGGAAAGACAGAGAGAGGGAGAGACAGAGAAAGAAGGAGAGAGAGGGAGAGACAGAGAGGGAAAGACAGATGGAGGAACAGAGAGAGAGACAGAAATGGAGGAGAGAGAGGGAGGGAAAGGGAGGGAAAGACAGATGGAGAGACAGAGAGAAAGAGAGAGATAGAAGGAGAGAGAGGGAGAGACAGGGAGGGAAGGACCGACGGAGGGATCGAGAGAGAGAGACAGAGATAGAAGGAGAGAGAGGGAGAGGCAGAGAGGGAAAGACAGATGGAGAGACAGAGAGAGAGAGGCAGAGATGGAAGGAGAGAAAGGGAGTGATAAGGAGGGAAAGACAGATGGAGAGACAGAGAGAAAGAGAGAGAGAGAAGGAGAGACAGGGAGGGAAGGACAGATGGAGGGATAGAGGGATAGAGAGAGAGACAGCAATAGAAGGAGAGAGAGGGAGTGACAGAGAGACAAAGAGAGAGGGAGAGACAGAGAGAGAAGGAGGGAGTGGGAGAGAAACAGAGGCAAAGGCAGTTGGAGAGACAGAGAGAGAGAGAAGCAGAAATGGAAGGAGAGAGAGGGAGTGACAAGGAGGGAAAGACTAATGGAAAGACAGAGAGAGAGAGACAGAGAGAGAAGGAGAGAGTGGGAGTGTCAGGGAGGGAAAGACAGATGGAGGGACAGAGACAGAGAGACAGAGATAGAAGGAGAGAGATGGAGAGACAGGGAGGGAAGGACAGATGGAGGGATAGAGGGATAGAGAGAGCAACAGAGATAGAAGGACAGAGAGGGAGTGTCAGGGAGGGTAAGACAGATGGAGAGACAGAGAGACAGAGATAGAAGGAGAGAGAGGGAGTGACAGAGAGGGAAAGACAGATGGAGGGACAGAGAGAGAGACAGAAATAGAAGGAGAGAGATGGAGAGACGGGAGGGAAGGACAGATGGAGGGATAGAGGGATAGAGAGATAGACAGCAATAGAAGGAGAGAGAGGGAGCGACAGAGAAGGAAAGACAGATGGAGGGAAAGAGAGAGAGACAGAGATGGAAGGAGAGAGATGGTGAGACAGGGAGGGAAGGACAGATGGAGGGATAGAGGGATAGCGAGATAGACAGCAATAGAAGGAGAGAGAGGGAGTGACAGAGAGACAAAGAGAGAGGGAGAGACAGAGAGAGAAGGAGGGAGTGGGAGAGAAACAGAGGCAAAGGCAGTTGGAGAGGCAGAGAGAGAGAGAAGCAGAGATGGACGGCGAGAGAGGGAGTGACAAGGAAGGAAAGACAGATGGAAAGACAGAGAGAGAGAGACAGAGAAAGAAGGAGAGAGAGGGAGAGACAGGAAGGGAAAGACAGATCGAGGGACAGAGTGAGAGACAGAGAGAGAAGAACAGAGAGGGAGTGACAGAGGGAATGACAGATGGAGAGACAGAGAGAGAGAGGCAGAGGTGGACGGAGAGAGAGGGAGTGACAGGGAGGGAAAGACAGATGGAAAGACAGAGAGAGAGAGACGGAGATAGAAGGAGAGAGAGGGAGAGACAGAGAGGGAAAGGCAGATGGAGAGACAGAGAGAGAGAGGCAGAGATGGAAGGAGAGAGAGGGAGAGACAGAGAAGGAAAGACAGAAGGAGGGACATAGAGAGAGACAGAGATAGAAGGAGAGAGAGAGTGTGTCAGGGAGGGAAAGACAGATGGAGAGACAGAGAGAGAGAGAGAGATAGAAGGAGAGAGAGGGAGAGACAGGGAGGGAAGGACCGACGGAGGGATCGAGAGAGAGAGACAGAGATAGCAGGAGAGAGAGGGAGAGGCAGAGAGGGAAAGACAGATGGAGAGACAAAGTGAGAGACAGAGAGAGAAGGAGAGAGAGGGAGAGATAGAGGGAAAGACAGATGGAGGGACAGAGAGAGAGACAGAGAGAGAGGGAGAGACAGAGAGTAGGAGAAAGGGAGTGACAGAGAGGGAAAGACAGATGGAGGGACAGAGAGAGAGACAGAGATAGAAGGAGAGAAATGGAGAAACAGAGAGGGAAAGACTGATGGAGGGACAGAGAGAGAGACAGAGAGAAGCAGAGACAGAGATAGAAGAACAGAGACAGAGATGGAAAGACAAATGGAGGGACAGAGAGAGAGACAGATATAGGAGAGAAATGGAGAAACAGACAGGGAAAGACTGATGGAGGGACAGAGAGAGAGACAGAGTGAAGCAGATAGAAGGACAGAGACAGAGGGGGAAAGACAAATGGAGGAACAGAGAGAGAGACAGAGAGAGAGAGACAGAGATAGAAGGACAGGGAGGGCAGGACAGATGGAGGGACAGACAGAGAGACAGTGAAAGAAGGAGAGAAATGGAGAAACAGACAGGGAAAAACTGATGGAGGGACAGAGAGAGAGACAGAGTGAAGCAGATAGAAGGACAGAGACAGAGAGGGAAAGACAAATGGAGGAACAGAGAGAGAGACTGAGAGAGAGAGACAGAGATAGAAGGACAGGGAGGGCAGGACAGATGGAGGGACAGAGAGGGAGACAGAGGGAGTGGCAGAGACAGAGATAGAAAGAGAGAGAGGGAGAGTTAGGGAGGGAAAGACAGATGGAGGGACAAAGTGAGAGACAGAGAGAGCAGGAGAGAGATGGAGTGACAGGGAGGGAAAGACAGATGGAGGGACAGAGAGGGGGAAGAGAGATAGAGGGGGAGAGAGAGAGATAGAGGGGGAGAGAGAGATAGAGCGGGGAGAGAGAGACAGAGTGGGGAGAGAGAGACAGAGGGGGAGAGAGAGATAGTGGGGGGAGAGAGATAGTGGTGGGAGAGAGAGATAATGGTGGGAGAGAGAGATAATGGTGGGAGAGAGAGACAGTGTGGGGAGAGAGAGATAGAGGGGGGAGAGAGAGAGAGAGAGATAGAGAGGGCAGAGAGAGATAGAGGGGGGAGAGAGAGCTGGAGGGGGGAGAGAGAGCTGGAGGGGGGAGAGAGAGCTGGACGGGGGAGAGAGAGCTGGACGGGGGAGAGAGAGCTGGACGGGGGAGAGAGAGATAGAGGGGTTAGAGAGAGATAGAGGGGGGAGAGAGAGATAGAGGGCGGAGAGAGAGATAGAGCTCGGAGAGAGAGATAGTGGGGGGAGAGAGAGACAGTGGGGGGAGAGAGAGACAGTGGGGGGAGAGAGAAACAGGGGGGAGAGAGAAACAGGGGGGAGAGAGCGATAGAGTGGGTTGAGAGAGATAGAGGGGGTAGAGAGAGATAGAGGGGGGAGCGAGAGATAGAGGGGGTAGAGAGAGATAGAGGGGGGAGCGAGAGATAGAGGGGGGAGAGAGAGATAGAGGGGGGAGAGAGAGATAGAGGGGGTTGAGGGAGATAGAGGTGAAGAGGGAGATAGAGGGGGAGAGAGAGATAGAGGGGGAGAGAGAGATAGAGGGGGGAGAGGGAGATAGAGGGGGGAGAGGGAGATAGAGGGGGGAGAGGGAGATAGAGGGGGTTGAGGGAGATAGAGGGGGAGAGAGAGATAGAGGGGGAGAGGGAGATAGAGGGGGAGAGGGAGATAGAGGGGGTTGAGGGAGATAGAGGGGGTTGAGGGAGATAGAGGGGGTTGAGGGAGATAGAGGTGAAGAGGGAGATAGAGGGGGAGAGAGAGATAGAGGGGGAGAGAGAGATAGAGGGGAGAGAGGGAGATAGAGGGGAGAGAGGGAGATAGAGGTGAAGAGGGAGATAGAGGGGGAGATAACAAACTTGGAGGAGATGTAAACAGTGTTGATGACATCAATCGACTACAACAGGACATCGATAGGTGAGCAGAATGGGCAGACAAGTGGCAGAAGGAATTTAATACAGGGAAATGTGAGATGGGCAGAAAGGATAGGGAGAGGGAATACAGACATAATGGCCCAGTTCTAGGGAGTGTGCAGGGACAGAGAGACCTGGGGATACATGTACATACATCTTTGAAGGTGGCAGGACATATTGAGAAAGTAGTCAGCAAAGCATATGGGATCTTGGGCTTCATAAATAGAGATTTTGAGTACAAAAGCATGAAGGTTATGCTGTATGTTTATAAACCTCTGGTTAGGCCACGACCAGAACACTGCATCCAATTCTGGTGACCACACTTTAGGAAAGATGTGAGAGTCCTTTGTAAGGAGCAGAGGGGATGGTGGATCCAGGGATGGGGGATTTTAGCAAAGTGGACTGGAAACAGCTACTTGAAGGTCAATCAGTGTCAGAGCAGTGAGAGTTACTGAGGGTTGATATCAATGAATACTTTGTCTCCCTCTTTATAAACGAGGGGGAACGATGCAGATATTGTAGTTAAAGAGGAGGAGTGTGAAATATTGGATGGGATAAACAGAGTGAGAGGGAAATATTAAGGTGTTTGGCAACTTAGAAAGTGGATAAATGGTCAGGCCTGGATGCATTGGAACCAGTTCAGAGAAGGTTCACTCGGCTGGTTCCTGGGATGAAGTGGTTGTCTTATGAGGAATGGTTGAACAGGTTGGGCCTATACTCACTGGACTTTAGAAGAATGAGAGGTGATCTTATTGAAACATACTAAATACTTAAAGGGATAGACAGGTTAGATGCAGGTAAGATGTCTCCTTTGGTTCGGGAGTCCAGAACCAGGGGACACAATTTCAAAATCAGGGGGAAGTCACTTAGGTCAGAGATGGGGAGAAATGTCTTTACTCAGAGGGTTGTGAATCTTTGGAATTCTCTACTCCAGTGGGCTGTGGAAACTCAGTCTGGGAACCCATAAAAAGAGATTCATTTTCCTCCTGCTGTTGTCTGACTGTCTCAGGTTTTGTATATTGTTCCCTTCGCCTCTTCTTCCATGTGTTTGAAGTCTTTGAAGTTTGTCAGACATTGGTAAACTACCTCATGTGGTGTTTTGTAAATACCTTCAATTCTGTGGATCTGCAAGGGACACAATCCAAATTCTCACCTTATTGCATCAACTAAAACCTGCAGGTCCATTCAAACAACTCTATTTCCTGTCTCTGCAAAGACAGCTCACACTTCCACAATGCAGGAATGTCTGAATGGAAACAGCTTTTGACACATTTCCCAACATGTTTGCTAACACTTTTCAGGATAAAGCGAAATTCAACTTAGAGATTGCAAGCCCCAAATTGAATCTTTTAGATGTAAAAAGTGACACAAATGAAATCCCAGTTCTCTCTGTCCCTGCACCCATTTTAACATTGTACCATTTAGTTTATATCGCTTCTCCTCAGTCTTCCTTCCAAAATGCATCATTTTACATTTCTCAGCATTGAAGTTAACCTGCTATGTGTCTGACCATTTCACCAGACTGCCTCTATCCTCCTGAAGTCTACTCCTATTCCCTTCACTGTTTATTACATTGCAAATGGCACAATGTTGAAGTTATGCCCTGTAAACCCAAGTCTAAGTCATTCATATATCAATAAGATCAGTGGTCCTAATCAAAACCCCTGGGGAATACCACAATTTACACTGTATACAGTGAGTACAAAAGCCGAGAGGGTGTGCTGAACATTTATAAAGCTCTGGTCAGGTAACAGAGAGGGAGAGACTGGGATTCAGAGGGTAACAGAGAGGGAGAGACTGGGATTCAGAGAGTAACAGAGAGGGAGAGACTGGGATTCAGAGAGTAACAGAGGGAAAAATAGAGTTGGCGAGGGCAACATAGAAATTTTAAGGCACAGAAAGCGGCCACTTCACCCATTCTCTCTGTGCCAGCCGAAAAACGATCAACCTATTCTCATCCCACCTTCCAGCATTTGGTCCGAGCACTGCAGCTTACCGCACTTGAGGTGCCTATCCAGACTCCTTCTGAATGAGTTGAGGGTCTCTGCCTCAACTACCCTTTCAGGCAGTGAGTTCCAGACCATCGCGACCCTCTGGGTGAAAAAGATTTTCCTCAACTCCCCTCTAATTTATCGACCAATCACTTTAAATCTATGCCCCCTCGTCACTGACCTTTCTGCTATGGTTCTCTGCCCTTCACCTCCACTCCATCCAGGACCCTCAACATTTTGTACATTTCAATCAGATCTCCCCTCAGCCTTCTCTGTTCCAAGGACAACAACCCCTGCCTATCCTCATAGCTACAATTCTCCAGTCCTGGCAACATCCTAGAAAATGGGAGAGAGACAAAGTCCCGTGTTCATAACACATGGATAAAGAGGTTAATCATCTGAGCTGTAACTCTGAGACAGAGACAGAGAGGGAGAAAGAGAGAGAGAGAGGGAGAGAGAGAGGGAGGGAGAGAGGGAGGGAGAGAGGGAGGGAGAGAGGGAGGGAGAGAGGGAGGGAGAAATGGTGTGGGGGAGACACAAACTGAGACGTGGACAGAGGAAGCGAGAGGGAGAAAGGGAGAGAGAGAGAGAGGCAGAGAGAGAGATAGAGAGAGACAGAGAGAGAGGGAGCGATGGTGTGAGGGAGGCACAAATTGAGACATGGACAGAGGTTGAGAAAGAGAGAGAGGGAGAGACACAGAGAGAGAGCTGGGGGAGAGACAGATAGAGAGTGAGAGAGGCACAGAGAGAGAAGGAGACACAGAGAGGCAGACATAGAGAGGCAGACAGAGAGCTAGAGAGAGACAGAGAGAGAGGGAGAGATGGTGTGAGGGAGGCACAAATGGAGACATGGACAGAGGTAGAGAGAGAGAGGGAGAGATAGCGAGAGAGAGAGGGGGGTAAGACAGATAGCGAGGGACAGAGGCAGTGTGAGAGAGGCAGAGTGAGAGAGGCAGATTAGAAGGTAGCAAATGTAACCCCACTATTTACAAAAGGAAGGAGAGAGAAAATGGGGAACTAAAGACCTGTTCGTCTAACATCAGTCATTGGGAAAATGCTCGAATCTATAATAAAGGATGTGATAACAGGACACTTAAAGAGAGATTGCGGGGGGAGGGGGTGGCGGAAGAGAGAAATGGGGTGAGAGAGAAATGGGGGGGAGAGAATGGGGGGAGAGTGCGTGAGTGAGACGGAGCAAAGGAGAGAGATACTAGGTTAGGTGGGTCAATAAGCTGTGAGGAGAACACAAATAGACTACAAAGAGAGATGGTTTGGGATAGACAGCGATAAATGTCCCAGTGTTGTGGTAACATAAAATGGCCACTGAAAATGAACCTAAAATGGCTGACTGATGTGTGTGGATTTCCACAGATGAGAGGAGAGAGAGAGAGACAGACAGAAAGAGAGACAAAGAGAGAGAGACAAAGAGGGAGACAGGGACCAAGACACAGAGAGTGATAGCAGGATATTTGTCGGAGGACAGAGGAAGAGGAGGAGGCCATTTGGCCCCTCAACCCTGTTCTGTCATTCAATGAGCTCATGGCTGATGTGTGATCTAACTCCATGTACCGATCTTTGTCCCTTAATACCTTTGGTTAACAAAAATCTATCAAACACAGATTTAAAAATTAACAAGTGTCTCAGCATCAATTGATGTTTGTGGAAGAGAGTTTCAAACTGATACCACACCTGGTGTGTTGAAGTGTTTCTTCATTTCACTCCTGAAAGGTTTTTAGACGAGGTTTATATTTTTAGACTATGCCTCCATGTTCTAGACTCTGCAGCCAGTGGGAATTGTTACTCTCTGTCCACCCTATCAGTTTCCCTTATTATCTTGAAAACAATCATCAAATCACACCTGAGCCTTCAAAATTCCAGGGATACACAGTAAATCTCCAGCTACACTGTCCCATTAAATATTCCCAAGCCAAGCACAATGTTGGGTTTGACACAGAGTAAATTTCCCTCTACACTGTCCCATCACACACTCCCAGGGCAGGAACATCATGGGGTGGATACAGAGTGAATCTCACTCTACACTGTCCGATAGAGACAGAGAGAGAGAGAGACAGAAAAAGAGAAACAGAGAGACATGGACTGACAGGGTGACTAAAAGAGATGGAAGGATACTTCACAGGGGATATTGGAAGAGGAAGATGCAATTCAACCACACAGCCCTGTTCCGGCATCAAATGAGATCTTGGCTGATCTGTGATGTAACTTACACCATATATCCTGCCTTTGCCCCTTATCTCTTAATACCTTTGGTTAACAAGAATCTATCAATCACAGATTTAAAAAGTAACCAATATGCCAGCAAGAAATTTGCGCAACCAATATCATGAGGGTGCGATGGCACCCACAGTGGAATAGCTTGCTGGATGTTTAAAATGGAGACTGTTCCTTCTGGATCATCAAACGTATCTGTCTGGGCCCCAACTTCAACTACATTTCCCCATCTCCCGATGTTTTTTTCTCTCCATATCTAACTCTTATATGTTTGTGTACACAGCAGTGAAGGATTACATCAAATTAATATATCTTACATTATCCTTTTCATCCACCTCAACAATCTCTCTCTCTCCAATTTTGTCCCTCTCAACAGCCCTCTCTCTGCCTTCATATCTAACCCTCTCTCCCTCCGTCTCTCTCCTAATGTCAGAGATAGCAGGAGGGAGAGACAGAGAGAGAATGTTGAAGGAACTGTACTCTGTTCCTAAGCTGTGCTGAACCTGCTCTGGGAGTGTTTGATGGGCTACATTAATCGGCCGTGTACAGTCCTGGATCAGGCTGTGAAAAAGCACAGCTTGTTCAGTGTACAACGGGTCAAAGGGAACGATTCACTCCTGTCTGCTACTGGGAAGAGAGACTGACCTTAACATCAAGGCAGCGTTTGACCGAGTGTGACATCGAGGAGCCCGAGTAAAACTGAAGTCAGTGGGAATCGGGGGAAATCTCTCCACTGGTTGGAATCATACCGAGCACAAAGGAAGATGGTTTTGGTTGTTGGAAGTCAATCATCTCAGTCCCAGGACATCACTGCAGGAGTTTATCAGGGTAGTGTCCTCAGCCCAGCCATCTTCAACTGAGATCCCAGCAGAAAGTGCTTTAAATACTGAGCAGGTCAGACAGCATCTGTGGAGAGAGAAACAAAGTTAGTGATTCAGCTCGATGCTTTCCAGATTTCCAGCATCCACAGTATTTTGCCTCAGATAATGAAGCAATCCAGAGCCACATGCACCGAGACCCGGACAACATTTAGGTTTGGGCCGACCAGTGACAAGTAACATTCACGTCACACAAGTGCCAGGCAATGACCATCTGCAACATGAGAGAATCCAACCACCTCCCCTTGGCATTCAAAGCATTATCCCATCACTGAATCACCCAGCGTCAACATCCTGGGGAAATATTGACATCAAACTTAACAGAACGAAACACATCAATAGTTTCTTCACCCAGTGGCTGGTGGGTGTCTGGAACTCACTGCCTGAAAGGATTAGTATAAAATGGGTGGTTGATGGCCGGCACAGACAGGGCGGGCCGAAGGGCCTGTATAAGTGCTGTATCTCTAAACCAAACTGAAATAAACACCCCTTACACTTCAAAATTCCAGGGATACAGAGTAAAGCTCCGTCTAAACTGTCCCTTCAAATGCTGCCAAGCAAGTACAGAATGGAGTTATCTACAGAGTAAATCTCTGTCCTCTCTGTTCCATAAAACACTCGCAGGACAGGTACAGTGTGGGGTTAGATACCGAGTAAAGCTGCCTCTATATATGCCTCTCTTTCACCTCCTCCATCCAGATGGAGAGAGTAACAGTGAGAAAGACAGGGATAGATATAGAGAGGGAATAACAGAGAGAGGGAAGGATAGCAATGGGGAGAGATTACCAGAGAGGAAGAGATTGGGATGGAGAGTGTCGGTCAGTGTTCCTGCAAAGCTGTGTGCAGCAGCCTGGAAGGTACCACGCAGGTCCTGTTCCGTGATAAATAACACACATCTTCGAAGATTCTTAAAAATTTAAAGGGACTGCACGTGGGACAAAAACAACTTGCCGTGCACAACAACTAAATTTTCTGGGAACATTGGAGCCAGCTGTAGCTCAGTGGGTAATAATCCTGCCTCTGAGTTATACGTTTGTGGGTTCAGGTCCGAACACAAAATCTAGGCTGATGTCACCCAACAGAAAATCAGAACAGACCAGCGAGACACAGAAAAGGAAACTTGTGTTGAATTTGTGAGCCTCGCTTTCTGTAATGTTTTAGTGTTTGGTCAGAATGTTGACCCAGTGAAATTTTGCCCCTGTGGCATGAGAGTTATCTGAATAGAGATTATAACATCTTATTACAACATGAAGGTACCGTGCGCACTGAGTATAACAACATTTGCAGCGTCCCATCATGTAAAATACTTTACTGGGTGCGGGATCAGGGTTTGATATTTCCAAAACACTGAGGTAAACTCGAACTTTTAATCAGCCCTGGGAGGAAAGTAAACCTGGAGACTTTCAAACAGTAATCAATGTCAGATTTGATCAATTATTAGGGATTAATCAATTTAGTATACAAAGCAGACAGAATATGCCGTTAAAGAGCGGGATATGGGTTTCCTACCAGCCTGCAGAAGGAAGTGCACCCTCTGCAGTTGTGGTATCACCAAAAGCAGCCAAATTAAAATAGCAAATTGATGTATGTGGAGTTTTACTGAGGTTCTGAGAGAGGAGAGAGAAACAGGCATAGACACAGACAGCCAGACACACACCCACACACAGAGAAACACACACACACACAGACCGACATGCACAGACACACAGAGACCGACATGCACAGACACACAGAGACCGACATGCACAGACACACACACAAACAGACTGCCCAAGGGACAGAGAGTGACAGAAGAATATTTCAATTTCTATAATATTTCAATTTCAGTTTCCATAAGATCCCCCCTCATTCTTCTGAACTCCAATGAATATAATCCCAATCTACTCAGTCTCTCCTCATAAGCCAACCCCCTCAACTCTGGAATCAACCTAGTGAACCTCCTCTGCACCCTCTCCAGTGCCAGTACATCCTTTCTCAAGTAAGGAGACCAAAACTGCACACAGTACTCCAGGTGCGGCCTCACCAGTACCTTATACAGCTGCAACATAACCTCTCTGCTTTTAAACTCAATCCCTTTCGCAATGAAGGACAAAATTCCATTTGCCTTCCTAATTACTTGCTGTACCTGCAGACCAACCTTTTGCGATTCATGCACAAGGACACCCAGGTCCCTCTGCATAGCAGCATGCTGCAACTTTTTACCATTCAAGTAATAATCCTTTTTACTGTTACTCCTACCGAAATGAATAACTTCACATTTATTAACATTGTATTCCATCTGCCAGACCTTTGCCCACTCACTCAATGTATCTATGTTCCTCTGCAAACTTTCACAGTCATCTGCACACTTTGCTCTGCCACTCATCTTAGTGTCATCTGCAAACTTTAACACCCTACACGTGGTCCCCAACTCCAAATCATCGATATAAATTGTAAATAATTGTGGTCCCAACACCGATCCCTGAGGCACACCACTAGTGACTGATTGCCAGCCAGAATAGCACTCATTTATCCCCACTCTCTGCTTCCTGTTAGTCAACCAGAGAGGGAAAGGCAGTTGGAGAGACAGAGAGAGAGAGAGACGCAGAGATGGAAGGACAAAGTGAGAGACAGAGAGAGAAGGAGAGCGATGGAGTGACGGGGAGGGAAGGAAAGATGGAGGGATAGAGAGAGGGAGACAGAAATCGAAGGAGAGAGGAGTGACAGAGAGGGAAAGACAGATGGAGGGACAGAGAGAGAGACAGAGATAGAAGGAGAGAAATGGAGAAACAGAGGGAAAGACTGATGGAGGGACACAGAGAGAGACAGAGAGAAGCAGAGACAGAGATAGAAGAACAGAGACAGAGATGGAAAGACAAATGGAGGGACAGAGAGAGAGACAGATATAGGAGAGAAATGGAGAAACAGACAGGGAAAGACTGATGGAGGGACAGAGAGAGAGACAGAGTGAAGCAGATAGAAGGACAGAGACAGAGGGGGAAAGACAAATGGAGGAACAGAGAGAGAGACAGAGAGAGAGAGACAGAGATAGAAGGACAGGGAGGGCAGGACAGATGGAGGGACAGACAGAGAGACAGTGATAGAAGGAGAGAAATGGAGAAACAGACAGGGAAAAACTGATGGAGGGACAGAGAGAGAGACAGAGTGAAGCAGATAGAAGGACAGAGACAGAGAGGGAAAGACAAATGGAGGAACAGAGAGAGAGACTGAGAGAGAGAGACAGAGATAGAAGGACAGGGAGGGCAGGACAGATGGAGGGACAGACAGAGAGAGAGAGACAGAGATAGAAGGAGAGAGAGGGAAGGACAGATGGAGGGACAGAGTGAGGGACAGAGAGAGAAGGAGAGAGATGGAGTGACAGGGAGTGACAGGGAGGGTCGGATAGATGGAGGGATAGAGCGACAGAGACAGAGATAGAAGGACAGAGAGGGAGAGACAGAGAGGGAGGCAGAGACAGGGAGAGAAGGAGAGAGAGGGAGAGACAGAAAGGTAAAGGCTGTTGGAGAGACAGAGAGAGCGAGACAGAGTGAGACGCAGAGACAGAGATAGAAGGCGAGAGAGGAAGTGACAGGGAGGGAAGGACAGATGGAGGGATAGAGAGAGCGACAAAGAGAGAAGGAGAGAAATGGAGTGACAGGGAGGGAAGGATAGATGGAGGGATAGAACGAGAGAGAGAGATAGAAGGAGAGAGAGGGAATGACAAGGAGGGAAAGACAGATGGAAAGAGAGAGAGACAGAGATGGAAGGAGAGAGATGGTGAGACAGGGAGGGAAAGACAGATGGAGGGATAGAGGGATAGCGAGATAGACAGCAATAGAAGGAGAGAGAGGGAGTGACAGAGAGAGAAGGAGGGAGTGGGAGAGAAACAGAGGCAAAGGCAGTTGGAGAGACAGAGAGAGAGAGAAGCAGAGATGTACGGCGAGAGAGGGAGTGACAAGGAGGGAAAGACAGATGGAAAGACAGAGAGAGAGAGACAGAGAAAGAAGGAGAGAGAGGGAGGGACAGGAAGGGAACGACAGATCGAGGGACAGAGTGAGAGACAGAGAGAGAAGAACAGAGAGGGAGTGACAGAGGGAATGACAGATGGAGAGACAGAGATAGAAGGAGAGAGAGGGAGGGACAGAGAGGGAAAGACAGATGGAGGGACAAAGTGAGAGACAGAGAGAGAAGGAGAGAGATGGAGTGACAGGGAGGGAAGGTCAGATGGAGGGATGGAGAGAGAGAGACGGAGAGAGAGGGAGTGACGGGGGGAAGACAGATGGAGGGACAGAGAGAGAGAGAAGGAGAGAGAGGGAGAGACAGAGAGAAGGAGAGAGGTAGTGACAGAGAGGGAAAGACCGATGGAGGGACAGACAGAGACACAGAAAGAGTGGCAGAGACAGAGAAAGGAGGAGAGATTGGGAGTGTCAGAGAGGGAAAGACAGATGGAGGGACAGACAGAGAGAGACAGGGAGAGAGATGGAGTTACGGGGAGGGAAGGACAGATGGAGGGATAGAGAGAGAGACAGAGAGAGAGGCAGAGAGAGAGGGAGAGACAGAGAGGGAAAGACAGAGAGGGAAAGACAGAGAGGGAAAGACAGATGGAGAGGCAGAGATCGAAGGAGAGAGAGACAGAGATAGGAGAGTGAGGGAGTGACAGAGAGGGAAAGGCAGATGGAGGGACAGAGAGAGAGACAGATAGAGAGGCAGAGAGAGAGAGACACACACAGATAGAAGGAGACAGTCGGAGAGACAGAGAGAGAGGCAGAGACAGAGAGAGAAGGAGAGAGAGGGAGAGACAGAAAGGGAACGACAGATGGAGAGACAGAGAGAGAAGGAGAGAGAGGGAGAGACAGAGAGAGAGGCAGAGACAGAGAGAGAAGGAGAGAGAGGGAGGGACCGAAAGGGAAAGACAGATGGAGAGACAGAGAGAGAGACACACACAGATAGAAGGAGAGAGAGGGAGAGACAGAGAGGAAAAGGCAGATGGAGGGGCAGAGAGAGAGAAATTAAGAGAGAGAGATAGAAGGAGAAAGACATAGAGACAGAGAGGGAAAGACAGAAGGAGGGACAGAGAGAGAGACAGAGAGAGAGACAGAGAGAGTGGCAGAGACAGAGATAGAAGGAGAGAGAGGGAGTGTCAGGAGGAGGGGGAGAGGGAGATAGAGGGAGAGAGACAGATAGATAGAGGGGGAGACAGACAGAGGGGGAGACAGACAGAGGGGGAGACAGACAGATAGAGGGGGAGACAGACAGATAGAGGGGGAGGCAGACAGATAGAGGGGGAGAGGGAAATAGAGGGGCAGAGGGAGATAGAGGGGCAGAGAGAGATAGAGGGGCAGAGAGAGATAGGGGGGGAGAGGGAGAGAGAGGGGGGAGAGGGAGAGAGAGGGGGGGAGAGGGAGAGAGTGAGATAGAGGGCGAGAGACAGATCGATGGGGAGAGTGAGATAGAGGGGGGATTGGGAGATAGAGGGCGAGAGACAGATCGATGGGGAGAGTGAGATAGAGGGGGAGAGGGAGATAGAGGGGGAGAGGTAGATAGAGGGTGGAGACGGAGATAGAGGGGGAGAGATGGATGGGGTAGAGGGTGGTGAACCTGTGGAATTCTCTACCGCAGAAGGCAGTGGAGGCCAAGTCATTAAATATATTCATGGAAGAGAGAGATATATTTCGAAATGTCAAAGGGATCAAGGGGTATGGGGAGAAAGTGGGAACAGGGTACTGAATTAGACCATCGGTCATGATCTTTATTGAATGACGGAGCAGGCCCAAAGGGCCGAATGGCCTGCTCCTGCTCCTATTTTCTATGTTTCTATGAGAGAGGTGGATTGAGAGAGGGAGAGATAGAGAGAGGAGAAAGAGAGAGAGAAGGAGAGATAGAGATGGAGCGAGGTGACCCTGATATTCTCTCTCTCTCACACACACATCCAGACACACACAGACACATACATAAAGGGACAGACACACACACAGACAGACACACACACACACACAGACAGAGACACACACACAGACAGAGACACCCACACAGACAGAGACACACACACACACAGACACACAGACAGACACACACACACAAACAGATTTTACAATCCACGCTGATGTCAGTAAAAATGACCAACAGAACCTCAGTAACAATCCCCAGTGTCTGCCCAGTCCTGTAGAGAGACAGAGAGAGAGAGATAGGGCAGTGACAGAGAAAGACAGTGAAAGAGGTAGGACAAAACAGCTTGTAGGAGAAACTTTACATTTATTTGTGTTCCACAGATTTTATTAAAAGTTGAAAGGGACTGGACACTGGAAAAGCTGTCAACACACAACAACAACACTGAGAGACTTTAGATGTGAGGGAAGGGGAGACACACTTTAAAATCCACACTGATGTCAGTAAAAATCCCCAAACACAACCTCAGTAACAATCCCCATTATCTGCCCAGTCCTGTATTGTGGGTATATGTCAAATATGTTCACACAAAGACAAACAGGGTGGGACTCCCAAATCTAGAGCCCCTTGGATGTCAAGGATCAAACCGGGTACGATAAGGCACAAGAGGGAAGCTTATGTCAGATACCGAGAGCTCAATACAACAGAAAGCTGAGAGGAGTGTAGAAAGTACAAGGGTGAAATTAAAAAGCAAATTGGGAGAGCAAAGAAATGGCCGGAAAATAATATTACCATTAAATCAAAGAAATCACAAAGATGTTTTATAAATACATGAAGAGCAAGAGGATAAATAAGGATAGAGTATTAGGGACCAAAAAGGGAATGTGTGTGTGGAGGTGGGAGATGTGGGCATGGTTCTTAATGAATACTTTGTCTCCCTCTTTATAAACGAGGGGGAACGATGCAGATATTGTAGTTAAAGAGGAGGAGTGTGAAATATTGGATGGGATAAACAGAGTGAGAGGGAAATATTAAGATGTTTGGCAACTTTGAAAGTGGATAAATGGTCAGGCCTGGATGCATTGGAACCAGTTCAGAGAAGGTTCACTCGGCTGATTCCTGGGATGAAGGGGTTGTCTTATGAGGAATGGTTGAACAGGTTGGGCCTATACTCATTGGAGTTTAGAAGAATGAGAGGTGATCTTATTGAAACATACTAAATACTTAAAGGGATAGACAGGTTAGATGCAGGTAAGATGTCTCCTTTGGTTCGGGAGTCTAGAACCAGGGGACACAATTTCAAAATAAGGGGGAAGCCACTTAGGTCGGAGATGGGGAGAAATGTCTTTGCTCAGAGGGTTGTGAATCTTTGGAATTCTCTACCCCAGTGGGCTGTGGAAGCTCAGTCTGGGAAAAAGGCATTGAAGTGGATGATCAGCCATGATCGTATTGAATGGCAGAGCAGGCTCGATGGGCTGAATGGCCTACTCCTGTTCCTATGTTCCCAAGCTGCTGAAATAGTTTCTCCCAAACTACCCCATCAGTTCCCCTTAATATCTCAACAGATTTGATCAAATCACCTTGATCCTCCTAAATTCCAGGCAATAAATCCCTAGTTTGTGTAATATCACCTCGTAATTTAACCCTTGGAGTCCAGTTATCATTCTGGTAAATCTACACTGCACTCAAATGGACATGGACCCCCCAAAGTCTCTTTCAACCTCCAGTGTTTCTAGCTTTACACCATTTATAAAGTACTCTGTTCTAGTCTTTTTTTGCTGACATGGAAATCGAACGACCACAGTTTTGCCCATTTATTTAAGATATTAATATCTCTTTGTAATTTGATGCTACCAGCTACACTGCTTACAATGCTGCCTATTTTTGTGTCATTGGTAAACTTGGGTATGTTGCATTCTACCACATCATCTTAAATCATTAATAAATACAGCAAAACTGAGACACACACGGGCTTTGCACTAGTAGACAGGAGTGAATCATTCCAACCAAGAGGATTTTTAACTCCAGATTTATGTATTTTTACAGAAAAAATAGAATTCAAATTCACAACAGCCCTGTGTGGGATTTGAACTCCTACTTTTTCAATCATCAGCTCAGGCCTTCAAATTAAAACCCATAAAAAGAGATTCATTTTCCTACTGCTGTTGTCTGACGGTCTCAGGTTTTGTATATTGTTCCCTTCGCCTCTTCTTCCATGTGTTTGAAGTCTTTGAAGTTTGTCAGACATTGGTAAACTACTTCATGTGGTGTTTTGCAAATACCTTCAATTCTGTGTATCTGCAAGGGACACAATTCAAATTCTCACCTTATTGCATCAACTAAAACCTGCAGGTCCATTCAAACAACTCTATTTCCTGTCTCTGCAAAGACAGCTCACACTTCCACAATGCAGGAATGTCTGAATGGAAACAGATTTTGACACATTTCCCAACACGTTTGCTAACACTTTTCAGGATGAAGCTAAATTCAACTTAGAGATTGCAAGCCCCAAATTGAATCTTTTAGATGTAAAAAGTGACACAAATGAAATCCCAGATCTCTCTGTCCCTGCACCCATTTTAACATTGTACCATTTAGTTTATATCGCTTCTCCTCAGCCTTCCTTCCAAAATGCATCATTTGACATTTCTCAGCATTGAAGTTAACCTGCTATGTGTCTGACCATTTCACCAGACTGCCTCTATCCTCCTGAAGTCTACTCCTATTCCCTTCACTGTTTATTACATTGCAAATGGCACAATGTTGAAGTTATGCCCTGTAAACCCAAGTCTAAGTCATTCATAAATCAATAAGATCAGTGGTCCTAATCAAAACCCCTGGGGAATACCACAATTTACACTGTATACAGTGAGTACAAAAGCCGAGAGGGTGTGCTGAACATTTATAAAGCTCTGGTCAGGTAACAGAGAGGGAGAGACTGGGATTCAGAGGGTAACGGAGAGGGAGAGACTGGGATTCAGAGGGTAACGGAGAGGGAGAGACTGGGACTCAGAGGGTAAGAGAGAGGGAGAGACTGGGATTCAGAGGGTAACGGAGAGGGAGAGACTGGGATTCAGAGGATAACAGAGAGGGAGAGACTGGGACTCAGAGGGTAAGAGAGAGGGAGAGACTGGGATTCAGAGGGTAACGGAGAGGGAGAGACTGGGATTCAGAGGGAAACAAAGAGGGAGAGACTGGGATTCAGAGGGTAACAGAGAGGGAGAGACTGGGATTCAGATGGTAACAGAGAGGGAGAGTCTGGGATTCAGAGGGTAAGAGAGAGGGAGAGACTGGGATTCAGAGGGTAAGAGAGATTCATGTCTGAATGGAAACAGCTTTTGACACATTTCCCAACACGTTTGCTAACACTTTTCAGGATGAAGCTAAATTCAACTCTCAGATTCCAAGCGCCAAATTGAGCTTTTGGGTAGAACAGGGAACATTGATGAAATCCCAGATCTCTCTGCCCTGTCACCCATTCTAACATTGTACCATTTAGTTTATATCACTCAGTCTTCCTTCCAAAATGCATCACTTCACATTTCTCAGCATTGAAGTTAACCTGCCCTGTGTCTGTCCAATGATAGGTTGGATAGTAAGCTGTCAAGAGGACATAAAGTGTCTGCAAAGAGATTTCCATAGGTTAAGTGAGTGAGCAAAAAATTGGCAGATGGAGTACAATGTGGGAAAATGTGAGCTTGTCCACTTTAGCAGGAAGAATAAAAATCAGTATATTATTGAAATGGAGAGAGACTGCAGAACTGTACGGTACAGAGGGATCTGGGTGCCCTGGTACATGAATCACAAAATGTTACCGTGTAGCTACAGCGAGTGATTAGGAAGGCAAATGGAATGTTGTTGTTTATTGCAAGGTGAATAGAATATCAAAGTAGGGAAGTGTTGTTACAGCTGTACAGGGCATAAGTTAGACGACGTCTGCAGGATTGTGGACACTTTTGGTCTCCTTACTGAAGAAATTATATAATTGCATTCGAAGTAGTTCAGAGAAGGTTCACTGGGCTGATTCCTGGGATGAAGGGGTTATCTTATGAGGAAAGGTTGAACAGTTTGGGTCTATACCCACTGGAGTTTAGAAGAATGAGAGGTGATCTGAGTGAAACATCTCAGGTCCCGAGGGGACTGGACAGGGTGGATGCTGAGAGGATGTTTCCCCTTGTTGGGGAGACTAGAACTAGGGGACACAGTTTAAAAATTAGGGACGTCCCATTTAAAACTGAGATGAGGAGAAATGTGTTTCTCTCAGAGGGGGGTCAGTCTGTGGAATTCTCTTCCCCAGAGAGCAGTGGAGGCTGGATCATTGAATATATTCAAGGCTGAGTTAGATAGATTTTTGATCAATTCGGGAGTCAAGGGTTATGGAACGCAGACAGGAAAGTGGAGTTGAGCTCACAATCAGATCAGCCATTGAATGACAGAGCAGGCTCGAGGGGCCGAATGGCCACCTCCTGCTCCTAATTCATTTGTTCTTGTGTGTTCCATTTCACCAGACTGCCTCTCTCCTCCTGAAGTCTGCTACTAGTCCCTTCCCTGTTTATTACATTGCAGATGACACAAACATTGGCAAACATTGAAGTTATGCCCTGTAAACACAAGTCCAAGTCATTAGTATATATCAAAAAGATCAGTGGTCCTAATATAAACCTCCACTGTATACCTCCCTCCAGTCTGAAACAAACATTGTCCACTCTCTCAGCCAATGTCGTATCCACTCAGCCAATGTCCCTTTCATCCCTGGAGCACCAATATTGCTAACTGGTCAATTAGGAGGCACCATTAAGTCCTCTCCATGAGGACACTGGTCCCAGACCTCTCTGTTTCCACTCTCCCATCAACATTCCCCAGACAGGTACAGCATGGATCAGATACAGAGTAATGCTCCTTCGACACTGTCCCATCCAACAGTCCCAGGACAGGAACATCATGGGGTGGATACAGAGTGAATCTCACTCTGCACTGTCTGAAACAGAGAGAGAGAGAGACAGAAAGAGAGAAACAGACTGACAGGGTGACCGAGAGTGAAAGAAGGATATTTAACATCAGACATAGGAAGATGAGGAGGCAATTTAACCCCTCGACCCTGTTCCAGCATTCAGTGAGATCAGGGCTGATCTGTGATCTAACTAACATCATATATCCCACCTTTGCCCTTTATCTCTTAATACCTTTGGTTAACAAGAATCTATCATTCTCAGATTTAAAAATTTACAAGTGTCTCAGCATCAATTGCTGATTGTGGAAGAGAGTTCCAAACTGATACCACACCTGGTGTGTTGAAGTGTTTCTTCATTTCACTCCTGAAAGGTTTTGAGAATACATTTAGATTTTTAGACTCGGCCCACAAGTTCCTGACTCCGCAGCCAGTGGGAATAGTTACTCTCTGTCTACCCTATCAGAGTCTCCTTGTCTGAACTGCCCCATCGAACAATCTCAGAGAAGGTACAGCACGGGTTAGATACAGAGCACAGTTCAGTTTAAACATTCCCTGGAGTGTCGGATTAACCCGGGTCACTCACTGTGCCCGGCTCAGCCTCAAGACTCACCTGCCTCAGTCACTGAGACGCTCCTGTATCACTTGCCTTAATGTAAGTGGATGCCGGGTTTGGGAGCAGGGCAGGCACAGGGGATTAGGACGACTGCTCATGTGGAGGATAAGCATCAGTAATCCCTCAGAGAATCAGAACAGACCAGCGAGACTCAGAAAAGGAAACTTGTGTTGAATTTGTGAGTCTTGCATTGTGGAATGCTTTAGTATTTGGTGAGAATGTTGAGCCAGTGACATTTTGCCCCAGTGGGATGAATAGACACTATATGACTTTATTACAACAGTAAGGTACCGTGTGTACTGTAAATATGGACTGAAATAACAATGTAACTGATCAATTTTCAGCTGAATACTATGACTACAGTTCTACCTGCTATCCTGTTATATATGTGCTGCTATACCTGCTATATGTGAGAATGTACATACGACACGATGGGATGAAGTCAAAGTGGCCACTGTTTATATTTTCAGACTATGCCCCAAGTTCCTGACTCCACAGCCAGTGGGAATATTTACTCTCAGTCCACCCTATCAGTTTCCCTTATTATTTTGTAAACCTTCATCAAATCACCCCATAACCTTCTAAATTCCAGGGATACAGAGTAAATCTCCAGCTACACTGTCCCATTAAACATTTCCAAGCCAAGCACAATGTTGGGTTTGACACAGAGTAAATTTCCCTCTACGCTGTCCCATCACACACTCCGAGGGCAGGAACATCATGGGGTGGATACAGAGTGAATCTCACTCTACACTGTCTGATAGAGACAGACAGAGAGAGAGACAGAGAGACATAGACTAACAGGGTGACTGACAGAGAAAGAAGGATATTTAACAGGGGATATTGGAAGAGGAGGATGTAATTTAACTCCACAACTCTGTTCCTGCATTCAATGAGATCATGGCTGATCTGTGATCAAACTTACACCATATGTCCTGCCTTTGCCCCTTATCTCTTAATACCTTTGGTTAACAAGATTCTATCAATCACAGCTTTAAAAATTAACCAATAAGCCAGCATGAAATTTCCACAAACAGTATCATGAGGGTGTGATGGCTCCCACAGTGGAATAGCTTGCTGAATATTTAAAATAGAGACAGAGAGAGAGACAGAGATAGGAGAGAGAGGGAGAGACAGAGAGGGAAAGACAGATGGAGAAACATAGAGAGAGACAGAGATGGAAGGAGAGAGAGGGAGGGCAAGACAGATGGAGGGACAGAGAGAGAGAGATACAGGGATAGAAGGAGACAGAGGGAGAGACAGAGAGGGAAAGACAGATAGTGGGATAGAGAGAGAGAGATACAGGGATAGAAGGAGAGAGAGGGAGAGGCAGAGAGGGAAAGACAGATGCAGAGAGAGAGAGAGAGAGTGGCAGAGATGGAAGGAGAGAAAGGGAGAGACTGGGAGGGAAGGACAGATGGAGGGACAGAGAGGGAAGGAGAGAGATGGAGTGACAGGGAGGGAAGGACAGATGGAGGGATAGAGACAGAGAGAGGCAGAGACAGAGAGAGTAGAAGAGAGAGGGAGAGACAGGGAGGGAAAGACAGATGGAGGGACAGAGAGAGACACAGAGACGGAAGGAGAGGGAGGGAGAGACAGAGAGGGAAAGACAGATGGATGGACAGAGAGAGAGACAGAGAGAGGAGAGAGAGGGAGTGTCAGGGAGGGAAAGACAGATGGAGGGATAGAGGGAAAGAGAGAGAGACAGAGATAGATGGAGAGAGAGGGTGTGACAGAGACAGAGAGAGAAACAGAGAGAGAAGGACAGAGAGGGAGTGACAGACAGGGAAAGGCAGTTGGAGGGACAGGGACAGAGAGAGGAGAGAGATGGAGTGACAGGGAGGAAAAGACAGATGGAGGGACAGAGTGAGAGACAGAGAGTGAAGGAGACAGATGGAGTGACAGGGCGGGAAGGACAGATGGAGATTTGGAGGGATAGAGAAAGAGACAGAGATAGAAGGACAGAGAGGGAGTGTCAGGAAGGGAAAGAGAGATGGAGAGACAGAGACAGAGATAGAAGGAGAGAGAGGGAGCGACAGAGAGGGAAGGACAGATGGAGAGATAGAGGGATAGAGAGAGAGACAGAGATAGATGGAGAGAGAGGGTGTGACAGAGTGACAGAGAGAGAGGCAGAGACGGAGAGAGAAGGAGAGAGTGGGAGCGACAAGGAGGGAAAGACAGATGGAAAGTCAGAGAGAGGGAGAGACAGAGAAAGAAGGAGAGAGAGGGAGAGACAGAGATGGAAAGGCAGTTGGAGAGACAGAGAGAGAGGCAGAGATGGAAGGAGAGAGAGGGTGTGACAGGGAGGGAAAGACAGATGGAAAGAGAGAGAGAGAGAGACAGAGGTAGAAGGAGAGAGAGGGAGAGACAGAGAGGGAAAGACAGATGGAGGGACAGAGAGAGAGAGAGACAGAGAAAGAAGGAGAGAGAGGGAGAGACAGAGAGGGAAAGGCATTTGGAGAGACAGAGTGAGAGGCAGAGATGGAAGGAGAGACAGGGAGAGACAGAGAGGGAAAGACAGATGGAAAGAGAGAGAGAGAGAGACAGCGTGGGAAAGACACATGGAGGGGCAGAGAGTGAGACAGAGAGAGAAGGAGAGAGAGGGAATAACAGGGAGTGAAGGACAGATGGAGGGATAGAGAGAGAGACAGAGAGAGAGGCAGAGACAGAGATAGAAGGAGAGAATGGAGTGACATAGAGGGAAGGACAGATGGAGGGATAAAGAGAGAGACATAGAGAGAAGGAGAGAGAGGGAGAGACAGACAGGGAAAGACTGATGGAGAGACAGAGAGAGACAGAGATAGAAGGAGAGAGAGGGAGAGACAGACAGGGAAAGACAGAGAAAGAAGGAGAGAGAGGGAGAGACAGAGAGGGAAAGGCAGTTGGAGAGACAGAGAGAGAGGCAGAGATGGAAGAAGAGAGAGGGTGTGACAGGGAGGGAAAGACAGATGGAAAGAGAGAGAGAGAGAGAGACAGAGGTAGAAGGAGAGAGAGGGAAAGACAGATGGAGGGACAGAGAGAGAGAGAGACAGAGAAAGAAGGAGAGAGAGGGAGAGACAGAGAGGGAAAGGCAGTTGGAAAGAGAGAGAGAGAGAGACAGCGTGGGAAAGACACATGGAGGGGCAGAGAGTGAGACAGAGAGAGGGAGTGTCAGGGAGGGAAAGACAGATGGAGGGACAGAGAGAGAGAGACAGAGAGAGAGAGAGAGAGACAGGGAGAGAGATGGAGTGACAGGGACTGAAGGAAAGATGGAGGGATAGAGAGAGAGACAGAGAGAGGCAGAGACAGAGATCAAAGGAGAGAGATCGAGTGATGGGGAGTGAGGTGGGGGGTAGACAGATGTAGGGACAGAGAGAGAGAGGCAGAGATGGAAGGAGAGACAGGGAGTGACAGAGAGAGAAAGGCAGATGGAGGGATAGAGAGAGAGACAGAGAGAGAGAGACAGAGACCGAGATAGAAGGAGAGAGATGGAGTGACGGTGTGGGGGAGGGGGGTGGGTAGTCAGCTTGCTGACTATTTAAAATGGAGGCTATTCCTTCTGGATCATCAAAAGTGTCCGCCTGGGCCCCAACTTCATCTCCATTTCTCCCCCTCCCGATGTTTTCTTTCTCTCCATCCATATCTCAAATAAGTTTGTGTGCACAGCAGTGAAGGATTACATCAAATTAATATATCTTACATTATCCTCTTCATCCACCTCAACAATCTCTCTCTCTCCAAGTTTGTCCCTCTCTACAGCTCTCTCTATGCCTTCATATCGAACCCTCCCTCCCTCTGTCTCTCTCCTAGTGTCAGTGATAGCAGAGAGAGAGACAGAGATAGAAGAAGAGAGAGGGAGTGACAGAAAGGGAAAGACAGATGGAGGGACAGAGAGAGAGACAGAGAGAGAGGCAGAGAGAGAGGCAGAGAGAGAGATAGAAGGAGAGAGAGGGAGTGACTGGGGGGCGGGGGGGAGACAGCTGGAGGGACAGAGAGAGAGAGAGAAGGAGAGAGAGGGACAGACAGAGAGAAGGAGAGAGGGAGTGACAGAGAGGGCAAGAGAAATGGAGGAACAGAGAGAGAAACAGAGATAGAAGGAAAGAGAGGGAGTGACAGAGAGGGAAAGACAGATGGAGGGACAGAGGGAGAGACAGAGAGAGAGGCAGAGACAGAGAGAGAAG
The DNA here is from genome assembly GCF_036365525.1 of Heterodontus francisci. NCBI lineage: Eukaryota > Metazoa > Chordata > Chondrichthyes > Heterodontiformes > Heterodontidae > Heterodontus > Heterodontus francisci. Next base: position 7,387,128 of record NC_090415.1, read on the forward strand.
GAGAGAGAGGGAGATACCGAGAGGGAAAGACTGATAGAGAGACAGAGAGAGAGGCAGAGATGGAAGGAGAGAGAGGGTGTGACAGGGAGGGAAAGACAGATGGAAAGAGAGAGAGAGAGAGAGACAGAGGTAGAAGGAGAGAGAGGGAGAGACAGAGAGGGAAAGACAGATGGAGGGACAGAGAGAGAGAGAGACAGAGAAAGAAGGAGAGAGAGGGAGAGACAGAGAGGGAAAGGCAGTTGGAAAGAGAGAGAGAGAGAGACAGCGTGGGAAAGACACATGGAGGGGCAGAGAGTGAGACAGAGAGAGAAGGAGAGAGAGGGAGTGTCAGGGAGGGAAAGACAGATGGAGGGACAGAGAGAGAGAGAGAGACAGGGAGAGAGATGGAGTGATAGGGACTGAAGGAAAGATGGAGGGATAGAGAGAGAGACAGAGAGAGGCAGAGACAGAGATCAAAGGAGAGAGATCGAGTGACGGGGAGTGAGGTGGGGGGTAGACAGATGTAGGGACAGAGAGAGAGAGGCAGAGATGGAAGGAGAGACAGGGAGTGACAGAGAGAGAAAGGCAGATGGAGTGACAGAGAGAGAGACAGAGAGAGAGAGACAGAGACCGAGATAGAAGGAGAGAGATGGAGTGACGGTGTGGGGGAGGGGGGTGGGTAGTCAGCTTGCTGACTATTTAAAATGGAGGCTATTCCTTCTGGATCATCAAAAGTGTCCGCCTGGGCCCCAACTTCATCTCCATTTCTCCCCCTCCCGATGTTTTCTTTCTCTCCATCCATATCTCAAATATGTTTGTGTGCACAGCAGTGAAGGATTACATCAAATTAATATATCTTACATTATCCTCTTCATCCACCTCAACAATCTCTCTCTCTCCAAGTTTGTCCCTCTCTACAGCTCTCTCTATGCCTTCATATCGAACCCTCCCTCCCTCTGTCTCTCTCCTAGTGTCAGTGATAGCAGAGAGAGAGACAGAGATAGAAGAAGAGAGAGGGAGTGACAGAAAGGGAAAGACAGATGGAGGGACAGAGAGAGAGACAGAGAGAGAGGCAGAGAGAGAGGCAGAGAGAGAGGCAGAGAGAGAGGCAGAGAGAGAGACAGAAGGAGAGAGAGGGAGTGACTGGGGGGCGGGGGGGAGACAGCTGGAGGGACAGAGAGAGAGAGAGAAGGAGAGAGAGGGACAGACAGAGAGAAGGAGAGAGGGAGTGACAGAGAGGGCAAGAGAAATGGAGGAACAGAGAGAGAAACAGAGATAGAAGGAAAGAGAGGGAGTGACAGAGAGGGAAAGACAGATGGAGGGACAGAGGGAGAGACAGAGAGAGAGGCAGAGACAGAGAGAGAAGGAGAGAGAGGGAGATACCGAGAGGGAAAGACTGATAGAGAGACAGAGAGAGAGACAGAGATAGAAGGAGAGAGAGGGAGAGACAGAGAGGGAAAGACAGCTGGAGGGACAGAGAGAGAGACAGAGAGAGAGGCAGAGAGAGAGATAGAAGGAGAGGGAGGGAGTAAGGGGTGGGTGAGGACAGATGGAGAGACAGAGAGAGAGAGAAGGAGAGACAGAGAGGGAAAGACAGATGGTGAGACAGACAGAGAGAGAGGCAGAGTTGGAAGGAGAGAGATGGAGTGACAGGGAGGTCGGACAGATGGAGGGATAGAGAGAGAGACAGAGAAAGAAGGAGAGAGAGGGAGTGACAGAGAGGGAAAGACAGATGGAGGACAGCGAGAGAGAGAGGCAGTGATACAGATAGAAGGAGAGAGAGGGAGTGTCAGGGAGGGAAAGACAGATGGAGGGACAGAGAGACAGAGAGACAGAGATAGAAGGAGAGAGAGGGAGTGTCAGGGAGGGAAAGACAGATGGAGGGACAGAGAGATAGAGAGACAGAGATAGAAGCAGAGAGAGGGAGTGACAGGGAGGGAAAGACAGATGGAGTGACAGAGAGAGAGACAGAGATCTCTCCCGATGTTTCTGTCTCCATACCGAGCTCTTAAATGTTTGTGAAGGATTACATCAAATTAATTTCTCTTACATTCTCCCTTTCAATCGACCCCGCAATCTCTCTCTCTCCAACCTTGTCCCTCTCCACAGCACTCTCTCTGTCTCCATATCTAACCCTCTCTCCCTCTGTCTCTCTCCGCGTGTCAGAGATAGCAGGAGGGAGAGACAGAGAGAGGAAGACAGAGAGAGAATGTTGAAGGAACTGTACTCTATTCCTAAGCTGTGCTGAAGCTGCTCTGGGAGTGTTTGATGGGCTACATTAATCGGCCGTGTACAGTCCTGTATCAGGCTGTGAAGAAGCACAGCTTGTTCAGTGTACAACGGGTCAAAGGGAACGATTCACTCCTGTCTGCTACTGGGAAGAGAGACTGACCTTAACATCAAGGCAGCGTTTGACCGAGTGTGACATCGAGGAGCCCGAGTAAAACTGAAGTCAGTAGGAATCTGCTGGTTGGAGTCATACCGAGCACAAAGGAAGATGGTTGTGGTTGTTGGAGGTCAATCATCTCAGTCCCAGGACATCACTGCAGGAGTTCCTCAGGTTAGTGTCCTCGGCCCATCCCTCTTCAGCTGCTTCCTCAATGACCTGCCCTCCATCGTAAGGTCAGAAGTAGGGATGTTCACTGTTGATTGCACAGTGTTCAGTTCCATTCACACCTCCTCAGATAATGAAATCCCAGCAGGAAGTGCTGGAAATACTGAGCAGGTCAGGCAGCATCTGTGGAGAGAGAAACAGAGTTAGTGATTCAGCTCGATGCTTTCCAGATTTCCAGCATCCGCAGTATTTTGCCTCAGATAATGAAGCAATCCAGAGCCACATGCACCGAGACCCGGACAACATTCAGGTTTGGGCCGACCAGTGACAAGTAACATTCACGTCACACAAGTGCCAGGCAATGACCATCTGCAACATGAGAGAATCCAACCACCTCCCCTTGGCATTCAAAGCATTATCCCATCACTGAATCCCCCAGCGTCAACATCCTGGGGAAACATTGACATCAAACTTAACTGAACGAAACACATCAATAGTTTCTTCACCATCTCTCTGGGACAGAGAGACACAGATAAAGAATGTGAGTAAGCTTTGACAGAACCTCAGTAAATTGTTCCAAGCATTGTTAATGATAGAAATCAAGGATTATATTAGAGCAAAGGAAGAGGCAGAGAATGTTAGCCACTTTATAACTATATCCTTTAGTTTCGATTGCCTCTCCTCCTTCTTCCTACCTGTGGAGGTGGGAGATGTGGGCATGGTTCTTAATGAATTCTCTGTGTCCGTCTTTATAAAAGAGGGGGAACGATACAGAGATTGTAGTTAAAGAGGAGGAGTGTGAAATATTGGATGGGATAAACAGAGTGAGGGGGGAAATATGAAGGTGTTTGACAGCTTTGAAAGTGGATAAATGGTCAGGCCTGGATGCATTGGAATCAGTTCAGAGAAGGTTCACTCGGCTGGTTCCTGGGATGAAGGGGTTATCTTTGAGGAATGGTGGAACAGGTTGGGCCTATACTCATTGGAGTTTAGAAGAATGAGAGGTGATCTTATTGAAACATACAAGATTCTGAGGGGACTTTACAGGGCGGATGCTGGGAGGATGTTACCCTTGTGGGGAAGTCTAGAACTAGGGGGCAGGTAAACTGTGGGGTTTGATACAGAGTAAAGCTGCCTCTGTATATGCCTCTCTTTCTCCTCCTCCATCCAGATGGAGAGAGTAACAGTGAGAAAGAACAGGGATAGATATGGAGAATAAGAGAGAGAGGGAAGGATTGCAATGGGGAGAGAGTACCAGAGAGAAAGAGGAAGAGATTGGGATGGAGAGTGTTGGTCAATGTTCCTGCAAATCTGCGTGCAGCAGCCTCAAAGGTCCCACGCAGATCCTGTTCCACAATAAATAGCACACGTCTTCAAAGATTCTTCAAAGATTTCAAGGGACAGCTCACGTTAAAAAAACTGGGCACGCACAACATCTAAATTTTCACGGGAACATTGGAGCCAACTGCGGAATACATGTTTCTTACCAGCCTGCATAAGGAAGTGTAACCTCTGCAGATGCGGTGAAACCAAAAGCAGCTGACTTCAAATGGCAAACTGATGTATGTGGAGCTTTACAAAGGGTCTGAGAGAGGAGAGAGAAACAGACATAGACACACACACACAGAAACAAACACACAGAAACACAGACACAGACACAGACACACACACACACCGAAACACACACACACCGAAACACACACAGAAACACACACACAAACACACACACAAACACACACACAAACACACACACAGAAACACACACACAGAAACACACAGACACAGAAACACACAGACACAGAAACACACAGACACAGAAACACACACACACACAGAAACACACACACACAGAAACACACACACACAGAAACACACACACAGAAACACACACAGACACAGAAACAGAGTGACTCAGGGACAGAGCACGAAAGAAGAATATTTCAATTTTCAAAAGGCATTTGATGAGATCAACCTTCGATTTAAAAATGACAATTGATTTTGCATCAATGTTTGCGTGCAGAAGACACGTTCCAAACTACTACCACCTTCAGCCTGGAGTGGCGGATTTTTACTCAGAGTGTTTTGAATCTTTGGAATTCTCTACTCCAGTGGGCTGTGGAAACTCAGTCTGGGAAAAAGGCATTGAAGTGGATGATCAGCCATGATCGTATTGAATGTCGGAACAGGCTCGATGGGCTGAATGGCCTACTCCTGTTCCTATGTTCCCAAGTTGCTGAAATAGTTTCTCCCAAACTACCCCATCAGTTCCCCTTAATATCTCAACATCTTTGAACAAATCACCTTGATCCTCCTAAATTCCAGGCAATAAATCCCTAGTTTGCGTAATATCACCTCGTAATTTAACCCTTGGAGTCCAGTTATCATTCTGGTAAATCTACACTGCACTCAAATGGACATGGACCCCCCAAAGTCTCTTTCAACCTCCAGTGTTTCTATCTTTACACCATTTATAAAGTACTCTGTTCTAGTCTTTTTTTACTGACATTGAAATCTAACTACCACAGTTTTGCCCATTTATTTAAGATATTAATATCTCTTTGTAATTTGATGCTTCCAGCTACACTGCTTACAATGCTGCCTATTTTTGTGTCATTGGTAAACTTGGGTATGTTGCATTCTACCTCATCATCTTAAATCGTTAATAAATACAGCAAAACTGAGACACACACGGGCTTTGCACTAGTAGACAGGAGTGAATCATTCCAACCAAGAGGATTTTTAACTCCAGATTTATGTATTTTTAAAGAAAAAATAGAATTCAAATTCACAACAGCCCTGTGTGGGATTTGAACTCCTGCTTTTTCAATCATCAGCTCAGGCCTTCAAATTAAAACCCATAAAAAGAGATTCATTTTCCTACTGCTGTTGTCTGACGGTCTCAGGTTTTGTATATTGTTCCCTTCTCCTCTTCTTCCATGTGTTTGAAGTCTTTGAAGTCTGTCAGACATTGGTAAACTACTTCATGTGGTGTTGTGTAAATACCTTCAATTCTGTGTATCTGGAAGGGACACAATTCAAATTCTCACCTTATTGCATCAACTAAAACCTGCAGGTCCATTCAAACAACTCTATTTCCTGTCTCTGCAAAGACAGCTCACACTTCCACAATGCAGGAATGTCTGAATGGAAACAGATTTTGACACATTTCCCAACACGTTTGCTAACACTTTTCAGGATGAAGCTAAATTCAACTTAGAGATTGCAAGCCCCAAATTGAATCTTTTAGATGTAAAAAGTGACACAAATGAAATCCCAGATCTCTCTGTCCCTGCACCCATTTTAACATTGTACCATTTAGTTTATATCGCTTCTCCTCAGCCTTCCTTCCAAAATGCATCATTTTACATTTCTCAGCATTGAAGTTAACCTGCTATGTGTCTGACCATTTCACCAGACTGCCTCTATCCTCCTGAAGTCTACTCCTATTCCCTTCACTGTTTATTACATTGCAAATGGCACAATGTTGAAGTTATGCCCTGTATACCCAAGTCTAAGTCATTCATATATCAATAAGATCAGTGATCCTAATCAAAACCCCTGGGGAATACCACAATTTACACTGTATACAGTGAGTACAAAAGCCGAGAGGGTGTGCTGAACATTTATAAAGCTCTGGTCAGGTAACAGAGAGGGAGAGACTGGGATTCAGAGGGTAACAGAGAGGGAGAGACTGGGATTCAGAGGGTAACAGAGAGGGAGAGACTGGGATTCAGAGGGTAACGGAGAGGGAGAGACTGGGATTCAGAGGGTAACGGAGAGGGAGAGACTGGGATTCAGAGGGTAACAGAGAGGGAGAGACTGGGACTCAGAGGGTAACAGAGAGGGAGAGACTGGGATTCAGATGGTAACAGAGAGGGAGAGACTGGGATTCAGAGGGTAACGGAGAGGGAGAGACTGGGACTCAGAGGGTAACAGAGAGGGAGAGACTGGGATTCAGAGGGTAACAGAGAGGGAGCGTCTGGGATTCACAGGGTAACAGAGAGGGAGAGTCTGGGATTCACAGGGTAACAGAGAGGGAGAGACTGGGATTCAGAGGGAAACATGGAGGGAGAGACTGGGATTCAGAGAGTAACGGAGAGGGAGAGACTGGGATTCAGAGGGTAACAGAGAGGGAGAGACTGGGATTCAGAGGGTAACAGAGAGGGAGAGACTGGGATTCAGAGGGTAACAGAGAGGGAGAGACTGGGATTCAGACGGTAACAGAGAGGGAGAGTCTGGGATTCGCAGGGTAACAGAGAGGGAGAGACTGGGACTCAGAGGGTAACAGAGAGGGAGAGACTGGGATTCAGAGGGTAACAGAGAGGGAGAGACTGGGACTCAGAGGGTAACAGAGAGGGAGAGACTGGGATTCAGATGGTAACAGAGAGGGAGAGACTGGGATTCAGAGGGTAACAGAGAGGGAGAGACTGGGATTCAGAGGGTAACAGAGAGGGAGAGACTGGGATTCAGATGGTAACAGAGAGGGAGAGACAGGGATTCAGAGGGTAACGGAGAGGGAGAGACTGGGACTCAGAGGGTAACAGAGAGGGAGAGACTGGGATTCAGAGGGTAACAGAGAGGGAGAGACTGGGATTCAGACGGTAACAGAGAGGGAGAGTCTGGGATTCGCAGGGTAACAGAGAGGGAGCGTCTGGGATTCACAGGGTAACAGAGAGGGAGAGTCTGGGATTCACAGGGTAACAGAGAGGGAGAGACTGGGATTCACAGGGTAACAGAGAGGGAGTGTCTGGGATTCAGAGGGAAACATGGAGGGAGAGACTGGGACTCAGAGGGTAACAGAGAGGGAGAGACTGGGATTCAGATGGTAACAGAGAGGGAGAGACTGGGATTCAGAGGGTAACAGAGAGGGAGAGACTGGGATTCAGAGGGTAACAGAGAGGGAGAGACTGGGATTCAGATGGTAACAGAGAGGGAGAGACTGGGATTCAGAGGGTAACGGAGAGGGAGAGACTGGGACTCAGAGGGTAACAGAGAGGGAGAGACTGGGATTCAGAGGGTAACAGAGAGGGAGAGACTGGGATTCAGACGGTAACAGAGAGGGAGAGTCTGGGATTCGCAGGGTAACAGAGAGGGAGCGTCTGGGATTCACAGGGTAACAGAGAGGGAGAGTCTGGGATTCACAGGGTAACAGAGAGGGAGAGACTGGGATTCACAGGGTAACAGAGAGGGAGTGTCTGGGATTCAGAGGGAAACATGGAGGGAGAGACTGGGACTCAGAGGGTAACAGAGAGGGAGAGACTGGGATTCAGATGGTAACAGAGAGGGAGAGACTGGGATTCAGAGGGTAACGGAGAGGGAGAGACTGGGACTCAGAGGGTAACAGAGAGGGAGAGACTGGGATTCAGAGGGTAACAGAGAGGGAGAGACTGGGATTCAGACGGTAACAGAGAGGGAGAGTCTGGGATTCGCAGGGTAACAGAGAGGGAGCGTCTGGGATTCACAGGGTAACAGAGAGGGAGAGTCTGGGATTCACAGGGTAACAGAGAGGGAGAGACTGGGATTCACAGGGTAACAGAGAGGGAGTGTCTGGGATTCAGAGGGAAACATGGAGGGAGAGACTGGGATTCAGAGAGTAACAGAGAGGGAGAGACTGGAATTCAGAGGGTAACCGAGAGGGAGAGACTGGAATTCAGAGAGTAACAGAGAGGGAGAGACTGGAATTCAGAGAGTAACAGAGAGGGAGAGACTGGGATTCAGAGAGTAACAGAGAGGGAGAGACTGGAATTCAGAGGGTAACAGAGAGGGAGAGTCTGGGATTCACAGGGTAACAGAGAGGGAGAGACTGGGATTCACAGGGTAACAGAGAGGGAGAGACTGGGATTCAGAGGGAAACATGGAGGGAGAGACTGGGATTCAGAGAGTAACGGAGAGGGAGAGACTGGGATTCAGAGAGTAACAGAGAGGGAGAGTCTGGGATTCAGAGGGTAACAGAGAGGGAGAGACTGGAATTCAGAGAGTAACAGAGGGGGAGAGACTGGAATTCAGAGGGTAACAGAGAGGGAGAGACTGGAATTCAGAGAGTAACAGAGAGGGAGAGACTGGAATTCAGAGAGTAACAGAGAGGGAGAGACTGGAATTCAGAGGGTAACAGAGAGGGAGAGACTGGAATTCAGAGGGTAACAGAGAGGGAGAGACTGGGATTCAGAGAGTAACAGAGAGGGAGAGACTGGAATTCAGAGGGTAACAGAGAGGGAGAGACTGGAATTCAGAGGGTAACAGAGAGGGAGAGACTGGAATTCAGAGGGTAACAGAGAGGGAGAGACTGGGATTCAGAGAGTAACAGAGAGGGAGAGACTGGAATTCAGAGAGTAACAGAGGGAAAAATAGAGTTGGCGAGGGCAACATAGAAATTTTAAGGCACAGAAAGCGGCCACTTGGCCCATTCTCTCTGTGCCAGCCGAAAAACGATCAACCTATTCTAATCCCACCTTCCAGCATTTGGTCCGAGCACTGCAGCTTACCGCACTTGAGGTGCCTATCCAGACTCCTTCTGAATGAGTTGAGGGTCTCTGCCTCAACTACTCTTTCAGGCAGTGAGTTCCAGACCATCGCGACCCTCTGGGTGAAAAAGATTTTCCTCAACTCACCTCTAATTTTTCTACCAATCACTTTAAATCTATGCCCCCTCGTCACTGACCTTTCTGCTATGGTTCTCTGCCCTTCACCTCCACTCTATCCAGGACCCTCAACATTTTGTACATTTCAATCAGATCTCCCCTCAGCCTTCTCTGTTCCAAGGACAACAACCCCTGCCTATCCTCATAGCTACAATTCTCCAGTCCTGGCAACATCCTAGAAAATGGGAGAGAGACAAAGTCCCGTGTTCATAACACATGGATAAAGAGGTTAATCATCTGAGCTGTAACTCTGAGACAGAGACAGAGAGGGAGGGAGAGAGGGAGGGAGAGAGGGAGGGATGGTGTGGGGGAGACACAAACTGAGACGTGGACAGAGGCAGCGAGAGGGAGAAAGGGAGAGAGAGAGAGAGGCAGAGAGAGAGATAGAGAGAGACAGAGAGAGGGAGCGATGGTGTGAGGGAGGCACAAATTGAGACATGGACAGAGGTTGAGAAAGAGAGGGAGAGATAGAGAGAGAGAGCTGGGGGAGAGACAGATAGAGAGTGAGAGAGGCACAGAGAGAGAAGGAGACACAGAGAGGCGGACATAGAGAGGCAGACAGAGAGCTAGAGAGAGACAGAGAGAGAGGGAGAGATGGTGTGAGGGAGGCACAAATTGAGACATGGACAGAGGTAGAGAGAGAGAGGGAGCGATAGAGCGAGAGAGAGAAAAAGACAGAGAGGGAGAGATAGCGAGAGAGAGAGGGGGGTAAGACAGATAGCGAGGGACAGAGGCAGTGTGAGAGAGGCAGATTAGAAGGTAGCAAATGTAACCCCACTATTTACAAAAGGAAGGAGAGAGAAAATGGGGAACTAAAGACCTGTTCGTCTAACATCAGTCATTGGGAAAATGCTCGAATCTATAATAAAGGATGTGATAACAGGACACTTAAAGAGAGATTGCAGGGGGTGGGGGGAGAGAGAAATGGGGGGAGAGAGAAATGGGGGGGAGTGAGATGGGGGAGAGTGTGTGAGTGAGACGGAGCAAAGGAGAGAGATACTAGGTTAGGTGGGACAATAAGCTGTGAGGAGAACACAAATAGACTACAAAGAGAGATGGTTTGGGATAGACAGCGATAAATGTCCCAGTGTTGTGGGAACATAAAATGGCCACTGAAAATGAACCTAAAATGGCTGACTGATGTGTGTGGATTGCCACAGATGAGAGGAGAGAGAGAGAGAGACAGACAGACAGACAGAAAGAGAGACAAAGAGGGAGACAGACCAAGACACAGAGAGTGATAGCAGGATATTTGTTGCAGGACAGAGGAAGAGGAGGAGGCCATTTGGCCCCTCAACCCTGTTCTGTCATTCAATGAGCTCATGGCTGATGTGTGATCTAACTCCATGTACCTATCTTTGTCCCTTAATACCTTTGGTTAACAAAAATCTATCAAACTCAGATTTAAAAATTAACAAGTGTCTCAGCATCAATTGCTGATTGTGGAAGAGAGTTTCAAACTGATACCACACCTGGTGTGTTGAAGTGTTTCTTCATTTCACTCCTGAAAGGTTTTTAGACTAGGTTTATATTTTTTGACTATGCCCCCATGTTCTAGACTCTGCAGCCAGTGGGAATTATTACTCTCTGTCCACCCTATCAGTTTCCCTTATTATCTTGAAAACAATCATCAAATCACACCTGAGCCTTCAAAATTTCAGGGATACAGAGTAAATCTCCAGCTACACTGTCCCATTAAACATTCCCAAGCCAAGCACAAGGTTGGGTTTGACACAGAGTAAATTTCCCTCGACACTGTCCCATCACACACTCCCAGGGCAGGAACATCATGGGGTGGATACAGAGTGAATCTCACTCTACACTGTCTGATAGAGACAGAGAGAGAGAGAGAAAAAGAGAAACAGAGAGACATGGACTGACAGGGTGACTGACAGAGAAAGAAGGATACTTCACAGGGGATATTGGAAGAGGAAGATGCAATTCAACCCCACAATCCTGTTCCAGCATCCAATGTGATCTTGGCTGATCTGTGATGTAACTTACACCATATATCCTGCCTTTGCCCCTTATCTCTTAATACGTTTGGTTAACAAGAATTTATCAATCACAGATTTAAAAATTAACCAATATGCCAGCAAGAAATTTGCACAACCAATATCATGAGGGTGCGATGGCTCCCACAGTGGAATAGCTTGCTGGATGTTTAAAATGGAGACTGTTCCTGCTGGATCATCAAACGTATCTGCCTGGGCCGCAACTTCAACTTCATTTCCCCATCTCCCGATGTTTTTTTATCTCCATATCTATCTCTTCTCTGTTTGTGTACACAGCAGTGAAGGATTACATCAAATTAATATATCTTACATTATCCTTTTCATCCACCTCAACAATCTCTCTCTCTCCAATTTTGTCCCTCTCTACAGCCCTCTCTCTGCCTTCATATCTAACCCTCTCTCCCTCTGTCTCTCTCCTAATGTCAGAGATAGCAGGAGGGAGAGACAGAGAGAGAATGTTGAAGGAACTGTACTCTGTTCCTAAGCTGTGCTGAACCTGCTCTGGGAGTGTTTGATGGGCTACATTAATCGGCCGTGTACAGTCCTGGATCAGGCTGTGAAAAAGCACAGCTTGTTCAGTGTACAACGGGTCAAAGGGAACGATTCACTCCTGTCTGCTACTGGGAAGAGAGACTGACCTTAACATCAAGGCAGCGTTTGACCGAGTGTGACATCGAGGAGCCCGAGTAAAACTGAAGTCAGTGGGAATCGGGGGAAATCTCTCCACTGGTTGGAATCATACCGAGCACAAAGGAAGATGGTTGTGGTTGTTGGAAGTCAATCATCTCAGTCCCAGGACATCACTGCAGGAGTTTATCAGGGTAGTGTCCGAGGCCCAACCATCTTCAACTGAGATCCCAGCAGAAAGTGCTTTAAATACTGAGCAGGTCAGGCAGCATCTGTGGAGAGAGAAACAGAGTTAGTGATTCAGCTCGATGCTTTCCAGATTTCCAGCATCCACAGTATTTTGCCTCAAATAATGAAGCAATCCAGAGCCACATGCACCAAGACCCGGACAACATTCAGGTTTGGGCCGACCAGTGACAAGTAACATTCACGTCACACAAGTGCCAGGCAATGACCATCTGCATCAAGAGAGAATCCAACCACCTCCCCTTGGCATTCAAAGCATTATCCCATCGCTGAATCCCCCAGCGTCAACATCCTGGGGAAACATTGACATCAAGCTTAACTGAACGAAACACATCAATAGTTTCTTCACCCAGTGGCTGGTGGGTGTCTGGAACTCACTGCCTGAAAGGGTGGTAGAGGCAGAAACCCTCATCACATTTAAAACAATCTCTTGGATATTCACTTCTCCATGTTTAAAATGGGTAAGGAATAACTCTCCTCGTCTGCACTGCCCCATCGCACACTCTCAGAGAAGGTACAGCATATCTTCGATACAGAGTAAAGCTCCGTTTAAACATTCCCCGGAGTGTCGGATTAACCCGGGTCTCTCACTGTGCCCGGTTCAGCCTCAAGACTCACCTGCCTCAGTCACTGAGACGCTCCTGTATCACTTGCCTTAACATAAGTGGATGCCGGGTTTGGGAGCAGGACAGGCACACGGGATTAGGACGACTGCTCATGTGGAGGATAAGCATCAGTAATCCCTCAGAGAATCAGAACAGACCAGCGAGACTCAGAAAAGGAAACTTGTGTTGAATTTGTGAGTCTTGCATTGTGGAATGCTTTAGTATTTGGTGAGAATGTTGAACCAGTGACATTTTGCCCCAGTGGGATGAATAGACACTATATGACTTTATTATAACAGTAAGGTACCGTGTGTACTGTAAATATGGACTGAAATAACAATGCAACTGATCAATTTTCAGCTGAATTTTATGACTACAGTTATACCTGCAATCCTGTGAGAATGTACATAAGACACGATGGGATGAAGTCAAAGTGGCCACTGTTGAATTTGCTCGCTTGATCTTTGTGGGAACACAAGGGTTAAGTAAGTTAAAAATATTAAATGGTCAATTCACTTGTTTAAGTAAACACTGAACAGAAATGGGTCTGGAATGTCCTATGTGCTGCATTCCTACTCCTACATCTACTCTGTCAGGACCCCTCATGATTTTGAACACCTCTATCAAATCTCATCTCAAGTTTCTCTTCTCTATGGAGAACAACACCAGTTTCTCCAATCTATCCACATAACTGAAGTCCCTCATCCCTGGAACCTTGCTCGTGAGTCTTTTCTGCATCCTCTCTAAAGCCCCCACATCCTTCCGAAAGTACGGTGTCCAGAACTGGACACAATACTAGTTGAGGATGAAGCAGTGTTTTATAAAGCTTCATCATAACCTCCTTGCTTTTATACTCTAAGCCTCTATTTACAAAACCTCGGATCCCATATGCCTTTTAACCACTTTCTCAACTAGCTCTGCCACCTTCAATTTGTGCACACACATCCCCAGGTCTCTCTGTTCCTGCACCCACTTCCTTCTGTTCTTAGGTTCTCATAACACAGAGGGACAGGAGGACAGGGAGGTCTGGAAAGAAGGAGGGGAGAGAGAGCAAACAAACAGGAAACACGTATGGGAACACCACCACCTGCAAGTTTCCCTTAAGTCACAAACCATCCTGACTTGGAACTATATCGCTGCTCCTTCACTGTGACTGGGTCAAAATCCTGGATCTCCCTTCCTAACAGCACTGTGGGTGTACCTACCCCACATGGACTGCAGCGGTTCAAGAAGGAGGCTCAACACCACCTTCTCAAGGGCAATTGTGAATGGGCAATAAATGCTGTCCTGGCCACTAACGCACACATCCAACAAATGAATCAAGAAAATAAAAATTTGACACCGAGTCACTTCAGGAGATATTAGACCAGATGACCAAAAACTTGGTCAGAGGTTGGTTTGAGGGAGAATCCTCAAAGAGGAAAGAGAGTTAGTGAGATGGTGAGGTTTGGGAAAGGAATTCCAGAGTTAGGGCCTTGGCAGCTTGAAGGCACGGCCACCAATGGTGGAACGATTCAAATTGGGGATGTTCAAGAGGCCAGAATTAGAGGATGGCAGATATTGGTGGATTGTGGAGCTGGAGGAGATTGCAGAGATAGGGAGGGGTCATTTGTGGAAGACAATTCCAAAATTCCACCATCCTTTGTGCGTAGAAGTGTTAATAAATTTCACCCTTGAAAGGGTCTTCGACTAATGTTCGATTTTTCGACTGTGCGCCTCGTCCGGGACTCCTCCAACCAGTGAGAAGAGTTTCTCTCTATCTACCCCATCAGTTTCCAGTATTGTCTTGTAAACTTTGATCAATTCACCCAGCACAGTGGCGCAGTGGTTAGTACCGCAGCCTCACAGCTCCAGAGACCCGCGTTCAATTCTGGGTACTGCCTGTGTGGAGTTTGCAAGTTCTCCCTGTGTCTGCGTGGGTTTCCACCGGGTGCTCCGGTTTCCTCCCACATGCCAAAGACTTGCAGGTTGATCGGTAAATTGGCCATTAGCAATTGCCCCGAGTATTGGTAGGTGGTAGGGAAATATGGGGACAGGTGGGGAGGTGGTAGGAATATGGAATTAGTCTAGGATTAGTATTAATGGTTGGTTGATGGTCGGCACAGACTCGGTGGGCCGAAGGGCCTGTTTCAGTGCTGAATCTCTAAACTAAACTAAACTAAACACCCCTTACACTTCAAAATTCCAGGGATACAGAGTAAAGCTCCGTCTAAACTGTCCCTTCAAATGCTGCCAAGCCAAGTACAGAATGGAGTTATCTACAGAGCAAGTCTCTGTCCTCTCTGTTCTATAAAACACTCGCAGGACAGGTACAGTGTGGGGTTAGATACCGAGTAAAGCTGCCTCTATATATGCCTCTCTTTCACCTCCTCCATCCAGATGGAGAGAGTAACAGTGAGAAAGACAGGGATAGATATAGAGAGGGAATAACAGAGAGAGGGAAGGATAGCAATGGGGAGAGATTACCAGAGAGGAAGAGATTGGGATGGAGAGTGTCGGTCAGTGTTCCTGCAAAGCTGTGTGCAGCAGCCTGGAAGGTACCACGCAGGTCCTGTTCCGTGATAAATAACACACGTCTTCGAAGATTCTTAAAAATTTAAAGGGACTGCACGTGGGACAAAAAAAACTTGCCGTGCACAACAACTAAATTTTCTGGGAACATTGGAGCCAGCTGTAGCTCAGTGGGTAATAATCCTGCCTCTGAGTTATACGTTTGTGGGTTCAGGTCTGAACACAAAATCTAGACTGATGTCACCCAACAGAAAATCAGAACAGACCAGCGAGACACAGAAAAGGAAACTTGTGTTGAATTTGTGAGCCTCGCTTTCTGTAATGTTTTAGTGTTTGGACAGAATGTTGACCCAGTGAAATTTTGCCCCTGTGGCATGAGAGTTATCTGAATAGAGATTATAACATCTTATTACAACATGAAGGTACCGTGCGCACTGAGTATAACAACATTTGCAGCTTCCCATCATGTAAAATACTAAACTGGGTGTGGGATCAGGGTTTGATATTTCCAACACACTGAGGGAAACTCGAACTTTTAATCAGCCCTGGGAGGAAAGTAAACCTGGAGACTTTCAAACAGTAATCAATGTCAGATTTGATCAATTATTAGGGATTAATCAATTTAGTATACAAAGCAGACAGAATATGCTGTTAAAGAGCGGGATATGGGTTTTCTACCAGCCTGCAGAAGGAAGTGCACCCTCTGCAGTTGTGGTATCACCAAAAGCAGCCAAATTAAAATAGCAAATTGATGTATGTGGAGTTTTACTGAGGTTCTGAGAGAGGAGAGAGAAACAGGCAAAGACACAGACAGCCAGACACACACACCCACACACAGAGAACCACACATGCACACAGACCGACATGCACAGACACACAGAGACCGACATGCACAGACACACACACAAACAGACTGCCCAAGGGACAGAGAGTGACAGAAGAATATTTCAATTTCTATAATATTTCAATTTCAGTTTCTATAAGATCCCCCCTCATTCTTCTGAACTCCAATGAATATAATCCCAATCTACTCAGTCTCTCCTCATAAGCCAACCCCCTCAACTCCGGAATCAACCTAGTGAACCTCCTCTGCACCCTCTCCAGTGCCAGTACATCCTTTCTCAAGTAAGGAGACCAAAACTGCACACAGTACTCCAGGTGCGGCCTCACCAGTACCTTATACAGCTGCAACATAACCTCTCTGCTTTTAAACTCAATCCCTTTAGCAATGAAGGACAAAATTCCATTTGCCTTCCTAATTACTTGCTGTACCTGCAGACCAACCTTTTGCAATTCATGCACAAGGACACCCAGGTCCCTCTGCATAGCAGCATGCTGCAACTTTTTACCATTCAAGTAATAATCCTTTTTACTGTTACTCCTACCGAAATGAATAACTTCACATTTATTAACATTGTATTCCATCTGCCAGACCTTTGCCCACTCACTCAATGTATCTATGTTCCTCTGCAAAGTTTCACAGTCATCTGCACACTTTGCTCTGCCACTCATCTTAGTGTCATCTGCAAACTTTAACACCCTACACGTGGTCCCCAACTCCAAATCATCGATATAAATTGTAAATAATTGTGGTCCCAACAGCGATCCCTGAGGCACACCACTAGTGACTGATTGCCAGCCAGAATAGCACTCATTTATCCCCACTCTCTGCTTCCTGTTAGTCAACCAGAGAGGGAAAGGCAGTTGGAGAGACAGAGAGAGAGAGAGACGCAGAGATGGAAGGAGAGAGATGGAGTGACAGGGAGGGAAAGACAGATGGAGGGACAGAGTGAGAGACAGAGAGAGGAGAGAGATGGAGTGACATGGAGGGAAGGACAGATGGAGAGACAGAGAACGAGAGACAGAGATAGAAGGAGAGAGAGGGAGTGACAGGGAGGGAAAGACTGAGAGAGAGAGAGGCAGAGATGGAAGGAGGGAGAGTGAGACAGAGAGGGAAAGAAAGATGGAAAGACAGAGAGAGAGGCAGAGATGGAAGGAGAGAGAGGGAGTGTCTGGTAGGGAAGGACAGATGGAGGGACAGAGAGAGAGGCAGAGATGGAAGGAGAGAGTTGGAGTGACAGAGAGGGAAGGACAGATGGAGGGATGGAGAGAGAGAGACAGAGATAGAAGGAGAGAGAGGGAGTGACAGAGAGGGAAAGACAGATGGAGGGACAGAGAGGGGGAAGTGAGTTAGAGGGGGAAGAGAGATAGTGGTGGAGAGAGAGAGATAGAGGTGGAGAGAGAGAGACAGAGCGGGGAGAGAGAGACAGAGCGGGGAGAGAGAGATAGAGCGGGGAGAGGGAGATGGAGCGGGGAGAGGGAGATGGAGCGGGGAGAGGGAGATGGAGCGGGCAGAGGGAGATGGAGCGGGCAGAGGGAGATGGAGCGGGCAGAGGGAGATGGAGCGGGCAGAGGGAGATGGAGCGGGCAGAGGGAGATGGAGCGGGCAGAGGGAGATGGAGCGGGCAGAGGGAGATGGAGCGGGCAGAGGGAGATGGAGCGGGCAGAGGGAGATGGAGCGGGCTGAGGGAGATGGAGTGGGCAGAGGGAGATGGAGCGGGGAGAGGGAGATGGAGCGGGGAGAGGGAGATGGAGCGGGGAGAGGGAGATGGAGCGGGGAAAGAATGATAGAGCGGCGAAAGAATGATAGAGCGGGGAGAGAATGATAGAGCGGGGAGAGAATGATAGAGCGGGGTGAGAGTGATAGAGCGGGGAGAGAGTGATAGAGCGGGGAGAGAGTGATAGAGCGGGGAGAGAGTGATAGAGCGGGGAGAGAGTGATAGAGCGGGGAGAGAGTGATAGAGCGGGGAGAGAGAGATAGAGCGGGGAGAGAGAGATAGAAGGGGGTGAGAGATATAGTGGGGGGGAGAGAGAGATAGTGGGGGGAGAGAGAGATAGTGGGGGGAGAGAGATATAGTGGGGGGAGAGAGATATACTGGGGGGAGAGAGAGATAGTGGGCGGAGATAGAGATAGTGGGGGGAGAGAGAGATAGTGGGGGGAGAGAGAGATAGTGGGGGGAGAGAGAGATAGTGGGGGTAGAGAGAGATAGTGGGGGTAGAGAGAGATAGTGGGGGGAGAGAGAGATAGTGGGAGGAGAGAGAGATAGAGAGGGGAGAGAGAGATAGAGGGGGAGAGAGAGATAGAGGGGGAGAGAGAGATAGAGGGGGGTGAGAGAGATAGAGGGGGTTGAGAGAGATCGAGGGGGGAGAGAGAGATAGAGGGGGGAGAGAGGGAGATAGAGGGGGGAGAGGGAAATAGATGGGGGAGAGAGGGAGATAGAGGGGAGAGAGGGAGATAGAGGGGGTTGAGGGAGATAGAGGTGAAGAGGGAGATAGAGGGGGAGATGACAAACTTGGAGGAGATGTAAACAGTGTTGATGACATCAATCGACTACAACAGGACATCGATAGGTGAGCAGAATGGGCAGACAAGTGGCAGAAGGAATTTAATACAGGGAAATGTGAGATGGGCAGAAAGGATAGGGAGAGGGAATACAGACATAATGGCCCAGTTCTAGGGAGTGTGCAGGGACAGAGAGACCTGGGGATACATGTACATACATCTTTGAAGGTGGCAGGACATATTGAGAAAGTAGTCAGCAAAGCATATGGGATCTTGGGCTTCATAAATAGAGATTTTGAGTACAAAAGCATGAAGGTTATGCTGTATGTTTATAAACCTCTGGTTAGGCCACGACCAGAACACTGCATCCAATTCTGGTGACCACACTTTAGGAAAGATGTGAGAGTCCTTTGTAAGGAGCAGAGGGGATGGTGGATCCAGGGATGGGGGATTTTAGCAAAGTGGACTGGAAACAGCTACTTGAAGGTCAATCAGTGTCAGAGCAGTGAGAGTTACTGAGGGTTGATATCAAATATGTTCACACAAAGACAAACAGGGTGGGACTCCCAAATCTAGAGCCCCTTGGATGTCAAGGATCAAACCGGGTACGATAAGGCACAAGAGGGAAGCTTATGTCAGATACCGAGAGCTCAATACAACACAAAGCTGAGAGGAGTGTAGAAAGTACAAGGGTGAAATTAAAAAGCAAATTAGGAGAGCAAAGAAATGGCCGGATAATAATATTACCATTAAAAGCAAAGAAATCACAAAGATGTTTTATAAATACATGAAGAGCAAGAGGATAATTAAGGATAGAGTCTTAGGGACCAAAAAGGGAATGTGTGTATGGAGGTGGGAGATGTGGGCATGGTTCTTAATGAATACTTTGTCTCCCTCTTTATAAATGAGGGGGAACGATGCAGATATTGTAGTTAAAGAGGAGGAGTGTGAAATATTGGATGGGATAAACAGAGTGAGAGGGAAATATTAAGGTGTTTGGCAACTTTGAAAGTGGATAAATGGTCAGGCCTGGATGCATTGGAACCAGTTCAGAGAAGGTTCACTCGGCTGATTCCTGGGATGAAGGGGTTGTCTTATGAGGAATGGTTGAACAGGTTGGGCCTATACTCATTGGACTTTAGAAGAATGAGAGGTGATCTTATTGAAACATACTAAATACTTAAAGGGATAGACAGGTTAGATGCAGGTAAGATGTCTCCTTTGGTTCGGGGGTCTAGAACCAGGGGACACAATTTCAAAATCAGGGGGAAGCCACTTAGGTCAGAGATGGGGAGAAATTTCTTTACTCAGAGTGTTGTGAATCTTTGGAATTCTCTGCTCCAGTGGGCTGTGGAAGCTCAGTCTGGGAAAAAGGCATTGAAGTGGATGATCAGCCATGATCGTATTGAATGGCAGAGCAGGCTCGATGGGCTGAATGGCCTACTCCTGTTCCTATGTTCCCAAGCTGCTGAAATAGTTTCTCCCAAACTACCCCATCAGTTCCCCTTAATATCTCAACATCTTTGAACAAATCACCTTGATCCTCCTAAATTCCAGGCAATAAATCCCTAGTTTGTGTAATATCACCTCGTAATTTAACCCTTGGAGTCCAGTTATCATTCTGGTAAATCTACACTGCACTCAAATGGACATGGACCCCCCCAAAGTCTCTTTGAACCTCCAGTGTTTCTAGCTTTACACCATTTATAAAGTACTCTGTTCTAGTCTTTTTTTGCTGACATTGAAATCTAACTACCACAGTTTTGCCCATTTATTTAAGATATTAATATCTCTTTGTAATTTGATGCTTCCAGCTACACTGCTTACAATGCTGCCTATTTTTGTGTCATTGGTAAACTTGGGTATGTTGCATTCTATCTCATCATCTTAAATCATTAATAAATGCAGCAAAACTGAGACACACACGGGCTTTGCACTAGTAGACAGGAGTGAATCATTCCAACCTGGAGGCTTTTTAACTCCAGATTTATGTTTTTTTAAAGAAAAAATAGAATTCAAATTCACAACAGCCCTGTGTGGGATTTGAACTCCTGCTTTTTCAATCATCAGCTCAGGCCTTCAAATTAAAACCCATAAAAAGAGATTCATTTTCCTACTGCTGTTGTCTGACGGTCTCAGGTTTTGTATATTGTTCCCTTCGCCTCTTCTTCCATGTGTTTGAAGTCTTTGAAGTTTGTCAGACATTGGTAAACTACTTCATGTGGTGTTGTGTAAATACCTTCAATTCTGTGTATCTGGAAGGGACACAATTCAAATTCTCACCTTATTGCATCAACTAAAACCTGCAGGTCCATTCAAACAACTCTATTTCCTGTCTCTGCAAAGAGAGCTCACACTTCCACAATGCAGGAATGTCTGAATGGAAACAGCTTTTGACACATTTCCAAACATGTTTGCCAACACTTTTCAGGATAAAGCTAAATTCAACTTAGAGATTGCAAGCCCCAAATTGAATCTTTTAGATGTAAAAAGTGACACAAATGAAATCCCAGATCTCTCTGTCCCTGCACCCATTTTAACATTGTACCATTTAGTTTATATCGCTTCTCCTCAGCCTTCCTTCCAAAATGCATCATTTGACATTTCTCAGCATTGAAGTTAACCTGCTATGTGTCTGACCATTTCACCAGACTGCCTCTATCCTCCTGAAGTCTACTCCTATTCCCTTCACTGTTTATTACATTGCAAATGGCACAATGTTGAAGTTATTCCCTGTATACTCCAGTCTAAGTCATTCATATATCAATAAGATCAGTGGTCCTAATCAAAACCCCTGGGGAATACCACAATTTACACTGTATACAGTGAGTACAAAAGCCGAGAGGGTGCGCTGAACATTTATAAAGCTCTGGTCAGGTAACAGAGAGGGAGAGACTGGGACTCAGAGGGTAAGAGAGAGGGAGAGACTGGGATTCAGAGGGTAACGGAGAGGGAGAGACTAGGACTCAGAGGGTAAGAGAGAGGGAGAGACTGGGATTCAGAGGGTAACAGTGAGGGAGAGACTGGGATTCAGAGGGTAACAGTGAGTGAGAGTCTGGGACTCAGAGGGTAAGAGAGAGGGAGAGACTGGGATTCAGAGGGTAACAGAGAGGGAGAGACTGGGACTCAGAGGGTAACAGAGAGGGAGAGACTGGGATTCAGATGGTAACAGAGAGGGAGCGACTGGGACTCAGAGGGTAACAGAGAGGGAGAGACTGGGATTCAGAGGGTAACAGAGAGGGAGAGTCTGGGATTCAGAGGGTAACAGAGAGGGAGAGACTGGGATTCAGAGGGTAACAGAGAGGGAGAGACTGGGACTCAGAGGGTAACAGAGAGGGAGAGACTGGGACTCAGAGGGTAACAGAGAGGGAGCGACTGGGACTCAGAGGGTAAGAGAGAGGGAGAGACTGGGATTCACAGGGTAACAGAGAGGGAGAGTCTGGGATTCAGAGGGTAACGGAGAGGGAGAGACTAGGACTCAGAGGGTAAGAGAGAGGGAGAGACTGGGATTCAGAGGGTAAGAGAGAGGGAGAGACTGGGATTCAGAGGGTAACAGTGAGGGAGAGTCTGGGACTCAGAGGGTAAGAGAGAGGGAGAGACTGGGATTCAGAGGGTAACAGAGAGGGAGAGACTGGGACTCAGAGGGTAACAGAGAGGGAGAGACTGGGATTCAGATGGTAACAGAGAGGGAGCGACTGGGACTCAGAGGGTAACAGAGAGGGAGAGACTGGGATTCAGAGGGTAACAGAGAGGGAGAGTCTGGGATTCAGAGGGTAACAGAGAGGGAGAGACTGGGATTCAGAGGGTAACAGAGAGGGAGAGACTGGGACTCAGAGGGTAACAGAGAGGGAGAGACTGGGATTCAGATGGTAACAGAGAGGGAGCGACTGGGACTCAGAGGGTAAGAGAGAGGGAGAGACTGGGATTCAGATGGTAACAGAGAGGGAGCGACTGGGATTCAGATGGTAACAGAGAGGGAGAGACTGGGATTCAGATGGTAACAGAGAGGGAGCGACTGGGACTCAGAGGGTAAGAGAGAGGGAGAGACTGGGACTCAGAGGGTAACAGAGAGGGAGAGACTGGGATTCAGATGGTAACAGAGAGGGAGCGACTGGGACTCAGAGGGTAAGAGAGAGGGAGAGACTGGGATTCACAGGGTAACAGAGAGGGAGAGTCTGGGATTCAGAGGGAAACATGGAGGGAGAGACTGGGATTCAGAGAGTAATGGAGAGGGAGAGACTGGGATTCAGAGGGTAACAGAGAGGGAGAGACAGGAATGCAGAGGGAAACAGAGAGCGAGAGACTGGGATTCAGAGAGTAACAAAGGGGGAGAGAATGGGATTCAGAGGGTAACAGAGAGGGAGAGACTGGGATTCAGAGGGTAACAGAGAGGGAGAAACTGGAATTCAGAGGGTAACAGTGAGGGAGAGACTGGGATTCAGAGAGTAACAGAGAGGGAGAGACTGGAATTCAGAGAGTAACAGAGGGAAAAATAGAGTTGGCGAGGGCAACATAGAAATTTTAAGGCACAGAAAGCGGCCACTTCACCCATTCTCTCTGTGCCAGCCGAAAAACGATCAACCTATTCTCATCCCACCTTGCAGCATTTGGTCCGAGCACTGCAGCTTACCGCACTTGAGGTGCCTATCCAGACTCCTTCTGAATGAGTTGAGGGTCTCTGCCTCAACTACCCTTTCAGGCAGTGAGTTCCAGACCATCGCGACCCTCTGGGTGAAAAAGATTTTCCTCAACTCCCCTCTAATTTATCGACCAATCACTTTAAATCTATGCCCCCTCGTCACTGACCTTTCTGCTATGGTTCTCTGCCCTTCACCTCCACTCCATCCAGGACCCTCAACATTTTGTACATTTCAATCAGATCTCCCCTCAGCCTTCTCTGTTCCAAGGACAACAACCCCTGCCTATCCTCATAGCTACAATTCTCCAGTCCTGGCAACATCCTAGAAAATGGGAGAGAGACAAAGTCCCGTGTTCATAACACATGGATAAAGAGGTTAATCATCTGAGCTGTAACTCTGAGACAGAGACAGAGAGGGAGAAAGAGAGAGAGAGAGGGAGAGAGAGAGGGAGAGAGAGAGGGAGGGAGAGAGGGAGGGAGAGAGGGAGGGAGAGAGGGAGGGAGAGAGGGAGGGAGAAATGGTGTGGGGGAGACACAAACTGAGACGTGGACAGAGGAAGCGAGAGGGAGAAAGGGAGAGAGAGAGAGAGGCAGAGAGAGAGATAGAGAGAGACAGAGAGAGAGGGAGCGATGGTGTGAGGGAGGCACAAATTGAGACATGGACAGAGGTTGAGAAAGAGAGAGAGGGAGAGACACAGAGAGAGAGCTGGGGGAGAGACAGATAGAGAGTGAGAGAGGCACAGAGAGAGAAGGAGACACAGAGAGGCAGACATAGAGAGGCAGACAGAGAGCTAGAGAGAGACAGAGAGAGAGGGAGAGATGGTGTGAGGGAGGCACAAATGGAGACATGGACAGAGGTAGAGAGAGAGAGGGAGAGATAGCGAGAGAGAGAGGGGGGTAAGACAGATAGCGAGGGACAGAGGCAGTGTGAGAGAGGCAGAGTGAGAGAGGCAGATTAGAAGGTAGCAAATGTAACCCCACTATTTACAAAAGGAAGGAGAGAGAAAATGGGGAACTAAAGACCTGTTCGTCTAACATCAGTCATTGGGAAAATGCTCGAATCTATAATAAAGGATGTGATAACAGGACACTTAAAGAGAGATTGCGGGGGGAGGGGGGGGCGGAAGAGAGAAATGGGGTGAGAGAGAAATGGGGGGGAGAGAATGGGGGGAGAGTGCGTGAGTGAGACGGAGCAAAGGAGAGAGATACTAGGTTAGGTGGGACAATAAGCTGTGAGGAGAACACAAATAGACTACAAAGAGAGATGGTTTGGGATAGACAGCGATAAATGTCCCAGTGTTGTGGTAACATAAAATGGCCACTGAAAATGAACCTAAAATGGCTGACTGATGTGTGTGGATTTCCACAGATGAGAGGAGAGAGAGAGAGACAGACAGAAAGAGAGACAAAGAGAGAGAGACAAAGAGGGAGACAGGGACCAAGACACAGAGAGTGATAGCAGGATATTTGTCGGAGGACAGAGGAAGAGGAGGAGGCCATTTGGCCCCTCAACCCTGTTCTGTCATTCAATGAGCTCATGGCTGATGTGTGATCAAACTCCATGTACCGATCTTTGTCCCTGAATACCTTTGGTTAACAAAAATCTATCAAACACAGATTTAAAAATTAACAAGTGTCTCAGCATCAATTGATGTTTGTGGAAGAGAGTTTCAAACTGATACCACACCTGGTGTGTTGAAGTGTTTCTTCATTTCACTCCTGAAAGGTTTTTAGACGAGGTTTATATTTTTAGACTATGCCTCCATGTTCTAGACTCTGCAGCCAGTGGGAATTGTTACTCTCTGTCCACCCTATCAGTTTCCCTTATTATCTTGAAAACAATCATCAAATCACACCTGAGCCTTCAAAATTCCAGGGATACAGAGTAAATCTCCAGCTACACTGTCCCATTAAATATTCCCAAGCCAAGCACAATGTTGGGTTTGACACAGAGTAAATTTCCCTCTACACTGTCCCATCACACACTCCCAGGGCAGGAACATCATGGGGTGGATACAGAGTGAATCTCACTCTACACTGTCCGATAGAGACAGAGAGAGAGAGAGACAGAAAAAGAGAAACAGAGAGACATGGACTGACAGGGTGACTAAAAGAGATAGAAGGATACTTCACAGGGGACATTGGAAGAGGAAGATGCAATTCAACCACACAGCCCTGTTCCGGCATCAAATGAGATCTTGGCTGATCTGTGATGTAACTTACACCATATATCCTGCCTTTGCCCCTTATCTCTTAATACCTTTGGTTAACAAGAATCTATCAATCACAGATTTAAAAAGTAACCAATATGCCAGCAAGAAATTTGCGCAACCAATATCATGAGGGTGCGATGGCACCCACAGTGGAATAGCTTGCTGGATGTTTAAAATGGAGACTGTTCCTTCTGGATCATCAAACGTATCTGTCTGGGCCCCAACTTCAACTACATTTCCCCATCTCCCGATGTTTTTTTCTCTCCATATCTAACTCTTATATGTTTGTGTACACAGCAGTGAAGGATTACATCAAATTAATATATCTTACATTATCCTTTTCATCCACCTCAACAATCTCTCTCTCTCCAATTTTGTCCCTCTCAACAGCCCTCTCTCTGCCTTCATATCTAACCCTCTCTCCCTCCGTCTCTCTCCTAATGTCAGAGATAGCAGGAGGGAGAGACAGAGAGAGAATGTTGAAGGAACTGTACTCTGTTCCTAAGCTGTGCTGAACCTGCTCTGGGAGTGTTTGATGGGCTACATTAATCGGCCGTGTACAGTCCTGGATCAGGCTGTGAAAAAGCACAGCTTGTTCAGTGTACAACGGGTCAAAGGGAACGATTCACTCCTGTCTGCTACTGGGAAGAGAGACTGACCTTAACATCAAGGCAGCGTTTGACCGAGTGTGACATCGAGGAGCCCGAGTAAAACTGAAGTCAGTGGGAATCGGGGGAAATCTCTCCACTGGTTGGAATCATACCGAGCACAAAGGAAGATGGTTTTGGTTGTTGGAAGTCAATCATCTCAGTCCCAGGCCTTCACTGCAGGAGTTTATCAGGGTAGTGTCCTCAGCCCAGCCATCTTCAACTGAGATCCCAGCAGAAAGTGCTTTAAATACTGAGCAGGTCAGACAGCATCTGTGGAGAGAGAAACAAAGTTAGTGATTCAGCTCGATGCTTTCCAGATTTCCAGCATCCACAGTATTTTGCCTCAGATAATGAAGCAATCCAGAGCCACATGCACCGAGACCCGGACAACATTTAGGTTTGGGCCGACCAGTGACAAGTAACATTCACGTCACACAAGTGCCAGGCAATGACCATCTGCAACATGAGAGAATCCAACCACCTCCCCTTGGCATTCAAAGCATTATCCCATCGCTGAATCACCCAGCGTCAACATCCTGGGCAAACATTGACATCAAACTTAACAGAACGAAACACATCAATAGTTTCTTCACCCAGTGGCTGGTGGGTGTCTGGAACTCACTGCCTGAAAGGATTAGTATAAAATGGGTGGTTGATGGCCGGCACAGACAGGGCGGGCCGAAGGGCCTGTATAAGTGCTGTATCTCTAAACCAAACTGAAATAAACACCCCTTACACTTCAAAATTCCAGGGATACAGAGTAAAGCTCCGTCTAAACTGTCCCTTCAAATGCTGCCAAGCAAGTACAGAATGGAGTTATCTACAGAGCAAATCTCTGTCCTCTCTGTTCCATAAAACACTCGCAGGACAGGTACAGTGTGGGGTTAGATACCAAGTAAAGCTGCCTCTATATATGCCTCTCTTTCACCTCCTCCATCCAGATGGAGAGAGTAACAGTGAGAAAGACAGGGATAGATATAGAGAGGGAATAACAGAGAGAGGGAAGGATAGCAATGGGGAGAGATTACCAGAGAGGAAGAGATTGGGATGGAGAGTGTCGGTCAGTGTTCCTGCAAAGCTGTGTGCAGCAGCCTGGAAGGTACCACGCAGGTCCTGTTCCGTGATAAATAACACACGTCTTCGAAGATTCTTAAAAATTTAAAGGGACTGCACGTGGGACAAAAACAACTTGCCGTGCACAACAACTAAATTTTCTGGGAACATTGGAGCCAGCTGTAGCTCAGTGGGTAATAATCCTGCCTCTGAGTTATACGTTTGTGGGTTCAGGTCCGAACACAAAATCTAGGCTGATGTCACCCAACAGAAAATCAGAACAGACCAGCGAGACACAGAAAAGGAAACTTGTGTTGAATTTGTGAGCCTCGCTTTCTGTAATGTTTTAGTGTTTGGTCAGAATGTTGACCCAGTGAAATTTTGCCCCTGTGGCATGAGAGTTATCTGAATAGAGATTATAACATCTTATTACAACATGAAGGTACCGTGCGCACTGAGTATAACAACATTTGCAGCGTCCCATCATGTAAAATACTTTACTGGGTGCGGGATCAGGGTTTGATATTTCCAAAACACTGAGGGAAACTCGAACTTTTAATCAGCCCTGGGAGGAAAGTAAACCTGGAGACTTTCAAACAGTAATCAATGTCAGATTTGATCAATTATTAGGGATTAATCAATTTAGTATATAAAGCAGACAGAATATGCCGTTAAAGAGCGGGATATGGGTTTCCTACCAGCCTGCAGAAGGAAGTGCACCCTCTGCAGTTGTGGTATCACCAAAAGCAGCCAAATTAAAATAGCAAATTGATGTATGTGGAGTTTTACTGAGGTTCTGAGAGAGGAGAGAGAAACAGGCATAGACACAGACAGGCAGACACACACCCACACACAGAGAAACACACATGCACACAGAGAACCACACACACAGAACCACACACACAGAGAAACACACATGCACACAGAGAACCACACACACAGAACCACACACACACACACAGAAACACACACACAGAACCACACACACAGAGAAACACACATGCACACAGAGAACCACACACACAGAACCACACACACAGAGAAACACACATGCACACAGAGAAACACACACACAGAACCACACACACACACAGACCGACATGCACAGACACACAGAGACCGACATGCACAGACACACACACAAACAGACTGCCCAAGGGACAGAGAGTGACAGAAGAATATTTCAATTTCTATAATATTTCAATTTCAGTTTCTATAAGATCCCCCCTCATTCTTCTGAAATCCAATGAATATAATCCCAATCTACTCAGTCTCTCCTCATAAGCCAACCCCCTCAACTCTGGAATCAACCGAGTGAACCTCCTCTGCACCCTCTCCAGTGCCAGTACATCCTTTCTCAAGTAAGGAGACCAAAACTGCACACAGTACTCCAGATGCGGCCTCACCAGTACCTTTATACAGCTGCAACATAACCTCTCTGCTTTTAAACTCAATCCCTTTAGCAATGAAGGACAAAATTCCATTTGCCTTCCTAATTACTTGCTGTACCTGCAGACCAACCTTTTGCGATTCATGCACAAGGACACCCAGGTCCCTCTGCATAGCAGCATGCTGCAACTTTTTACCATTCAAGTAATAATCCTTTTTACTGTTACTCCTACCGAAATGAATAACTTCACATTTATTAACATTGTATTCCATCTGCCAGACCTTTGCCCACTCACTCAATGTATCTATGTTCCTCTGCAAAGTTTCACAGTCATCTGCACACTTTGCTCTGCCACTCATCTTAGTGTCATCTGCAAACTTTAACAGCCTACACGTGGTCCCCAACTCCAAATCATCGATATAAATTGTAAATAATTGTGGTCCCAACACCGATCCCTGAGGCACACCACTAGTGACTGATTGCCAGCCAGAATAGCACTCATTTATCCCCACTCTCTGCTTCCTGTTAGTCAACCAGAGAGGGAAAGGCAGTTGGAGAGACAGAGAGAGAGAGAGACGCAGAGATGGAAGGAGAGAGATGGAGTGACAGGGAGGGAAAGACAGATGAAGAGACAGAGTGAGAGACAGAGAGAGGAGAGAGATGGAGTGACAGGGAGGGAAGGACAGATGGAGAGACAGAGAACGAGAGACAGAGATAGAAGGAGAGAGAGGGAGTGACAGGGAGGGAAAGACAGATGGAAAGACTGAGAGAGAGAGAGGCAGAGATGGAAGGAGGGAGAGTGAGACAGAGAGGGAAAGACAGATGGAGGGACAGAGAGAGAGACACACAGAGATGGAAGGAGAGAGATGGAGTGACAGGGAGGGAAAGACAGATGGAGGGACAGAGTGAGGGACAGAGAGTGGAGAGAGATGGAGTGACAGGGAGGGCAAGACAGATGGAAAGACTGAGAGAGAGAGAGGCAGAGATGGAAGGAGGGAGAGGCAGTGACAGGGAGGGAAAGACAGATGGAAAGACTGAGAGAGAGAGACAGAGATAGAAGGAGAGAGAGGGAGTGACAGGGAGGGAAAGACAGATGGAAAGACTGAGAGAGAGAGACAGAGATAGAAGGAGAGAAATGGAGTGACAGGGAGGGAAGGACAGATGGAGAGACAGAGAGCGAGAGACAGAGATAGAAGGAGAGAGAGGGAGTGACAGGGAGGGAAAGACAGATGGAGAGACAGAGAGAGAGAGAGACCGAGATAGAAGGAGAGAGAGGGAGAGACAGGAAGGGAAAGACAGATGGAGAGACAGAGACAAGGAGAGAGATGGAGTGACAGGGAGGGAAGGACAGATGGAGGGACAGAGAGAGAGAGACAGAGAGAGAAGGAGAGAGATGGAGTGACAGGGAGGGAAGGACAGATGGAGAGGCAGAGATGGAAGGATTGAGAGAGTGTGTGACAGGGAGGGAAAGACAGATGGAAAGAGAGAGGGAGAGACAGACAGCGAGGGAAAGACATATGGAGGGGCAGAGAGTGAGACAGAGAGAGAAGGAGAGAGAGGGAGTGTCAGGGAGGGAAAGACAGATGGAGGGACAGAGAGAGAGCGAGAGACAGGGAGAGAGATGGAGTGACAGGGAGTGAAGGAAAGATAGAAGGATAGAGAGAGAGACAGAGAGAGGCAGAGACAGAGATCGAAGGAGGGAGATGGAGTGACGGGGGGTGGGGAGGGTGGTGCAGTAGACAGGTGGAGGGACAGAGAGAGAGAGGCAGAGATGGAAGTAGTGAGAGGGAGTGTCAAGGAGGGAAAGACAGATGGAGGGACAAAGTGAGAGACAGAGAGAGCAGGAGAGAGCTGGAGTGACAGGGAGGGAAGGACAGATGGAGGGATAGAGAGGGAGAGACAGAGAGAGTGGCAGAGACAGAGATAGAAGCAGAGAGAGGGAGTGACAGGGAGCGAAAGACAGATGGAGAGACAGGAAGAGACAGAGATCTCTCCCGATGTTTCTGTCTCCATACCTATTTCTTAAATGTTTGTGCACACAGCAGTGAAGGATTACATCAAATTAATTTCTCTTACATTCTCCCTTTAAATCGACCCCGCAATCTCTCTCTCTCCAACCTTGTCCCTCTCCACAGCACTCTCTCTGTCTGCATATCTAACCCTCTCTCCCTCTGTCTCTCTCCTAGTGTCAGAGATAGCAGGAGGGAGAGACAGAGAGAGGAAGACAGAGAGAGAATGTTGAAGGAACTATACTCTATTCCTAAGCTGTGCTGAACCTGCTCTGGGAGTGTTTGATGGGCTACATTAATCGGCCGTGTACAGTCCTGTATCAGGCTGTGAAGAAGCACAGCTTGTTCAGTGTACAACGGGTCAAAGGGAACGATTCACTCCTGTCTGCTACTGGGAAGAGAGACTGACCTTAACATCAAGGCAGCGTTTGACCGAGTGTGACATCGAGGAGCCCGAGTAAAACTGAAGTCAGTGGGAATCTGCTGGTTGGACTCATACCGAGCACAAAGGAAGATGGTTGTGGTTGTTGGAGGTCAGTCATCGTAGTCTCAGGACATCACTGCAGGAGTTCATCAGGTTAGTGTCCTCGGCCCATCCATCTTCAGCTGCTTCCTCAATGACCTGCCCTCCATCGTAAGGTCAGAAGTAGGGATGTTCACTGTTGATTGCACAGTGTTCAGTTCCATTCACACCTCCTCAGATAATGAAATCCCAGCAGGAAGTGCTGGAAATACTGAGCAGGTCAGGCAGCATCTGTGGAGAGAGAAACAGAGTTAGTGATTCAGCTCGATGCTTTCCAGATTTCCAGCATCCGCAGTATTTTGCCTCAGATAATGAAGCAATCCAGAGCCACATGCACCAAGACCCAGACAACATTCAGGTTTGGGCCGACCAGTGACAAGTAACATTCACGTCACACAAGTGCCAGACAATGACCATCTGCATCAAGAGAGAATCCAACCACCTCCCCTTGGCATTCAAAGCATTATCCCATCGCTGAATCCCCCAGCGTCAATATCCTGGGGAAACATTGACATCAAACTTAACTGAAGGAAACACATCAATAGTTTCTTCACCATCTCTCTGGGACAGAGAGACACAGATAAAGAATGTGAGTAAGCTTTGACAGAACCTCAGTAAATTGTTCCAACCATTGCTAATGATAGAAATCAAGGATTATATTCGAGCAAAGGAAGAGGCAGAGAATGTTAGCCCCTTTATAACTATATCCTTTAGTTTAGATTGCCTCTCCTCCTTCTTCCTACCTGTGGAGGTGGGAGATGTGGGCATGGTTCTTAATGAATTCTCTGTGTCCGTCTTTATAAAAGAGTGGGAACGATACAGAGATTGTAGTTAAAGAGGAGGAGTGTGAAATATTGGATGGGATAAACAGAGTGAGGGGGGAAATATGAAGGTGTTTGGCAGCTTTGAAAGTGGATAAATGGTCAGGCCTGGATGCATTGGAATCAGTTCAGAGAAGGTTCACTCGGCTGATTCCTGGGATGAAGGGGTTATCTTTGAGGAATGGTGGAACAGGTTGGGCCTATACTCATTGGAGTTTAGAAGAATGAGAGGTGATCTTATTGAAACATACAAGATTCTGAGGGGACTTTACAGGGCGGATGCTGGGAGGATGTTCCCCTTGTGGGGAAGTCTCGATCTAGGGGGCAGGTACACTGTGGGGTTTGATACAGAGTAAAGCTGCCTCTGTATATGCCTCTCTTTCTCCTCCTCCATCCAGATGGAGAGAGTAACAGTGAGAAAGAACAGGGATAGATATGGAGAATAAGAGAGAGAGGGAAGGATTGCAATGGGGAGAGAGTACCAGAGAGAAAGAGGAAGAGATTGGGATGGAGAGTGTTGGTCAATGTTCCTGCAAATCTGCGTGCAGCAGCCTCAAAGGTCCCACGCAGATCCTGTTCCACAATAAATAGCACACGTCTTCAAAGATTCTTCAAATATTTCAAGGGACAGCTCACGTTAAAAAAACTGGGCACGCACAACATCTAAATTTTCACGGGAACATTGGAGCCAACTGCGGAATACATGTTTCTTACCAGCCTGCATAAGGAAGTGCAACCTCTGCAGATGCGGTGAAACCAAAAGCAGCTGACTTCAAATGGCAAACTGATGTATGTGGAGCTTTACAAAGGGTCTGAGAGAGGAGAGAGAAACAGACATAGACAAACACACACAGAAACACACACACACAGAAACACACACACAGAAAGACACAGAAAGACACAGAAAGACACACACACAGAAACACACACACACACAGAAACACACACACACACAGAAACACACAGAAACACAGAAACACACACACTCACACAGAAACAGAGTGACTCAGGGACAGAGCGCGAAAGAAGAATATTTCAATTTTCAAAAGGCATTTGATGAGATCAACCTTCGATTTAAAAATAACAATTGATTTTGCATCAATGTTTGCGTGCAGAAGACACGTTCCAAACTACTACCACCTTTAGCCTGGAGTGGCGGATTTTTACTCAGAGTGTTGTGAATCTTTGGAATTCTCTGCTCCAGTGGGCTGTGGAAGCTCAGTCTGGGAAAAAGGCATTGAAGTGGATGATCAGCCATGATCGTATTGAATGGCGGAACAGGCTCGATGGGCTGAATGGCCTACTCCTGTTCCTATGTTCCCAAGGTGCTGAAATAGTTTCTCCCAAACTACCCCATCAGTTCCCCTTAATATCTCTACATCTTGGAACAAATTACCTTGATCCTCCTAAATTCCAGGCAATAAATCCCTAGTTTGTGTAATATCACCTCGTAATTTAACCCTTGGAGTCCAGTTATCATTCTAGTAAATCTACACTGCACTCAAATGGACATGGAGCCCCCCAAAGTCTCTTTGAACCTCCAGTGTTTCTAGCTTTACACCATTTATAAAGTACTCTGTTCTAGTCTTTTTTACTGACATTGAAATCTATCTACCACAGTTTTGCCCATTTATTTAAGATATTAATATCTCTTTGTAATTTGATGCTTCCAGCTACACTGCTTACAATGCTGCCTATTTTTGTGTCATTGGTAAACTTGGGTATGTTGCATTCTACCACATCATCTTAAATCGTTAATAAATACAGCAAAACTGAGACACACACGGGCTTTGCACTAGTAGACAGGAGTGAATCATTCCAACTTAGAGGCTTTTTAACTCCAGATTTACGTTTTTTGAAAGAAAAAACAAAATTCAAATTCACAACAGCCCAGCGTGGGATTTGAACTCCTGCTTTTTCAATCATCAGCTCAGGCCTTCAAATTAAAACCCATAAAAAGAGATTCATTTTCCTACTGCTGATGTCTGACTGACTGAGGTTTTGTATATTGTTCCCTTCTCCTCTTCTTCCATGTGTTTGAAGTCTTTGAAGTTTGTCAGACATTGGTAAACTACTTCATGTGGTGTTGTGTAAATACCTTCAATTCTGTGTATCTGGAAGGGACACAATTCAAATTCTCACCTTATTGCATCAACTAAAACCTGCAGGTCCATTCAAACAACTCTATTTCCTGTCTCTGCAAAGACAGCTCACACTTCCACAATGCAGGAATGTCTGAATGGAAACAGCTTTTGACACATTTCCCAACATGTTTGCTAACACTTTTCAGGATGAAGCTAAATTCAACTTAGAGATTGCAAGCCCCAAATTGAATCTTTTAGATGTAAAAAGTGACACAAATGAAATCCCAGTTCTCTCTGTCCCTGCACCCATTTTAACATTGTACCATTTAGTTTATATCGCTTCTCCTCAGTCTTCCTTCCAAAATGCATCATTTTACATTTCTCAGCATTGAAGTTAACCTGCTATGAGTCTGACCATTTCACCAGACTGCCTCTATCCTCCTGAAGTCTACTCCTATTCCCTTCACTGTTTATTACATTGCAAATGGCAGAATGTTGAAGTTATGCCCTGTAAACCCAAGTCTAAGTCATTCATATATCAATAAGATCAGTGGTCCTAATCAAAACCCCTGGGGAATACCACAATTTACACTGTATACAGTGAGTACAAAAGCCGAGAGGGTGCGCTGAACATTTATAAAGCTCTGGTCAGGTAACAGAGAGGGAGAGACTGGGATTCAGAGGGTAACAGAGAGGGAGAGACTGGGACTCAGAGGGTAAGAGAGAGGGAGAGACTGGGATTCAGAGGGAAACATGGAGGGAGAGACTGGGATTCAGAGGGTAACAGAGGGGGAGAGAATGGGATTCAGAGGGTATAGGAGAGGGAGAGACTGGGATTCAGAGAGTAACAGAGAGGAAGAGACTGGGATTCACAGGGTAACAGAGAGGGAGAGACTGGGATTCAGAGAGTAACAGAGAGGGAGAGACTGGGATTCAGAGAGTAACAGAGAGGGAGAGACTGGGATGCAGAGGTTAACGGAGAGGGAGAGACTGGGATTCAGAGAGTAACAGAGAGGGAGAGACTGGGATTCAGAGATTAACAGAGAGGGAGAGACTGGGATGCAGATGTGAACAGAGAGGGAGAGACTGGAATTCAGAGGGTAAGGGAGAGGGAGAGACTGGAATTCAGAGGGTAACCGAGGGGGAGAGACTGGGATTCAGAGGGTAACAGAGAGGGAGAGACTGGAATTCAGAGGGTAACAGAGAGGGAGAGACAGGGATTCAGAGGGTAACTGAGAGGGAGAGACTGGGATTCAGAGGGTAACAGTGAGGGAGAGACTGGAATTCAGAGGGTAACAGAGAGGGAGAGTCTGGGATTCAGAGGGTAACAGTGAGGGAGAGACTGGAATTCAGAGGGTAACAGAGAGGGAGAGTCTGGGACTCAGAGGGTAACAGAGAGGGAGAGACTGGAATTCAGAGGGGAACAGAGAGGGAGAGACTGGGATTCAGAGGGTAACAGAGAGGGAGAGACTGAGATTCAGAGGGTAACAGAGGGAAAAATGGAGTTGGCGAGGGCAATATAGAAATTTCAACGCACAGAAAGCGGCCACTTCACCCATTCTCTCTGTGCCAGCCGAAAAACGATCAACCTATTCTAATCCCACCTTCCAGCATTTGGTCCGAGCTCTGCAGCTTACCGCACTTGAGGTGCCTATCCAGACTCGTTCTGAATGAGTTGAGGGTCTCTGCCTCAACTACCCTTTCAGGCAGTGAGTTCCAGACCATCGCGACCCTCTGGGTGAAAATGATTTTCCTCAACTCCCCTCTAATCTTTCTACCAATCACTTTAAATCTATGCCCCCTCGTCACTGACCTTTCTGCTATGGTTCTCTGCCCTTCACCTCCACTCTATCCAGGACCCTCAACACTTTGTACATTTCAATCAGATCTCCCCTCAGCCTTCTCTGTTCCAAGGACAACAACCCCTGCCTATCCTCATAGCTACAATTCTCCAGTCCTGGCAACATCCTAGAAAATGGGAGAGAGACAAAGTCCCGTGTTCATAACACATGGATAAAGAGGTTAATCATCTGAGCTGTAACTCTGAGACAGAGACAGAGTGGGAGAAAGAGAGAGAGAGAGGGTGAGAGAGAGGGAGGGAGAGAGGGAGGGAGAGATGGTGTGGGGGAGACACAAACTGAGACGTGGACAGAGGAAGCGAGAGGGAGAAAGGGAGAGAGAGAGAGAGGCAGAGAGAGAGATAGAGAGAGACAGAGAGAGGGAGCGATGGTGTGAGGGAGGCACAAATTGAGACATGGACAGAGGTTGAGAAAGAGAGAGAGGGAGAGACAGAGAGAGAGAGCTGGGGGAGAGACAGATAGAGAGTGAGAGAGGCACAGAGAGAGAAGGAGACACAGAGAGGCAGACATAGAGAGGCAGACAGAGAGCTAGAGAGAGACAGAGAGAGAGGGAGAGATAGTGTGAGGGAGGCACAAATTGAGACATGGACAGAGGTAGAGAGAGAGAGGGAGAGATAGCGAGAGAGAGAGGGGGGTAAGACAGATAGCGAGGGACAGAGGCAGTGTGAGAGAGGCAGATTAGAAGGTAGCAAATGTAACCCCACTATTTACAAAAGGAAGGAGAGAGAAAATGGGGAACTAAAGAGCTGTTC